>NC_042616.1:65034042-65679392 GCF_901001135.1 Rhinatrema bivittatum
TCGCTGATGGTGAAAGGTAAGGACCCTTATTGCCGCCAGTTTCGCACCAAATAACTACACCTTTTATGGTGTAGTTATTTGGTGCAAAAGTCGGCAGCCACCGCACCGCAGTGGTGCGATGGCTGCTGGCTTTCGCAGGCCCGCCCCCTGTTACCACCGGATTCTCTAAGGTCTGCGACCTTAGAGAATCCAGGCCTATATTTTTAAATGGAAAGCATGGTGAATGGAAGAGTATTAGGTACCCAAGGCAAACCTTACAGCCCTGTACGCGCGCACACACACACACACACACCTCTACAGATGCACATATACAATTCACTTATTCGTTTATAACAGATTTTACAAGAAAAAGAACATACAAAAGTACAGTCTTCTAAGGCAAAATATCACTTACAACATACATATATATTTACATGCACTGCTCTGGTGCAAACCAGAAATCCTGAAAAAAGACCCTTGGAACTCCAATGGAATTACATTTTTTGTAATGTGTGCTAGGTGTGGGCTTGGCCTTCAGGAAGCCATGAATAAACAGAATTACAATTACAATATAGAATGGTAACCTCCCATACCAAAACCCTTAACTCTTAGCACTCAAACAGTAACAAACTTATCTATGAAAAGGTAATACTGCACATAATACACCAGGCCCTAGAACACCAATTCACTTTCTATTAGGGAAACAAAACAAATCAGACTGCTCTAGATCATACAGATAAACTATATGATAGCAGAATACCTTACCTCAGTCACACATTGGGAACATAGACAAACCCTGACCAAATATAGAATAAAGAGACCAGAAAGTATAAATAGAAATGTGCAGAGAAGAACTGAACTGGAAACCACAACAAGCCAGCCTCTGTATGCAGAGCAACAATGGAAAACAGAAACATTACCATTCTTCATAAGGCATTAAAAAATAAAATCAAGAAATGTAAAACATCATTCATAATAGTAAAATCATTGTCATAAAAAGAATAAATATTTCAAACAAGTTAACAAATAGAATATCCTACATTTCCCAGACATCAAGACATTATTTCAAAACATTTGATGACTAAAAAAAATCCAAAAATTAAAATATGTTCTAATATTTCCCCCCAAAAAATACAATATTTCAAAACAGTAGATCAGTAAATTGCATCTAATAATTAAAACTAATATGGATTAAAAAATATCTCCTGCTCTCCATACTTGGGATCTTTTGATTTCCAGTCACCTTGAGATTGCTGGGGATATAGGGCCATGCAAACTTTATGTTTGCACACATTTCCACCACAATGATTCATTGGTTGTGTTGAGAGAGAGGAGGAGAGAGGAGAGAGAGAGAGAGAGAGAGAGGAGAGAGAGAGAGAGAGAGAGAGAGAGAGAGAGAGAACGAGCCTTACTATAGTGCTTATGCCCTAGACAGGTATTTGAATCCCTATGGGAGGGCCACCTACTAACTCGGGGTGGGGATTAGGTATGAGCGTCGGGGGTTGGGGGCCACTTTCGCATTCCACATGAGACGTACGGAAAGAACAGTGGTCTCTAGTGAAGATTTGCTGGCCGTCGGAGTGAGGAAACTCACTCCAAGAGGAGATTTGGGCTACATTCTCTCCACCTAGCTTGTTGTTGCCCAGGTAGAGTGTCCATCAAGCTAGGTGGAGAGAACGTTGCCCAAATCTCCTCTTGGAGTGAGTTTCCTCACTCCGACGGCCAGCAAATCTTCACTAGAGACCACTGTTCTTTCCGTACGTCTCATGTGGAATGCGAAAGTGGCCCCCAACCCCCGACGCTCATACCTAATCCCCACCCCGAGTTAGTAGGTGGCCCTCCCATAGGGATTCAAATACCTGTCTAGGGCATAGGCACTATAGTAAGGTCTCTCTCTCTCTCTCTCTCTCTCTCTCTACTCTCTCTCTCTCTCTCTCTCTCTCTCTCTCTCTCTCTCTCTCTCTCTCTCTCTCTCTCTCTCCCCCATAGCACAAATTGAAGGGTTGTAGATAACAGCTGTGCTAACACTGCGCACAGACACACTCAAGCTCTCAAACAAATGCCCACACACACAACTTCCTTTCTCCAGGCCACAGTGGCATGAGCTTTGCCACCAGCCTCCTTCTCCCAGATGTGTACCCTGAGCAAATGTACAGTGTGCACACCCAGACACACTGGGCCTATAGAGTAATCAAAATTTGAGGGACAAGTGAATCTATACCTGTCTGATTTGCATTTTGTTTTCTCATTTTAATCTTTTCTTCTCCGAAGTTACTGCCGTTCCCCCTCCCAAATAGCATAACCAGATGGCACTGGTTCCCCTCACTTGCTCAAAGGATAAAAGAGCATCTCCTCTAATGTGAATCCTTAGTTCAGCTCTTTGCCCAGTATAATCTGCCACAGTAGTGGTAGTTGTCTTCCCTCTATCTTGAGGACTCAGCCTAATACTTCAATGGCATGTCCAGGTCTGACCCACACAAATAGATGGCTCATTTCCATTCATTGAACCAGTGATAGCCTAACTCTCAGTTTATTTCCTGCCATTTAGTTACATCTATCTGCTGTAAAATTGTTGCCAAAAGTAGATTTTAAGTGAAAAGACTTCTACAATTATAAAAAATGTCTCTGTCCATCCATACCAATTGCAACGCACAAATCCAAACCAACTGGTGTTGAAAATACCAGTCAAATTCCTTAAAATATACAAATCTAAAAGAAGCCCAGCCAGTGCATGTCAACCATATAAATTTGGATTTCAGTTCAAACTATCTCAAAGCAAACTCAGATAAAAGCTAAACCCAACTAATCCCACCTGAGATGGAATCAGAACTGGTTTAGAGATGGCTCCCTTTGTAATGACCTGTCATATATAATCTGTATCAGCAAAGAAATGTAGGATTTATCTATCTCTCTATCCAGCACAACTTGCATAAATCTTTCATAATGAACTTCCGTTCTCTATTCCAGACTGAATACAGTAGAACAAACTTTAAATGATGATTGGAAATTAAACATTACAACTTTACATATGACTTATAGAATAGTAATAAATCCTTCACATGTGAAATAATATGAAAGCTGTAAAAACTGGCCCAAAGGCTGTCACTGGAGAGCCAACAAAAATTAAAATTCTAAGCCAAAATACAATTCTAATGAAAATATTAGCTTTCTGACCAACATTACAACCAGCTGGCCTCCCTACTGGATTTAAATTCCCATCTGAGCAATCAAATTTGTGTCTAAAAAAAAAAATGGCATCAGTAACCTGAAAAATGTACCAAGATTCCCCAAAGTTTGCATCTTTCATATACTGACTGCTTCATTTTATTTAAGAAAACAATCAAACTAAAAAAAAACCCACAGTCCTCCTGCAAGGTTTTAGTTACCTCATTCTTTCTTGGCTCCTTGACACACTTCCTGCTTCCAGGTATACACAGTACCAGGAAAGAGCAGTCTTCAGATCCCAAATGGTCTGCTGTCTACTTCAGTTCTCCTTTTTCAATATTTGGAACTCAAAATGGGTAATTTTCAAGTGTGTGTGCAACTCAGCACATACACGCACAAGTATGTGTACCTTAAGTTACACCTGCATTTTATATACTGTGCAGTGAAAGTCTCATAGTTTATAAAATAATATTGCATAATATATCAGCACCTCAAAAGTAGATACAATATGTTTCAATACCCAGGCATTTTTTTTAATATGAGGTATAAAGGATCTGTACAGTTACTGTACCTATTTTATAAAAGTGCCTGCATATATCTTCTTATGCTTTAAATAATTGAGAGGAGGACCGGAAGACTCATCTACATACTGCTCCCAGCATCCCCCGGGAGAGGAGTCCAGAGGTCACTGCAAGCGATCCATGGATTGACTTCCACAGCCCCAGCTCCAGAGGCCCCGCACCCTTTGAGTAGAGGAGGACCGGAAGGCTCATTTGCATACTGCTCCCAGCATCCCCCGGGAGAGGAGTCCAGAGGACACCACAAGCGATCCAGGGATTGACTTCCACAGCCCCACCCTTTGCAGTAGAGGAGGACCGGACGCGCGTGCCCAACGGCACAAGAATCTCAAACCCTTCCATTAACTGAGTGAAGATTAATTCAAGTGTGGTTAAAGAGGATTGGTAAGTATAGCTTTCAGAAATTTTTGGACTTATAAAAGTTTGGTGAAAGGTGAAATTGAGGGATATATTATTTAGAGTTTGTGTGTGTCTGAGGTAATAAGCAAGCCAGAGATAGTTAATTCTAGCATCTGTCTTTCCCACCCATGCAACCCTTGATTTTTAGGCAGAGACACTTTCTCATTAAAATCAATCAGGGTCTTATCTAAATCATACTATTGTACCAGCCTTATTGAAAGTTTAATCATCCCCTTGTAGGACACTAGCTGATTAATTAGTTAATTCACCTGTAAATTTAAAGTACTCTCGATCCAACTCCCTTAGTATCCTAAAATTAACTAGGAACTCAATAAAATTAAGATGAAGGCAGAAGTCCAGCAGCAAGAGGGGGGTTTTCCAGTCTTTTGCATTGAGTGGTCACATGTACGATTTTTTACCCGCCAGTGAGAGATTGTATGTGTGCACTCGGTGCAAAGAGCTCCTGGCTCTCAGGGAACGAGTCTGATCTCTGGACGCTAGAGAAACAGACTTGAAGGAGCTGAGGGAGACAGAGAGGTACATTGATGAGACCTTCAGGGACATAGTAGCCAAGTCCCAATCCAGTCTGGCAGCCCCAGTGCTGCCTTGGATCAGAAAGGTCTCCCAGAAGGAGAACATCACCCTGGTGTAGCAGGAAGTGATCCTGTAGCAAGGACCTGCTCTCCAGGTGATGTTTTGTCCTCTCACACTAAGGACAAATCTCCCAGGGCTACTGCCCAGGAGGGAAGGGTTAAGCCGGCCATCATAGTTGGTGATTATCAATTATTAGAAATGTAGATAGCAGGGTGGCTGGTGGACGTGAGGACTGCCTGGTAACTTGCCTGCCTGGTGAGAAGGTAGCAGACCTCACGGATCACCTAGATAGGATTATAGACAGTGCTAGGAAGAGCCAGATGTTGTGGTACATATGGGCACCAACGACATAGGAAAATGTGGGAGAGAGGTTCTGGAAGCCAAATTTAGGATTTTAGGTAGGAAGCTGAAATCCAGAACCTCTAGGGTGGCATTTCTGAAATGCTTCCTGTTCCACATGCAGGTCCCCAGAGGCAGGCAGAGCTCCAGAGTTTCAATGTGTGGATGAGATGATGGTGCAGGGGGAAGAGGGATTCAGCTTTGTAAGGAACTGGGGAAACTTTGAGGATTTTAGGCAGGAAGCTGAAATCCAGAACCTCCAGGGTGGCATTCTCTGAAATGCCTTCCTGTTCCACATATAGTCCCCAGAGGCAGGCAGAGCTCCAGAGTTTCAATGCGTGGATGAGACGATGGTGTAGGGAAGAGGGATTCAGCTTTGTAAGGAACCGGGGAAACTTTTGGGGAAAGGGGAGACTTTTTCCGAAAGCATGGGCTCCACCTTAACCAGAGTGGAACCAAGCTGCTGGCACTAACTTTCAAAAAGGAGATAGAGCAGCTTTTAAACTAGAACAAGGGGAAAAGCCAACAGTCACTCAACAGTGCATGGTTCGGAGAAATGTATCCTTGAAGGATACTAATGAGTTAGGGCATCCCAATAGAGAGGGTTCCATTAAAAGCAAACATAGTCATATGCCTATATGTAAAAAAATCACCAAAGCTAATGATTTCTGAATTATTCCAAACAACTGAAAGCAGGTTGTTAAACACAAACAAAAAACACACTTTGAAATGTCTGTATGCCAATGCCAGAAGGTCTCAGAAAGTAAGATGGGAGAGTTAGAGTGTATAGCAGCAAATGATGAGATTGACATAATTGGCATCACAGAGCCTTGGTGGAAGGAGGATAACCAGTGGGACAGTACTATACCAGGGTACAAATTATATCGCAATGATAGGGAGGATCAACTTGGTGGGGGTATGGCACTTATCTCCGGGAGGGTTTAGAGTCCAACACGATAAAGATCATATAAGAGACCAAATGCCTCAGTAGAATCTATATGGTAGACATCCCATATGTGCTGGGTAAGAGTATAGTGATAGGAGTATACTATCATCCACCTGGATAAAATGGTCAGGACAGATGATTGAAATGCTAAGAGAATCATGGAAGCAAACCAATTTGGCAGTGCAAAATAATGGGCGATTTCAATTACCCCAATATTGACTGGGTAAATGTAACATCAGGACTTGCTAGAGACATAAAGTTCCTGGATGTAATAAATGATTGCTTCATGGAGCAATTGGTTCACTAACCAACAAGAGAGGGAGCTATTTTAGATTTAATTCTTAGTGGAATGCAGGATTTGGTGAGAGAGGGTAACGGTCGTGGGGCCACTTGGGCAACAGTGATCATAACATGATTCAAAATTAAAACTAATAACTGGAAGGGGGGACAATAAGTAATCTGCATCTCTAACACTAAACTTTCAAAAGGGAAAATTTGATAAAATAAGGAAAATAGAAAAAAACTGAAATGTGCAGCTGCAAAGGTTAAAAGTGTTCAACAGGCTTGGACATTGTTTAAAAGACAATCCTAGAGGCGCAAGTCCATATGTATTCCACGCATTAAGAAAGGTGGAAGGAAGGCAAAATGATTACCGTCATGGTTAAAAGGTGAGGTGAAAGGCTATTTTAGCCAAAAAAAACATCCTTCAAAAATTGGAAGAAGGCCCCATCTGAAGAAAATAGGATAAAACATAAGCATTGTCAAGTTAAGTGTAAAACATTGATAAGACAGGCAAAGAGATAATTTGAAATGAAGTTGGCCATAGAGGCAAAAACTAATAATAAAAACTTTTAAAAATATATCCAAAGCAAGAAACCTGTGAGGGAGTCGGTTGGACCATTAGATGACTGAGGGTTTAAAGGGGCTCTTAGGGAAGATAAGGCCATTGCAGAAAGACTAAATGAATTCTTTGCTTCTATGTTTACTAATGAGGATGTTGGGGAGATACCAGTTCCGGAGATGGTTTTCAGCGGTGATGAGTCAGACGAACTGAATGAAATCACTGTGAACCTGGAAGATGTAATAGGCCAGATTGACAAACTAAAGAGTAGCAAATCACCTGGACTAGATGGTATACATCCTAAGGTACTGAAGGAACTAAAAAATGAAATTTCTGATCTATTAGTTAAAATTTGTAACCTATCATTAAAAACCATCCATTGTACCTGAAGACTGGAGGGTGGCCAATGTAACCCCAATATTTAAAAAAGGCTCCAGGGGCGATTCGGGTAACTATAGACCAGTAAGCCTGACTCAGTGCCAGTAAAAATAGTGGAAACTATTCTGAAGATCAAAATCGTAGATCATATAGAAAGACATGATTTAATGGAATACAGTCAACATGGATTTACCCAAGGGAAGTCTTGCCTAACAAAATCTGCTTCATTTTTTAAAGGGGTAATAAACATGTGGATAAAGGTGAACCAGTAGATGTAGTGTATTTGGATTTCCAGAAGGCGTTTGACCAAAGTCCCTCATGAGAGCTTCTACGAAAACTGAAAAGTCATGGGATAGGATGGTAATGTCCTTTCGTGGATTAGAAACTGGTTTAAAAGACAGGATTGGAGTCCTCAGGGATCTGTACTTGCACCGGTGCTTTTCAATCTACCTTATAAATGGCCTGTGACCGACGGCCCGCAAATGCGCAGTAGAGCCCAGCTCTACCGCGCATGTGCGGGCGAGCACGTCGCTCTGAGGCAGCTTCAGAAGAAAAAAAATGGCGGCGTCCAGTGGCAGCAGCGGGCGGCGACGGCGGGGGTTAGCGAGCGCGGCGGTAGCGGACGGCGGTAGCGACTGGCGGGTAGCGGCGATGGCGGGGGTTAGCGAGCGGCTGCGGGTGGTTGGGGGTGGTGTGGGTAGCGGCGACAGAGGGCCTGGTTAGCGAGGGGAGGGAGAAGAGAGAGAGAGGGAGGGACGGACTGAGTGGGAGGGAGGGACGGAGAGAGAGAGTGGGAGGGAGTGACTGAGTGAGAGGAGGGACTGAGTGGGAGGGAGGGATGAGTGAGGGGGAGGGACTGAGTGAGAGGGAGGGAGTGGGACTGAGTGGGAGGGAGTGGACTGGGAGAGAGAGGGCGGGAGTGGGACTGAGGGAGAGTGAGTGGGACTGAGTGAGTGAGAGGAGTGGACTGAGTGGGAGGGAGGGATTGAGTGAGGGGGAGGGACTGAGGGAGGGAGTGGGACTAAGTGAGAGGGAGGGAGTGGGACTGAGGGAGAGGGGGGAGGGAGTGGGACTGAGGGAGAGGACGGAGGGAGTGGGGACTGAGTGAGAGTGAGTGGGACTGAGTGAGTGAGAGGGAGGGAGAGAGGGGGGAGGGAGGGAGTGAGACTGAGTGGGAGGGAGGGACTGAGTGATAGGAGAGGGAGGTGGGGAGGAGTGGGTGAGGGAGGGGGTGGTGAAGAGTGAGGGAGAGAGAAAGAGGGGAGGTGAGAGACAGAGGGATGTAGCCCGTTTTAACGGCTTAACGGCTTGTATATATATAAATGATCTGGAAAGGAATACGACGAGTGAGGTTATCAAATTTGCGGATGATTACAAAATTATTCAGAGTAGTTAAATCACATGCAGACTGTGATACATTACAGGAGGACCTTGCAAGAATGGGAGATTGGACATCCAAATGGCAGATGAAATTTAATGTGGACAAGTGCAAGGTGTTGCATATAGGGAAAAATAACCCTTGCTGTAGTTACACGATGTTAGGTTCCATATTCACCAGTTCATCCACACCCTCCACCACGTGTTCCAGGCCACCCCACCCAAAAGCACAGAAAAAGAAAAGCAAGATTTAATTTCTGTGATTTAATTTGCAGACACAAAAGCATGCATGTATTTTTGATGATGTGTGCACGTGCTTCAAAACCCCATCCCTGAATGCAATTCTAGCGACTTCTTTGTACAGACATTCGTCTCCACCTGGTAGTGACAGTATTCATAAACTCCAAACATTCCCAAAATGTGCTTTCTGCACACAGAGGCTACTTAGGTATGTATTTGCTGATTGTATACTCAGAACCCTCATGTCAGTCTTTGTAAATTGCCCCCATAGTGTCCCAATCTTTTCACAATATTTCCTTATATTTGAAAGGAGATGGTTTTACTGTCATTTGCTAATTCTATTGACCTACCCATCCAATTTTTAAGTAGGAGTGAAAAAATAAAGATCAACTGGGGCCAATTTATAAACTACCCACATTGCTAAAATCCAGAATTATGTAAGCTTTCTCCCCCAGCTATCCTGCCCCAAGAAAGTCTCCACTGCAATGTGGGGTAAAAATACACAGACGGTAGAATTGTGCACACACTTTCTCCTGAATACATGCAGGACGGGACATTTTTAGACAATCGATTTGTGCAGGTAAAATGTTTTTTATCTGTGAAAATTCCTTTGAAAATTGTCCTAAGAATAGTGTAGCCCATTCACACTAAAATCCTATTTCTTATGGACTTGTTGATGCAACTGCAACATTGATCTCCACTTCAATGGCAGGGGGAAAAGGGAAGTTGGATTCAGACAATAACCAACGAGGACCCTGACTTTTATGGTCTGGGGAACTGATTATCATGGGGGTAACCTGCATGGAGCAGCAATTATTACCCTTAACAGCAGGCAAAGGATTACTACCTTTAACCAATAGGTCTTGATGCTTTTGATATAACTACAACATCACTCTCCACTTTGATAGTGGTGAGGGGTGGGTAGTGGAAGATGAATTGGATTCAAACAACAACTAATACGGGCCTTGAATTTTATGGTCTAGGGTTCTGATATGCAGACATAAGTGAAAAAGCACAGGGCTACATCTAAGGCTAAGTCCATATGCAAAAAATGTCAGCACTTTCTGAATTTTCAAGAAGGTTCATCACACAGTAAAAATGTTGTCAGAAATACAATTTTATGGGCTATCATAAGACTTGAGAGCAGCAGTTGCTACCCTTAAGAGAATCAAGGGAGTAACCTGCATGACACTGCAGATTCTACCATAAGCAGCTTGCTGGGCAGACTGGATGGAGGTCATTTTTTCAATCTTGTTAGGGCCTTATCGTGGGTGTTATGGCCCTAAGGCTCGCAATAACAACATAACAAATGCATTAAACAACACATCTCAAGATTGTGTATGCAAATTTAAAACATTTCATCAAGTGGGAGAAGTTTATGAAAATTAAGGGCGCTTAACATTGCATGCAATAGCGTCACACATGCTGTTGCAGGATTTAACAACACCTTTTCTACTGACACAATGCAGGCAATGGAAAGGCTATGTCTATAACCTCCTCCCCCCTCCCCCCCCCTCCCGGAAGTTGATCTCCAAAGGCTCACGCAGCTTAATATTTGATAATGAGAGTTTTATTATATTAGACAAATGAATGGCCGCAGCCCATATGCATTACATTAACAAGTAATAGATAATAATAATTCAGTACAGCAACAAGGAATATTATCAATCATAAACCATCCTGAAACTCTGTTAACTTAGCTAAAGATAAACTCTTAGTGACAAGCGCTACCCCCGCTAACAAGTGCTAATAACATAATTTGCTGAGGCGCATGCACCCCCTCCCCCCCCCCCCCGGCCGTAGAAGCCAGGGAGCTGCCACTGACCCCTTGGCCGTGGAAGCCAAGGCGTCATTACCGGTGATCCGACCGTTGAAGTCAGGGTCGTTTGGTCCAATCGCCTCAGTACTCGTATTGTCCCTCACCCCTCTTGGCCATTGAAGCGTTGAGGGTCTGTGTTGGGGCTGCTAGCCAAGTCAGAGCCGCCTGCTCCAGTGGTCCGAGGGCCGCCGGCCCCCAGGTTGTGACCTACATAACCTAAAGGCGGGGGTGTCGCTTTGCTGGTCACCACGCCAAGGTTCCCTGGTAGCGAAACCACTTACCAGGAAACCCCCCAACCTCCCAATCGGCTGCAGCCATTAGGGGCAAGATAGCCTCGAAACCATCTTGGAGATCACTGTTAAAGATATCCCACCCTATATCGGAGAGATGTACACCATCTGGTCTAAATAAACCTGGGCTTTCATCCAGCAATTATGCTTCAACAATAAACCATTAATTGTAGGCAAGAACTTTGTAATCCACTTATTAATTTTCTCCCGAACCTTTTCCATAGCATGTTGTGATCGCTCACCTCTCCAAATCCTATGGGGGAGGGGGGGGGGGGGTGATATAGGACCAGATGATTACCGAATGTGGGAACATGTTATATAAAGTGACCAAATCTTTTTGTATTTTTTGTGTGAGAGCAACACTCCTAGTGTGAGGCAGGTCATTACCCCCCAGATGTAAGATTATAGCAGATGGAGGGGGGTTGTTTTTTATTAGTTCAAGGACATTCAGCATCAACTGGTCCCACCTCATTCCTGGGATCCCTTTCCAAAGCAAAGAAACTTGATGCGCCGCCATACCAAGGTGATCACCAGGAGGCCATTCGAGGGCCCTCATCTATGCCCAGCACACTTAAGAGTGCCCTATAATCCATGCGATGTGCGGCCACTGATCTGTCGGCAGATAAAGGCAGATATGATGAGTCATGTTATATGCAATTGGCAAAATAATTATTCGGTCTTACATAATGGCTGATTCTTCCTGATCGCCATCTGCCTATTGCCATTATCTTCTTGTCCTGCAATCCTAAGCTTGCAGCCGTGGTTGCCGGCCCTATACGGAAAGAGTGAGATGTGTAACCTGCTACTACAAATCCCGTTGCATGCAGTGCTTTGTGGAGGCACACATATTAGTCAACTTTTCATACCACTGTAAGAGGGGGACATTCTGAACTCGGGGTGAGGTATGGTGGTGGGCTAGGTTTTGGGGGGCAGTTTAGCATGCACAGTCAGAGGTACGAACAGCACGGTAGACATCAGTAAATGTAAATGTATCGGAGCGGACTGGGAGGGAACTGGGGGAGCCCTGATTGCATCGCCGCGCATATTCTTGCAAAATTCATCCCCCAGTGTGCACTGCCCGCATATGCACCGGATTAAACAATCTGGCACAGATTTTAAAATCTGGCACGCATGCGCGCGACCTTTGAATTTTATAACATGTGCATGCCGGGAATCGCGCGCCTTTTAAAATCTACCCCAAAGTGATTAAAAGTAGAATAGAGAAAAAAATATAAAATAGTTCTAACAGCAGCAATTAAAATTAGGGTACAAAATTGTTAATGTAAGGACAATTATCAGATTGTGGTGAAGCTCTGTATTGGCCCTGGTCACAGCATACAGGCTGGTGCTCCAACTCTCTTGGCCAGTGCCCTACAGTTATCAACCCTCTGCTTCCTGCTCTATCCAGCCTCTCCCTTCCCAGACAGCCGCCTGCAGGGATCAGGAAGGGAGGGTTGAGACTGGAACAGACAGACTTGAGCCCAGAGGAATTAGCCCTTCCCTCCTATCATCTCCTAAGGGCTTGATGCAGTAGGAAAGAAAAGATGTTGATATTAAGTACCAGTAGGAAAAAAAAAAGTCCTCTTTCTCTCTCTTTCTCTCACCATATAGAGATAGATAGATAAATAGATAGCTATATGAGATTGTTATAAATCATAGAAGATGATTTGAAATGCTCTTTGAAAATAAGCTCCTTGAGGGTGAATTTGTGCATAAAACATGTTTATGAATGTTATAAAATTCCCTAGGGTCTGTGCATGTTACAGTCTACATAAAACCCAATTTCATGCATACGTTTATATGCACAACAAAGAGGCAAATACAGGGATGGAATTTGGGTGGAATTAGGGTTTGCATGCATACTTTTAATTTTTAAAGGCATGCATGCATATAGCTTCACATGCACACGCTACACATAGCAAATAGCAGGTGCAAGTTTGTGGAGGGGAGTTTCTGTATGTACTTTCACATATTTTTCAAAGCAAACTCATTTGCAGAAATTTACTTTGAAAACTGGTGTCTGTTAAGCATGCAGTTGCCACATAAATTACCCCGTGATGTTACAAAATTACCTTCCCTTTATATTAATCATGATTTCTACTGCTTAAAAGTAGTGTGTACAGTTATGTGAATTTTGTGTGAATTGTGGCTAGCTCAGGGTTTCCCAAACCTGTCCTGGGGACCCTACAGCCAGCTGGGTTTTCAGAATATCCTCAATGAATATGCATGAGATAAATTTGCATACCATAGAGACTCAGTATATACAAATTTATCTCAATCATAATCATGTGTGTATCCTGTGGGATCCCCATCAAACTCTGGTCTAGCTATGTATTTTGTGACATCTAATGCTAACCATTATCTCTTTTGTTGCAACAATTTCTACACCTCTCTGCTTCTGTTTGCTATGTGACAATTTGTTTTTCTGTAGAGTGCTGATTTATCAACATTTTTGCCACAAACATGGGATTTAAAGAAAATGCCGAATAAAACTAGCCCATTCTGTGGAAAAAGCAAAGCCAGGGGCTATCCCAATGCAGGAGAAACACCAATACCAGCTTCTTCACACAAAACCATCATTGCGTTGTCAATTTTCTGTTCTTCCTTTTAAAAGACAAGAGATGGGCCTGTTTCCCTTTTGCTTCTTTCACATGTATATTTACTTTTAAACCTGGCCTGAGATTAAACTTTCCCTATGGCTGAAAAAAAAATTCAATTTCCTTCCTGCAAATTGTAATTCATGATAATCAGTATAAGGGGCCTATACACTAAAGTGCACTAACATTGATTGTTAACACATAATCAGAGTGTTTAATGCACGTATTAGCAACCAATGCAATGAGATGCAAATGAGGCATGTTTCACAGAGACTAATGAATGTGTGTACAAGTATAAAAGTACATGCAGATGGTAGTCACAAAGTCTTCACTACACCTCCCAGAGGTATAGTTAAGGTTTTTTGTTTTCTTTTTTTGCTTTAATGCATCTGTGAAACATTTTGTGCAGATAATTTTTCATTATTCTAATGAGTAATGACTTATTTTGCATGGTTTTGCATCTTATTACCACAGTTTACTTTTCGTATTAATACTATCGCAAGCTAATGTTAGCATGTTTATGTTATGTTTAAGGTAGGATATGAACCCCTGGGCTGATATGAGTGATGTCTCTGCCCACAGGGAGGAGCCCTATGAGATTCACCACCAGTAGGCACAATCTCAGTGGTGTGGCACACAGATAGAAACAGAACCTTTATTAAAATAGGAAGGAAAGTAATGTCCACAGTATAGCAGTAAGGAAGCACAGTCCTGGGCAATGGAAGTTACCCAGAATGAGGTACAGTGGTGAAGATCCGGTAGTGGCCCATGGAGCGGGGTACACCGGAGAGCCCCTCTGGTGGGAGTAGACACCTTTGGATACAGATCCGGTAGTGACCCATGGAGCTGGATAGGCTGAGGAAGTCTGTACAGTAGATGTTCGTAGCGATTGCCAACTCAAACGCAGTCCTGTGCAGATGATGAGCAGGAATACCGTAGAGTAGGAATGAAGATAGACTTTCACTGAAGAAGGGCGGTAGTAGTCCGAGGGTCAGGGTACGCCGCGTAGGCTCCTCAGTGTTGTCCAGCAATGAAGATTTCTGTAGAAGTACTCACTGTAGATGGTTCCTGGAGCAAGTAGATCAGAGAAGCAGATCAGTAGTAGATGGCAGGAAGGCCCTCTGAGGGACAGATAGCAGTGAACGCAGGGGAGGCCCCGAGGAACGGGTACTCAGAGCATCCAATTGCCAAAGCTGTAACAGGAACAGGAAGTCCTTGGATGAGCAGAGTACAGCAAGATAGAACTCCTTGTTAACTCAAGGGCTGGCTCCATTAAATATGCATAGTGGGTTTATGTCATCGGGTGGGGACGCCTCCGAGGTTCCCGCCATGACGTATTCAAATAAGGACCTTGCGCGTGCACATGTGCCTAGGTAATTCCAGGTCCAAGATGGTGACCGGCAGCGCCCACACTGTCCTGGGAACACCGGAGAAGTCGGCGTGAACTGGAAGACACCGCCATTCTTCCCAGACTAGATGGAGTGGAGAAAAAGAGGTGAGCATGAGAAGTCACAGCCATCTGCGACTGGCAGGCATAACAGTTTACAGCACTGTCAGCATGTGGTAACTACTTGCAAGAATGTTAATGCTATTTAATACATTGGCCTGTAACTAACAATTAGCTGCTGCATTGACAAAGATTGAACATAAATCCTGAGGTGCTAGACCCTGGAATCACACATCCTAGATGATATATTTTGAATTTTTAGTTAGCCCATTTCTGGTTGCAACTGTTTCCAAATGCTATTATACTGCCATTCAAATATTCTGTTTTTCTTACATTAGTTCTACTGAATGTCAGTGGAGATCATGTTTAATGTTTCAGTGAAAATGAGAACATGTTCAAAATTTGTGGTTTGTATGGGTTGCAAAAATGTTAAGAAATGTATTACTATTTATACTTTTGTATAGCTGTTGTACTGTGTTCTTGATCTCAGTTTTCAAAACGTTCTGCTCTCTTGTGATTTACTTGCACGGACCTCTCACTCAACTGCTTCTTTGTTTCTAAATACTGCTTCTGAAAGAAATATTGTATGATTTTTCTGAATTTCAGTCTGTAGGTTAGGGAATGACAACATGACAGCAAGAGACAGTGAGAGTAATATATTTTTCAAAACACCCACAAAAAGAGGCCTATACATGAAAACATTATGAGCATCCAAAGGCTGTTTAGTGTGCATGCTCAATTGCATGGAATACTAATTCCTTAGAGGTAAATTTTCAAAGAGTTACACAGGTAAAAATTAGCATATGTGTGCGTATGTTATTGCCGGGGTTGTGGACCCTTGGGCCGGCCGGGCGGAGGATGAATGGAAGAGCTGTGAGTCTCCGCAGTGAAGAATGGCCGGGAGGCGGCATGGAGCTGGAAGACCAGTCAGGCCTTCACCCTTGGAAGCCCGCAGTCCCCCTGAGAGGAGCTCGTGAGAACCCGGGCCGCTGGGACTTAGGAGCAGAGAACAACCAGAAGGGACAGTTCAAGGTCAAGGCTGGCAGCAGATAAGGAAACCAAAGACGTACCGAGTCAGATACCAGGAAGACAGTCTGAGGGACTGGAGAGCTGAAGCTGGAGGAGGAACTGAAGCTGGAACAGAGCAAGATCCAGGTGCTCAGGAGCAGGGTCAGGAATACAGGCTCTGGAACAGGACAAGGAGGCTGGAGCAGGAACACGGATTCTGGATCAGGAACACGGAAGCTGGATCAGGAACACGGAAGCTGGAACAAGAAAGCAAGGCAACTAGCAACTCCGAGGAGTGAACTCTGTTGCAAGGCAGTCAGACTCAGGGTTTAAATATCCTGCCGGCATCTGACGTCATCTTGGGGGCTGGCTGCGGTTTCGCGCCTCTGTGCCTTTAAATTGCACCCCCTTGTGCGTGCGCGTGCCTAAGGGGGGTGGAGCTTGGCTTCGGAGCTTGGAGGCATCTCCCTTGCGGAGACGCCACCTTGGAGAGTCCTGAGATGGCCCAAAGAACGCCGGACCCCATCACAGATTTCCAGGCAGAGAGGAGGTAAGGATCCGGTTGCAAGTCCAGCTACCGGGACCGCCACAGTACCCCCCCTCTTACACCCCCTCCTCAAAGGACCTGGTTTACCAGGATGATCCAGGTGGAATTGTTGCAGAAGAGATTTGTCCAAGATGTTACGAGTGGGCTCCCAGGTGTTCTCTTCAGGTCCGCATCCCTCCAAGGCTAGCAAGTATTCCCATCGATGATGGTGAAATCGTATGTCTAGGATCTCTCGAACCTGATACGTTGTTCCATCAGTGGCAGGAGTCTCAGTCGGGTCTGGTGGTCTACGATGAAACCTGGAAAGAATTGCTGGCTTAAAGAATTACTGGCATGAAACATATTGTGAATTTGCAAGGTAGTAGGAAGATGTAGGCGGTATGAAACCATCCCTACTCTTTCAGTGACTTTGAAGGGCCCACAGTACTTAGGAGCTAATTTTTGAGACGGTACTCGAAGATATATGTTTTTGGTGCTTAAACAGACTCTGTCACCTGGTAGAAACACTGGCACGGGTCGGCAATGCCGGTCAGCATACTTCTTTCTTTCTTTCTTTCTTTCTTTAGGATTTTTATATACCAATTTTCTTGTAACCACTTACAAATCAATTCGGTTTACATTGAAACATAGAGTCTGCGCAAACAAAGGCATTACATTAAAACAAGGAAGCCTAGGAACTTGGGTTCAGTAACATTTTTTTTAACAGGGCGGGATAACTGAGGAAAGGCAAACGTTTGCCAGAACTGGCTTTGAACTAAAATGGTAACTGGATAGATTTCTGAAGGGAGGGACACCGTGCCTTTGGAATATCCAAACATTTGTTGGAGAAAGGCTGGATAAAAACTCAAAGTCAGTGGAGATGTTTATTCTGGTGAGTAGCCTCCCAGAATCAAAGGTGGCAGAGGCTCTACTATTCTTCTGAGTTAGGGAAAGCTTGATCTTTGTGGATTTCACCGATTGTGAGAATTTGTTTTCAATGGAGTTCCAGAGAACATGTAACTGTTGAGCTGACAGTTGAGCCCCCAGCGAAGGAACGGTTATTGGCAGAGGTAATGGTGGTTTGAATTGCCTACCGTACACTACTTGAAAGGGAGACTTCCCGGTGACCGAATGAGTATGATTATTATATGAGAACTCGGCCCATGTTAATAAAGTCACCCAATTATTTTGTTTTTCAGTAGCAAAGATGTGGAGGAAAGTTTTTAATGAGCGATTCATGTGCTCGGTTTGTCCATTACTCTGAGGATGGAAGGCTGTGGTCAGGTTTAGCTGAACTCCAAATTTATTACACAATGCCCTCCAGTACCAGGCAGTAAATTGTGGTCCCCTGTCTGAGACAATGTTCTGCGGCAGGCCATGAACCCGGAACATATGCTGTGCGAAGAGTTGAGCCAGCTCCAGCGCAGATGGTTGCTTGGGAAGTGGAACGAAATGAGCCATCTTGGAGAAACGATCCACTGTAACCCAAATGACCATTTTCCCTTCTGAGGATGGTAAATCAACCACAAAGTCCGTGGCTATGTGAGTCCAGGGTTCTATGGGTATGGGCAAAGGTTGCAGAAGGCCCCATGGTTGCCCTGGCTGAGGCTTTTATTTAGCACAGGTAGGGTAGGAACTGACATACATACGGACATCTTGCCCCATCCGCAGCCACCAATAATAGCGATTTAGGAGCTCCAATATTCTCTCTCGACCAGCATGGCCACCAGTGAGAGAGTCATGAGCCCATACCAATATTTTCTTCTGTAACTGCCGTAGGACCACTGTTTTGCCCAGAGGATTTAAGTCAGCACTAGCTATCTTAACCTTTGCTGGATCCAGGATGTATTGGGGTAACTCCCCCTCCTCCTCTCGTTCAGTGGTTCTGGACAAGGCATCCGCCTGAAATTCTTAGATGCCGGTCTATAGCGAAGGGTGAAGTCAAAGCAGTTGAAGAAAAGGGTCCAACAGGCTTGTCTGGGATTTAGTCGCTGGGCCTGACACAAGAACACTAAATTCTTATGATCCATGAAGACCATGATAGGATGGACTGCCCCGTCCAGCCATTGTCTCCACTCTTCAAAAGCCAATTTAATCGCCAAGAGTTCTTTGTCTCCTATACTGTAGTTACGCTCGACAGCAGAGAATTTCTTGGAGAAGTATGAGCATGGAAGTAGTTTCCCCTTACTGGAGTTTTGACTGAGTACTGCCCCTACCGCTATGTTGGAGGCGTCCACCTCGACTATAAAGGGACGCTGCGGATCTGGGTGGTGTAGGCAAGTGTCCAGTAAGAAAGCTTCCTTCAGGTCCTCAAAAGCTTGACAGGCTGCTTTGGGCCACACTTTAGCGTCAACTCCCTTTTTTGTAAGGGCAGTAAGTGGTGCCACCTTAAGAGAATAATGAGGAATGAACTGTCTATAGAAGTTTGCGAATCCTAGGAATCATTGGAACGCTTTCACTCCCATGGGATGAGGCCACTCCTTAATGGCAGACACTTTTTTCTGGATCCATATGAAATCCTGTAGACGAGACGATGTATCCCAAGAAAGGATGAGATTCTCGTTCAAACATGCATTTTTCTAGCTTTGCGTACAGATGAGTGTCCTTTAGAACCTGTAGTACTTGCTTCATATGTTGCCGATGAGACTCCAAATCCCGGGAGTAAATCAGAACATCGTCCAAGTATACAATGACTGAGGAGTGCAACATCTCACAAAGCACCTCATTCATGAGGTTTTGGAAGACTGCCGGAGCATTACATAGTCCAAATGGCATTACCAGATACTCGTAATGCCCATCTCTAGTATTGAAGGCAGTCTTCCATATGTCCCCGGGGTGAATCCGAACCAGATTGTAGCACCCCGAAGCTCAAGTTGGTAAATATCTTAGCTCCTTGTAATCTGTCCAGGATTTCAGGAATTAATGGAAGAGGGTAGTGATCCCGCCAAGTGATGGTGTTTAGACCTCTGTAATCAATGTATGGCCTTAAGGTACCATCCTTCTTTCCTATGAAGAAAAATCCCGCATTGGCGGGAGATCTGGATGGTCTGATGAACCCCTTGGCAAGGTTTTCGGAAATATACTCAGATATCGCTCGTGTCTCTGGAAGTAATAACGGGTACACCCTTCCCCGGGGAGGTGTGGTTCCGGGTAGCAACTCAATTGCACAGTCAAAGGGGGCGATGCTGTGGCAAGATCTCTGCTTTTTTCTTGGAAAACACGTCTGCAAATTCTGTAAAGCATTGGAGGTATGACAGAAGTGTTCAATAAGGCCACCCTGGGAGGACACGGGATTTTCAAACAATTAGAAAATAAAAAAGAACTCCATTTGCTACTTGTAAAGTGTCCCAATGGATAACCGGAGGGTGTTGTTGTAGCCACGGTAATCCTAGTACCACAGGATGTACTGATTTCTCCAGGACCAGGAAGGATATCTTCTCAGAATGAAACACTCCAGTCCAAAGAGTAATGGGAGCTGTGGAGGCAGAGATACTTCCTGGTAGTACTGTGCCCCGGATAGAGGTAATCCATAATGGAGGAACTTGGGGAAGAATGGGTAACTGGAGGTGCTGCACCAAGTCTGACAGGATATTTTATTTATTTATTTAAAAACTTTTCTATACTGTCGTTAAGTTAGTTCACCATCACAATGGTTTACATAAAGGCACCAAAGGATATTCAAGGTAAATTGGTATAAATTAAAAGTTATACATGTGCCAAAATAGAACAGTAACAATTTAAATAATATAGCTATAAGATGAATAAGGCTTAAATGTTGGTTGAAAAACTGGTAAAATGATTCAAGTCTAGTGTTAATATGTATTTTGTGATGTTTAAAAAAGTTCCCTCCTGTCCCGGAGTCGATAAAAGCGAGGGTAGTAAAAGACCCTCCAGGGTATTCAAGAGTCACAGGAACCGTACATTGAGAGCAGAGTTAACACAGCCTAGGAGTAGCTCCCCGGTTCTACCTAGGCTTTGGCGTTTTCCGGACGCTCCTTACATTGGGCCAGGAAGTGGCCTTTGTTGCCACAATACAGGCATAGACCCAATGCCCTATGTTGTCGCCTCTCCTCTGCAGTCAAAGGAGTTCGCCCTCACTACATGGGTTCCTCTGCCGGCAACTCCGGATGAGCCACTGAATGGCCTGGCGAAGACGTCATGGGTCTTGAAAAAGCTGGAGCCAATGGTATTGTCTTGTGTGGCGGGCATCCCTCCTTCACCCTTTGCTGAAGGCGATGATCAATTCGCCCAGCCAAACCTATTACACTGTTAAGGCGTCGGGGATGTCTCTGGCTGCCAACTCATCCTTAATGCAGGTGGATAGCCCCTCCAGGAAGACTCCACGCAGACTGTCGTCTCGCTACCCTACTTCCGTGGCGAGGGTATGGAACTCAATCGCATAATCAGCCAAGGACCGGGGCCCCTGTCGTAGCTGCAGAAATTCCGACGTTGCTGTTGACAGGCGTGCAAGCTCATGAAACACTTGCTTGAAGCTAATTACGAATTGTTGCAAATTATTTAATAATGGATCATTGTGCTCCCACATGGGCGAGGCCCAGCTCAGCGCTTTCCCATCCAGAAAAGACAGAATATATGCTATCTTTACGGAATCAGGAGGGAACTGGCTTGGTAGAAGTGAAAATCTTATGTAGCATTGATTCAGAAAGCCTTGGCAGCCCTTGGCATCACCAGAGTAGTGAGGTGGAGCGGGCAGCTGAGTAGGCGCAGTAACCTAGGGGTGTGCACACGTTTTCGACGTATTGGCGATCCGCAACATATTTTGTCCTATCCATTAAATATGTGGAGAGGCGAAACGCATCGCGACTCACCACGTATTTAACTTATTATCTGTTTAATTCGGTGCGCCCAGCAGCGCGTGCTTTTCTTCGCCCCCATTAGCTACTAGCTACCTATGATTTTCACAAAATGGCAACGCCCATGCCCTACATTCTGGACAGGTCGGCATGGATACCGGAAAGCAGCGTATCCGCGCTGACATTTTGTGACATGCACTGAATGCAGCCAATCGCGCTGTCATTCAGTGCTCTCTGTCGATTTTACTGATGAGTCAGCACTATATAAACATCAGTACGAGGAGCCATGCACTTATTTCCAGCGATGCTGTGGGGAGGTGGGCTGGATGTAAGAGAAGGCTGCACTGAGAGATAGGCTAGTTAAGCTAGTTAAGGAAAGAAAAAGATAATTATTCTTTGTTTTGCTGCAGTGCCAGGGTTTGCTGGTCCTGTTTCTTTCAAGCTGTTTATTTTGATGATCTCTGACTGAGAAGAGAAGCTGTGCTAGGTCAGCTAGCACTGACCACCATTTAGGGTGTTGGGCTGGCTTGGAGAGATATATTATTTTCAATTTCATCCATTTTTCTGGAGTGACAAAAATTCCAGCTTTTTTAAACTGACTTTTTTTAATTCAAATTACTTACAGGTCGATACAGTAAAGTGTGCTCCGTCGGAGCGCACTGTCAGCCTGCTCTGGACGCGTGTTTTCCCTTACCCCTTATTCAGTAAGGGGAGGAATACACGCGGCCCACCCGCGGCACCTAATAGCGCCCTCAACATGCAAATGCATGTTGATGGCCCTATTAGGTATGCGCGCGGGATCCAGTAAGTAAAATGTGCAGCCAAGCCGCACATTTTACTCTAAGAAATTAGCGCCGACCCAAAGGTCGGCACTAATTTCTTCCGGCGCCAGGAAAGTGCACAGAAAAGCAGTAAAAACTGCTTTTCTGTGCACCCTCCGACTTAATATCATAGCGATATTAAGTCGGAGGTCCCCAAAAGTAAAAAAAAAGTAAAAAAAAAAAAAAAAAAATTGAATTCGGCCCGCGGCTGTCGGGCCGAAAACCGGACGCTCAATTTTGCCGGCGTCCGGTTTCCGAGCCCGTGACTGTCAGCGCGCTCGAGAACCGACGCCGGCAAAATTGAGCGTCGGCTGTCAAACCCTCTGACAGCCGCCGCTCCAGGCCAAAAGGAGGCGCTAGGGACGCGCTAGTGTCCCTAGCGCCTCCTTTCCCTCGTTTGCACCACGTCGCCTAATTTGCATGCTGGAGCATACTGGATAGCTCGCACCGGCGAAGGGCCGGTGCGTGCGCCGGGAGAGCGGGCGTTCGTCCGCTCTCCCGCGGTTTTACAGTATCGGGCTGTTAGTCTCTCTGTGCACTGGGCTTCACTGGGCAGTTTAACAGACTGAACCTAACTATTGGGTGGGTCTGTGCAGTCAAGTGCCCAGGGAATCTGCCTCTTTTGTGCTTACAAGCAAGCAGCTTCTGTGTGCACGCCACACACATTAGTGCACAGCCAGGCATCGTGACAGTGGGCAGTGGGTAGTTTTAACAGACTGAACCTAACTATTGGGTGGGTCTGTGCAGTCAAGTGCCCAGGGAGCCTGCCTCTTTTGTGCTTACAAGCAAGCAGCTTCTGTGTGCACGCCACAAATATTAGTGCACAGCCAGGCACCATGACAGTGGGCAGTGGGTAGTTTTAACAGACTGATCCTAACTATTGGGTGGGTCTGTGCAGTCAAGTTCCCAGGGAGTCTGCCTCTTTTGTGCTTACAAGCAAGCAGCTTCTGTGTAAACGCCACACACATTAGTGCACAGGCAGGCACCGTGACAGTGGGCAGTGGATAGTTTTAACAGACTGAACCTAACTATTGGGTGGGTCTGTGCGGTCAAGTGCCCAGGGATGTCTGCCTCTTTTGTGCTTACAAGCAAGCAGCTTCTGTGTGCACGCCACACACATTAGTGCACAGCCAGGCACCGTGACAGTGGGCAGTGGGTAGTTTTAACAGACTGATCCTAACTATTGGGTGGGTCTGTGCAGTCAAGTGCCCAGGGAGACCACCTCTTTTGTGCTTACAAGCAAGCAGCTTCTGTGTACATGCCACACACATTAGTGCACAGCCAGGCACCGTGACAGTGGGCAGTGTTACTACTCAGTGACATTAAATCCATAATGTCAGGGAAAAAGAGATGTAGTCAAGTGATTGGGACTGGCAGAGGAGGCACCTCAAAAGACACTAGTGCAACACCACCAGTACAGCGAAAAAGGCAACTGTCGCAATCTAAACTCTTTGTAGGGGATGGCAGTTCCATGCCAAAAAAAATGAAATCTGACCATGATGCATCGTCATTGCCACCACTTGTTTCTGGCCCTGTAGTTTTGGAGGTGAGGGAAGGGGAGGCAGAGTCATGCCAGACAAAATGTACACACCCAAAAGCAGCAGGGGGACAGAAGTCTCGACTAACACTTAGCGTTGACAAGGTAGCACAGTCACTGTTTGCTTCTAATTCAGATGAAGAATCTTCTTGTGTGGGATTCTCATCAGAAACAGAAAAAGTAATAGCTGATGAATCTTCGGTAGAATCAGATAGTCCTGTCTTAGCCTCCACAAATGTGCAGCAGGGGAGAGATGAAAGTGATAACGAGGAGGAGGAAGACCAGTCAGCACAGGCACAGAGGGTGACTGAGGCTCCCTCTTGCATTGCTTCTCAGGGTGCACCCACTACCTCAGCTCCAGTGTCAGCATCCACCCACGAGGCGTTTGAGAGGGGAGGATCAGGAAAGACATCTGCGATCTGGAGACACTTTAAAGTGACGGAAGACCCGTGTTATGCTCGGTGTAATTACTGTGCCAGGGATATAAGCAGAGGCAAGCAAATGGGACATCCATCTAATTTTGGCATGAACCCTCATATGAAGAGGCAACACCCAACAAGATTACTGCCATCTGGGGATGGTGGCAGTACCAGTGGGGGGACCCCTTCCAACCAGTGTGCAGTGGTAGGAAAGCAGCAGAGTCAGCCCACACCCTCATCCCCTTCTAGCAGTCAGGTGGCAGGCCAGCAACCCCCGGACATGTGGCAAAAGCGACAATCCACCATGGAGGAAATGGGGTGGAGTGCGGTAACGCTATCCCGGGGTAGAAGGCAGGCAGTCTCAAACGTTGTAACCAGGACCATTGGGGAAATGATTGCCCTTGATGACCAGCCCTCGCAGTTAGTGGAGAATGTGGGTTTCAAGCATTTTTTGAAGGTCGTACTTCCAAATTAAAAAATCCCCTGCAGAACCACATTTAGTAGAAAGGTCATCCCCAGCCTATACAAGCAGTGTCGCAGTCGCATGCAAGCACTGCTAGCTAAGGCAGAGGGAAGAGTGCATTTCACCTGCGATATCTGAACCACCATGAATGCTGAACACTCTTACCTCTCTCTGACAGCACACTGGTGGGACATGGCTGAGGCAGGGGCAGCCAGCAGCTCTATTACTGAAAAAGTATCAGGGTGGAGGTGGGTTTTACTGCACACCCACCTGACGGACCAGGCCCATACCGCAGCCAATACTCTAGCATGCATCAGACAGATGTTGGAGGGCTGGCAACTACCCCAGCAAGACAGGAAAATGCAGGCAGGGTTCTTTGTCACAGACAATGGTGCAAACATGGTTAAGGCAATATCCAAGGGACGCTTTAAGAACATCCGATGTTTTGCACACACTCTGCACCTGGTAGTGAAGTCAGCTCTGGGCTTGGAGTCCAATAACAAAGAGAATGAATACCTGCATAGGTTAATACAGAAGTGCAGGAACATAGCAGCACACTTCCACAGAAGTGTCAAGGCGGGGCAGGTTCTCTGACAAAAGCAGACTGATTTGGATATGCCTCACAAGCATCTCATTCAAGACATTGCCACCCAGTGGAATTCCACATTCATGATGCTGGAGAGGTTACTGGAGCTGCAGACACCCCTTCATGAACTTTCTGGTACAATGGACATAGGTGTGCAGAATCCCCTAGGGCATCATGATTGGTTAGTCATGAGTCAGCTGGTAAACATCCTGCAGCCCTTCAAGGATGTCACGGAGGAGCTGAGTTCCAGAAGTGCCACCTTGGCTGACATCATCTCTATAATTAATTTCCTGGATGAACATTTGGAGGCCTTTAAATAGGAAGAGGGAATGACAGTTGAGGTGCTGCATTATCTGGACATATTTTGCTGCAGCAGGTGGAAGAGAGATTAAGGCCTTTAACAGAACAGAACACATACATGCTCACCACAGTCTGTGATCCCTGTGTGAAAGGGAAAATCTCCCTACAGTACAATTGCTGTCATTTGTGAAGGAGCAAAAGTCCGTGAACAGGAGCGCCATAGGTGGAGACAGATTAGGCTTGAAGCAGAGGTGGAAACAGCAGCCATGTCAGAGAGTTGTGCTGCTAGCCCAAGCAGGAGCAGCACTGTGTCAGCGACAGATAGTACCTCCTCCTCCACGTCAGAATGCCCAAGGCATGTTGCCCATAAAGATTCATCAATTGTGCAATGGGCGAGAGAGAAAGCAGCTGGCATGAGTGACTCTGAGCCGGCCCAAGCAAAGGAGACACCAGCACAGCTGTCAGTGACACGGTATCTCTCAGAGTCGATAGAGAAAATGCAGACAGATCCGCTGGCATATTGGGCACAGAAGTCCACTGTCTGGCCATACCTATCCAAAGTGGCTCAGCGATATCTGTCATGTCCACCAACCAGTGTGCCCAGTGAATGTGTCATTTCAATGACAGGGGATATCATGAGCCCTCACCGCTCAAGGCTGGCACCAGAGTTGATGGAAATGCTAGTGTTTTTGAAAGTAAACCTGCCTTTGCTTGGGTTTCCAAATTTTCCCTGTGAATGGCAAGATGAATAAAAGCAATTCAAAGCCTTGCAGCAGCTCCAGCTGCCTCCTTTGCTCCAGATAATATAAGTACTGCAGCACATGTTCCTGACCTCAAACGCTGTGCCTGACCATGCACTGCCCAGTCTGTACATCCCTACAAGGGCCTGACCTCAAACGCTGTGTATTGACTGTCAACTGTCCAGGCCTTATGTTCCTACAAGTGTTTGACCTCGATTGCTCTGCCTGTCCGTCCAGGCCTTATGTTCCTAAAAGTGTTTGTCCTTGATTGCTCTGCCTGTCCGTCCAGGCCTTATGTTCCTAAAAGTGTTTGGCCTCGATTCCTCTGCCTGTCTGTCCAGGCCTTATGTTCTTACAAGTGTTTGACCTCAATTGCTGTACCTGTCTGTCCAGGCCTTATGTTCTTACAAGTGTTTGACCTCAATTGCTGTACCTGTCAGTCCAGGCCTTATGTCCCTAGGTGGGATTGACTTCTGTCCTCGACTGCTTTTCTTGTCAGTCCAGGCCTTATGTTCCTACAAGTGCTTGACCTCGATTGCTCTGCCTGTCCGTCCAGGCCTTATGTTCCTAAAAGTGTTTGGCCTCGATTCCTCTGCCTGTCTGTCCAGGCCTTATGTTCTTACAAGTGTTTGACCTCAATTGCTGTACCTGTCTGTCCAGGCCTTATGTTCTTACAAGTGTTTGACCTCAATTGCTGTACCTGTCAGTCCAGGCCTTATGTCCCTAGGTGGGATTGACTTCTGTCCTTGACTGCTTTGCCTGTCAGTCCAGGCCTTATGTTCCTACAAGTGTTTGACCTCGATTGCTGTGTCTGTCAGTCCAGGCCTTATGTCCCTAGGTGGGATTGACTTCTGTCCTCGACTGCTTTGCCTATCAGTCCAGGCCTTATTTCCCTATAAGTGTTTGACCTCGATTGCTGTGCCTGTCAGTCCAGGCCTTATGTTCCTACAAGTGTTTGACCTCGATTACTCTGCCTGTCCGTCCAGGCCTTTTGTCCAGTCCTAATGGCTGAACCCTCATTGCAAAGGGAAACCTCAGTCTCTGGCAATTAAAATTAGTACTCCTTCACAGCATTGATCCTTAAATAAAACAAAGAGTTTTCTTTAGTTTCAGGGCAGAGAAGAGAACTTCCTTCGTCTTGCTTATGAAGTCATGATCTGTTTGCAAATGATTTAATCTGAACAATTTGTACCATTGTACACTCTAGTGGCCAATCCATTCCAAGCAAGTCCTTTCCTGCTCTTGGGAAAGGGAACTCTCCCCGGTGTTGCAGCCTATCTCTTAGGCCCTGTTGATCCATGTTTAATTGCTGTTCACATGGCACCCTGCTCCCTGTCGCCATACTTTGAAGGCTCATTCTCCACTCCAGGGGCCAACCCATTCCAAGGAAGTCCTTTCCTGCTCTTGGGAAAGGGAACTCTCCCCGGTGTTGCAGCCTATCTCTTAGGCCCTGTTGATCCATGTTTAATTGCTGTTCACATGGCACCCTGCTCCCTGTCACCACGCTTTGAAGGCTCGTGCTCCACTCTAGGGGCCAACCCATTCCAAGGAAGTCCTTTCCTGCTCTTGGGAAAGGGAATTCTCCCCGGGTATAGCCTGCCTGGTTCTACCCTCTGACCCATGTTGAACCGCTGTTCCATTTTGAAATCAGCCTCTTTCTATGCCAAGCTGTACTCTGACTGCTTTCCGGTCTACCTGTCTTTTGTCAAGGATATTCTCACACTATAGTGTCTCGCAGTCCCGTGTGTAGTCTGCCTGTATCTGCCCTCTGTCCCATGTTGAACCACTGTTTAGGGGTGAACCCATTCTAGGGAGCCCTTTCCTGCTCGTAGGAAAGGGAACTCTCCCCGGGTGTAGCCTGCCTTTTTCTCCCCTCCGACCCATGTTGAACCGCTGTTTAGGGGCAAACCCAATCTAGGGAGCCCTTTCCTGCTCATAGGAAAGGGAACTCTCCCTGGGTGTAGCCTGCCTGGTTCTACCCTCTGACCCATGTTGAACCGCTGTTCCATTTTGAAATCAGCCTCTTTCTATGCCAAGCTGTACTCTGACTGCTTTCCGGCCTACCTGTCTTTTGTCAAGGATATTGTCACACTACAGTCCCTGGGAATCCCGGGTGCAGTCAGCCTGATTTTAAAAGACCAGCGAGAGCCCACTGGACCCCAGTGGAAATCCACCACTTTAGGGGCGAACCCATTCTAGGGAGCCCTTTCCTGCTCATAGGAAAGAGAACTCTCCCCGGGTGTAGCCTGCCTGTTTCTACCCTCTGGCCCATGTTGCACCACTGTTCACATTCACCCTCCTCTGTCTCGGCCTTGAAAACTCTCGCTTGTATATCAGCTACATTCACTGGATTTTAAAAGACCAGAGAGAGCTCACTGGACCCCAATGGAAACCCCCCACTTTAGGGGTAAACCCATTCTAGGGAGTCCTTTCCTGCTCATAGGAAAGGGAACTCTCCCTGGGTATAGCCTGCTTGTTTCTACTCTCTGACCCATGTTGCAGCACTGTTTACATTCACCCTCCTCTGTCTCGGCCTTGAAAACTCTCGTTTGTATATCAGCTACATCCACCGGATTTTAAAAGACCAGCGAGAGTTCACTGGACACCAGTGGAAACACCCCACTCTAGGGGCGACCCCATTGTAGGGAGCCCTTTCTTGCTCATAGGAAAGGGAACTCTCCCCAGGCTCTTGTTTGAATATTTGCTACTACTACCAAAATCGGCACCGCAGATGCTCTACTACACCAAGGCATAGTTCATCATGTTTCAGGTCCTAGCACTCGAGTTAGACTCCCTGGTCCCTGTTTCAAGATGGGTTGGGTGCACAGCATGCACAGTTGACAGTCCCACCACATGCTGAGCCTCGTCTTGTCTTGCCTCCTTGTCTTTCCCTTATCAAACCACAGGAAACTGACTACCTCAGCTCTGCCTGCCTGTATTGCCCCTATAAACTTTCTGCCACTCTGCCTTGCTGCCAATCACCAGATGACTCTCTCAACTCCTTGTGGTGTTGTTGCCACTATCATGGTTCTTCAGTGTGTTGGTGCTAGTCTTTCTGCTTGCTATGTTCCCCCTTCATTGTGCTTAGGGTGTCAATGCCACTTGTTTTACTGCTTTGCCTGTCATGCTGCCTTCGAGGGTTCATGCATCTGTTATGGTGGAAGGAGGACAACCAATGGGACAGTGCTATATCGGGGTACAAATTATATCGCAATGACAGAGAGTAGCACCGGGAGGCAGTGTGGCGTTTTATGTCTGGGATGGCTTAGAATCCAACAGGATAAACATCCTGCATGAGACTAAATGCACAATTGAATCTTTATGGGTAGAAATCCCTTGTGTGTCGGGGAAGACTATAGTGATAGGAGTTCACTACCATCCACCTGGTCAAGATGGTGAGACTGACAGTGAAATGCTAAGAGAAATTAGGGAAGCTAACCAAATTGGTAGTGCAGTAATAATGGGACACTTCAACTACCCCAATATTGACTGCGTAAATGTATCATCGGTACATGCTAGAAATATAAAGTTCCTGGATGGAATAAATGACATTTTTATGAAGCAATTGGTTCAGGAACCAATAAGAGAGGGAGAAATTTTAGATCTAATTCTCAGTGGAACACAGGATTTGGTGTGAGAGATAATGGTGGTGGGGCTGCTTGGCAATAGTGATCATAATATGATCAAATTTGAATTAATGACTGGAAGGGGAACAGTAAGCAAATCCACAGCTCTCGTGCTAAACTTTCAAAAGGGAAACTTTGATAAAATGAGAAAAATTGTTAGAAAAAAACTGAAAGGAGCAGCTACAAAGGTAAAAACTGTGCAAGAGGCATGGTCATTGTTAAAAAATACCATCCTAGAAGCACAGTCCAGATGTATTCCACACCTTAAAATGGTGGAAATAAGGCAAAACGATTACTGGCATGGTTAAAAGGGGAGTTGAAAGAAGTTATTTTAGCCAAAAGATCTTCATTCAAAAATTGGAAGAAGGATCCAACAGAAAAAAACAGGATAATACATAAACGTTGGCAAGTTAAATGTAAGACATTGATAAGACAGGCTAAGAGAGAATTTGAAAAGATGTTGGCCATAGAGGCAAAAACTCACAGTAAAAACCTTTTTTAAATATATCCGAAGCAGAAAGCTTGTGAGGGAGTCATTTGGACCGTTAGATGAGCAAGGGGTTAAAGGGGCACGTAGAGAAGATAAGGCTATCACAGAAAGATTAAATCATTTCTTTGCTTTGGTGTTTACTGAAGAGGATGTTGGGGAGGTACCCGTACTGGAGAAGGTTTTCATGGATAATGAATTAGATGGACTGAACCAAATCATGGTGAACCTAGAAGATGTGGTAGGCCTGATTGACAAACTGAAGAGTAGTAAATCACCTGGACTGAATGGTATACACCCCTGAGTGCTGAAGGAACTAAAAATGAAATTTCAGGCCTATTAGTAAAAATTTGTAACCTATCATTAAAATCATCCATTGTACCTGAAGACGGAGGATAGCTAATGTAAACCCAATATTTAAAAAAGGCTCCAGGGCTGATCCGGGAAACTACAGACCGGTTAGCCTGACTTCAGTGACAGGAAAAATAGTGGAAATTGTTAGAGATGTGAATCATGTGATCGATCGTCTTAACGATCGATTTCGGCTGAGAGGGGGAGGGAATCGGATCGTCGCCGTTTGGGTTTTTTAAATATCGTGAAAATCATGAAAATCGTGTAAATCGAAAACCGGCACACTAAAACATCCCTAAAACCCACCCCGACCCTTTAAAATAAATCCCCTACCCTCCTGAACCCCCCCCCAAATGCCTTAAATTACCTGGGGTCCAGTGGGGGGGAGGGCGGGAAAACCGGCACACTAAAACAACCCTAAAACCCACCCCGACCCTTTAAAATAAATCCCCCACCCTCCCGAACCCCCCCAAAATGCCTTAAATTACCTGGGGTCCAGAGGAAGGGTCCCGGTGTGATCTTTTACTCTCGGACCTCCGGTGCTTGTAGAAATGGCGCCGGCGCTACCTTTGACCTGTCATATGACAAGGCAAAGGTAGCGCCGGCGCCATTTTGTTTTTTGTCCCCCGAGGTCAGGAGCGTAGGAGATTGCTCCTGGACCCCCGCTGGACCCCCAGGAACTTTTGGCCAGCTTGGGGGGGCCTCCTGACCCCCACAAGACTTGCCAAAAGTCCAGCGGGGGTCCGGGAACGACTTCCTGCATGCGAATCGTTTTTCCGTACGGAAAAACGATTCGCGGCAGGAGATCACTCCCGGACCCCCGCTGGACCCCCAGGGACTTTTGGCCAGCTTGGGGGGGCCTCCTGACCCCCCCAAGACTTGTCAAAAGTCCAGCGGGGGTCCGGAACGACCTCCTGCAGTCGAATCGTGTTGTCTATGGCCGGCGCCATTTTGCGCCGCCATTTTCCGCAAAATGGCGCCGGCCGTAGACAACATGATTCGACTGCAGGAGGTCGTTCCGGACCCCCGCTGGACTTTTGGCAAGTCTTGTGGGGGTCAGGAGGCCCCCCTAGCTGGCCAAAAGTCCCTGGGGGTCCAGCGGGGGTCCGGGAGCGATCTCCTGCCGCGAATCGTTTTTCCGTACGGAAAAACCAAAGGTAGCGCCGGCGCCATTTCTACAAGCACTGGAGGTCCGAGAGTAAAAGATCACACCGGGACCCTTCCTCTGGACTCCAGGTAATTTAAGGCATTTTGGGGGGGTTCGGGAGGGTGGGGGATTTATTTTAAAGGGTCGGGTGGGTTTTAGGGTTGTTTTAGTGTGCCGGTTTTCCCGCCCTCCCCCTTCCCCTCCCCTTCCCCCGATTTACGATTTTTTGACGATAAATCGGGGGAATTGTTATTGTATCGCGGCTCTAACAATTTTTGACGATTTAAAATATATCAGACGATATTTTAAATCGTCAAAAAACGATTCACATCCCTAGAAATTGTTCTAAACTTCAAAATCACAGAACATATAGAAAGACATGGTTTAATGGAACAAAGACAGTATGGCTTTACCCAAGGCAAGTCTTGCCTCACAAATCTGCTTCACTTTTTTGAAGGAGTTAATAAACATGTGGATAAAGGTGAACCGGTAGATGTAGTGTACTTGCATTTTAAGAAGGCGTTTGACAAAGTTCCTCATGAGAGGCTTCTAGGAAAAGTAAAAAGTCATGGGATAGGTGGCAATGTCCTTTCATGGATTACAAACTGGCTAAAAGTCAGGAAACAGAGAGTAGGATTAAACGGACAATTTTCTCAGTAGAAGGGTGTGGGCAGTGGAGTGCCTCAGGGATCTATATTGGGACCCTTACTTTTCAATATATTTATAAATGATCTGGAAAGAAATAAGACGAGTGAGGTAATCAAATTTGCAGATGATACAAAATTGTTCAGCGTAGTTAAATCACAAGCAGATTGTGATAAATTGCAGGAAGACCTTGTGAGACTGGAAGATTGGGCATCCAAACGGCAGATGAAATTTAATGTGGATAAGTGCAAGGTGATGCATATAGGGAAAAATAACCCATGCTACAGTTACACAATGTTAGGTTCCATATTAGGTGCTACTACCCAAGAAAGAGATCTAGGCGTCATAGTGGATAACACATTGAAATCATTGGTTCAGTGTGCTGCGGCAGTCAAAAAAGCAAACAGAATGTTGGGAATTATTAGAAAGGGAATGGTGAATAAAACGGAAAATGTCATAATGCCTCTGTATCGCTCCATGGTGAGATTGCACTTTCAATACTGTGTACAATTCTGGTTGCCGCATCTCAAAAAATATATAATTGCGATGGAGAAGGTACAGCATGCAAAAAGGCCCTTTTCACATGTGATAGAGGCTTATCGCACGCAATACGGCCATATTGCGTGCATTAAGCCTTTGATAAATGACCCCCTTAGTTCATAGACTTCAAACTGTATAGAACACAGCGACAAAAATAGTTTTTAGTAAGAAAAAATGTGATCACATCACACCACTTCGCATTCAACTTCAGTGGCTTCCAGTTTCTTACAGGATTCAATTCAAGATTGTCTGTTTAACTTTCAAAGCTTTCCACAGGGGTACTTCATCATATTTATCCAATCTTCTTATCCCGTACCTACCTACCTACATGCACTTTATGCTCTTTGCAATAAGAGCTATATGTTGTCCCTTCTCCCAAGTTGATAAGACTGGAACATACTTGTGAAATCTTATTTTGGTATCAAGACATGGCTTTTCAAGCAAGCCTACCCGGATGCTAATCAAACCTAGACAGTGTATCCCCCAGCCCCCTATTACCCAGTATATTGGTGCGCGTCTAGCCCTGACTCAGTATGTATTCCTTCCCCATAATGTGATATTGCATTAAGTTATTATGGTTTATTATGGTTACTCTCCACTCATTTCTTACCTTCTTTCCTATATCTCTTCTTAATCTTTACTCGCCCCCTGCCCGCTCTTCTCCCGCTTCTTGCCTGCTCCCTTCTCCCCCCTCCTCGTTCAATGTAATTTTTCCTCTCTTTTAGTTATTTGTAAACCGGCGTGATGTGCTTCACAAATGTCGGTATATTAAAACTGTTAAATAAATAAATATAAATAAATATATTTTTATTTGGCTCCCAGTCTTTGGAATTCTTTTCATTTGGCAGTACACCTTGAAAAAAATTATGTCAAATTTAGGAAGTCCCTCAAAATCTTTCTTGTCACAAAGGCCTTCCAAGATTAATATTTTTCTGATTTTACAGGTATTTAAAATTTTATTTAATTTTATACATGAATTTAGGGTCTTTTTTTTTACCATAATTACTGTATTTGTAATAGGGTATCCCTATTAGCTTTAAAGTATTGTATGTTTGTTTTTGACTATGTATATTGCATTGATATATACACATGAAAGAAATATGATTCATCAAAATTAATAAATAATAATAATAGAACTTTGCAAGGTTAATGGATGTTTCAAGAAACAACTTTCAGAATTAGTAAGATAACTTTTTCATATATTATCATATATTTTACAATATCTATTCACCTTAAAAATGCATAATTTCTAGCCAACTACTTTTTTGACTTTCTTTTTTACTAATTTTATTTTTGGCAAGCTAACACAGTACTCTCTTTTAGCTTTCCAAAGTGACTCACTCATGAAAAGAGATGTATGAATTTCAAAATAGGTTCATTGAACAATTTGACAGGTATGGAAAAAGTTTAAGTTTCATTGAATTGTTTGCCAAACATTTCTAAAGAGATATCCTGAAATTCTTAAGTAGATCTCAAAACAGATTACATTGGGTTTTTCTCAAATTTGTTTGCTTTTTACATTCTTTGAAAATCCAAAGATGGTATTTCTAATTTTCATAAAGATTGCCATGCTGAGTCTGACCAAGGATTCATGTCCAGAATCCTATCTCCAACAGTGGCCAGTCCAGGTCCAAAGTTCCTGGCAATTCCCAAAGAGCAGATACATTTCTTGTTACTGTCTCCCAGGGATATGCAGTGGCTTTCCCAAATTAGCCTGGCTAATAATAGATTATGGACTTTTACTCCAGATACTTGTTCAAACCTCTTTTAAACCCTCTTATCCTAGATGACGTGACTAACAATTTCTACAGTTTGATTGTGTTGAGTAAAAAAAAAGACTTTCTCCTATTTGTTTTAAATCTGCTCCCTTTTAGCTTCATGGAGTGTCTCCTAGTCTTGGCACTATTTGAAAGGATACCTAACTATCCTTTGGGTACCTCTAGCACCTGACTCATGATTTTATAAAACTCAATCATATCCCCTCTCAGTTGCAGCTTCTTCAAGCTGAAGAGTCCTAACCCAGTGTTTCCCAATCAGTATACCATTGCACATTGGTGTATCATGATCAGGCATGCAATAGAAAAGTCACCACTGCCTGATAATCAGGCACACCGACACATAGGCTCAGCAACAACAAGAGATGCCAGCAATGACTCATAAACTTGCAGGAGCTCTTTTCTGAGCACATATGTAATCACTCATACTTTTCATCCTAGTTATGGCATGGGCCGTGGAGTATGGAAATAAGGGACAGGGATGTAATATGGATCAAATTTTGTTTCTATTTTTTAATTTCTGTTGGGTGGGGGCCTTTTATTTCTTTATTTTTTTATTGTTTTATTTTTTTTCATTTTTATTCATTTTGATACTAAGATCTGCAACAGAGTAGAAATACCTGAAGGAGTAGAGAGAATAAAAAGTGATTTAAGAAAGCTTGAAAAGTAGTTGAAGATTTGGCAGCTGGGATTCAATGCCAAGAAGTACAAAGTCATCCAAAAGAGCTGTATATGATTGGGGTGTAAAACTAATGTGCATGGACAAGGAGAGGGACCTTGGGGTGATAATGTCTGGTGATCTGAAGGTGGTGAAGCAATGTGACAAGGCAATAGCTACAGCCAGAAGAATGCTGGGCTGCATAGAGAGATGAATAACTAGCAAGAAAAAAGGAGACGACAATGCCTTTGTACAGGTCTTTGGTGAGACCTCACTGGAGCATTGTGTTCAGTTCCAAAGCCACGGATCTCAAAAAGCATAGAGACAGGATGGAGGCAGTCCAGATAAGGGTGACTACAATGGTGTGAGGTCTGTATTGGAAAACCTATGAGGAGATGTATATGTATACTCTGGAAGAGAGGAGTGACAGGGGAGATGTGATATAGACCTGCATATACCTGAAAGGTTTAAATGATGTGTGAACTTCAAACCCATTCCATTGGAATGGAAACAGTAGAATTAGGGGTCATGATATGAAACACTCCGGTGGTGATGACTCAGATTCAATGTCAGGAAATACTTCTTCATGGAGAGAGTGTTGAATGCCTGGAATACCCTTCCAGAGGATGTTGTGAGGATGAAAACAGTAAACGAATTCAAGAGGGCATGGGATAATCACTGTGGTGCCTAAAGGTGAAGAAATGAAGAAAAGGGTGCATGGGGGGTAACCTACAAAGGTGTGGCAGTTGCTACCCTTAATCAGAAGACATGAGGTTATTACCATGAACTGATTAGCCTTGATGCTTTCAGTGCAATTGCAACATCACTCTCCACTTCAATGGCAGGAGGGGGGGGAAAGGGGACTTGGAATCAGATGACAGCCAACGCTGGGCCCTGATTTTCTGGTCAAGGATACTGATACACAGACATCAGGAAAAAAGCACAGGACTGCTTCTATAGCCAAGACCAATAGCAAAGCATGTCTGAATGTACATATTTCTACCCTTAACATAAGTCTAGGGGGCAACCAGCACAGTGCGGCAGCTCCTACCCTAAACTGAGAGATAGGGGTAATGTGCATGGAGTGGAGGTTACTACCTTATGAAACTTTCTGGGCAGACGGGATGGACTATTTGGTTTTTTTCTGCCATTGTTAGTACGATACTATGCTGCTATGTGGGAGTACACCAAAGGTGGGGGAGGTTTTGAGAGCTTAGGTTTGGGGTGCCAGAGGAAGATGGACTGACAGCTGTGATATGGTGGACTTCATCAGAAGGCATGGAAGATGAGGACAGAACATTGCCCACAAAGACAAGTGGAAAACATACATATTTCTCTAATGGGAGACAAGGCATACTTGGAGGTGGTGGAGCCATAGAGGGCGGAAACATCCTTTGTAGTGGTGGAAGTGCAGGGAGAGGTTCAAATCTTATTGGTGTTGCAAGAGCTGGGAAAGGCTGAAACCATGGCAGTGATGAAACCATAGGGGAAGCTTAATCCAAGGGAACCAGTGTCCGGCCATGCTGGCTGTGGCTGTCACTGAGGCAAGCGCTGAAGCATCTCCTAAAAATGTTACTAATGCCATTCATTTCCTCATGCAGCATCTGTTGTTTAATTCCCTGCAGTTCTTCTTTTAGCACTTATTCTGTGCCCTGCATTTCTTGCTGTTAGCCAACAAGGAGGTCTGCAAGTTGATTATTGTGTGCAAGCATGTGGTTGTCTGCTGGAGTGAGTGACGATTGCTCATCTGGACCTGGTGCTCTTCCCCTCCTTGCCCTCATGTGCAAAGTGATCAGGAGGATATGGTCCACCATATGAAAGACAGATCTCATCCTCCGTCTGAGACTCTTCTCCTCATCTCAGCCTGGATTTATCAAAATGCAATAAATATCGCATGTGATAGGAAAAGGGGTGTGTTTTATGGTAATAGGCAGTTTATTGCAAAGTGTGCTTTGCAGAATTATTGTATTTCCTATGTACAACCACTGGGGGGACAATTTTAAGCTGCTTGAGATCCAGCCTAGCTATCAGGGCCCTTCTACAACCACTGGAGGGGGGGGGGGGGAGGGAGAGAGGGAGGGAGAGAGAGAGAGTGCCTAGCCATAATGTGTTCCTTCTAGGTAGGTATTTATACCTCTATGAGGCCTACCTAGTCACTCGAGGTGAGGTTTAGGTATTAGTGTAGTGGTTAGGGGCCACTTTGTCATTCAAAGTGTCATTCAAAGTACGAAGAGAACAGTGCTCTCTTGTGAAGATTTGATATCCTGCGGAGTGAGGAAACTCACCCAAAGATGAGATTTGTACAATGAACATTGTACAAATCTCATCTTTGAGTGAGTTTCCTCACTCCGAATGATATCAAATCTTCACAAGAGAGCACTGTTCTCTTCGTACATCTCACTTTGAATGTCAAAGTGGCCCCTAACCCCTACACTAATACCTAAACCTCACCTCGAGTGACTAGGTGGGTCTCATATAGAGGTATAAATACCTACCTAGTAGGAGGGCATTGGGTGGCTTGGCTCTCTCTCTTTCTCCCTCTCTTCCTCCTCTGATAGACAGGCAGGAGCTTAAACCTACAAACAGTAGGGATGTGAATCGTTTTTTGATGATTTAAAATATCGTCCGATATATTTTAAATCGTCAAAAATCGTTAGAAGCGTGATACAATAGGAATTCCCCCGATTTATTGTCAAAAATCGTAAATCGGGGGAAGGGGGAAGGGGGAGGGCGGAAAAACCGGCACACTAAAACAACCCTAAAACCCACCCCGACCCTTTAAAATAAATCCCCCACCCTCCCGAACCCCCCCAAAATGCCTTAAATTACCTGGGGTCCAGAGCGGGGGTCCCGGTGTGATCTTTTACTCTCGGGCCTGCGGTGCGTTGTAGATATGGCGCCGGCGCTACCTTTGCCCTGTCATATGACAGGGCAAAGGTAGCGCCGGCGCCATTTTGTTTTTTGTCCCCCGACGTCAGGAGCATAGGAGATCGCTCCCGGACCCCCGCTGGACCCCCAGGGACTTTTGGCCAGCTTGGGGGGGCCTCCTGACCCCCGCAAGACTTGCCAAAAGTCCAGCGGGGGTCCGGGAACGACCTAAACTCGAATCATTTTGCCGTACAGCAAAATGGCGCCGGCCATACGCTGTATGGCCGGCGCCATTTTGCTGTACGGCAAAATGATTCGAGTTTAGGAGGTCGTTCCCGGACCCCCGCTGGACTTTTGGCAAGTCTTGCGGGGGTCAGGAGGCCCCCCCAAGCTGGCTAAAAGTCCCTGGGGGTCCAGCGGGGGTCCGGGAGCGATCTCCTACGCTCCTGACGTTGGGGGACAAAAAAACAAAATGGCGCCGGCTACCTTTGCCCTGCTGTCATATGACAGGGCAAAGGTAGCGCCGGCGCCATTTCTACAACGCACCGCAGGCCCGAGAGTAAAAGATCACACCGGGACCCCCCCTCTGGACCCCAGGTAATTTAAGGCATTTTGGGGGGTTTCGGGAGGGTGGGGGATTTATTTTAAAGGGTCGGGGTGGGTTTTAGGGATGTTTTAGTGTGCCGGTTTTCCCGCCCTCCCCCGATTTACAATTTACACGATATTTTAAATAACAAAACCGCGACGATAAGATTCCCTCCCCCCCCAGCCGAAATCGATCGTTAAGACGATCGATCACACGATTCACATCTCTACTAAACAGCATTTTCAAAAACATTACATATCATGTTAACTTCATGCAATATGGCTTTGCAAATTATGAAGCCAGCCCTTTTGGCCCCAAACTCCTCTCCTTTTTCTAATTTTCATCACACTATGCATTATGGTGTTTTTGCATGCCTTAAAGGCGGGGGGTTTTTTAATGCAAAAACGCCTTAACGCATGCGAAAACGCCATATAGTACTTTGATAAATGACCCCCTTAGTTTGGTATTTGAAGATTCCCAACACTGTAGGACATCACCCAGGCCTTGCCTGATCACTGAGGCCAAAATCATTCAAGGAGGTGAAGTATGCCCCTTCCATCGGGCTTTCTCTGTGATCTCACACTGGACCTTCACTAAAGTGAGTGGATAATAGCCAAAGGAGCCACACTCAACCCCTGCTACAAAACTCCCTTCATGTACACCATGCTCGAAGGCAGGGCTTCCAAAACTGTGGGTTGGGTCCACAAATGGGGGTCACAAAACCTTCATTTGGAGTCAATAGTGACTCAAACAACATCACTCTTCAGATGCCAGCAGCAGCATTATTAGTGAAAGTCAGGGCCTTTGAGCCAGCACACACAGACCCTGCAGTGACGCTGCCTGTGCAAGAATTCTGTAATAACAGGAAGTCCTGCATTAGGAGCTTTTGGGGCTTTTTGAGCTTGTACTGCATCACAAACCCCATGCAAAGCTATATTACTGAAGCTGCTATTACTTGCACATCACCATTGGATTAGAGAGACCAGCCATGAGGGGAGGGGAGGAGAGGGCTCAGCATTTACAGGCTTATGGAGATTACCAATGCTCCTTTCTCCTGACCCACCAAGAAGAAAATGTTGCCCCTGCCAGCCTGACCTATTTTCCAACCAGTTTATTTATTTATTTATTTAGATATTTTATATTCCATGGTTCCATTTATAGATCACAACGGTTTACAAAAGTAACATTCATAGCTATAAATCGACAAATAATGATGGATTACAGAAGTAGTATTCATCACAGGCATTAAATCTATCAAAATAAATGTTCCAATATATTTGACAAAGGTGAGGAATACAAACAATAAAACAAAATGATATTTCACATTTTAATTGGTTCGTTATATTGATTCTTAAATTCTCTCTCTCTCGTTAAGTTTATTCCTCATGCTTCAGTTAGTATCTCTTGTCCTTCTTGTTTTTGTAGCTCTCTCCATTCTGATGTCATCCACCTCTTGCCTAGGGCCCACAAGAAAATGTTGTCACTGATCCTGACCAGGGGGATGTTTGGAGGAGGGATTCTTTGAAGGGAGGGATCAGATAGAAAAGGCCAAGGGATTGGCCTTGGAGGGTGAGAGAGGTGAATAACAGAAAGTTGGCTGAGGGATGTAAGAGAGGGGCTGGGGCTGGGGAGTGAGCAAAAGATTAGAGGGAAGGAGATGTGGCGGGATGTAGGGGGAATGCAGATGAGAGTGAGGAGAGAGGGGATGACAGAGGCACAGTTGGAGGTTATAAGAAGGGCTGGGGGTTGACAGAGGATGTGCTGGTGAAGTGCAAAACTTGTTAGAGGAGGTGAGATAGACTGGGGAGATAAAGGGATCAGCTGGAGGGGAAGAGATTGAGAGAGGGAGTCAGCTGGAGGGAAAGACGTTAAGAAAGGAGGTCCTCTGGAGGGGGTGGAGGTTGAGAGAAAGAATTGATTGGAGATGGTGGATAGGGGTTCAGCAGGAGTGTAGGAGGGAAAAAGTAGACTGATGCAGGGGGACCATATCCCTTCTAATTTGTCTTTGTCATCCTCTGGGGTCATGTGAACTTTCAAGTGCTAAAATAGATCATATTGGCTAAAGGTTTGGGAAGCTCTAGAGGATTACTTAGATATAATTGAAAATCTGTTCTAGTCATATATGGAAATAGCCAATAGGGGTGTGCATTCGTTTTGAACTTAAATGTAAAACGCAACTTTTTTTTTTTTTTTAACTGACCCCCCCAAGCTGGCCAAAAGTTCCTTTTGGGTGCAACGAGGGTCCCGGAGCGATCGCGCGGGGAATCACGTGACGCCGCGTCACTCCGACGTGACGCCGACGTCACGTGCTCCTCGCAAAGGAGTTCAGAAATGGCGTCCTGACTCCCTGCTGTACCACCAGGGAGTTTTGGTAAGTCTTGGGGGGGGATTAAGGAGGGTGAGGGGTTTAAATTTTTATTTGCACATATGGACATAGACTCAACTTATGGAATTCTCCATATGTCCATATTGACCGCAAATGGGACCCCCTTTCGACTTATGGACTTATGAACATAAACTTTTGCTTTGCACATCCCTAATAGCCAATATGGTTTATAGTCTAAATGCAGATGTCAGGGCTAGGACTTTGGTTCAACTGCTCCATAGTAACTCATCTAATTTAGTTATAAACAAGACTGGTTGTGAACTGGATGTTATGAATGTCAGCCGAGGCAAGCCGCGACCGTGACTTACCGCCGCCCCTAGGGGCCGGACGAACCGTCGGCATTAGGCGGATCACTTGTGCTCTCTCAGCGGCAGCTGCCGCTGCCCTTCCAAGATGGCCACGGCGTTTTCTCCCGCGCGGCTTAGCTCCGCCCCCTGACTTCTGCTAGGGCCGCGCGGGCGGCTCTGGCTCTTCTTTTAAAGGAACACTCACAGGATGTGAGCTGGTTCCTTCCTGCTGCTCTCTCATTGGCTGGAGACTATTTAAGCAAGGTCTGTACCCTCAGATCTTGCCTTGGCTTCTTGGCTACTAGTTTGTTCTGTTCCTGGTTCCTGTTTGGCTTCCCTGTGCTTGATTCCTGGACTGGCTGCGGACTTCTCTGGCTCTCGACCCCTGAACTGGCTGTGGACTCTTCTGTGTTTGATTCCTGGACTGGCTGCGGACTTCTCTGGCTCTCGACCCCTGGACCGGCTGTGGACTCTTCTGTGTTTGATTCCTGGACTGGCTGTGGACTTCTCTGGCTCTCGACCCCTGGACTGGCTGTGGACATCTCTGGCTCTTGACCCCTGGACTGGCTGCGGACATCTCTGGCTCTTGACTTATGGACTGAACTTCTGAGGGATCCTCGGGGTGGCTCTTCGACCCGCTGGAGGTACCAGCATCTGGATTTCATGACCAGCAGGAGGTGCCTGCATCCAGATCTTCTTCTGTCCTGCCTGTAATCCCAAGGATCGGCCTCGCCTATAGGCGGTGGCCTATTCAGACATCGCCGGACCAAGAGTCCACTCCTCTGTTCCTAACACTGGAGGCTATGTTATTACATTTCAGGTCTTTCAGTGGAAAATAGCATTTTGTGCAGGATTTAGTATTATACTTTATACCTTATCCCCTGAGTTTTACAAAAACATTGGTTCCAGTAAGTAGAGGGAATAAATGTTATCAAGCCTACCCCCTCCCACACCCACACCCACACACACCTACATCCACCTCACACACACCTACATCCACTTCACACACACCTACACCCACACACACACACCTGTACCCACCTCACACACACCTATACCCACACCACACACACCTATACCACACCCACACACATCTACACCCACACCCACACACACCTACACCCACACACACACACCTGTACCCACTTCACACACACCTATACCCACACCACACACACCTATACCACACCCACACACACCTACACCCACACACACCTACACCCATCTCACACCCACCTACACCACACCACACACACCTACACCACACACACACACACACCTACACCCACACACATGCACACCTACACCAACACACATACACATCTGCACCCACCTCACACACACCTACACCCACCTCACACACACCTATGCCCACACCACCCACACCTACACCCCACCTACATACACCTACACCCACACCCACACAATCCTGCACCCACCTCACCCACACCTACACCCACACCCACACACACACTTCTCTCTATTATTTCAACCTGGATTGGGCAAAAAGAGGGAAGGATTTGCATCTATAGATCTAGCATCTCACTAGCACAAGTTCCATTTATTTACAGAATTGATTACCTTTGGCTGAAATAGAGTATGCCTGCATATAGGTGTGTTATTAGTATACAGAGCACAAAATGGCCAAGTCTTGTTCTTAGGCAAGTTGCTTGACTTAATTGTAGATGTTTCAATTTTCTATCCTAAATTACTAATTTTACGTGGTTTTAATATATAAACGGACTCTTCAGACTTCAATTTATCTCAAATGATTTTTTGATGCTACCGGTGCTTTGGGTTTTATTCAGAAAATCAGAGACTCCATTTGTCAGGCATTTTGGACCAAACATTTTTACTGGATAATATCAAAGGAGTAATTCTTGAAGATTTATTTATTTTACCCATCCTATGGGCAGATCATTTCTTGATTAAATTTAGATTATAACTGGCTTTGGGTTTTAGATAAGCAAAATGTGAAATTTTGATGCAAGAAATAAAGATGGAAGATCTGCTTTGACAAAAGTGATCATAATGTAATAAAATTTGACATAACCACTGGAGGGTGAATAATAAGGACACCGACTGCAGTAGCATTTAACTATAAAAAGAGAGATTATGATGAAATGAGGAAATTTGTTAGCAAAATACCAAAAGGAGCAATTTGCAAGGTTAAAATTGTGCAGGAGGCAGGGGTATTAGTTAGAATGATCATCCTTGACTGCCGTTGTGATTACAATAGTGAAGAGAAAGAGGCAATTAAAGCAAAAAGAGCATAATAAAAAAAAAAAATGAAAGCAGTTCCAAATGAGGAAAAGTGGAAAGAGCATAAGCACTGGCAAGTAAAAAAAAAAAGTAATTACTGACCACATATACAGCCGTGATTTAATGGGGTGAGTCAACCTGGTTTTTGCAAAGAAAATCTTGTGCTACCAATTTAGTAGATTTTTTTGAAGGTGTAAATAAGCATGTGGATAAAGATGAGCTGGATGATATATTGCATTTGGATTTTCAGAAGGTATTTGGGAGCCCATGGAATTGGAAGCTGTATCTTAGTGGATTGGTAACTGAATAAAAGACGGGAAAAATAGGGTAGGACTGAATACTGAGTTTTTTCCAAATGGAGAAATGTCACTAGTGGAATGCCCCAGGATTCTATATTGGGACCCGTGCTATTTAGCATATTTGTATGTGATTCCCGGAAGAGGTGGTAAAGACAAGAATGATAATGGAATTTAAAAGGTCGTGGGACAAACACAGAGGAGGATCCCTGCTGGCTAGAGAATATGAATTGAAGACATAGGGGTAACTTTCTATTATTCCTAAAGTTTATACTTCTGCTTGGCAGTAACCCGCACTGAGCGGCAGGTATTACAGGCTCGGGGATAACCTGCACACAGGCTGATACAGAATGGTGTGCTCGGCCAAGCGCACCGTTTAGCCCCTGTTTGGCCATGTGTTTTTGACGTGCTATTATTACCCCTTATACTGTAAGGGGTAGTACCGCATGGAAAACACTCGGCCAAACCCCACCCCCGAAACTAATAGCGCTCATCACATTCAAATGCATGTTGATGAACCTATTAGTTAGTCACCCAAAATGCAGAAAATAAAATGCGCTGCCAAGCCACACATTTTACTCTCAGAAATTAACGCCTGCCAAAGGCATAGTCTCTCTTTTTAGAGTTAAATGCTACTGCAGTAGGTTTCCTTATTATTCACCCTCCAGCGATTATGTCAAATTTTATTACATTATGATCACTTTTGTCAAAGCAGGTGTTCATTTCAGACTGCACCGGGCAAGTGTACAGAAAAGCAGAAAAAACTGCATTTCTGTACATGCTCCGACTTGATATCATAGGGATATTAAGTCCGAGGCCCCCCCCCCCCAAAAAAAAAAAACTTCTTAAAAAAAAAAAAATCTGCCCACGGCCAGCAGGTTGGAAAATGAACGCTCAATTTTACAGGCATCCGTTTTCCAATCCCATGGCTGACAGCGGGTTTGCCAACCGACGCCAGTAAAATTAAGCGTCGGCTGTCAGACCCACTGACAGCCGCCGCTTCCGCGTCCCTAGCACCTCCTTATTAGAGCGGGCCCTAATTGAAATAAAGAATTGCGTGCCCAGGAGAGGCGCCTGAGCGCGCGTCGGGAGAGTGGGCGCTGGCTCTCCCGTGGACTTTATTGCATCGGCCTGACAGTGTGCCAATTATTACTACTCTAAAAAACTTGCTAGGTAGATCACAGGATGGACCATTTTGGGTCTTATCTGTGGTCATTTATTATGCTAACTAGGAAATTAGAGAATTCATGTAAAAAAGAGAAATGAAATTAAGAACATTTCTTAGTTCAGTTACTGGATCTGGAATCAGAGATAAAAATACGTTTCTCAATGAGCCTGTAACATTATGGAATACAGAACTGAGTGTCTAATACATTTGATTCATTTCACTTGTTAACGCATGCACCATTGTAGCTACTCATAGATTCCCTTGGTGTATAAATGAGTTAAAGGAAATGAAGATCAGAAAGAATATGGAGAAAGACACAGAACTGCTATGACAGAGTTTCTTGGTGGGAGCAGTTAGCTCACTTGAAGAAGAAAATTAGATCAGCTAAGAATATTTTCTTCTTGCGCAAGAATGAGAAATGCATTAATAAAGCTAAATAAAGCTTCTCTATTTTTAATTCCTTGCAACAGCAGGGACAAACCCCATAATGTGATGAAGGCCCCATTTCAGCGCTGTGAAGCTTTTGTTCAGGTTTTTCTAAAAATGTAATCCAGATTAGGAAGAAATTAAAATCTAATTTCAGGAAATTGCACAAAATTCAAACCAGGTAAATAGGGTTGAATGTTAATAGGGGTTAGGGGCCAATGTAATTATCTGAGTGTTTCTTAACACACAAACTCATTTTTTTAGCTCCTGGAGTAATAAGTTAATGGAATGCCAATGCACTGGGAGTTAAAAAAAAATTAGCACAAACCAGGAAATATGCACAAAGAAAAGGTGATGCACAGGAAAACATAATTTATACACATAAATAATTTATTATAATAACAATGTATATAACTATTATAATAGTTTATGCATACAAATTAATGTTTTCTGGACAAAATATGATTTATTCACACAAAAAAGTACACATACTGTAAATCATATTTTATGTACAGAAAACATGCTTTTATTTTATTTTTTATTTAAAAACTTTTATATACCGTCATTCTGAAAACAATCACGATGGATTACAAATTTAGCATGTATAAAATGAATAAAAATTAAACGGAACTATAGAATATAATCTTATTTTAAAAGTATAAACAATTATAAAACAGACCATAAGATTATAGGGGCAAATCTTTAAACTTATGCGAGGGAGCAGATTTGTTCGCGCAACCCAGCGCGAACAAATCTACGCCTGATTTTATAACATGCGTGCGCTGCTGCACGCGCATGTTATAAAATCCAGGGTTGGTGCGTGCAAGGAGGTGCACAATTGTGCAACCTGTGCGTACCGAGCTGAGCAGCCTGCCTCCGTTCCCTCCGAGGCCGCTCCGAAATCGGAGCGGCCTCGGAGGGAACTTTTTTTTTGTTCCCCCACCTTTTCCTCCCTTCCCCTTTCTAACCCACCCCCCAACCCTAACTAAATCCCCCCCCCCCACCTTATTTCGTGGAGTTGAGCAGGCATAACTTGTACGCACCGCTGGCTCTCTGCCTCGGCACAGGCCATTGTGCCGGAGTACGCGGCCCCACCCCCGGACCGCCGTCATGCCTCCTGCCCCACACATGGACCACCCACGGACCGCCACCATGCTCCCAGACATGCCCTCGGACCACTGCCACGGCCCCAGACACGCCCCCCGGCCAGCCCCTTATTCAGAGCCCCGGGACTTACGTGCATCCCGGGGCTTGCACGCGCCGTGAGCCTATGCAAGATAGGCTTGGTGCACATAGGGGGAGGCAGGGGTAGGTTTTCGGGGGTTGCGTGCGTATCTTACACTCACAACCCTTTGAAAATCTACCCCATAGTTAATATAAACATAATGGGCCAGATTTTATAACATGCGCGCGAGCATAGATTTGTTCGCAACCCGGCATGATATACACATGTAACCCTTTAAAAACCTTCCTGTGCACGCCGAGCCTATTTTGCATAGGCTTGGTGACAAGCGCAAGCCCCGGGACACGCATATATCCCTGGGCTTTGAGAAAGGGTTGAGAAGGGGGCGGGAAGTGGGCAGAAAGGGGGCGTGGTGCAGGTCCGGGGGTGGTCGGGGGTGGTCCAGGGGCGGGACCAAGGCCTCCGGCACAGTGACTGGCGTAAATACTTGAAATAAGGTGGGAGGGGGATTAGGTAGGGCTGGGGGGTGGGTTAGATAGGGGAGGGGAGGGGAAGGTGGAGGGGAGCGGATGAAAAGTTCTCTCCAAGGCCACTCCGATTTCAGAGCGGCCTTGGTGGGAACGGGGAAAGCCACTGGGGCTCCCCTAGGCTCGGCGCGCTGAAGGTGCAGAAATGTGCACCCCCTTGCATGCACACTGTTAATCTGCAGTCAGATGAGGGTAGAATAGGCGCTAATCAATCCCCTAATGCAATAAGGGGATTAGTGCATATTCAACGTGCATCCAATGCTGAGTGACTCTAATAGCGCTCATCACATGCAAATGCATGTGAATGAGGCTATTAGGCATTCACTCCACTATTTACCTTTTTCCACTGTGAAAACTGACCATTTAATCCTACTCTCTGTTTCCTGTCTTTTAACCAACTTGCAATACACAAAAGCGCATCGCCTCCTATCCCATGACTTTTTAATTTTCTTAGAAGCCTCTCATGTGGGACTTTATTGAACACCTTGTGAAGTCCAAATACACCACATCTACCTGTTCACCTTTGTAAGAACATAAGAAAATGCCATACTGGGTCAGACCAAGGGTCCATCAAGCCCAGCATCCTGTAATATACAAAAGTGCATGTTTATTCACCCCTTCAAAAAAATGTAGGAGATTGGTGAGTTAAGACTTGCCAAGTTGCCATAGGTAAATCCATGTTGGCTGTGTCCCATCAAACCATGTCTATCTAAATGTTTTGTGCTTTTATTCTTTATAACAGTTTCCACAATTTTTCCCGGCACCAATCTATAGTTTCCCTGATCACCCCTGGATCCTTTTTTAAATATAGGGGTTTAATTGGCCATCTTCCAATCTTCAGGTATATCGGATGATTTTAATGATAAGTTAAAAATTAATTGAAATAGGTCTGAAATTTCATTTTTTTTTAGTTCTTTCAGAGCACTGGGGTGTATACCATATGGTCCAGGTGATTTATTACTCTTCAGTTTGTCAATCAGGTGTACCACATCTTCCAGGTTCTCCATGATTTGGTTCAGTTGATCTGAATCATCACCCATGAAAACCTTCTCCATAGACCCTTCTATGCATGAATTTGGGGCAGTGTGGAGACATTATATTCAAATCCTGTAGCATTTTGTAGCCTAAACATATTACTTTAAAAATAATATGTAAGTTAACATGCAACTAATGAAGCTTATTTAAAATAAACTTGTGTTGTCTCTTATTCTAGAGGCTACACATGCTATAGCATTATGGACTAGCTGAAGGTAGTATAAGTGCTTTTCTGGCTCCCCTTATAACAATTTGTTGCAATATTCTAGCCTTGTTAGTACTAACTAACCCTTTCACTACTATCCTCAGCATATCTTTTCCTAAAAAAATTTGCTGGTATGCCTTATCAAACATAGCAAGTCAAAGAAAATACCACATATCCTTTGTATATGCAGAATTATGTTTAAATTATTAACTCCGAACTCTTTATCTGATGGTTCACAGGGACAACTAGCTGGTCAGCCATTGAGAGAGATTACATCCTTAGTCCATTCTTACCCATCCATAACATTTCAGATACTGTATACTCACATTGAACTGTGGGGGAGTGCAGCCAATTTTTGGAATGAGGCAGGTTATATATGTGGCTGGATATTTTTATTTCATTATTTTTTTAAGATACACTAACTTGTTTTTAGAGTATACTAATTAGCATTAGTGCACCATAATTTTTTAGTATGCATTAAATTACAATTTATTTTGTACTATTTTGATTTAATGCACAATAAAAAATCCAATTTTAAGTGTTTTATGTTCAAAAATTAGCATATATGTGTGTAAGTAGCCTCTATAACGCATGGGGTAAATTTTCAAACCTACATGCGGGCGCAAGAGTGTGCATGTTATAAAATTGGGGGTCAGCGCACACAAGGGATTGCACACTAGTACATCTTTCACGTGCTGATGCCCCGGCCTTCCCGCGAAATTGGAGTGGTCTGGGAGGGAACTTCCCTTTCCCCTAGTCTAACCTTCCCACCCCTTCTAATCTTTCCCCCCAGCCTATTCTAACCCCCCCCCCCACCCCCCCGACCTCTGTCTTACTTTTTGTGTCTGCCAGCACGCTATTCTTCAACACAGTGGCAAATGGCCACTGTGCGAAGGCCTCTGGCCTCAACCCACCCCGCCTCCAGACCGCCCCTTTTGTAAAGCCCCGGGACTTAGACACGTCCCAGGGCTTTACGCCAGCAGAATCCATGATATCCAGTACGATGCTAGGGCCCTGTTTTCCTATGTATCTCAACTCACTAAACCCTCTGCTCCTTCCATTCCCGACGATCAAGCTCAATCCAAAGCCAATGAACTCGCAATCTTCTTTCAGAATAAAATTGCAACACCCTAGCGCTGCTCCCTACTAACCCTACACCTCTAGCTCAAACTTCACCACCACAGACTCCCCCAGAGCTACCCTAGAGTCCTTCGAGCCCACCACCCCTATGGAGATAGAATCAACACTCAAGAAGTAGAAACCTGCCAATCACCCGATGGACCACATCCCAACAAAACTTCTGCTCCTCATCCCAAACACCATCTCCAGATCTTTAGCCGAAATCATTAACTGCTCCCTTGCTCAAGGAATTTACCCGGATGATCTTAAAACTGCATCTATTAAACCCCTCTTGAAGAAACCAAACTTAGACACCAATGAGCTCTCCAACTTCCGACCCATATCCAACCTCCCGCTGCTAGCAAAACTGACCGAGAAGGTGGTGAACACACAGCTTCAGACTACCTTGAGGAACACAAATCCTATACCCCTCCCAGTATGGCTTTCGCAAGACCTCCAGTACTGAAACCCTCCTCATCTCACTAACAGACCACATCCTCATGGGCCTAGACAAAGGGATTTCATTCCTGCTTGTTCTCTTGGACATATCAGTGGCGTTTGATACCGTGAACCATAGCATCCTCCTCAATTGTCTCTCAGACATTGGTCTATCCGGAAATGCCTTCCAATGGTTCAGCTCATTCCTCGATAATAGAAGCTCCAAGATCTCTATCAACAATAAAGAATCCCCTAACTTTAAAACCACTCTAGGTGTTCCTCACGGCTCCTCTCTATCCCCCACCCTCTTTAATATCTATCTATTACCTCTCTGCCAGCTCCTCACTAACCTCAACCTAACCCACTACTTATATGCTGATGATGTTCAGACCTTGATCCCTATAAAAGAATCCCTTCCAAAGACGTTCTCCTTCTGGGAGGATTGCCTCAAGTCCATCAACCACCTACTTACCAGCCTGAATCTAGTCCTCAATGCAGCCAAAACGGAAATTCTTCTCATCTCCTCCCGACCTTTCTACCAACCATCATCAGACAACCTCTATTCCTCAGACCACTCAAGTTAGAGACTTAGGAGTCACCATTGACAATCATTTAAACCTAAAAAAATCAATTAACAATATTACAAAGGATTGTTTCTTTAAGCTACAAATTATGAAAAGACTCAAACCCCTCCTCCATCTCCAGGACTTCAGAACGGTCCTCCAGTCAACAATATTTTCCAAAACCGACTACTGCAACACTCTCCTTTTAGGACTCCCAATCTCTGCCACTAGACCACTACAGATGCTCCAGAATTCAGCAGCCAGGATACTAACCAACACTACCGGAGAACTCACATCACCCCTATAATTAGAAACTTACACTGGTTACCTATTAAATACAGAATTTTGCACAAAGCTCTCACCATTATCCACAAATCCATACACAACCAACTTCCTTTAGACCTTCGGTTCCCCCTCAAACTATACACATCTGCAAGACCCATCAGAGAGGCACACAAAGGAACCCTTCAAGTTCCCCCAAATAAATCCACCCGACTAACCTCCACGAAAGACCGAGCTTTCTCCACAGTTGGCCCCATCATCTGGAACAACCTGCCGACTGACCTAAGACTGGAACCCTGCCTGACTACCTTCCGAAAAAAACTCAAGACTTGGCTTTTTGTCCAAGCCTTCCCTGAAACCTAATAGTGCAACATTTTTCGTCATATAGCTCAATAGACTAAATGTCCGACCCCAGCCATTGTATATTCATTCGTGTCTATTCTCCAGTTTTTTCTGTCCTTTGTTTCCTGGCTACCATAGCCCCCAAGTTTTTTCTCCTTGTTATTTGTATCTGCGCCTCGGCCTTCTTGTTATATGGTTTTGTTAAGTTAACCCCTAAGTTTGATGTAAACTGGCCTGATATGAAGCTTGTCATGAAGTTCGGTATAGAAAAATGTTAAATAAATAAATAATAAAATAAATAATAAAATAGGCCTGGCGCTCGTAATCCACTGGATTTACGCATGCAGAGCTTTTAAAATTCAGCCCACATTCTGTATTCTATAACAGCTACAAGTATGTGGGTCTCTCCACTTTTACATGCAAATATACACATGTAAAAAAGGGGTGGTCTAGGAGTGTTCTATGGTGGTGCCAACATGTGCACACATAGTTGTTATTTTAAAAGACATACACGTACACCTTTTTCAACTTAACTGTGTATTTTGCATCTGATAATTAACTGGCATAAGTGACAATAAATGTGTTTGTTGTGTAGTACTGACTGGGGGGGCAGGTCAGGTCTGGGTAAACGGTGTGGAGGGGGGGGGGGGGGAAATCAGGCTGAAGAACCAGGAGGATCTTGATGGCCTCTGATGGAGAAGGAATAGCTGAACTGGTGGACTAATTGGTAAAACTGGTAATTTTTCTTGATGCGCTCATTTTCTAAATTTGGCCAAGTTCCGTGTGCAAATTGGCCCGTAAGTCCTTGTTACATTTGTGCATAAATTATATGTGTATACATATTTAAAATGCACATTGATGTGTTGAATTATATAATCTCAATGCACCATATGTATTCGTACATAAGCCCTACTTATGGGCACATGTTGTGTAGCAAAAACGAACACAGATTTAATATTATGTATGTAAGTGAAACACGCATGTTATAAAATACTAAAGTAAAATTGTGCATGCCCATATACACGCATATATGGGTGTGCACGCACACAGATTTCAAAGTTATCCTCCCTGTGTGTACTAGGGATGTGCAGCAGGGACGGATTTGTCCCATTCGGTATTCGTATTCGTATTCGTTGGGACCCAAATCCATTGCATCCATTCTCGGGGTACCCCGATCCATTCATTAGTTACATATGTATTTGTTTCCCCCCAAAAAAACCCCATGCCAACCCTTTAAATTTAATTTACTACAACCCCCCCACCCTCCTGACCCCCCCAAGACTTGCCCAAAGTCCCTGGTGGTCCAACGGGGTCCTGGAGCGATCTCTTGCACTCGGGCCATCTGCTGCCAGGGACCCCCACTGGACCACCAGGTATCTGTAAAAAGTTTTTTTTTGGGGGGGGGGGTCAGGAGGGTGAGGGAAGCTAAGGTATTAGTTTTAAAGGGTCGGGGTGGGTTTTTTTGTTTATCGGCTCGGGCGCAGCCGATAAACAAAACCGTGATCGGGCCCCAATGAAAAAAAAAACACATGTGAATCGGAACCGGAATCCGAACCGATTCCGGTTCCGATTCACATCTCTATTAACCAATGCCGGTACCTATTCAAACCAAATCACACTACCTCAACACCTTTCCAAGGTGAATAACTGAACTGAACTTTTCAATGTTTTTACTTAGGTATACACTGCTCCTAGCTTATTTCTAGCTTCTGGCTACTTTTTTTTTTTTTTTTTTTTAATACAAACACTCAGTTCTGCTTGCTAGCTGCCTTACAGACTTTTAAAATAAACACACTAACTACTGCTTACTAGCTGCCTTACTGACTGACTATTTAAAAATACAAACAGTCTAACTTGTTTATTCGCTACCTTACTGACTATTAAAAGCACAAACACACAACACACTAAATAATATTCCCAAATAGTTAACTTTGCCCCAATACTTTTAAAAAATACAATGTCCCAAGCAAAAACTTACTGATTCCTTTCAGCCACCAGCAAGGTGATCCTCTCCTCTCAGTGCTCCCACTGGAATGTACACCAGTTGAAGTGCTCCCACTGGAATGTACCCCAGTTAAAGATGAGAGGCACACCAATGCTACCAGGACTTCATCCCCTGGTCCACCAAACATCAGCACAAAGAGTGGAATGAACAGATATAGAAACATAGAAACATGATGGCAGAAAAAGACTGTATGGCCCATCTAATTTGCCCATCCATCCAATTAATTTGGCTTTATAATTCCCATCATTTCCTTAAAGATCCCTGTATTTATCCCCTGTTTTCTTGAATTCAAATACTATTTTTGTCTCTACCACCTTGACTGGGAGGCTGTTCCATGCATCCACCATCCTCTTTGTAAAGAAACATTTCCTAAGATTATTCCTGAGTCGATCCCCTTTCACCCTTAACCAATACCCTTTCATTTTAGAGCTTCATTTCAATTGAAAGAGGCTCACCTCCTGTGTTGAGATATTTAAATTTCACAATCATATCCCCCTATCTCATCTATCCTCTAGGGTATAAATGTTTAGATTTTTAAGACTATTCTCATATGCATTAGAATGAAGACCTTTGGCCATTTTAGCAGCCACCATCTGCACTGACTCCAACTATTTTATAACCTTTTGAAGGTGTGGTCTCCAGAATTGTACACCATATTCCAAAGGAGGTCTCACCTATACAGGAGCAATACCACCTCCCTTTTTCTGCTGACCCTATGCAGCCAAGCATCTTTCTGGCTTTGCTGTCACTTTATCCACCTGTTTGGCCATCTTAAGATCATCAGATACAATCACCCTGAGATCCCTCTCTCTCTGTGCTTAGAAGAATTTCACCTCTCCAATATTGTACATATTGTTGCGCCAGAGGTGGACCCTTGGGCCGAGGTGGGGTTGACGCAACACGTAGGTAAGGACCTATGGGTCCCCACCGTCGGCAGGTGGAGTGGGCTGATGAACAGAGGCCAGCTGGAGCTTCACCAATACCAGCCCTCATTCCCCGTGGGTTGAGCCTTTGGGTGCCAGGGCCAGCTGGACTTAGGTGGGCCTCTGTATGTGGTCGATTAGGAGATTAAGATCAGCCCAGAGACAGCAGGAGAGAGATGGTACAGTCTTACACTGGACCAAGTAGTGTCCTGGAGACTTGGGGCGCCAAAGGAATACAGACAGGGGGCACCCTGTCTGTATTCCTTTGGCACCCCAAGTCCAGGAAGTAAACTGAAGAAGCGTCGAGGAACAGGTTTGAGTCAGGGCTGCTGGCATTCTGGAAGCAGTGGCAAGCAAGGCTGAGGTCTGGTCACAGAGGTAGTCAAGCGTAGTCGAACGATGCTGAGGTCTGGGTCTGGAGAGAGGCAAAGACATAATCAGGCAATGCAGAGGTCTGGGTCTGGAGAGAGGCAATGGTATGGTCAAGCGAAGCAGAGGTCTGGGCTTGAAAAGAGTCAATGGAGTGGTCAGGCAAAGCAGAATCAAAGTCCGTGTAGGCAATCCGAGGAAAGGTGCAAGGCAGGAACGTAGGAACAAGGAGTCAGGAACCAGGATCAGTGAGGAACAGGAACACAGGAGTGATACGAATCTCTCAGGAGGCAATGAGTACTCAAGCAGTGAGGAGACCGCTTGCAAAGGCAAAACTAGGGAGCGGAGCCTGAGCTTAAATACTGAAGCTCCGCTGACATCATCATTCGGGCCGTGGCTTGGTCCCACCGTGGGCCCTACTTAAGCATTGGTGATGTGCGCACGCCTAGAAAGGGGTGCAGTGCTGAGTAGCAGCGTTTCTCCACGGGCCACGCGGAGAGGCCTGACGTGAAGCAATGGATGTAGTGGCTGGACTGAGAACGCCAGGGACTGCAGCTGAGCTGGAGGCACCGGGGGAGGCCCGAGGATGGAGCTAGTGGCCCACCACCACCAGAGACGAGGAGCCAGGAGCTGGAGTTACTGCAGAGAGGTGAGGGGGCCCCTGCCGCTGGTCTGCTGTGGATGGCTTGCATAACAGTACCCCCCACCTTGGAGGTCAGGGTTTGCCAAGATGGGCACAATCAAGTGCAGGAGGAGGGTTTTGTCCAGGATGTTTCGAGCTGGTTTCCCACGAGTTTTCTTCGGGACCATAACCCTCCCAAGAAAGGAGGTATTCCTACCGGCAGCCCCTACAGCGGACGTCGAGGACTTCCTGTACCTTGTAGGTCGTATCAATCTCAGCCACCAATGGAGGTGGTTCAGGAGCATTTCGGGAAGGCCAGGACCAAGACCACTGGTTTTAGAAGAGATACGTGGAATGTATGTATATTCCCAGTGTAGGAAGCAGCTGAAGCTGGTATGTAACTAGTCCAATGCATCGGGTGACCGAAAAAGTTCCAATATGCCCTGGAACAAACCAGGGATATACCGAGTGCTCAGCCAGACTTTCTGGCCATGAAGGAATTCAGGGGCTGAGCGTTGGAGACTGTCAGCAGATCTCTTGGCCCGGGAGGTGGCTTGACATAAGCGAAGGTTACTCTGTTCCCATAAAGCCTTGAGGGCATCAGATGTAGCCTGCGCAGCAGGGGATGGTACTGAAAATGTTATGGAGAATGGTGGTCGTGATAGATTCCCATTGACAATGGAGAATGGTGATGTGCCTGCAGCAGTGGGCGATGTGGGAGTTGTGAGAAAAACTCCACCCAAGGAAGGAGTTCAGACCAATTGTCTTGGTGGTCATGAATGTAGGCGTGGATAAAAGCCTTTAATAAGTGATTCATTCACTCAGCTTTTCCATTGGCTTTGACAGAAATGTTGATTATGATATAGTTTTACAAGATACATCTGCAGCCTGTGATATTTTAGATCATAAAATAAACACTAAAGTAATCTGCCAACTTATATCCAAAAGTCACCACTCACATTCATGGTTTCCCATGTCATTTTTACTTATATCTTGTTTTTTGTATTTTGTATTTTTCTTTTTATTATTATTAATAACACCATCAGCAAGCCTGACAAAGGCCATCTGGACTACTCAATCATCTATGGTTTTGTTGAATTTAAATCTGTTTTCAAATATGTTTCATCCTTTACTTTTCAATGATATCAATGTTCATTTTTTTCAATAGAAACATCTATCTTATCCCGTTAATGGATCCACAATGGCCGATGTTTCGCAAATGTATTGCTTCATCAGGAGTCAATCTATAGAGGGAACATTGTGCCCAAAAAATGTTGCAACAATGTATAACTGGTTGTAATCTATTGTTATCTCTAGTTCCTGCTGGACAAAACATACCGATATGTTGTCAATCACTCTTTTATAAAAATGGGAATTTTTACTTATCTTGCTGTTGGTAGTAGAACAGACCTCTTCTAGGACACCATGCCTCAAATCATGTCACCATCAGTACAGAGACCACATGATTGCATCACCATAGTTTAAATAGCATAAGCCATCGCTTACGTAGTCGCAGTGGACATACCAACACATCTACGTCATATACTTCTTTAAAAATAATGAATATTGGTGAGAAATATTATAGCATTGCAAGTACTAAATGTAGAATTGAATGAAAAAATCACAGAAACACGTTTAATTCTAATGCAGAATTTTTAAACCAATTGGATGAACTGTGTTCAACAGATGTATCCATCGCTGTTCAGCTTTAATAAGTGTACATTCAAATCTCCTCCCCGCCATTGAAGGCTTGATCTGTTCCAGCACACATACCTTTAAATCATCAAAACTATGAGAAAAATCAAGACAGTGTTATTACCAAAGGAGCATTTACCGATTCATAGATAGACATGAACGATGTTTGTTATATGAGTCTTTTAAAGCTCGTTTGGTTTTTCCCACGTAAAACATGTTGCATGGGCACTGAATTATGTAAATAACTCCTGCCGATGTGCACGTGGTCGTGTGTAGTAAATAAATAGTTTTCTTAAGCCTTGAAAAATGAATAGATGACGTTTGCATCATAATGTGACACCCTGAACATGTGCCTCAGGACATGAGGGAACTTTAGATCATGACATTTTGCTTTCTAGGCTGCAGGCCTTTGGCATTTCAGGGAAGGTTTTGAAGGTGGTTTTCATCTTACCTATCAAATTGCTCCCAGCAAATCAGGATTGAAAACTTTAAAGTGAACTTTAAAATCCAGATGCATGGCAAAATTGGGAGATATGAATGCATCTAGCACATGCACATGCCCATCCAATTCTATAAGCCACCCACATGCACGCACAAGTATCGATGTGCCAATATGTAACATTAGGAAAAAATGGGCAAAATGTGGGCGGAGCGTGGGCGATTCAGGGTTGCTGCCCAAGAATTAAGGAGGGAGTTAGCTTTACACCTGAACATGCACATAGGTATATTCAGTGCTAATTTACTTCTACTATGGAGGAGTGTAAGCAGGGTTAGATTGGCCCTATCAGGGGATCGGGCATCCCCTGGTGGGCAGGTCGCACTGGTGACATGGCCTGCTGGGGGGCTGCTGCAGAAGAAGGTCTCTGCAGGGCCGAGGACAGAGCACAACAGCCCACAGCTCGATGAAGGACTTGGCAGGGACCGTGACAGAGCTCAAACTGACATGGCTCAATGAAGGGCTGAGCGGGGCTGCGATGGAGTTCCAACCGCCACAGCTTGATGAAGAGCTCGACAGGGCCGCAGCAAAGTTCTACCAGCTGCCCTCTGCCAGCCCGAAAAGAAAGGCCTAACTGGCTGGAAGAATGATGCATCTAGGGGTTGCATGGCCACAAGAAGCATTGACCTCCTCCCACCTGCCCTCAGCAGTAAATAAGGAAACAGTGCCTGCATGGTCAAGGACCAGAAGAAAGGAAGATGCCTAAGGTATGTGTATATGAGAGAGTGCATTTGCATGAATGTGTATATTGAAGAAAGAGCCTGTTTGTGTGTATGAAAGAGCCCATATATGTGCATGCATGAGGGAGAGTACCTGTGTGTGCATGAGAGAGAGGGGAGAACCTACATGTGTGCATGAGAGACAGAGAGAGCCTGCATGCATGCATGAGATAGAGAACACTTGCATGTGTGTATGAGAGAAAGAGCCTGCATATGTGTTGAGAGATAGAGTACTTGCATGAGTATATGAGAGCACCTGCAAGAGAGTTTGAAAGACAGCTCCTGCATGAGTGTTATCAGAGAGAAAGTGCCTGTGCGTGTGAGCCTGAATATGTGTATGAGAGACAGAGAGAGCCTACATGTGTATAAGAGAGAGAGAGAGCCTGCATGTTTGTATGAGAGAGAGCCTGCATATATATGAGAGAGTGAGCTCCTGCATGTGTGTATGAGAAAGAGAATGCCTATGTGTGTGAAGGGGAGAGACAGAGGATAAAGATATGTGGCCCCCCCTTTCCCCAAGTCCACAACAATCTCTGGGTGAGTAGAAATCAAAATATCCTGGTTTTCTTTTTTTTTTTGTTTTATGATATGGAGAGCTGGAGATTTTTAATCCGATTTTAAATTTTGGAGTGTTATTTCATGTGTCTACTGTTTTGAAATATTTTAATGGTGTTTGGAAAATATTAGAACAAATGTATGTGACATTTTTAAATTATTAGATGTTTTGTGGCCTGTTTTGACATGAGGAAGTCAGATACTCCATGGGCTGTTTTGAAAAAAATCCCTGGCTGATATTTTTCTGCAATCGCCCCTTGGTGTAAGACTTTATAAAACAATTTCCAGGTATCTATGAAGTGTATGAGGTGTCTTGGTTAACTAGGAAGAGTGCAGGCTGAAGAACCAGGGGTGTGTGGAACTGGTGAAACTGCTCATGGATGCGTTCTTGTTATAAAATTCCCATACTTTTGCATCCCAAAAATGACTTTCGTAGCTGTGCGTACACAAGCTTAAAATTAGGGGCACACATAAGAGTGCCAGGGCTATTTTATAACATGCATGCGTATGTGCGTGCAAGTTATAAAATTGCCACATATCTAGCCGCATGCCCATATATACATATATATGTGAACCTGTTTGAAAGTTACAGTCCCTTTGTCAAATTGGAATACAGTTACCACCGGGGTACTACTCCAAGGTCCTTCCCTCTTAACAGCAATTTTTGTTTTTTCAAGTTTATGTTTATTAGATTTTCATACATAACAAAATGTTGTACCTTGCTAAAGAAACACATTGCAGCCTATATCAGATTATATAAAATAAATTATATGACTCAAGAAATAACACATAATACAGATGAGATACCCATTACCAAGTCATTCAAAAAAGGCCGAGAGGCAGATAAAAATACGAAGACCATAAGCAATCATACAAATAAGAAACTGGCCTAATGTACAGACTGCAAAAGAAATAGATGCCCTTAACAAACTAGTTGGTTACCGGAGAAGATGTTAAGGGGCTTCTGGAATCCAGAAATGATTTTAAATTTTCAAGAGAGAAAAAGACAAAATAATCATTATTAAACTGTAGCTGTCATTTACTAAGGCTTTTCTCCCATTCTCTGTCAATGGAATAAAGCTTAGTAAATCAATCCTGATACTGGTTTCCTTTGCAGACATATTTTTGCTGCCAGAAACACATTAGAGTGTATCTCTTTTCCTGATCTGTGGGATTATCTCAGACAATTTGATTGGAGATGACTAATAGTTTTTTTAATGGTTTTTGTGCTGAAAAGTTTTCCATTCAAATTATTACTCATTTTTTTGTTATGATTTATGCATTCCTGGCAAACTTGAAGCATTAATTCTGTGCAATTTCCTTGCCATCAACCTGGTAAAACACTTGGGAAAAATTATATAGTAGTGTTTATGTATCATATGGTAATTGCCAATGTTTTGTTATCTTGGGGCATCTGTTTCCCTTCCTAATTCAATAATATAGGTTTGCTAATCCAGAATACTAACGAATATGTTTGCATTGAAATTGAAGCATGAATAATAGACATCTATTGTAATTGCTAGCATATAAATACCCAAGGAATAAAATATTCAACAATCAGTTATCTTGAATCATAAAACTGTTTAAAATAAAGCATGTATAGAGATAAAAGTCCCTATGTAAAATAAATCCTTTGGAGTGTCTAATTTATGGCTTTCCCATTCAGTTTACTGATTAAAATTAATTTCTTTTACCTCTCAGTTACCACACTAATTTAGAGTATTTAATTTCATACTTCCAATTTATTTTCATTAGGTTTATGTAGGTCAATTTTTATACTTGCATGCATTTTTACAAGGTGGGAGGAGGCAATAGTTTTCAAAGGGAAAAAACATGCATACTTTCCTTCTGAAATTGTCCTAGAAGAAAGTTATCCTTTGGGGCAGATTTTTAAAAAATACGCGAGCGCGTACTTTTGTTCGCGCACCAGGCGCGAACAAAAGTACGCTGGATTTTATAAGATACGCGCGTAGCCGCGAGAATCTTATAAAATCCGGGGTTGGCGCGCGCAAGGGGGTGCACATTTGTACAACCTGTGCGCGCCGAGCCCAGCGCGAGCTGCATGTTCCCTCCGAGGCCGCTCCGATTTCGGAGCGGCCTCGGAGGGAACTTTTCTTCGCCCTCCCTTCCTCTACCTAACCCACCCCCCCGGCCCTATCTAAACCCCCCCTATTACCTTTGCGCGCGTCGCCGGCAGCCCCGCTCCGTCTTCTGGGCCCGGGAGCTGGTCCGGAGGCCTCGACCACGCCCCCGGCCGGCGCCATGCCCCCGGGCCCGCCCCCGAAATGCCGCGGCCCACCCCCGAAACGCCGCGTCGTTTCGGGGACGCCCCGGACACGCCCCCTCCCGCCCCTTTTCGAAAGCCCCGGGACTTACGCGCGTCCTGGGGCTTTACGCGTGCCGGCGGCCTATGCAAAATAGGTGCGCCGGTGCGCGCGGGCCCTTTTAAAATCCACCCCTTTGTGCAGATATTTTTCCCCTTGCTAATTACACATGTAGATTTGACAAGTAATCTATGTGTGTTTTTTTCTCACCTCACCCTAAACTCATCCTCCCTTCCAGTACCATCTATAATTTATCTCCTTAAAAATATGTTCATTGTTTATAGGGTTATACATTTGTTTAAAACAAAAGTGTAAAACACAAGAAATAAGGGTAATTTGTTTAAGAACATAAGACTTGTCCTTCAAACCAATATCCTGTTTCCAATACTAGTAAATCCAGGTCACAAGAACCTGGCAGGATCCCAAGGGGTACATAGATTCCAAGCTGCTTAAACAAGAATAAGCAGTGGAATTCTGCAACTCTACTTTAATAATGTTTAATCAACTTTTTCTCTACAAACTTGTCCAAACATTTTTTAAACACCACTACACTTATAGATTTCATCACATACTCTGGCAATGAATTCCAGAGCTTAATTATGCATTGAGTAAAAAAATATTTTCTCTTATTGGTTTTAAATTATCAATGTGTGTCTCCTGGTTTTTGGACTTTTTGAAAGAGTAAACAATTGATTAATGTTTGCTCGTTTCATTCCACTCATTATCTTATAGACCTCTATCAAATCTCACCTCAGCCATCTCTTCTCCAAACTGAAGAATCCTAACCTCTTTAGCCTTTCATCATAGGTGAATAGTTCATCCCCTTTATTTTTTTGGTTGTCCTTCTCTTTTCCTTTTCTAATTCTGCTATAACGTTTTTGAGATCTGGTAGCCTAAACTGCACACAATACTCAAGATGAGGTCGCAGCAATGGAGTGAAATAGAGGGCGAGGCATTATGATATTCTCTATATTATTCATCATTCCTTTCCTAACAATCCCTAGCATTTTATTCACTTTCTTGGCTACTTCTGCACACTGAACAGAAGATTTTAACATATTTTCAATGTTGTCACCTAGATCCTTTCCCTGAGGGGGTCTTGAAACAAATTGAGGGTGCCCTCAAATGAAACAAACATTTATTGCATTCATTTTAAATTAATTAGTTGGACCTAGAATTAGGCCCAAGGCTGGAGCCTTGCTGGGGCCTTGGCTGAAGCCCAAGGCAGGGGGTTAGGGACTAGACCCGAGCAACACCAGGGTCTTGGACTAGGCCCAGGCTAATGCTGGGACTTTGGATGTATATATTTATTTATTTTATTTATTTAGGGTTTTTATATACCGACTTTCTTGATATATGTATATCAAATCAAGTCGGTTTCCATTTAACACAACTGTCGCCGGGGGGCGTTACATTAAACAATAAACATAGTATTGAACGGAGAACGTGTAGCATTACATTTAACAATCAATAATATGATTAATATAATCAATATATGATTCTAGCAACCATCTTACTGCACAGGGTTCTTGGTTTAATATGAGCCAGGTAACCTGTAAAGAGCTATGCAGCTTCTATGTGCTTAGAGCTTAATCATCAGTCGCTTATGGATTCAAAAACTCTAGGGATGTGAATCGTTTTTCGACGATTAAAATTATCGTCCGATAATTTTAATATCGTCTTAAACCGTTATGGAACACAATACAATAGAGATTCTAACGATTTATCGTTATAAATCGTTAGAATCGTGAGCCGGCACACTAAAACCCCCTAAAACCCACCCCCGACCCTTTAAATTAAATCCCCCACCCTCCCGAACCCCCCCCAAATGACTTAAATAACCTGGGTGTCCAGCGGCGGTCCGGAATGGCAGCGGTCCGGAACGGGCTCCTGCTATTGAATCTTGTTGTCTTCAGCCGGCGCCATTTTCCAAAATGGCGCCGAAAAATGGCGGCGGCCATAGACCAACACGATTCCACGGCAGGAGGTCCTTCCGGACCCCCGCTGGACTTTTGGCAAGTCTTGTGGGGGTCAGGAGGCCCCCCCCAAGCTGGCCAAAAGTTCCTGGAGGTCCAGCGGGGGTCAGGGAGCGATTTCCCGCCGCGAATCGTTTTCCGTACGGAAGATGGCGCCGGCAGGAGATCGACTGCAGGAGGTCGTTCAGCGAGGGTTCCGGCGCCTCGCTGAACGACCTCCTGCAGTCGATCTCCTGCCGGCGCCATTTTCCGTACGGAAAACGATTCGCAGCGGGATATCGCTCCCTGACCCCCGCTGGACCTCCAGGAACTTTTGGCCAGCTTGGGGGGGGGCCTCCTGACCCCCACAAGACTTGCCAAAAGTCCAGCGGGGGTCCGGAAGGACCTCCTGCCGTGGAATCGTGTTGGTCTATGGCCGCCGCCATTTTTTGGCGCCATTTTGGAAAATGGCACCGGCTGAAGACAACAAGATTCAATAGCAGGAGCCCGTTCCGGACCGCTGCCGTTCTGGACCGCCGCTGGACACCCAGGTTATTTAAGTCATTTGGGGGGGGGTTCGGGAGGGTGGGAGATTTAATTTAAAGGGTCGGGGGTGGGTTTTAGGGGGTTTTAATGTGCCGGCTCACGATTTTATGATTTTTCACGATATTTTACCCCCCCAAACGGCAACAATACGATTCCCTCCCCCTCCCAGCCGAAATCGATCGTTAAGACGATCGAGGACACGATTCACATCTCTAAAAAACTCTTGTTTTTAAGCTAGCAATATACTTAGCTTAAAGGCTGGAATGATCCTCAGCTTGTGGACAGAGTCAAAGGCTCCTCTGTGTTGAATGCCATATAATGTTGTTATCTGGAGAAAGGCTCCTTTCAGGTACGTTGTTTGATGCCCTGGTGGGCTATTTGAATAGACGTCCTGTTATAAGGTGCCTTTCTGGTATTCCCCTTTGCTCGCTGTCGAATCGCTCGACTCTGCAGGGTTTTGGAATGTCTTCCTTCCTCAGGGGTCCAGCAAGCTTTTAAGAATGCAAATCAACTTTTAACAAGCCACAATTGCATGTGTGCTCAGAACGTGCGGCTTCCGCTGTTGTATGTAAACAAGAGATAGAAACAGTCAGTTTGTAACCATCGTCCATTTAAAAGGCACCCACTATATGGAACATAAAGACAGTGAAAGTCTATGTAGATATATAATGCTTACCTAATGGTTGAATTTGATCAGCGCTATTTGTTGTAATGCTTCCTGTCAGCACAGGAGCATAGATTCGCATCTGACGTCATATTGTACATGCGCTGTCATTATATCTTGGAAAAGCCCACAAAACAGCAAAGGCTTGAAACCGCGGTGTAAACCACCAATGACAATAGGCTGTATTTAAATCGAATCTTGTGGTTTAAATTTGTATTGTGATTTAATCTTGCGGCACAATGAGATGCTAAAACCGCGGCTGAAATGTCGATGTAAAGGGGCTGATGAATGTGTTTAAATCAATTCTTGTAGTTGGATATGCAAGGGCTACATCTCTTAATGGCAGGAATTTTTCTTGTTATGGTGTTCACAAAATTAATACTGAATATAGAGCTTATCATAATGACAATGTATGCCATTATATCTTGTCATTAAGACCTTCTGGTTCTACTGTGTTCAATTTGAATATCCAATAGCTCTCTCGGAGATTGAGTCTTGCTTTACAATCACCACCCCTGTTGAAAACAGGTATATGTTCTAGAATTGTCCACTGGAAGTCTGTAAAAAAGTGTCCTTTGGAGATACAATGTGGAATGATTGGTGCTTTTAGATCTCTGGTATTAAGGCGACTCCGGTGTTCTATAAGTCTGGTTTTAATTTTCCTGGATGTACGTCCTACGTATATTCGGGGACAAGGACACTGTAATGCATATACTACATGGTCTGTGTTGTAGTTAGTACTATGAATCTGTTTGACATTGTATCCTGTATTTGGGTCTGTCCAAGTGGTCCCCTCCATAGTAGTATTGCAGAAATCACACTTGCCACATTTTTTGTGGCCTTTCTCTGAACTTTGGGGCAACGTGGTATCTGTAATTGCTGCTCTAACTATATGCTGTTTTATATTAATGCCCCTAGAGTATGAAAACATGGGGGGAGTGCTGAAAATTGAATGAATCTGTAGGACATGCCAATTATGTTGAATTATTTCTTTGATTTTTTTAGTTAAATTAGTATGTTTCAAGACACACACTAAGGCTTCTTTATTAGGTTTTGCTTTATATTCTAGCAGTTGCTCTCTGTCTGAGAATTTGGCTCTAGTAAATGCTCTTTTAATGACTCGCTTGGGTTATCCTCTTTGTTGGAATCTCATGGAGAATTGTTGAACTTGATCTAAAAAATCTTGCTCTTGAGAGCATATCCTCCGGGCAATGAAAAATTGGCCAACGGGGAGTCTATTTTTAAAATGTGTTGGGTGATAACTCCCAAATCTTAATAAATTATTTCTATCTGAAAGGAACCTTTCTCCAGATAACAACATTATGCGGCATTCAACACAGAGGAGCCTTTGACTCTGTCTACAAGCTGAGGACATTCCAGCCTTTAAGATAAGTATATTGCTAGCTTAAAAACAAGAGTTTTTGAATCCATAAGCGACTGATGATTAACTCTAAGCACATAGAAGCTGCATAGCTCTTTACGGGTTACCTGGCTCATATTAAACCAAGAACCCTGTGCAGTATGATGGATGCTGGATTCATATAGTCAACTTCAAAAAACCATAAGTCCAATATCTAGTGAGAAATCTGTGACCTTTTTTTGTAATTTAGTTTTTCTCACATTCTGAGGTTCTCTTTTGATTGGGATTTTGGATGAGACATGAAACCCCCACCTGATATATTGTGGGGCTGGATCCTGACACCAGGGAATCGGCATAGGCCTGTGCCCAGACCAGGCCTGACACCATGACCCAGCCCGGAGGTCAGGTCCTGATGCCAGGGCCTCAAACTAGACCCAAGTCTGATGCCAGGGCCCAGCCCAGAGGCTATGTCCCAATGCCTGGGCCATTCCCTAGGCCAGGGCCCAGAACAAGGCCTGATACCATGGCCCAGGCATTTGAACATGGCCTCCAGAGGCTGGGTCCCAGTAGCAAGGCCACTGTTGGAAGCATCCTGTTTCCAACAGTGGCCAATCCAAGCCATAAGATCCTGTCAAGTACCCAAAAACTAAGTCTATCCTATGTTACTGGTGCTAACAATAGCAGTGGCTATTCTGTAAGTCAACTTAATTAATAGCAGGTAATAGATTTCTCCTCCAAGAACTTATCCAATCATTTTTTAAACACAGCTACACTAACTGTACTAACCACATCCTCTGGCAAAAAATTCCAGAGTTTAATTGTGCGTTGAGTGAAAAAGAACTTTCTGCTATTAGTTTTAAATATGCCACATGCTAACTTCAAGAAGTGCCACTAGTCTTTCAATTATTCGAAAGAGTAAATAACTGATTTATATTAACTTGTTCTAGACCTCTCATGATTTTAAACACCTCTATCATACCCCCCCTCAGCCGTCTCTTCTCCAAGCTGAAAAGTCCTAACCTCTTTAGTCTTTCCTCATTGGGGAGCTGTTCCATTCCCTTTATCATTTTGGTTGCCCTTCTCTGTACCTTCTCCATCGCAATTATATCTTTTTTGAGATGCGGAGACCAGAATTGTACACAGCAATCCAGGATGAACTGTGCTTTGGGGATTAAATGCTGTTTCATTGTAACTCTTAATCTCTGTTGTACTCGGGGGGTGGACCCTTGTCCTGGGGCAGAGATGGAACGCCTCCTGAAAGAGAACAGGAGGTAACTGCCCCTAGGGGGCGGAGCACTGGAGGACACAGAGGCTAGGAAGAGCTTCACCACTGGAAGCCCCAAGTCCCCCGGGAGGAGCCCGTAGGGACCCAGGCCACTTGGACTTAGGTGGGCCTCGCAGGGTCTCCTAAGAGAATGAAAGTCCAGTGTGCCCACGGAGGCAGGGGGAGTGTGATCGGGTTCAAAGGTGGCTGCTGGTTGGAGCAAGGAGAACCAGAATAGAGTTGGTGATGGCAACGCGAGGAACAGAGCCAGAATCTGGAGACGAGGTCAGGCAGGCAAAGGTGAAGATCCAGAGGTCAGTCCCAGGAATGGTCAGCAAAGCAGGAATCAGGTACCGGAGGTCAGACGAGGTCAAAGGCAGGCTGAGGTCTTGAGGCAGGCGGCAGGCAGGCAGGCAGGTCAGGAACAAGCTGTAGTCATTGAGGCAGGCGGCAGGCAGGCAGGCAAGTCAAGAGCAAGTCGAGGTCAGTACCAGTAAGACAGTCCGAGGGTACTACCTGGGTAGACAGACAGACGAACACAGGAACAAGCAGGACACAGGAACTAGGATGTAGGAACAAGTCAGGAACAGAACTGGAACAGAAGGATCCTGGAATGAGACTAGGAGCAAGCAGGAACAGGTACAAGTGCAGAGGAAATCTTAGAACAAACCGACCCGATTGCCAAGGCAAGGAAGCAGAGACAGGAGCTTCCTTATATCGAGGAATCAATCAGGCCACACCGCGGAGCTAGGACCCGCCCTTGGCCCTACATGAGTCCGGGCAGTCTGTGCGCACGCGCGTATGGGCATGGCTAACATGGCCGAAGACGCCGAGCCTTGGTGTGAGGTTTGGCATGCAGTGGAAGGCCCAGCAACTACCGTGAGGGAAGTCGTCCCGGGACCCGCTATGGAACCATGAAAGTGAGCAGCCCCTCGCGGGACGGCTGCGGGCGGGGCGCGTAACAATCTCCTTTAAGTTTCTCACAATCTCTAGGCTCCTTCCCAATGCAGTCTTCACAAAACACGGTCCGGTTAAGGGACCATTGATTTCTTGATATGAACATTCTGGCTTGATGCTGATACATTGAATATTTTGCTTGCCTAAACATAATAAAATATTTAACTATATGGACATTATGAAACTTCTTATGTCCTTCCTCCTCTTATTGGTTATTCATCTTTGATGGTTGGACTTTCGCCTATTATTGTTGTTTGCCCATTTCAGCACATGCCAAAAGCATGGGCTATTAGTGAATGGTGTGCATTATTTGCAAATAGCTTACATTATTTTCCAAAACAAATAACGTCAAAAATGCCCCCCCCCCCCCCCCCCCACACACACACACACACACAAACCCTTGAAAATGGAATTTGGTTGGAAAACAGGCCAAAAACAAATGACCCAACCCAACCCAAAACAAAGACTGAACATCTCTACTACTTATTTATTTATTTATTTATTTATTTATTTATTTAAAGTCTCTTCTATACCGACATCCGTTCACACATCGCATCAGTTTACAAAAAACAGGAACTATTGGGCGGAGCCCTTACATATAACAGAGAAAATGCAAATTACAATTACAAATTAACTTTTGGGCAGCGCCCTTACAAGTAACTGAGAAGAATAGGTGCAATAGAATCTATAAATAGGTATAACAGGAACTATAAACATAGCTATACATAAATAGCACTGAACAAAATACAAAAATCATTGGGCATAAAGGCAAATTCTTAGACATGAATTCTTAGTCATCGATGCACTTCTTAGTCAATTCTTAGTCAAGCAGGGGAGTATTATGTAATAGGGGGTGACAAGGGGTAGGCTTGCTGGAAGAGCCATGTTTTCAGTTTTTTTTTGAAAGTGGGAGTATATGTCTCCAGGCGTATATCATGAGGTAGGGAGTTCCATATAGAGGGGCCGGCGAGAGAGAAAGCTCTGCTTATAGTGGAGGAGAGTTTGAAAGATTTGATAGAATGGGCACGTAGGGTTCCTTGGAGGGCTATACGGGTGGGTCTATTCGAGGTACGGGGGAGGAGGGGGGGGTTGATCCAATTATGGTTGGAGTTTAAGAGACTTTTATGGATGATGGAGAGGGTTTTATACAGAATTCGAGAGTGAATAGGGAGCCAATGGAGTTCAATAAGTGTGGGGGTGATATGGTCTCTTTTTTTTTAATTTGATAGTATCCTAGCGGCGGCGTTTTGTAAAAGTTGTAACGGCTTGGTGTGTGTTGCAGGAATGCCAAGAAAGAGTGCGTTACAATAGTCTACCTTAGACAAAATGATAGCCTGGAGTACAGTACGGAAGTCAGAGAAATGTAGCAGTGGTCTGAGTTTTTTTATGGTTTGGAGCTTAAAGTAGCATTCCTTTAAGATGGATTTGATGAATGGTTTAAAGGTAAGATGATTTTCAATAAGGACACCTAAGTTGCGAGTGTGCGATGGGAAAGCGGTGGAAGAGTATGCAGGTGGGATGTCTGGGAGCGGAGTCCTGTTTGATATGATTAATAGCTCAGTCTTGTTGGGATTTAGAGCCAGTTGCATGTCATTGAGGAGTTGGTTGATGGAGGAAAGACAGGATTCCCAATTTAGTAGAGCAGTTTGGAGCGAGTCAGTGAAAGGGAAAATGAGTTGCACATCGTCAGCATAAATGAAATGCTTGATGTGAAGGTTAGTGAGGAGAGTGGTAAGGGGGAGCATGTATAAATTAAAGAGGGTAGAGGAGAGGGAGGAACCTTGGGGTACACCTTGGGGAAGACTGATGGGGTCAGATTCATTGTTATCCATTAAAACAGTATAACAGCGATTTTGAAGATACGATTGTATCCAGGCGAGGGCAATTCCAGTGATCCCGATACTCCTGAGAATGTTGAGGAGGACATCGTGATTCACTGTGTCGAACGCAGCAGAGATGTCGAGCATGGCAATCAGATAAGAGGATCCTGTGTCGGTTCCTCTAATTAGTGTATCGTGTAGGGAGAGCAACAATGTTTCAGTACTTAAGTGCTTCCTGAAACCATGTTGGGTGGATGGGAGAATATTGTTTTGTTCAATGTGATCGGAGAGGCGTGAGTTAACTATTTTTTCAAGGACTTTTGCTAGGAGGGGGTAAGTTAGAAACGGGTCTGTAATTAGCTAATGTGGCGGGGTCAAGATTGGGTTTTTTGAGTAGCGGTTTCACTACTGCTTGTTTAAGAAAGTTTGGTACTGTGCCGTGCTGTAGGGAACAGTTAAGAATATTCGATAGTGGTTTGGCGATCACCTTGGGTATAGATAGCAGGAGTTTGGAGGGGATGGTTTCGGAGGGATGTGATGAGGGTTTCATTTTTTTTAGGATGTTCTCTACTTCTAGAGAGGATGAGGAGTCAAATGATGAGAGGGAGACTGGAGAGTTGATAGAGGGGAGAAAGGTATTGAAGTTATTGTGAGAGAATTGTGCAGTGATGGAGGAGACCTTGTTTTTAAAAAAGTTTGCTAACTCGTTGCAACAATTTTTAGAGGAATTTGCTGGTTGTTGCATGTGGGCGGGAGAGGTAAGGTCAGCAACCATAGTGAAGAGAGCCTTGGGGTTATGTTGCAGACCATGTATTTTTTTAGCGTAGTATTCACGTTTAGCCTGGAGGATGGAATTTCTATATTCATGCATACGTTGGTAGTAGATTGTTTTGGTTGCGGGGGATTGGTGTTTGCGCCAGGACCTTTCCGCAGTTCTGAGTTGAGTTTTAAGAATTCTGAGGTCAGGCGTGTACCAGGGTTTTCTATTTCTACGGTTCGGGTTGATGGTTTTCGTTATTAGAGGGCAATGTTTGTTGGCAATGCTAAGGGTGAGATCGACCCAGGTAGAGAAGGCGTTGTCTGGGGAAGAGAGGTCAATTTGGTTGTCTATGCCCGAGCATGCTTGTGAGATGGTATCTACAGTGCAGGGTTTGCGAAATTTGAAAGAAATGGGTTGATGGGGCAAGGTATGGGAAATTTGCGGAAGTGAGAGTTTGGTCTGAATCAGGGAGTGATCAGACCAGGGTACTGTCATGCACTTAAATAAGCTTCATTACTACCTACTTTAAATATCAAACTTTCTGCCCTTTTAACTGCAAAAAGAAGTGTGAGACAATTCACTATAAATATGACTGTCATAGGACTGAGAAAGGGTTGTCAAGACTGGCTGACAGAATAGGCAGACAATGCTATTGGAAAACAAATATAGCTTGGAGAAGGCTATATTTTTGGGACAAACACAAGGAAATTATAGTGACAAATTGTCCTCTCAAACTGTATTGCTTCTTGATAATAGTGGTGATGATAGTAAAGATGATTGTGATGACAATAATTGACAATAGTGGTTATAAGATAGCTAATAAAACTGGCAGTTAAGGCCATCAGTTGAGGGAAGGTACTGGGGTATCTGACAATGCTGGTATGCAGCATCACCTACAGAAATATCACCCGCTAGCATTGTCATCAGGGGAGGGCAGCAGTAATAGCCAGCGGACCCCCTATGCCATTCAAAGCAGAAGCTGTAGCAAAAGGGTTGAAAAGAGGAATATTTTTCCCCAAGCTAACTCCATGGCCCCTTCCATCAATCAGGTGGCAAACCACCAGCTCCCTACCACACATATACAGCTGCAAACCACCACAGAGGAAACAGTGATGTTCTGCATTATTGTCTGGGGGCAAGAGGCAGGCAGCATCCAAAGTAACAATTTGGTGCATTGGGGAAATTATTTCCCCAAAATAACCAACCCTTCCAGATAGTGGAGAGCCTGGGCTTTAACCAACTGCTGCACCACTTAGCCCCCAATTACAAAGTGCCTTCAAGACTATGTTCAGTAGGCATCTTAACACCGCCTTGTTCATTCAATGCCATAACTGCATGTAGGCACAGCTGGCCAAGAAAGTGGGGAGGAGCTTGCATTTTACCAATGACATCTAGGCCTGCACAAATGCTATGCATGCCTATCTCTCTCTGACAGCACACTGGTGGGAGTTTGCTGAGCCAGTAACAATCATTAGCTCTAGTGGGGACCAAGCATCGGGATACAGGTGGGCTGTGCTACCCACTTAGGTGATGGATACCACCCATACTCATGCAATATCCTAACAGCTAAAGGACAGATGCTGGAGGTCTATCAGCTAGACCAGAGAGGCAGGAATGTTCATGCAGGTTTTTATTTTTTTTGTCACAAACAGTGGTGCAAATATGATAAGGGCAGTGGAAGATGGGGACTATGAATATTTGTTGCAAAAGGCAATGAGGGATGCCGTGTGTCTGGGCATGGGATTTCAAGCCTGAAGGAAGTGATAGTCCTTTAGTCTTTAAAGGAATCAGAGGCATTGCTCCACATAGTATGAACGCAGCTTTGAAACTAGAGGGATAGATTTTAAAAGCTGTGCGAGTGCGTCCATGTGCGCGTGCTACCCGGCGCGCACACATGGATATGTGATTTTATAACATGCACGCCTGACCTTCCCACCCCTTCCCCTAACCTTCCCCCCCCCTCCAGCCCTACTCTAACTCCCCCCTGATTTATATCTTACCTTTTGCGCCTGCCTCTGGGCAGGCACAAGTTGCGCGCCAGCAGCTTGCCAGCACGCGTTCCTCCAACACAGCGGCAATGGCCCCTTTAGTAAAGCCCCGGGACTTACATGCATCCCGGGGCTTAACGCACGTCGCCGGGCCTTTTAAAAATAGGCCCGGCGCATGTAACCCCCCCCCTATGCGCGTAAATCCTCTGGATTTACGCACGTAGGGCTTTTAAAATCCGGCCAGTATTGCCTAGTGAAAGCTCTGCATTCAGCATCATAAATGCTTTTAGATATCCCTTCATTCAAACTTGTTTGCTTGGATGAGTTTAGAGATTGTCTGTTCTAAATACAGGGATCAACTCCCTTGAATGATCTTCCACAACAAGTAAAGAGTGAAATAGTGTTAACAACTTTTAGAAAGATGGTGAAGGCTTTTAGTGCACACTTTATATAGATTGCTCTCAGCAGGCTCTAGATTTCTTAGAAAATCATGAAAGTGAGTAATCTCTTGACTCACTTGGATGACTCGGGTGATTGCCTGTTCTATATATAGGGACCAACAAGCTGTAATACTCTTCCACAACAAGTAAAGAGCAAAATAGGGAAAACAACCCTTGGAAAGATAATGAAGGCCTTTCTGTTTTGAGGAGGCTTTTAGTGCACTTTTTAATAGATTGTTTTCAGCAGACTTTAGATTTCATAGTGAAATATAGAGAGCCAGTTGGACAGTGTTTTATGTTCTATTTTTGTCTTGTTGATTGTTATTGATTATTAACTTATTTGTTTTAGCTTCTGATTTGGTTTTATTTAACATTGATTTGTGAATGTTGTTTTGTAAATTACTTAAGCAATGTTGATAAGCAATATATAAATATTAAATAAATAAATTGATAGAGAGGTGCAGGAAAATAGCAGAGCATATTCATTCTAGCTTGAAGGCTCGGTGGCTTCTCCATGAGAAGCAGGAAGAATTCAAGATACTTCATTAGCATCTGATTCAAGATGTTGGCATCCACTGGAATTCCATCTATTTGATGCTGCAGAGGCTAATGGAATAGAACACACCCCCTTTGTGACTTGTCTCTGGAAACAGAAATAGGTGTGGTTTGCCCCTGGGGGCATCATGATTAGGTAGTGATGAGGAAGTTGATACAAATCCTGAAGCCCTTCAAGGATGCCATAGAAGATCTGAGTTCCAGAGGTGCCATCCTGGGTCATCCCAATAGCAAATATTCTAGAGGAAAATTAGAGGGTTTTACATGAGCAAGAGGGAATGAAAGTTGAGGTATCGTATTTTGTGAACTCCTTTCAGCAACAGGTGCAAGAGGGACTGAAACCTCTGACAGAAAACAATACTTATATACTTATGATCTACAGGTGAAAAATAGTCTTACCCTCTGGTTTCAGCATCTCATTTACATGAAGGAGATACTGGTGGTTGGGGTGCATAAAAATGAGCAACAGAGGCAGAGGCACAGTGGGGATGTAGCATAGAAAATAATAGCAACCCCAGAGAGTAGTGTGAGAACAAGCAACACCCTGGCAGCTACTACTTCCTCCCCTACCTTAATACACCATAGACACATTGCCCTGACAGAATCATCTCTCCTGACTCAGGCCCTAGATAAAGTAGCTAGCAATAGAGACCCTCACCCCACTCCAAAACAAGAGATGCCAGCAGAAATTACTGTAACATACTATCTGACAAAGTCCATCAAGACATGACCACCGACCCGCTGTCCTATTCGGCACGCAAGTCTGCGGTCTAGCCAAACCAGGCCTGGCTCTGTATTATCTTTCCTGCCCAATGAATAGTGCGCCCAGCAAATGGCAGGGGATATATCAATGACAGGGGACATTGTGATCCCTCATCGTTCATTAGTCTATAGGTTGTCACCCACCATTTTTGCTACACCAGTCTGAATATCCTCATCATTCAAGGCTAGTATCAGATTTGATAGAAGCTTTACTCTTCTTGAAAATTAATCTGCCTTTCCTACATTTCCAACAATTTCCATGAGAGTGTCAGGATGACTGAAAGTACCTTGGCTGCCTTGCTGCCATACTTCCTATCTGCCTTGCCACAGAAACTATAACACGGTAGTTTTGCTGTAACTCTGCCTAGCTACCATGCCCTTGATGCTACAGCTTGGGATCTTGCTGCCACTCTGCCTAGCTGCCATGCTCTAGATAATAAATATTGGGATTCTTGCTGCTACTCTGTTGTACTGCCTTGTTCCTTACTCTACACATCGGAGGTTTTGATGCTTTATGTTTGCTACTTTGATTTCAGTCTATATGGAACATAAGAGCACAAGAACATAAGATATTCCATACTCAGTCAGACCAAGAGTCCATCAAGTCCAGTATCTTGTCTCTAACAGTGGCCAATCCAACTCACAAGAACCTAGCAATTAACCAAACATTAAACAGTTCCCATGCAACTAATGCCAGTCCAACCAGTGGCTATTCCCTATTGACGAAACCTTTATAAAACACAGCTAGACTGGCTGTCTTAACGACATCCTCTGGCAATTAATTCCAGAGCTTAATTGTGTATTTGGTGAAAAAAGAATTTTCTCTGATTCATTTTAAATTGCAATTTTCCAACTTCATGGCATATCCCTTAGTCCTTGTATTATTATCTGAAAGAGTAAATCACCATTTCACATTTATCCATTCAAGTCCTTTCATGATTTTGTAAACCTCTATCATATCCCCCTTCAGTCATCTCTTCTCCAAGCTGAACAACTCTAACTTGTTCCAGGCCCTTTATTATTTTGGTAGCCCTTCTCTGTACTTTCTCCAGTGCAACTATATCTTTTTTGAGATGTGGTGACCAAAATTGCACACAGTATACAATGTGCAGTTTAATCATTGAGTGATACAAAGGCATTATGACATCCTCCATTTTATTTGCCATTCCTTTCCTAATAATTCCTAGCATTCTGTTTCCTTTTTTGACTGCCACAGCACACCGAGCCAATGATTTCAATGCAATATCATCTTGGATGCTCAGATCTTTTTTCCTTGCACTTGTCCATATTAAATTTATTCTGCCATATGGAAGCCCTATCTTCCAGTCTCACAAGGTCTTCTTGTAATTTATCACAACCCGCTTGTGATTTAACTATTCTGAAAAACTTTGTGTCATCTGCAAATTTGATCACCTGACTTGTTGTTCTTCTTTCTAGATCATTTATAAATATATTAAAAAGCACTGGTTGTTGGGAAACCTGGCCGTCCCTCCTCACCTTCCTGCACTCTCCGGTGCTCACCGCAGGCTTCCCCGCTCCGGTCTGGGTCACAAGGGGACCTTCCCACTGCGTCCTCCCCATGAGGGAGACGCCGCCAACTTCCTTGTGCGGATCTGCCCCATAGGCGTGCGCACACGCATCAATCCGGATTTAAAGGGGCCACGGCAGGAAACTTCGGCCGGGCTCCAAATCCCACGTCATCAGCCAAGGACTAAATAATGTTATGGTTTTGAGGTGTTGGAGTGGATTCTTGGGTACTGCGGTAATGGCCACTCCCACAGGGAGGAGCCCCATGAGGAACCGCAGTACTAGGCTAGACTCTATACACGCAGACACAGAGAATTTGTATTTATTATACAGCTTGATGGTACTGTCCGGGGAGCGGACAGCAATGAGGTAACCCAGTAGAAGAAGTCCAGGGGTCCTCAGCAGAGGAGACCAGTCTCACACTCGAGTAGATGATAGGCAACGCAGGGTACCTTAGGAAGGTCCCGGATGAAGATTCCCAGTGCTGAAGCTGAAGGTGAGACAGACTGACAGGGTTAGTACTCACTGAAGTAGATAGCTGTATTGATGAAGATCCTGGCAGGCAGAAGTAGTTCAGTAGTAGGCACCAGAGTAGGGAGAGCAGGCCCTTGAGGAGCGAGTGCCCGATATCCCAGATAGGTACCTGAAAGAGAGCATAAGGGTCCCCGAGAAGCGGGTACCCAGGTTAGTGATGAATTACCCTGAAGCTTAGATAGAGAGCTTCCTGCGGCAGCTAGGAAGCAGCAGAGCAGCTTAGACCAGAGGCAGTCCAATCCTTGCTAACTCAGTTTGTTAGCAAACGAAGGGCAGGCAAAATACCAGGATGTGATAACATCACTCGGAGGGGATGCCCCCGAGGTTCCCGCCATGAAGTGGATAAAGACGTGGGTGGTGTGCGAGCACGCACCCTAGGAGGCCCTCAGGAAAATCATGGCGATCAATGTCGCTGTTTCCGGAGAGAGCGGCATGAAGACGCGGCAGCAGTCATCTTCCCAAGGCTTGAGGAGAGAGAAGGAAGAAAGGTGAGGCACAGAGGTCGAAGCCATCTGAGACCGACGGACGCAACACTACCCCCCTTCAAAGGGCCCTCTCCAGACCCCCTACCTGGTCTTGGTTTTCGAGGATGTGATCGATGAAATTGATGAAGCATCTCTTTGTCTATGATATTAGCCAATGGTTCCCAAGAGTTTTCTTCTGGTCCGTATCTCTCCCATGACAGGAGGTATTCCCAAACTCTGCCTCTCTTTCTTACATCAAAGATAGCATCAACCTTGTACTTGATGTCTTCTTCTGCATCAACAGGAGTAGGTTCAGGTGTCTTGGTGGAAAACTCGCTAAGAACAAGCGGTTTCAGCAGTGAAACATGGAATCATTATGAATCTTCATAGCTGGAGGAAGTTTCAGACTATAGGTGAGTGAGCCCAATCATCAGAGAATTGGAAAGGGTCTGACAAAGCGTGGAGCAAATCATGCAGATGGAAGCTTAAGTCTTAGATGTTTGGTAGACAGCCAGACTTTATCACCAGGCTGGAATTCAGAAGCCTTGCTATGGTGAGTGTCATAGCCTTTCTTTGCTCTTTGTCCTGCTTTTTGAAGCATCTCTTTAGTCTTTCTCCAGAGCTGCTGTATATCTTTGGCAGAAGATTGAGCTGCTGGGTATGACACAGAAAGTGGAAGTAGATGATGCTGGATGCGAACTGATGGCAAATTCAGCCCAGGGCAACAGTTCAGCCCAGTCATTCTGTCGTGAACTGACATAGGCACGGAGGAACTGTTTGAGAGTTCTATTCATTATCTCAGTTTGGCCATTCAACTGAGGATGGTACGCAGAGGTGAAGTCAAGTGTGATGTCGAATTACTTACACAAGGCTTTCCAGAACTTGGCTGTAAATTGAACTCCTCTGTCTGAAACAATGTGTTTAGGCATGCCATGTAGATGAAAGATGTGACTGATGAATAATTTAGCAAGTTGCATGGCTGATGGCAAGCCCAGAAGAGCCATGAAGTGAGCCATCTTCGAAAATCGATCCACTGTAACCCAAATGATATTGTTACCTCCAGAAAGTGGCAGATCCACCACAAAATGTGTCGATTTTTAAAGGGTCCGTGGGGTTTTTTTTATCGGGCCATCGGCGCCATTTTTATTAGTGGCATCAAAATGGCGCCGATGGCCCGAGAGCAGGAGATCGGTCCCGGGGCTTCTACTGGACCACCAGGTACTCGTAAAAAGTTTTTGGGGGGGGTTGGGGGGGGTGGGGGAAGGTAAGGGTTTAGTTTTAAAGGGTCGGGGTGGGTTTAGGGGTTGTTTTGGTGTGCCGGTTTTCCCGCCCTCCCCCCAAATCCCCGATTTACGATTTTTCACGATAAATCGGGGGAATTTCTATTGTATCGCGCACTCTAACGATTTTTGACAATTTAAAAAATATCGGATGATTTTTTAAATCATCAAAAAACGATTCACATCCCTACTTAATATCATGGGAAGGATGTAGTCCAGAGGAAAACACGTGGGAATCCACCTCCAACATCCTAGATGTCTCTCCTCCATCAATTCCATCAAGAACATCCCAGTGAGCCAAGACCCCTGGGGAGGGAGGGGTAAGAAGGGGGTACTGTTGGGAACCCCGGCCACAGGCAGCCACGGCCAGGTCCCCCCTCACCTTCCTGCACTCTCCGGTGCTCGCCGCAGGCTTCCTCGCTCTTGTCTGGGCCTCGATGGGGCATTCCCACGGCATCTTCCCCATGAGGGAGACACCTGCAGACTTCCTTGTGTGCCTCCACCCCTTAGGCACGTGCGTGCATGCACCAATCCTGGATTTAAAGGGGCCACATCAGGAAACTTCGGCCCGGCCCCAAATCCCACGTCATCAGCCAAGGACTATATTTATTTATTTATTTATTTATTTAAAAACTTTTTTATACCGGCATTCGTAGGACACATCATGTCGGTTTACAAATAACTGAGAGAGGAAAGGAAATTACAATGAACAGGGGAGGGGTTAACTGGGTGATATACAAAGAAGAGGAGAATCAAACAGGCAGCGTTACAAAAAGAACCAATATACAAGGTTAGTTGGCATGTGCATTTGAGATATTTGGTATATGAAACTTATTTACAGTAGGACAGGGGCAGGTGCACATAAGAATGATTAAGGGGGGGGGGGAGGGAGGGGAGGCGGGGGGAGGTGGGGGTGGTGGGAACCGGGTGCAAACGGTGATAGTTTCCAGGGCGAGGTTGATGGTGGTGAGGGGGAGAGGAGAGTCAAACAGGCAGCGTTACAAAAAGAACCAATATACAAGGTTATTTGGCATGTGCACTTGAGATATTTGGTATATGAAACTTATTTACAGTAGGACAGGGGCAGGTGCACGTGAGAATGATTTAAAGGGGGGGGGGGGGGGGGGGGGGGGGGGGGAGGTGGGGGTGGTGGGAACCGGGTACAAACGGTGATAGTTTTAAGGGAGAAGTTGATAGTGGTGTGGGGGTATAGGCAATAGGATAAAGGAGAGGTGGAGTGAGGTAGGAGAAAGGGGAGTGGGAGAAAGGTAGTGGGTTAGGTTGGGATCGGGTGGTTCAGGATGACATTGGTTAGGATTGGGTGGTATTGGGGTATGCTTGTTTAAGGGCTCTACTAACCTTCCTGCATTGCCTTGGCAACAGGTCGACACTTTGAGTGCTAGTTGCTGTCCCTGCATGTTCCAGTTCCAGCTCCTGTGTTCCTGACTCCATGTTCCTGCTTCCATGATCCTTTTCCAGCTTCGCTCCTACTTCCGTGATCCTGTTCCAGCTCAGTTCCTGTTCCCGTGATCCCTCTTCAGCTCCTGATCCTGCCTCGGCTTGACTCTTTGGTTCTTGACTTCGGCTTGGCTCTTGGTATCCTCTGTCTGCTGCCCGTCCTGACTCTTGGCTCATTCTACGGCTTTGCCAGTCTTCTGCCTGCCCTGACCTCTGGCCTGTCTCCTCGTCTTGCATCACTGCTGCCTGCCATGACTTCTGGATCGTCTCCATCTTCCCAGCTCTTCTGCTTGCCTCGACTCAGACTGTTCACCAGACTCTTCTTTGCCAGGAGACCTTCATCTAAGTCCTGATGGCCTGGACCCAAGGGCTCAACCTGCGGGGAATGAGGGTTGGTATAGGTGAAGGTCCAGTCAGGTCTCCCTGTCTAGTTTCTCCCGGCTACGAGTCCTGCTGTAGGCCTTCCTTCAGTAGCCAGCCCAATGTTCTACATACACAACATTGGTCCATGTACAGATCCCTGAGGCACTCCACTGTTTACCTTTTTCCTCTGTGAAAACTGACCATTTAATGCTACTCGCTGTTTCTTGGCTTTTAACCTAACTTTGCAATCCACAAAAGGACATTTCCTCCTATCACATGAATTTTTAGTTTTCTTAGAAGCCTCACATGAGGGACTATGTGAAACGCCTTCTGAAAAATCCAGTTTACACCACATCTACCAGTTCATCTTTATCCACATGTTTATTCACTCCAAAAAAAGTAGCAGATTTGTGAGGCAAGACATCCCTTGGGTAAATCCATGCTGGCTGTGTCTCATTAAATCATGTCTTATCTATATATTCTGTGATTTTATTATTTATAATAGTTTCCAAGATTTTTCCTGGCACAGAATTCAGGCTCACATGTCTATATTTACCCCCCCCCCCCCCCCCCCACCTCATTCTTGGTTAAATTGTCATTTTTGTCCCCAAAATAAAATGCATAGAAAGAAAATAAAAATACAAGTTTCTCTTCCTTGTTTTTAGTCCTACACCTTACTGTCTTTGTGTTACCCCTGTATAATCCCAACCTAATCTCCATCCTTGCTTCTTTCTTGGTTACACTGGAGTGTTTTGTTCTCAAAATGAAATATAAAAGAAGAAAACAATTCAAGGTTCTTCTCCCAATCCACCTCCTTTCTGGTTCTATGCCTTGCTGTCTAAGTCTACCATTATTACTGCCCCGCTTGCTCTTGGATCTCTCATGGTGCCTTGGAGAACATGCCGCTACAGGCGTTGTTTCATTAAGAACATAAGAACATGCCATACTGGGTCAGACCAAGGGTCCATCAAGCCCAACATCCTGTCTCCAACAGTGGCCAATCCAGGCCATAAGAACCTGGCAAGTACCCAAAAACTAATTATATTCCATGCTTCTGTTGCTAGTAATAGCAGTGGCTAATTTCTAAGTCAACTTAATTAATAGCAGGTAATGGACTTCTCCTCCAAGAACTTATCGTTGCTTTGCAGTTCCTTTGGGGATATTCATGCTACCTTTGGTACTGCCTTTGCTGCCCTTTTGATATCTTCCCTTCCTTGGGCTGTTCATATAAATATTGTTATTTTCCTTTGCACCTCTCATGTTGCCATGGGGATTATGATGCCTCCATACTGTTTGTGATTCCCTGCCCTCTTCACCTTGTGGGTTTCAATGGCTTTGTGCTGTTTTTTTTTATATCACACCCTCTACGCCTTCAGAGATTTTGATGCCCCTCTTGTCTTTCTGTCTCATTCTGTATGCTGCTATCTTTCCTTCTAATCTGCATCAAATATTAACTTCAGAGGAAGATTGCAGTGAAATCCAGAGTACCCACTCCCAGCTGCTGCTAGCATTGTTCTGATAGCAATACTGGAAGCACGCCTTAATAAAAACACCATACACTAGGGTAGCTCAGGGATCAGATAGCAAGACTGGATAACTTTATTCAGGGATATTTAGCAGGACATTTACCCCACTGAATATTCCTGGTACCTTATCCAGGTAACTTTAGCTGGATAAGTTATCTATTGTACTATTTTCTGAATATCAGCCTCCCCATGTTCTCCTATTCTCCTTGTTGTTCTGTGTTGTCTAGGGATGTGAGGGAAGAACATTTTGTTTCATTTTATTTTTCTGTAACCCTCCCTACAAGTGGAAGCCCTTCCTAGTGATGTGTCCAAGGCCCCTGGTAAAAGAGGGAGATGGGAGATCTCAATGTTGTTTGTAGGGGAGACTCCCAGACGTCCTCTCTTCTACTGGGTTTAAGATGCTTGGGACCCGAGACCCACCCAATTCAGTCTCTCAAAAGTGGAGAAGGAGAGCAGGGGTAATAGGAAAGGGAAATCAGATATACAATTAAATGTTATGGATTTTCTTTGTAAACTTTATTATTTAAAAAAAAAAAATTCTGTCAAAAGGTCTATGTAATATAAATTTCTTTCCCTAAAATGAAGTAACAGAAATTAGTTAAGCAAAACTCTAACACTTATTTTCTTTTTTTTTTTAGAATCTTTTCTATAACTTCTCAAATAAAACTCTTTCAGGTAAGTAAAATGTTTTTGTATGCAAAAGATGTAACAATCTTTCAATTAACTAAGCGAATGTGCTAAAAAAAAGAAAAATTGATTCCTTGTATTTTTCTTTCCTCTGGATATTACTGCAGTTAAGTAAGAAACTGGTTTTGAAAAGGACTTTAACTTTTATATATATATATATATATATATATATATATATATATATATATATATATATATATAGGGATGTGAATCGGGCTTCGGACGATTGAAAATATCGGACGATATTTTCAAAATCGTCAGAAATCGGGGGCTCCCCCAAAACGATAGGAAACCCCACGATATTGATCGTGGGGGTTCTCTTATCGTTTTGGGGGAGGGTGGGAAAAAACGGCACACAAAAATAACCCCGAAACCCACCCCGACCCTTTAAAACTAAACCCGCTGAGGTAGATTTTAAAAACATACGTGCGCACATACGCATATCTTATAAAATCCGGGGTCGGCGCACAAGGCGAGTGGCCTCGGAGGGAACTTTCCTTCCGTGTCCCCCCACCTTCCCCTCCCTTCCCCTATCTACCCCACCCCCCCGCCCTACCTAAATCCACCCCTTACCTTTGTTGGGCAAGTTACGCCTGCTTGAAGCAGGCGTAACTTGCGCGCGCCGCCATCCAGTGGCGCCAGCTATCCAGTGCTCCCTCCATGTGACAGGGGCCAGCCAATGCCACAGATACCCTGTCACATGGTAAGGGCAAAGGCCATCGGTGCCATTTTGATTAGTGGCAGCTGACGGCCCGAGAGCGGGAGATCGCTCCCGGGACCCCCACTGGACCACTAGGTACCTGTAAAATGTTTTTGGGGGGTCGGGAGGGTGGGGGAAGCAAAGGGTTTAGTTTTAAAGGGTCAGGGTGGGTTTTTTGTTTATTGGCTCAGGCGCAGCCAATAAACAAAACCGCGATCGGGCCCGATGCAAAAAACCCACATGTGAATCGGAACCGATTCCGGTTCCGATTCACATCTCTATATATATATATGTTCCTTTCTGCGATTTGTGTTCATGTTCTTTGTCCTTTTATTCTCCGTCTATCTACTTATATCTGTTGTGCTATTTTTGGACTGCACACTTTCTGTTGTAACCATGTGCCAGTTGCTGGAGTTCACTGTGACTAGCGCTGTTGATTATAGTTCCTCTTCTTAAATTGAGTATGTTATCTCCATCTTCTCAGGGGTTTGTCATCTTCTGATTTCTTCTTGCCTCTCAAATCTATTACTCACACTATTACTAAAACAACAGGACAAAAAACTGATTACACGCTCCTCGATATTCTTCTGGTAAAATCTGGTATATATCCAGGAACTCTTCTAGCTTATCCTGAAATCACAAAAATAATTATTCTCCCTCCTCTAAAATGATCATTCAAGGAATATTCATTTGGAGGGGAAGGTTTTTTGTTTTTTTTTATTTCAAGTATGCTTATTTTGTGCATTCCCAATTCCGAGTACAAAATAAATACTTACCTGGTAATGAACCCTGAGCAGTTTCTTAGATTTGAGATTATGAATGATTAATAGATTCTACTAGCTGAATTACCTCTGCTCTGTTCCTCTGCTCTACACAGAAAGATATTTAAAATTGCATCTTAAACTGTGTCAGAGCACTCAGTGGTCAGCCAATCTTAACCAACTTTACTTTCACCTTACACTCACTATGGGGTTGTGGATTTACAGTTACTTATGTTAGTAACACATTTTCTTTTCTTCAACACATCCACTTGTCAAATAAGATGATTATTGTTGCACATCAGTTCAGAAATGTACAGCTAAGTTCAATCTCCCTAAGTCTTTCCTTGGTTTCCTATCACATGAAATTTAACAATTGCATTGCTTTCCATACTAGGGATGTGAATCGTTTTTCAACAATTAAAATTATCATCCGATAATGTTAATATCATCTTAAATCGTTATAGAACACAATACAATAGAAATTCTAACGATTTATCGTTAAAAATCGTTAAATCGTGTTAGTGCGCACTAACGGGAGTTAGTGCGCACTTACAGAAAATGATACAAATTGACACTTTCCAGGTCAGTAAAGGTCAGTTAGGAATGAATATGTGTTCCTATTGGCTGGCTGCCCTCTTATCTATTGATGTTACCAAGGTTCCCACTGAGGTGATGGTTGGGGGGATGAGAAATGGAACTGGAAACTCACGAACACCAACAGAAAATGAAACAAAGTGTTGACACTTTCCAGGTCAGTAAAGGTCAGTTAGGAATGAATATGTGTTCCTATTGGCTGGCTGTGCTCTTATCTATTGATGTTACCAAGGTTCCCACTGAGGTAATGGTTGGGGGGATGTGAAATGGAAACAGTTGGAAGCTTGACAAAAAAAGTAACGTGATGATCATCACTCATGTGACTAGAACTTGTTTGTTTATTATTTTTGTTATTTTTGTCAGGAAGCTCCCCCCTGTCTGTGAAGCCAGTAATGCAGGGAAGGAGCTGTCTCACCCTTCATCATCCTCCCCCCCCCCACCCACACACCATTCACTGGCTGGGACATGGGGAGGGGAGGAGTGAGGGTCAGGCAGCTCCCTCCTGTCTGTGAAGCCAGCCTCTCACTAGTAATGCAGGGAAGGAGCTGTCTCACCCTTCACCATCCTCCCCCCCCCCTCACCCACACACCATTCACTGGCTGGGACAAGGGGAGGGGAGGAGTGAGGGTCAGGCAGCTCCCTCCTGTCTGTGAAGCCAGCCTCTCACTAGTAACGCAGGGAAGGAGCTGTCTCACCCTTCACCATCCTCCCCCCCCCCTCACCCACACACCATTCACTGGCTGGGACATGGGGAGGGGAGGAGTGAGGGTCAGGCAGCTCCCCCCTGTCTGTGAAGCCAGCCTCTCACTAGTAATGCAGGGAAGGAGCTGTTTCAGCCTCACCATCCTCCCCCCCCCCTCACCCACACACCATTCACTGGCTGGGACATGGGGAGGGGAAGAGTGAGGGTCAGGAAGCTCCCCCCTGTCTGTGAAGCCAGCCTCTCACTAGTAATGCAGGGAAGGAGCTGTCTCACCCTTCACCATCCTCCCCCCCCCTCACCCACACACCATTCACTGGCTGGGACATGGGGAGGGGAGGAGTGAGGGTCAGGAAGCTCCTCCCTGTCTGTGAAGCCAGCCTCTCACTAGTAATGCAGGCGGGATAGGGTACTGCATGCAGGAAGATCACAACACCCCTGGTGTCAGGGTTAGGGCACTGTGTGCAGGAAGATCACAACACTCCTGGTATTAATAGGGATAGGGCACTGTGTGCAGGAAGATCACAACACCCCTGGTCTCAGGGTTAGGGCACTGTGTCCAGGAAGATCACAACACTCCTGGTATAGGATAGGGCACTGTGTGCAGGAAGATCACAACACCCCTGGTGTCAGGGTTAGGGCACTGTGTGCAGGAAGATCACAACACTCCTGGTATTAATAGGGATAGGGCACTGTGTGTACATGAAGATCACAACACCCCTGGTGCCAGGGTTAGGGCACTGTGTGCAGGAAGATCACAACACCCCTGGTATCAGGGTTAGGGCACTGTGTGCAGGAAGATCACAACACTCCTGGTATTAATAGGAATAGGGCACTGTGTGCAGGAAGATCACAACACCCCTGGTATTAATAGGGATAGGGCACTGTGTGTACATGAAGATCACAACACCCCTGGTGCCAGGATTAGGGCACTGTGTGCAGGAAGATCACAACACTCCTGGTATTAATAGGGATAGGGCACTGTGTGCAGGAAGATCACAACACCCCTGGTGCCAGGGTTAGGGCACTGTGTGCAGGAAGATCACAACACTCCTGGTATTAATAGGGATAGGGCACTGTGTGCATGAAGATCACAACACCCCTGGTGCCAGGGTTAGGGCACTGTGTGCAGGAAGATCACAACACTCCTGGTATTAATAGGGATAGGGCACTGTGTGTACATGAAGATCACACACCCCTGGTGCCAGGGTTAGGGCACTGTGTGCAGGAAGATCACAACACTCCTGGTATTAATAGAGATAGGGCACTGTGTGTACATGAAGATCACAACACCCCTGGTGCCAGGGTTAGGGCACTGTGTGCAGGAAGATCACAACACTCCTGGTATTAATAGGGATAGGGCACTGTGTGCATGAAGATCACAACACCCCTGGTGCCAGGGTTAGGGCACTGTGTGCAGGAAGATCACAACACTCCTGGTATTAATAGAGATAGGGCACTGTGTGTACATGAAGATCACAACACTCCTGGTGCCAGGGTTAGGGCACTGTGTGCAGGAAGATCACAACACCACTGGTATCAGAGTTAGGGCACTGTGTGCAGGAAGATCACAACACTCCTGGTATTAATAGGGATAGGGCACTGTGTGCATGAAGATCACAACACCCCTGGTGCCAGGGTTAGGGCACTGTGTGCAGGAAGATCACAACACTCCTGGTATTAATAGGGATAGGGCACTGTGTGTACATGAAGATCACAACACCCCTGGTGCCAGGGTTAGGGCACTGTGTGCAGGAAGATCACAACACCCCTGGTATCAGGGTTAGGGCACAAGTTCTAGTCACATTGACTGATCACATTACTTTTTTTGTCAAGCTACCAACTGTTTCCATTTCCCATCCCCCATATACAGTCAGTGGGAACCTTGGTAACATGAATAAATAAGAGGGCAGCCAATAGGAATACATATTCATTCCTAAACTGACCTTAACTGACCTGAAAAGTGTCAAATTGTATCAATTTCTGTTAGTGCGCACTAACTCCCGTTAGTGCGCACTAACTGGGATTTAGTGTGCACTAACTCCCGTTAGTGCGCACTAATCGGAAAAAACGATTTTTAACGATTTTTCAACGAAATAATCATGCCTAACACGATTTTCTTCTCCTGCCACACGATTTCAATCGTTAAGACGATATGGCACACGATTCACATCCCTATTCCATACAATCTCTCATTCCCATTAGTATGTATAGACTGCTGCCTCAATGTTTTGTCTCTTTAAAATTACTTTGGAACGTCTATGCAATACATTATCAGTCCAGGATTCTGCCCTTTGCAGTCTCCATTGTCACTCTCCCCATAATTCTAAACTGTAATCAGCATATTAGTGCAACTGTATCAAAGTTCCTCTGATATCTCTGAAGAAGTGGACCTTGGGATGTGTCTGAGTCTTCCTTAAACATGTCAGGGTCAGAGATGCCCCCCCCCCCCTACCTGTGAGGATTTTTAAAACCTCAGTGGCATTGGTCAAATTATACCCCCTTGTGTCCTTCCACAGGCCAATCACATATCTCTATGGGAGGCCCACCTAATCACTCGAGGTGAGGTTTAGGTATTAGTGTAGGGGTTAGGGGCCACTTTGATATTCAAAATGAGACGTATGAACAGAACAGTTCTCTCTTGTGAAGATTTGATGACCTTCAGAGTTGAGATTTGTGCAATGTTCTCTCAACCTAGATTGATGGACTCTCTACCTGGGTAACATCAAGCTAGGTTGAGAGAACATTGCACAAATCTCAACTCCAAAGGTCATCAAATCTTTACAAGAGAGCACTGTTCTGTCCGTACGTCTCACTTTGAATGTCAATGTGGCCCCTACACTAATAGCTAAACCTCACCTCGAGTGACTAGGTGGGCATCCCATAGAGATATAAATACCAATCTAGTGTGAGGGCATTCTGGCTAGTCTCTCTCTCTCTCTCTCTCTCTCTCTCTCTCTCTCTCTCACTCTCACTCTCACTCCCATGGTCCCCCCAGTGGTTGTGTGTTGGAAATACATCAATTCTGGCACTTATTGCAAAGTGTGAAAAAGTTATTGCAATTTGCACTAAGATAGTGCTTCACATAGGTATTAGCACAAATTGCAATAAACAGCCTATTACCATAAAACACACCCCTTTTCCTATCACATGCGATATTTAGTAGAGATCTGAATCGGAACCGGAATCAGTTCCGATTCCGGGTTTGGGGACTATAGTGAAATCTTTTTCGTGCGATCCGATCGGGTTTTTTTTTATCGGCTGCGCCTGAGCCGATAAACAAAAAACCCACCCGACCCTTTAAAACACATCCTTTAGCTTCCCCCACCCTCCTGACCCCCCCCCCCCCCAAACTTTTTAAAAGTACCTGGTGGTCCAGTGGGGGTCCCGGGAGCGATCCCCCGCTCTCGGGCCATCAGCTGCCACTAATCAAAATGGCGCTGATGGCCCTTTGCCCTTACCATGTGACAGGATATCCGAGCCACAGCCCCAATACAAATTTCAAAGAAGGCCCCACCAATCCCCCAAACTCCTTGAAAGTGGCCAATTGCACAGGGTCCACAGATTGGGTTCCCCAAACCCTCTTCCCATTTCAGTAAAAAAAAATAATCAAATTAAGTATCCCTACAGATACCCTCGCCCATCTGAAGTTCATGCCCCAGTATGCGCCTCCATATTCCCAGATCCTTTGAACCTCTTCTCTATCCCCCCTGACTTCTATAAATCCCTATTGGGAGCAAAGTCTAAACTTATCTGCTCCCGATGAACCAGGACTACTTATGTAAGAATCAGCTCTGCAAGTGTAAGTTATGCACTGTTTATGCTTTCATCTAGTAATCCATAAGCATCCTGTCTTGCAGTCCAGAGACAAGTGAACTAAAATGAACAGTTACTTTCTTTTACATTCAGCTTGAAAAAGAAAGAAGTCACTGTTAATCCGTGCAGATGCCAGTTAGCATAAACAGATTAAAAATGCTTTACTTTGATTGGTTATGCTTTCTGGCTTTTTCCCTCTTCTTTCGACCCTGGCAATGATCAGGTAAGGCTCGGAGTGGCATCGAGGTTGCCATCTTGCCGAGCAGAAAAAGAAAACCTACAGTTTTGCTTCTCCTATAGACTTTCATTGGAAAAGAAAACAAGCATAAGCCAAAATTTGTGTTGATTTTTAGGGCACTGGCATTCATATTTGTTTTCAAGTTACTGAAGTGAATCCATCTGAATCATTCTGGATTCCTTATTTGTTTAAAGAGATGCACATCTCTAAGATTCAGCAGGATAAATGTCCTACTGAATAATATTCTTAAATAAAGTTATCTGGGTACTCGTAGCTGGATTTCTTAGAAACCTAACTCGCTATGTTTGAATATCACTAGTTAGGTTGGAAAGTTGGATAGATTAAAAGGTGAATTTGCAAAGATTTACTGATGTAAAAAAGGCCATATACACATGTATGTGGCCCAATTGCGCATAATGATTATTTTAAAAAAGGGACCATATACAAGTGTATATTCACATGTGTGAGCAAAAGTACAGGCACAAAAATGGGGCATGTTAGAGGCATTTCAGGATGGGGGTTTGCATGTACTCACATACAAGTACATTTTAAAAGGTGCACGCGTGTGCCCATAAACGCGCATATTGGGCACGTGGGCAAAAATATGCTCAATTTTATATTGTGCATGCAAGTACACGCCTAACCATTAAAATATCCCTAATGTGCATATGCTTTGGAGCCTTTATGCGCGTACTCACAAGTGACTGGCAGAGAGAGAGAGAGTCTCTTTTTAAGGGCCAGTCTGACACTCTCTATATATTCCACTGTAAGAGGGGCACTTTGAACTCAGTGGGTTTTGGGGCAGGCAGTGTTACAAGGATCTACAGTCTCTTGGGCCCTAGGCATAACAATGTAACACCCCCCTCCCCCCCCAAAAAAAAAAAATACTCATAGGGAAAGAGAAAAGAGGAGGAGGAAGTACTCCTTACAAAGCGTATACAAGACTAGGGCACAATTTTGGATCTCTCAAGAAAGCTAGTTCTGCATTGGTTCAGGTTCAATAAGGAAACCATGCCGTACCTCTGCTAGCAATTAGAGCAGGTCCTGAAGGGACCATGTCTTGCTAGTACATATCAAGACACGTCTAGGGGTTACAGCCAGAAAAAGCTAGTCTGCCACCTCCATGTGGATTGAGCAGTTGTTCCTGGCAGCATTGCTCTGGAAAGCACATCAATATATATCCTTCCCTCAGAGCAGACATCAAGAAAAATGGATCCTGGCTGGGTTCTATCAAATAGCATGCTTTCCCTTTTTCTGGGAGCTATCACTGGCACTCACATCCCTATCCCTATAAGGGCACCAGGGGGAGGAGAAACTAGCTAATGAAAATGCAAGTGATTTCACTCCTTCAATGTGCAAGTTGGTTTGTGATGCTAAGAGCAACATCCTGGACATCATGCCCAGGTTTCCAGGATCCATTCACAACGATATCTACATCCTCTTGCAGTCAAGAATTAACTCTATTTATTTATTTCTTTACTTAAAAACATTTTTTATACCGCTTACTCCATGGATTGTTCAATGTGGTTTACAAATAAAGTAACATACATAATTCTTATAAAAGGTAAAAGAAAATTCAAATAAATTACATAATAAAACATTAACTAAAACAAAATATACAGACATAAAACTGCATCTGAAAATATGCAAAGTAAATAAAAACTCATGAATACGACTAGGTAAAAAGAGGCCAATGCTGGGCCTCAATGAGCATACGCTTTCCGCCAGTATAAATATGATGACTAAATTCTAACTCTTTAATACGGAGAAAATCCTATTAAGGTGACTAATAAGGAGAATTCACACCTTCTTATATGCCTGTTTAAAAAGATGACTTCAAAGTTTTTTTGAACTCTCTTAAATTAGTGATGTCTTTTAAGGCATCTTGGGATTTCATTCCAAATTTTGGGCCCTGCAACTGAGAAAGCACTATGTCTGGGGATATCTAACCTTGCTATTTTAAAGAACTGAATTTCAAGTAAATTTTTATTTTGGGAAGAAAGTTGTTTGGTCAGTTTATAAATACAGAGAGATGTATTTAACCAAATGGAAGATTCTTTATGTAATAAATTAAAAATAAAAGTGAATGTTTTATATTGGATTCTGAATAAGATTGGTAACCAGTGTAAATTCATGACTGCTTCCAGGAAGGCCACATCACTGGGGGCTGGCTTATAAAAAGGAAAATACTTATTACCACCACACTTCAACTAACCTCTTCTTATTGTTTCCCTCGTATCTAGGTAGACTGTCAGCTTTGGCCCAGGAGGACTACTCTAACCTTGCCCTGTGAACCAGCTCACTGCCTAACCCAAAGGCATATCATTATCTAACTGCTCTTCTGCCTTCCCCTCTTCAGGTGATAGAGGATATTCACTCAAAACCTTTTTCATGATCCCTCTGGCTAACCGAACAGACTGCTGCAGATCTTCGCTACAACTGGGTTCATTAGCAGATCAGGGTAGCCATTGAGATAATCTTCAGCCTACTCAAAAAATGTTTCCACTGCCTGGACAGATCTGGGGGATGCGTCTGCAGTCCCCCTACAGTCTGTGAGATCTTTCTAGCCTGCTGCATGCCACATAACCTGGCAAGAAACAGAGGCCTGCCTCCTCCAGAGGGACTAGAAGATCATCTAGATGAAGATGAGGAGGAGGAGGAAGAAGAGCTGAGTCTGAAAGAAATACAGGAGAATGGCAGGCTGCAGAGGAAAGGAGCACTATGATAGAAACAGTTTTTTGAAGATGAACATGCATTTATTTACAAAGTATGCTCAATGTGATAACTAATATACAAAATGTATTTAGTGCTTCCTTGCCTGCCCTCTCTTTTGGCATGGGGGAAGCTCTGGTGCCTTCAGTTGTCCAATTCTGCTGCTTCTCCACAGTGGTGTCCTGTCACAGATCATGCTGTTCTCTGAGGGTACGAGAACTAGGGGCCATGGCACAACAACAGAGTTGCATGCTGGAGGGGTCTATATGGCTCTCAGTTCTCAGAGGTTGGGAGCTGTTGTGGGCTTTTCCTCCTTAGCAACCTGTTTGCTTGGAGAGATGGGAACATTTTTCTTTGCTAGTGGTGGCGGTGGTATTGCTGCAAGCTGCATGGGTGGAGATGGTGGTGGAATAAGAGGAGGTGCTAGCATGATGGGCACTGGTAGGTGGAGCTGAAAATGATGCAGGTGGAGGTCCAGCCTGAAGAGGGTCCATCCAGCCTGGTGGTACTGCAAAAAAAAAATGGTGGTTGCTCCATCCAGTGGGGCATGATGTAGTAGGAAGCTGGTGGGGGATGCATCTGACAGAGGGCATTCTATGCAGTCTGGACCTCCGTTGATTGACATAGTTCCTGCTGCATTCCCTGAACCTCCTCTCTCACCACATCCTGGAGGCCCTGCATCTCTTTCCTGAGTCCTGCAATATTCTCCATCACACAGAAATGTATGTCCATGATGCACCTCTCCAGTGGAGTGATATGCACCTCCTCATCTTGAAGAGAGATAAGCTCCTCCTCTCCTGAGTTTCCCTCCTGCTGGCCAATTGCAAGCTGCCTGAGATCAGGTGTATGGGAAAAAGTAATGGCTGGCTGGGTCTCCTCCTCCTCCTTCTCCTCCTCCTCCTCCATCATGGTCTGTCTTGCTCCTCTGTGGGTCTCTCTTCTCACTCAGAGTCCTCCTCTGAGCTAGCAGGCAGTACCCCTGAGTGCGGTCTTGCCCTTTGCAGTTGACTTGGTCCCAGCCCAACAGAGTCATTGCCTGGCTGTCTCCTGAAAAATGGAAATACATACTTATTTTCAATATATTTGCTATGGTGGTATTTCTTTCCTTCGCACTCACTAGATCTTCCTTTCTGCCTAACAGTACAGCTCCATGATCCCTAATATAGCACCTTCTGCTACCCCACAAACTGTTATGTACCAGCATGCAAAGCCAGAGAGAGGACTGACTACATGGTGTGGCTCTTGAAAAGGGTTACTTTCTGGCCCCAGGTGTTGAGAAATGGAAGATCTAGTCTTTGAATTTAGCCATGGCATCGAGGAACTAATAGTTCCGACTTCCATGATACTGACAATTAGAAAAGCTAGGCTATAAGTCCCTGCTTGACATAGAAAAAACCCCTGGATTGTATCAACCTGCTCAGAAAATCTGGAGCCAGTTGGCAACTTAACTCTTGAATATTTGGCTCTTTGCATTATGCATCAAGTGATATTTCATACATATAACATTTGTGTAGGTACGAGTTTGGCCTTTTGTATCCCCTTAAAAGATTTCTTGGCCCCTTACTAATATCCTACATGTGCCTTTAGCTGGTCTGACTTCCCTCAGTAGGGCAAAGTTTTATCAGGCCTAACCAGTCAGCTGACAACACAGAGACCTTTTGCATAGAAGGTTCTGCACTTGCCCATTGGGTAGGGTATGTTCCATAAGTACCAGCATAGGGACAGTATTTTCACAGAAGAGAGTCAGAGGAGGGCAGAGGAGAAGCTTTGTAGGTAAGGAATTCTGGAAGGCATAGAAGTGTAATGAGAAAAAGAGGATCAACAAGCAGAGGAGTAGTATAAAGAGAGATGCAAGAGCTAGGGCAATCCTGTCTGGGAATACCCACCAGAATCTAAGTCTGATTTCACTATAAACTACCCTAGATTATAAGGAGAGTGAACATGACATTGGAGATAAAAATTACAGCAAACTTTTATCTACTGGGAGGAGGGGCAGGGCCGGGGCCCAGGGTAGAAATTGTACCTGTTCCAAATACCTGGAATTTACAGGAAAGAGGAGTCTTGTTTTTTTCTGTATGCAGATCCGAAATAAATATAAACCTGGGAAATGTTAATTAAAATTGTAAAATTGTAAAAAAATTAAAATTTTTAAAAACTATTTATATTTTAAATAAAATAAAATGGGAGGGGTGGGAGAATCTGGGGAGCAAACTATATACATAAAATAGACCCAGGGACCTAAGGAGGCCAGGTCCTGAAGGCCTAGGAGTCTTTTCATTGTGGTGATGTCAATGAGTTCAAGACCTGCCATGAGGTGCATTTGACTCTTTATGAACTGATTCACCATTGTGACGAGAATCCTTAGGTCAGCTCAGATCACTCCCATCCTCCTCCATCATCATCTGAATTCCTTGTCGGAAAGCTTCCTCTGACACAGGCACATGGCCTGAAGTTGGTGCTCCAGTCACTGAGCTAGGGCTGAGAAACTATTGGAATGTAGGCATAAGAGGATGGGAAGGGTCGAGGGGGTCTGGAACTCCCTCATCCAGCCTGAGTCTTGACTTCCCTAGATCCTGGGGCAAATGGGGAGTCATCCTTACCAGGAAAGAGAGAAGGGGTGTCTAGTGCCACTGGTGTGGAACCTCCTGTGGGGACTGGGTGGAGGGCTGGACTGCTGTGCTGGGTCCACTCCAGGTGTTGGTGAAGGGTATGCTGCTGCTTCTCCCCAGCCATGATGTTGGCTGCAGAAGTATTTTGGGGGGGTTGGGCCTTTGTCATCATATTCTTCTTCTGTTTTCTCCTCTTCCTCCTCCTTGTCAAGGATGAGTTGTCATCTGTGAAGAGAATAGAAAATGTGTGTCTTTTCATGTGCTTATATGCTCTAGGGTGGGATGTGAATGATCATAGAGAGCATTCCCTTTTTTGGGAGCAGTATAGGCAAAGGGAAATGCTCCTAGCTATGGGACAACCACATCATATAGGAGGTGGCAAGACCATGGAATTTTTACTTGAAATATGGAAGCTTCATTTCAACAGTATTTTATTAGATGGTGTCTCACTTATAGAAACATAGAAATGATGGCAGAAGAAGACCAATAAGCCTATCCAGTCTGCCCAGCAAGCACCCACACCCATTTTCTCACACTTATCTGCCACTCTGACCGCTGAGTTCAGGGCCCTCATTGGCAGCTTTTTTATTCTAATTTCCTTCCACCCCCGCCATTGATGCGGAGAGTAGTGTTGGAGCTGTATCAAAGTGAAGTATAAGGCTTACTGTTTGAGGTTAGTAACCGTCATATCGAGCAAGTTATGCCGATGTTTGTATACTCATACTGCTCAGATCAATGCCTTGTTAGATGTTGGCTGGATGTAAATCCTATTTCTTCATTCCTCCCTGCCATTGAAGCAGTGAGCTGCACTGGATATGCATTCAAAGTGAAGTATCACGCTTAATTTGTTAGGGGTAGTAACCGCCGCAATAAGCAAGCTACTCCCATGCTTATTTGTTTACCTAGACTGTGCAATTGAGTCCTTGTTGGTTGTTGTCTGAATATAAATCCTCTTTTCTTCATTGCCTCTGCCGTTGAAGCAGTGAGCTGTGTTGGATAAGCTTTCCAAGTGAATTACAGGCTTAATTGGTTTGGGGTAGTAACCGCCGGAACAAGCAAGCTTCTCCCACGCTTGTGATATCAGCTCAGAGGTACACTCTTTGTCAGGGCAGTTAGAGATGGGTTGTTGTCTACATAGAAAAGCATCTACTGTATTGGCTTCAAATTTGTTCTTGAATTAGTCAAATACAATTGGTATTATATACAAGAATCATCAAAAAGAATAGTGATTCAAGTTTGATTGAGAGAAGAGCAATTAAAAGAATCAAGCACACAGTTGGTGGTCATAAATATTTCATAAAATAATAAAAAAAAATAAAAGTAGTGGTGAGACCAATGATTGCAACAACTGGACAATGAGAAGCTATTGAGTGAAGTACTCTACCAGTACTGTGGTCCCCCTCTTTTCAACAAAAATATTATTTTGTGCAGTTTAATATTAAAGGTTGCATTTTAAATATTCATAAACAAAAGAGACGCATTAGGACAACTTTTGGTTGTTACAGACTAGTGTATGGTTTTTCTATTTCACTTGATACTAGTTAATTCCCTATTTTTTGAGAACCACCACCATAGTTGCCAGGTAGGTGACATCCTTGTTTATGAAATTTGACTGCGAGCTTTTGGTGGTATTGTGGAATGAGCCTGCCCTGGAAAAAATGGAATGTGCATGTCAAGGAATCATACACATGTATGATACATTTGCAAAATTGTGCACAAACGAGAAACCACACACAAATGTACATGCAATTTCCATGCACAACATGCACATAAAAGTGTTGTGTATTTACTATTTTATATTGCACACACACAATATAAAATTCTCATGCATGTGACACCACACAACAGGCTAAAACTAAACGCTGCAAAAACAGAACTAATATACTTATCAACAGTTCCAGATTCAGACTACCAATCCCCACATACATTTGCATTTGAAAATCAGCACATACCCATAAAATACCATGCAAAGAATCTAGGCATGATCATAGATTCTAAACTCTCTATGACTAATAACATATCTGAAATAGTCAAAAAAATCCTTCTTCAAACTATATATGCTCAAAAAACTCAAACCCCTATTACTACCAGCCATCTTCCGCTCAGTCACATAAGCCTTAATACTGACAAAACTAGACTACTGTAATTCCCTATATCTAGGTCTACATTTATCAACAAAACATCCCTTGCAGCTTGTTCAAAATGCTAAAGCAAGAATTCTCTTTAACTTACCACGAAAAGAACATGTAACGCCCATATTACAACAGCTTCATTGGCTACCAATTACTCACCGCATTACCTACAAACTTTTGTCCATTATCCATAACTTGCTCTACAATACAAACTCTGTTTGGCTCTGTTCATTACTACACATATATAGACCACCCAGACAACTCCGGTCTATGGACAAATGTATTTTAGAAATTCCCTCAGTCAGAACAGTAAGCCTAGCACTAACTCGAAAACGGGCTTTTTCTATGGCGGGTCCGTCTCTGTGGAACGCTCTTGCTGAACATATCCAATTGACAGCGAATTCCAAAGATTTTAAGAAAAAAACTGAAAACGTACTTGTTTAACAGCGCGTATAACATCCAATAACTTCGGTAAGATAATACTGTATCCTTACCGTTAGTAAGACAAAAACTGCTCTTGCACCTTGATGTATTTTATCTGTATTTGAATGTTGTTTGTTTTGATATTATGAATATATTACTGTAAACTGCCTAGACGGGCAGATACATGCCTTATTCGTGCAGTATATACAAAATTTCAAACAAACAAACAAATAAATAAATAAATATGTGTGCAAATTTGGGTTTGCATGCAATTCTTTTAAACTTATTCTCAATGGGGTAGATTTTAAGACCTGCGGGTGCGTCCATGTGTGTGCGCTATCCGGCACAGACACATGGAAACCCGATTTTATAACATGCGTGCACAGGTGTGCGCATGTTATAAAATTGGGGGTTGGCACGGGCAAGGGGGTGTACATTAGTGCAACTTGCACATGCCGACGCCTGTGGCCTTCCCCCATTCCCTCCCAAGCTGCTCCAATCCCCTAATCTAATCTTCCTACCCCTTCCCCTAACCTACCCCCCCCAGCCCTATCCTAGCCCCTCCCAAAATGTTTAACTTACCGCTTGTGCCTGCCTCCTGGCACAGTAGCAAATGGCCACCGTGCCAGGGGCCTCGAAGCCCGCCCCACCCAAACCCCGGACTGCCCTGCCCCTTCCCTGCCCCTTTCTTGCCCCCTGCCTGCCCCCTCCCTGCCCCTTTTCTTTGGCCCCGGGACTTACGCGCATTTCGGGGTTTTATGCGCATGGCCGGGCCTTTTTAACATAGGCCCGGCGCACATAAGGCCACCTACGCTCGTAAATCCACTGGATTTATACGCATAGGGCTTTTAAAATCCGGGCCTATGGTTTTACACATTTTATTCTCTAAGTATTTTTGCTTATATCAGTCAAATGCAGACTTGATTCCTTTTGAAAAAGCCTTTGGGGCCAAGTACATATAGCCTTGAAGCAAAAGTACTGCCATAGGGAAGAAAAACAGAAGCTTACAAATGGAATTCTTATAAACAGATTATGACAACAAAAGGATTTCTTTGCCCTGTTCCATTTCTGTCACACAGTCCTGATTACATAAGTCAATTTTCTTCTCAAGTTTTCTTTTAGAAAGACCTAATGGTTTTAATCTGCTTGTCTGTTTGCTTTCCTACAACAGTCTAATGCAGAATGTCATATTCATCACTCATGTAAGTTAAAGCAAACAAGCTATCCCATCAAAACTATGGCTGGTATATTTTATACATCTAATTAGGATTCCCCAGTGCTGAGATCATGCTTTAGGCAAGGTCTAACATCCTACACTGGATGGTAGCTATCTGGCTATATAAAGCACCTGCAGCAGTAAATAAGTAGATCAATTGGATTGAAATTATGTATGTAGTGTACAATGCAAAGGTGTCGGTCAGGGATAGATTCATCTTACAATGAAGTGCCTACAAGTCTCACGAGTGCACTTCAAGGCCCTGGGAAGGGTAGGATTATGACTGGTCTGTGTTTTAATTTTTTCACTGTATTATTGTTACTATGTAATATTTGTAAGCCATCTTGATTGCAGAAAAATTGGGGCATAAAAGTTATAAATACAAAAATAAATTGGCTCACTCTCCAGCTCACATCATTGCAAGCATTTAAACAATTACATAAAGCTATGCACATGGCAGATAATTAAGGACTTTTGTTTTCAGTTTTTATTTTATTTTCTCAGGAATTTAGCAGTGTTTATTATAATGAACAGAAATGGGAAAAAAATCAGTGGGAAAAAAGACTCATTTTTTTTTCCACTTAAGTTGTCCCATTTTTGTTCAATATACACTGATCAATTCCTGGGGAAAAATAAAAACTTAAAACAATGGTTCCTACAAATAATGCTAAATCTGTGTAAAATTAATTCTTTCCTATATAGTAGGATGGATGGATTTTAGTTAGTCCAATAACTACTTTGATTTATTTTCAAGTCTTATTTGATAATATAAAATAAGAGTCTTCAACATTAAAAAAGTTAGAAGGAAAGTTCCTGTGAAAAATCTATTTATCAGAGCTATAGCCTTTTTTCAAAGTAATTTACTCAGAGTAGATGATAAAAATGAATATTAAATAACAACCATAAATACAACTTCAAAAACTGCAAAACACAATTATTCAAAAAACAATACAACATGTAAATTAAAATGATAAAACTCCAAAATCTGTTTTGCAGTTTTTGAAGTTGTATTTATGGTTGTTATTTAATATTCATTTTTATTATCCATTGAAATGGTAAAACAATATTTCATGCTGGTTATGGAACAGCCCATCACAACTGTCTAAAAAGAAAGCATTAAGGAAAAGCATCCAGCAGATTAACTCAGAGAGTTGAAATATCCAAGTTTTCAAAGTTTCTGAAAAGTGCCATTGTTTTCTGTATTTCTTTCTCTCTCTAAGGGGTTCATTTTCCAAAGCGGATTTGCTCATTGCCAGCATGTTGAAAAAAGCAAACATTTAACCCCTGAAGACACAATAGGTTCCTAGGCTCAGGCTCAGAGGGGTATTTGTCAAGGGCAAGTCATCAAAATCCTTAGCATTCACAGCTACTTTTCCTCATAAACCTGTTTACAGTTGCAAAGAAAACTGCCCGCATCCCCATACAATCAATCAATAAATACAGTAGGATAAAAAAGAGCAGATTAGTATTATCTGGAGGATGACAGTCCTCTGCTAGTATACTATGTTTAATGACATAAACATATTAATAATCAAATTTACTAGATGCACTGGAAGAACATTCAATATGGTGCCTTAAATGAAGGAGGTGGTATTAAGTTGCTAGGTTAAGAAAGATTCAGTGAAAAATTCAGCAGTCACAAGCTCCTGCAACACATACTTGTTTATTTTATTTATTTATTTATTTGCATTTTTTTAAATTTCTAGTGAATTTTATTCCAGTGAACAGTCCTAGATTAAAGCACTATAAAGCAAAGTGTTACATTCATCTTCCAAAAACAGGCAGAAGGAGCAGTCTTCATACTGCTCTGTCAATGGAATAGACTTAGTTTTTGGGAACTTGCCAGGTACTTATGGCCTGGTTTGGCCACTGTTGGAAACAGGATGCTGGGCTTGATGGACCCTTGGTCTGACCCAGTATGGCATGTTCTTATGTTTTTAATGTACTGCTCCAAGTGTGAAAGTATAATTCAGTCTCCATGCTTGTTCAGTTTTTATCTCAGCTGAGACTGCCAGCAGTGGTAGTTTGGCTCTTTGTCTGACTAAATATCTACAATGAAACATTATCTAGAAGAAAAAAAATTCAATAGCGATTTAAATCAATATCATTTTCTTCAGGCAGGAGGGATAAGGGATAGAGGAGGAAAGATGCACAGAGGGAGGATGGGAGATTCAGGAAAGATAAGAAGGGAATGAGAGGAGAAGAGAGAAAAGAAGGATCACGAATAAAGAGGAGAATGAAGAATTGGGGATGAGGTGGAAGAAAAGGAGGAAAGATTGGGATGGGGAAAAGGAAGAAAGGGGGAGAATTGGGAAGGAGGAAAAAGAGGAAATAGGAATGGGAGATAAAGAAAGTAAGATAAGTAAGGGATTGGGGAATTGAGGGAGGGGGACAGGAAGGAAGAGAGGTCCTGAAATTGTGGTGGTGGATGGGAGGGAGAACTGCATGATTACCTGGCCCAACTACAATTAAAAGCAATCTGGCCAGGCTGGCAGAAAAGGGCATGGCCCAACATTCTGCCATTCGTCTCTTCCTTGCTATCCATCTGAAACCAAATATCTACTAGAGAAGTGCATCTTTTTTTTTTTTTTTTTTTTTAAATCATTTCAAGCTTCGTTTTCGGGGCCCCCGTGTGAAATTTCATTTTTCCCGTGGTTCGTCTTTTTTTTTTTCGGGGTCCCCCAATTTTTGGGTTAGTGTGCACTATATGGAGTTAGTGCGCCCTAACTCCTGATAGTACACACTGACAGGTGAAAGTTAGTGCTCACTAATGGGAGTTAGCGCACACTAATCCGAAAAACAAATTTTTCTGAAATTTTGGAAAAATTCCTGTCATTTTTTGGTTCCCCCAAACCATGCCGAATTAAGCAATTTCATTGAAATTACCTAATTCGGGAAAAATGAATGCACATCTCTAATATCTACCATGAAATGATACCTGTAAAAAAAAGTTTTCAATATTTTAAACACACCACCACTTTTGGAAGGGGCCACATAAACAACTCCATCTCTCAGCTGAGGAGTGAGGGAGTTATGTAGGATAGAGAATCCCCACAGGCCAAGAGCAGACAGCTAGGAGGCCTGCTGTTGGTTGGGACCAAGGCAATACAAACACAGAGGGCAATAATAGAAATAGGTTCTCTAATATTCAATAATGTTAACCCCACAAACAATGAGAACCAAAATATCATCACATCCCACAAACATATATATAAACATAAAAAATGTTTATTAAGAATAATACATCCTAACTAGACACATAATACTAACTAACCAATCATCATTCAACCCCATTCATTCATTAAAAACATCAGTCAATGAGTAACATATAGGCAGTTATAAATGCAAGTATTTTCCTGAGGGTACACTTGTCACACTTATTTAAATCCCATGTTTACAAATCACCAAATGTATATTGTTCATCCTCTTTTATATGATTAAGTAGATGTTAAAGTAGGACACTGTCAGACTAACGTTCTTCAAAATTTGATCCCTTATACACGATTGATAACTGCTGCCACAATGTTATTCATTCAAGTACTTTTCAGCCACACACGGCTATCCCCCGCCGCACACACGGCTGTTCCCCAACGAAGATCTTCGTTTCACCCGTCTAGCGGGCTTCCTCAGGGAGAACTTCTACAAAATCTATAATAACAAAAACAAAAACAATGTACTAATCCCAACATTTAGTAACAAACCATTTCCTTAAAACCCTTACCGTACATATGGAGTGTTTCAACACCACGAATACTTGCTTCCAAATAGATGTTTTCCCAAAAAACTTTAAACATGTATAATCTTCTCCAAATATTTATAACCATTCATCAAACTGGTCGCGAAACTGCAACCAAGAAAATAGTATTCTCATGAATCAAACAGACTATAGTCAAAGAAGGATGACGCTACACCATACCTGAACAGATGCCAACAGCACATACCTTCAAAATCTGGAAGTGACAATTCCACTTCCTTTTTCCACTAACATGCAACCTCTCTTTCCCTTATATTACCGCCAAACAAACAATTATTCAATTGAATAACAAAAACCTGAAGAAAAAGCCCAGACCTAGAAAGTAATTAAATCTAATTACTCACAACCACGCTACTAAATGCAAATTTATTTAATAAAAGCAGACCACTCAATAGGACCATTCAGTCCATAGGGACTCATAGTATTCCAATTAAAAATGAATCGTTGTTCAACCCGCCTCAAAATGGATGACAAATCCCCACCAGATTCAAGCTTGATTTTTTTAATAACAAAATTTTAAATCATCAAGGGAATGATGTTTATCCGTCCAATGCTGCACCAACGGGGCATTCTCAACTCGAGATCAAATTCAGCTTCTGTGTTCCCCAATGTGTATCTTAACTGCTCTTGCTGTCTGTCCAATATAAATATATTGGCATGGGCAAATTATCGCGTAAATCACTCCACTGGAGGCACAAGTAAACAAACCTGGAAGAACATATGGTCAAATTAAATTGGGATGATGGAAAACCTTCAAAGATAAAACATGGGGACTAATTGTGCAAGATCCACAAGTCAACTGGCCATGCTCAGAATCCACACTTATATGTTGATCACATACTGTTTTAAATTATCCCACAAACTCTTGCGTTTCTTCAATGCAAAAATATGTGTATCAACAAAAATCTTCAAAGGAGAGAGCACATGCCAATATTTCTTAATAATTTCCTTAATTTGGAAAGCCTTTGTGGAATAAGGAATGGTGCAAATCATTTTCGATGGTGTCTCACTACGTGATTTAATCAATAGATTATCCCTGTCAGAAAATAAGGCACGTTTATATGCCCTTTTAACAACTGGCTTAGTGTATCCCCGATTCCTAAATCTATCTCCCAAACTCTGAGCTTGCACTTTAAATTCATCTACCATGGTACATAACCATCTGTATCTGAGGAACTGCCCCACTGGTATATCCTTCAATTGACGGGGATGGAAGCTCTGGTAATGCAACAATGTATTTTTATCAGTGGGTTTTCTATATACTGTGGTCAAAATATTAGAATTATGTAAAGAGACTTTCACATCCAAAAAAGAAACAGTATGTCTATCCATAATAACTGTAAATTTCAAGTTTGGATCCCCACTATTAATTTCCTGAAAAAATTGTTCCAGATGTTCAGATTCACCTCGCCAAACCAAGAAAATATTGTCAATATATCTGCCCCACCAGAGGACCTGCGTGTACCACACAGAAGGGTAAACCCGTTTCTCAAAAGAAGCCACATAAAGGCATGCCAAAGTGGGCGCTATGGGCGAGCCCATAGGGATGCCCTTGATTTGTAAAAAATAGCGAGATTTATAAGAGAAATAACTATTCATAAGTGTGATTTCTGCTATAGACATCAAGAATTGATACTTTTTTTTCAGAAAAATTCATAAAGTTAAGCTCTTCTCTAATAATCTCAAGGTCAGCGGATTGTGGGACATTGGTGTAAAGTGCAGTAATGTCGGCTGTGGCCAAAAGCCAATCTTGTTCCACAAATGGCAACAATTTTAATTGATTAAGAAAATCAATGGAATCCCTGATGTACGAAGGGATAAGAAGTGCCCGAAGTAGTAGAATTTTATCTAGATACTTAGCTAAAGGCTCAAAAATGGATCCTATCCCCGATACTATAGGCCTTCCGGGGGGAGACATAAGTGACTTATGAATTTTTGGTAAAATAAAAAAATGAGGAATAGAAGTACAAGCCACTGTAAGAAAATTAATTTCCTTACCAGAAATGATATTATCTTTAAATGCAGCCTGTAAAACAGATAAAGACAGAGGGATTGTGGTGTTAGATGAAGTAGAGTATGATGGTGAAATTTTGAGACAGCTGGAGGATGTCCAATTTTATACAGAATTGGACATGGATCCAACTCCCGATATTCATGTGAAGGTCAATAATATTTTACAGGCATTTTTACGGGAGCATTTTTAAAGATGGCGCCAGCCATCCAGTGCTCCTGCCATGTGACAGGGGCCGGCCAATGGCACGGTTACCCTGTCACATGGTAAGGGCAAAGGGCCATTGGCGCCATTTTTATTAGTGGCAGCCGACGGCCCGAGAGCGAGAGATCGCTCCCGGGGCCCACTGGACCACCAGGTAATTTTAAAACATTTTTTGGGGGGTCGGGAGGGTGGTGGAGGCTAAGGGAGCAGTTTTAAAGGGTCGGGGTGGGTTTTTTGTTTATCGGCCGACAGACCGAGCGCAAGAGAACGCTCCCGGGACCCCCGCTGGACCACCAGGTAATTTTAAAATGTTTTTGGGGGGGTCAGGAGGGTGGTGGAGGCTAAGGGAACGTTTTTAAAGGGTCGGGTGGGTTTTTTTGTTTATCAGATCGGGCGCAGCCGATAAAAAAAAAAAAACGATCGGGCCGGACGAAAAAAAATGCACGATTTGAATCGGAACCGGAACCGAACCAATTCCGGTTCCGATTCACATCTCTACTGGCTACTGGAACCAGACAGGAGCTGAAGCAGGACTGGCCACAAGAACCAGACAGGAGCTGAAGCAGGACTGGCTACTAGAACCAAGCTGGAACTGAAGCAGAACAGGTTACTACAAGTAAGCCAGACAGAAGCAAGACTTGGGCACGGAGTGAAACAAGTCTCAGGCAGGAACGGAGTTGCTAACACAATAGCACACTCCAGGGCACGGCACAACAGAGAACCACAAGGAACCCCGTTGCAAGGCAAAGTCCTGGGCTCCTCGGAGATGAGCCGAGACCAAAGAGGTAAGGGCCTAGTCACGGCTGCCGTGACTGGGACCGCAACAATAAGAACTGCACTGTAATGTAGCTACTTTTCATCTGTGTATTTTGACATTTATAACAATATATTTTTGTATACATTGGCAAGACCATTGCTTTTGAATATCATTGCTTTTATGAATATGGAGTGAGTGAGTTCAAATTTTATGTTTTGTATTTTTGTTTATAGAGCATTGACAATAAATAAATGTATATGTTTTTGCACTAGATGGTGAGTCAAAACAATAAACGAATGTGTATGAGTTTGTAATATATGGTGACAATTATTTTACTCTCATTCAATATATTATTTATGTACATAGTCTTTGAGAGTCACCCAAATATATTTACCTATTAGGAAAAAAGAAATGAGAAAGAAATGAGAGGAAGAGCAGAAAAGAAGCTTTAAAAGAAAAAGGAAGGAGTAAGGTAGAGAGAAAACTGAGAAAAAGCCAAGAGCCCGCAGAGACAGGGGATAGGTTCAAACTAGACACAAAGGTTGGAAAATCATTTATTCAAAGCTCGGTGAAGATTTCTGGGCTAGCTGGGCAGGATCAAGGGAAGGGGCAGGTGGTATCTGCACCAGGGTACATAAGGTTTACTGGAAGGATGTGGAAAGGGGAGGAGGCTGTGATGCCCTGTGATATCATAGGCTCAAAATCTCTCGCTTAAAAATTGGTGGCTCCATTATTGAGAGAGGACGAGTTTTAGAGCTTGAATCAAGATGAGCATTGCTCCCCTTGTTACAAAAGGAAATAAGTCATTCCGCTGTTATATCCCGCAGGAGACAGCAGTTATCTCTGGGGTTTCTAAGCTGGGGAGATGCTGCCAGGGCTCAGGCCACGCAGGTGGTGGAAAGGCTTGTGTGGACTCTGCAGGCCTGGGATTGGCACTGGCCCGGAATCTGTGAGTGCCAGGGGAAGCACTGCAGGGGTGGGGAGGCAGGAACAGTTCCAGAAAAAAAAAAAGGGGGCCTGGCCTCAGGGAACGCAAGGAGGGAAGTGATCCAAGCCAGTGGAAGCAGCTTGGCTCACTGAAAGATGAGCTGAGCCTGCCAATGAAGGGAAGCCTAACATGGTAATAGGGGGGTGGGACTCACTGAAGGGATGGCTGAACCAAGCCTGCAGTGGAGGGCAGCAGGCTAAGGAGGGCTGAAGGGGAACCCTGCAGGGGAGTGCAGAGATGGAAAGAGGAATTGGGAGGAGAACAGAGGACAGTTCAGTGAGATAATTAGAAGCAGGGCATTCTGAGCAGATGTAGGGAGTGGAGCTGGAAGGGGGGAATTAAACCCCCTCGCCCAAAATATAACATTCAAAGAATGCCCCAGCAGGAGGGGGAAAAGAGTGTAGAGGGAGTAAGAAGGGGGGGTGGGGGTGGGGAGAGGAGATTAGGAGAATGAGATAAAAGGGAGGTTGAGAGAGTGATGGTGACAGAAGAGGGTGGGAGAAGAGGCTGTGATGTGGATGAGATGGAGCAGGAGGGAGGAAACTAGTCAGGATGAGCTGGGATTGGGGAAAATAATTAATTGAGGGACTTTCCCTTGCTTTTGTTTTGACCACATGAGCCTATCCCATATCCACATTACCTGCTCCGCTCTGGACATTTACATGCAGGCTGATGATCAGTCATAGGCACAATCCACTGTGTTGTTTTTTTTTTCTTTTTGGGCTGAGACGTTCTATATTTTGGTTTGAGCTCAGCATCCCTAATCATTTTCAAAAGTTGGGTCCAATATCGAGGTCCAGCACCAGGCAGGCAAGTTACCAAGCGTGCCCCATGTCCATCAGTCACCCAGCTATCTCCATTCCTAATGATCAAAAAATCATCAGCTACAGCGGCCATCCTAACCCTTCCCGCCTGGGGACGTATCCTCTGTGCGAGGGGATAATGCATCACCTTGAGAGCAGGACCTAGCTACAGGATTGCTTCCTGGTATATTAAGGCGAAGCTCTGTTGAGTGCCAAACACACTTAAGGCGCTTCTCCACAGATACAAGGACACCACCCAAAATCTGAAGAAACAAATATCAATTTTTTATTGCATATCAGTAAGCAATACAAATACCCTTGGGAGGCAGAGTCACAGCAGTTCTCTGGCGAAATGCTCAGGAGAAGCACAACTCTCTGTCTCAGCCCGTACACCAGCTACATCCTCTTCCACAGATGAAATAATCAATCTGAAGCAAATAAGTCCCTGGATTGCATGAAACCATGGGAGCCACGCGCACACAGCACCCCATGCCAAAAAGAACACAAACTGGACCCACACCACCCCGACCGCTTTCCCAAATTTTCCCAAATTGGGGCCCCACTCGCCAAGGGGCCACATCAATCCCCCGCCAGTCCCCTCTCCCGCCACCCCCCAGAGAGATCTCCAAGACCTAAGCTGTTTGTTCAGGTGCTACCGCAGCCGGAATACCAGCCCGAGACTCCGAGCCCCTCCCCCCACCCATTGTGACCCCACAACTATCCACCACAAGGTCCAGACAGCTCCGGCCGCTGTCCAGATGCCCCCCCCCCCCCCCCCGCAATCCCTCCAGGCCAGGCTCAACAATGCATTCAGGACCCGGTGACCTTTCTCCTTTCAGCAGTATATAAAAATCACCGTTACATCTGTTTTTTAAAACTGAGGGCTCTGTGTGGGTTTTAAACCACTCCTCAGTTCAGATGATTTTCGCTCAGTTGTCCAGGCTTTAATTATGCCCCTTCAGGATTACTGTAATGTGAGCTATTTGGGTTTTCCTGTTTACATGCTAAAAGCCCTCAATGTTTTCAAAATGCTACAACTCGTCTTATTATTGGTACACACAATCGTGAGCATATTACACCTGTTTTGGCTTCAAGTTCAATGGCGGGTGAAGTTTAAGATTGCTGTCATGGTGCACTATCTTCTTCAGCTCCACTGCTTTCCCTGGGCTAATGCATTACTGAAAATTTACACTCCTACTAGAAATTTACATTCTCTCACCCGGGGCCTGCTAGAAATTCCATCCCACAAACTGCAGGAGACACGGGAGCTAAAAGATAAAGATCAGGTAGCATAGGGGCTAACTGTGTGGAGGTTTGACTGCTCTACGATGCCCCTGAAGGTCATCGTAGAGCCCATGCAGGTTGCATTATTAAGAAGCACAATCATCTTTGGAGGCTTCAGCGTGGCAGATGTGCCACGGAAAATCACTGCTGACCAATGCGCTGATGCAGGCCAGCACACAGGTCTCCCTGCCCCCTTAGGTCTGGGGCAGGGAGACTGACAGAACCAGAAGTGACACGGGGAGGGCGACAGTGAGGATGGGTGATAAAGTTATGGGTAATGAAGGGGAAGAGGGAAGGTAACAGAACCAAAATAATGGTGGGGAAGGGACAGAATGAGAACCAGAGGTATGACGGGGTGGAGGACTGAGAGAGAGCCAGAGGTGTGATTGGGAAGTGGCAGGAGGGGTATAGGGAGGGTTGTATGTGAGATCCAGCAGGGGTGATGGAGGAGGGTGTAGGAGAGAGAGATAAAAAGAGAACTGGCAGGGAAGGAGAGAGAGAAGGGATCAAGTTAGAGGTAGAAAAAGAATGGGTGAGGGCTGAGCCTTCATTATTGTGGAGGTTGGAGGAGCTATGCTGGGGCTGCAGAGAGGGTCTCTGAGGACACGTTGGGACCCCACCCCTTGTTGAGGCTCCTTGGTAAATTCTGATTCCACGACTCTTGGGGCATGAAATGGTCACATCTGCTCTACAACAAGTGGTCATGGTGTGAGGCTCAAAGCAGGCAAATTTCCCATAGGTAACTGGAAATCCGGTTTATTCTCTTGTGAGTGCCAAGAGAGAGGCACTCACAAGAGAATAAATCCATATGATGCAGGGATGTGGAGAAGCTCTGGAAGCTTTATTTATAGGATATTATTAAATATTTTGGAAGTAAAACAATCTTCCAGGCCAGCGATTCTTCAGTTTTCCAGAGATATTTTTTTCTTTAATCTGACAGCAAATTACAGGTCTGAGATGGGCTGGAGAGCTGAGTACATCTAGGAGTGCTGTAGACTGATTAGCACCAGCATCCAGAACCATCAGGTAACTAAGATCCCCCTCAGTTTAATGTCTGACTGCGCCACGATTAATCAGAAAGTTCAGGGCCTGCTACCAAGATCAGATTTCTGCTTTCCTCTGGCTGCCACCATCACTGCATTGTGTTGTGAGGAGAGAGCCTGGGCTGTGCAGACGAGGGAGTTACAGTCAGGGAGAGGCTGAGCTCAGACAGGAAAAGAGAGAAAAAATGCAGTACAGAGAGGATCAGGGGCGAGAGACAGACATTTCATGGATCATTCATTCCACCAGCAGTAAAGCCAATCCAAGGATGGGGAAATACTGTGACGTGTAGGAAGTGTGTAATTAAGATGTCTGGTAGCAGAATCACACCCCCATCCTCTCTTTTCCTTATCCCCTCTTCCAAAGCCCCTTTCACTTGCTCCTCCTACCTGACCCCCTTTCCAAAGCCCCCTTGACCCCCTCACCCTCTCTCCTTCACTTCCTCCCCCCACCTGATCCCCTCACTCACCCTGACTCTCCCCCCCCCCCCCATAAACCCCTTGGTCACTCAAATTATTTGCCCCTCCCAAGCCCCTCACTCATCCTGGCTCCCTCTCCCTGTGAACCCCTCATTTTCCATGGTTTATTCACTCCTCCCAAACCCCTCAATCACCCTGATACATTAGCTTCCTCCCTCCTTCCCTCCCTCCCTCCACCCCACAAACCCTTCACTTAACCTGGTTCACTATCCCCATCCCCAGTTCACTCCCCCATTTCCCCTAGTTCACTCACTTCCTCTCCTCTCCAATCCCCAGTCAGTTTGTTCTCTTTCCTCCAGCCCACAATCTCAAGTTAACACTCTACAAGACCTCCCCATGCCCATGGAGCCCCACACTCAGAGGGTACTATCTGCAAACCAGGAAGAGGACAGTGACTCTGCAGCGTTCGCGATACATCCTCCCTCCTCTCTTACCATGCCTGAGCATCCTGCTTTGAACCAAGGGGATCAAACTGCACCATTCAGGTCTCAGCAGGGAAGGAGGATGCACTGAAGGATCTGCAAGGCCTCAATCCTCCTCCTCCTCCTGTTTGTCTGATAGAAGCCAGTGAGTGAGGAAATCCAGGGGAGGGTAGACAGAAAATTAAGCTGTCCACTGCCATCAATATGTCTCTTTGAGGGCACGCAGGTGGGCAAGTAAGGGGTTAATGCACCATCCACTACCATCAATGTTTCTCTTCTGGGGTGGGCAAGTGAAGGTAAGTATGCTGTTTCACTGCCATCAAAGTTTTTAGTTCCTTGGCAAGAGCTGAATTTTGTAGCCCTTGCCACAGCCACACAATTATGGGAGTGTGGGGGCTCTAGCAGAGTGGATTGGGCAATTCTGAAAGAGAAAAGGGTGAAACCTCAGAGTAAATTGAGAGGAGCGTAGCTGCAGAGAATGGCAAGAGAGAGGAGCGTAGCTGCAGAGAATGGCAAGAGAGAGGTGCGGAGCTGGAGAATACGGTGAGAGAGAGAGAGAGAGGGGGCAGAGCTGGAGAGCAGAGCATGAGAGAGAGAGAGAGGGGCAGAGCTGCAGAGTACAGGGAGGGAGAGAGGGGCAGAGCTGGAGGACACAGCATGAGAAGGGAGGAGCTTGAGAGTGCAGAATGAGAGGGGAGGAATCAAGTTCCAAACAGACAGAGCTGGAGGCTACGAGGGAGGGGCGGAGTTCAGGTTGCAGGCTGGTGATGCAGGCATAGGGCAACGTTCCTCTTTATTATATTCAGATTATTTTAATTCATTTGTACTGAACTGAATTCAGTTGCTCCTCCTCTGCCACCTCTCCCCTCCCCTCACCATCAGCCTCACATGGTCTCTCCCCCCCTCTTGTGATGTTATGATGACAGGAGGTGACATAATAAAAGGCAAAGCTGCCAGGGTCTCTATTATGCAAAGGATGGCAGTAAGCAGGGAGCATTTCTGCTGATTGGGGCTCTGGATAGCAAGAGACCAAAGGACCTGAAGCTTCTGCAAGTAAACCACAAGCAAGAGGAGAAAGGGGAGGAGCATTGACTCAACATGGAAATGAACTACAAGCGAGAGGAGAAAGGGGAGGAGCATTGACTCAACATGGAAATGAACTACAAGCGAGAGGCGAAAGGGGAGGAGCATTGACTCAACATAGAAATGAACTACAACAGAGAGGAGAAAGGGAAGGAGCATTGACCAAACATGGAAATGAACAACAAGCGAGAGGAGAAAGGGGAGGAGGATTGCAGCGCAGAACTCCTCCACCTCTAACTGAATATTGTAACAACTCTTCCCACCCCTCCTTCCAATGCTTCCTCTGCTCTCCCTCTTCTCCCTTTCCCCTTGCCTCCCCTCTCCATATCTCCCCTCCTCCCTCTCCCATCAATCTCCCTGCCTTATCTCCTGCTCTCCCCTTCCATGTTACCTTTTCTCCTTTACTCTTTCCTCTCTGCCCTCTTGCCTTTGCTGTTCTCTAATTTTCTCTCCTTTCTCTATCTTGTTTATGCTTCCCCTTCCCCTTTCCCTCTCGTCTCCTTTTAGCAAAACACTTTTAGTGGATAATATTATTTCCCTCCCATGTAAAATTCCCTTTTATTACCATTAGAGTCACTGCTGCTGAGGATCCTGAGGGAGACAGAGCTGTGGGTTAATAGGGACAGACAGGGAGAGTTTGTAAAGCTAAGGAAGTGCAGCCAGTTGTACAGTCTGAGCTGATCTGATCAGCACCCTCACCCCTGACTGAGACAGGGGCAGCATTCAGCTCTGCAAAAAGGTTCACTTAAAAACCAGTTGGAGTTACTGGGAAATTCCTTTTCTTCTTCCCCTGCTTGTAATGCAGTTTATTTAAAATCCTTTGGGTTCACTGTTCTGCCTTCTTAACAAGCTCTGTCTATTAGCACTGTGGATCCTAGGTAAGTAAGTTTTTCAGTAATTCTTGTATTGTTTGGATGTGCAGTCTTTGTCTGGATACTGTGAAACCCCAGGTTTAGGGAGTCCCAATGTCCTCAGAAAACCCTCATGAAGGAGCAGGTGGTAGGGTACTTGGGAAACCCAGTTGGTGGGTGGGAGGTTGTCAGGAGAGAGGCACAAGTGCAGGAGCAGGCAAGGCCTCTGCAGTGCTTGCTAGGACCTTCAAGATCCAAGCAAGTGAACAAGGGTTTAACCTCCGAGTGTCAGCTGATGCAGCTTTTGCTTTACTTCTGCTATGAATGTTTTATTCCAGGGAGGTAAACGAAGAGATGTGATGTGTGCGCTTCATTCCTGCCATGAATATTTAATTCTGGTTGGCTGGGGAGGAGCCAGAAGAAGCTCTCCAGTCCTTATGAAAATTTAATTCAAGAATAAAGGGGAGGAATGAATCAAAGCTGTGGCAGCAGATCATGCTCGCTCCTGCCGTGAACATTTGATTATGGGGGGGGGGGGGGGGGGGGAGGGGAGGAGTCAGAGACACGGAGCAAAAGCTCCCTCCATGAACCTCTGGTTTGGGGCTCTGGCAGTGGCTGCCTGGGACTGAGCTGCGGGTCTCATCTGGGTCTGGATGTTTCCCAGCCTTGACCTAAATAATCAAAGGATGCAAGGTCTGGCCAATCCCATGTGAATTTTAACCTGGAGGTTTGCTGTGATAATGCAAAAGTACACATCTAGATTTTCTTTCTTTATTGCTCCCTCAAAAATACCCCTGCCTGCTTTTGGTGAGGGAACGTAGTTAAAGGAAAACTCTGCATATAGGGGTAGATTTTCAGAGCCCTGCTCGCCTAAATCCGCCCAAAACCGGGCGGATTTAGGCGAGCAGGGCCCTGCGCGCCGGGAAGCCTATTTTACATAGGCCTCCCGGCGCGCGCAGAGCCCCGGGACTCGCGTAAGTCCCGGGGTTCAAGGAGGGGGGCGTGTCGGGGGGCGGGCCCGGTCGTCGCGGCGTTCCGGGGGCGTGTCGGCAGCGTTTTGGGGGCGGGTACGGGGCGTGGCTACGGCCCGGGGGCGTGGCCGCGCCCTCCGTACCCGCCCCCAGGTCGCGGCCCGGCGCGCAGCAGGCCCGCTGGCGCGCGGGGATTTACGTCTCCCTCCGGGAGGCGTAAATCCCCCGACAAAGGTAAGGGGGGGGTGTAGACAGGGCCGGGCGGGTGGGTTAGGTAGGGGAAGGGAGGGGAAGGTGAGGGGAGGGCAAAGGAAAGTTCCCTCTAAGGCCGCTCCGATTTCGGAGCGGCCTTGGAGGGAACGGGGGGAGGCAGCGCGGCTCGGCGCGCGCAGGCTATACAAAATCGATAGCCTTGCGCGCGCCGATCCAGGATTTTAGCCGATACGCGCGACTACGCGCGTATCTACTAAAATCCAGCGTACTTTTGTTTGCGCCTGGAGCGCAAACAAAAGTAGGCTGTTCGCGCTTGTCTGAAAATCTACCCCATAGTTTTCTCCCAGTCCGAACTCCAAACCCGAAATATTTACAAAACTATATGGGTAAAAGTCCATGCCTTGTTATATGCTCCTACTTTTACTTGTGTAGAGGATGGACAGTAATCAAACAGCCCATTTCTGTGGATAAAAGAGCACTTTACCCCCAAAAATGGCTGTCATTATTGTTCTCCCTGTATATAATGGTGATGTGCGTTCAGCCTTGCACATTTTAAAGTCTGAACCTTTCTTTAACAGATCAAATAAAGAAATACGACCCATCAAGAACATCAAGAAGAATGCACCCCTTTCCCTCCCTCATTTGTAACCCCCTCCCCTTCCCCTCCCCTTCCCCTTCCCATCCCTCCCCTTAACAATACCCTTTTCCTTTCCATGACCTGATCCCACTGCTCCCCTACCCCTACTCATCTTACCCCTCCCATACTTCCCCTTTCCACATGTCCATGTAAATGTTCCCCCTCCCTTTCCCATGAAACCGCATCCCAATCCCCTGACACTTCCATCCATGATGCCCTTCCCTTCATCCTTTTCCCACCATCATCAACACCACCTCATAACCCGGTAAGTTACCAGCTACTCTCAGGAAACCTACAGTCTGTCCAGTTCTGAAAAAATATCTAACATCTTCTCCCAAATATTCCTGAAAACTATTGTCCTATCTCAGATTTGCCTGTCTTGTCCAAAATTATTGAAAAAGTAGTTCAAGGTCTACTCTGGAGCTTTCTGGAGAAGATGTTAGTGTTTCATGCTAAACATGCAGGTTGCAGGAAGTGCTTCAGCATGCAGACAGCACTCACTGTCCCTTGATGCAGCCCTATAGGATTTCCCTCTTCTTTGTCAGCCCTGGTTATGTCTTGGTTACTAGTTTTAACAGAATGTATTCATTACTGCCATTTATTTATTGCAGGGAATTCTGTTTATTGTATTCTTTGTACATTGCATTGATTTCCTTTTGTAAGATTTTGTGATTAATCAAGCTAATAAATCATAACCATAATTAAACAGAAATATGACAGACAATTGAACAGGAAATCAGTAACAGTGAAATGAATAAAAATCACAATGCCCAGAACAAAATTAAAATAATCTGAGTGAAATTGCACTTCATAGGCTCTTTCAAAGAGCCAAGTTTTGAGGCTTTTCCTAAAAATCCTGAATTTTTTCTCACTGTGTAAAGAGAGAGAAAGAGTATTCCAAAATATGCAGCTAAATAGGAAAACCCCCTCTCTCTTGCATGCTCCAGACAAATTTCTCTAGGAGAGGGAACATAATCACCTTGCAGGCTCATCAGGGAGTAAGAGAGCATTGAATAAGAGGGGGTCTCCCATCTTAGTGCTTTAAAAGCAATCGATTTGAGAAAGAATCCGCCAGCAACAGGAAGCCAGTGAAGCTCCTGCCAAAGAGTTGTAATGCGTTCAGACTTCTTTTCTCCAAAAATCAATGTTGCTGCCTTATTCTGAATGATTTGAGTTTTATGGGGGAGAGCAGAAGTGAGGCCATGATGTGTGGAATGACTTAAGATTAGTGAATATGTTAGAGATTTGAGATCAGGGACTTCCCAGTATGGTCTGAGCCTGCAAAATAGCCTAAGAAAATAAAAACAAATCTTTGTACTAAAGAAGTGAAATGAGGAGCAAAACTTAATGAGTTATCAAACTTGACTCCTAATAAAGTAACGCTATTTCTTAACTGAATAGAAGGACCTGCCATCGGCGGGGAAGGAAGTGAATTTAAATCAACATTTCTTGTAAACCAAATGCCCTCCGGTTTCCTGGGTTTACCTTTATCTTCTTCCCCGCTATCAATCCCTTCCCCTTCCAGGTGGTGAGGGAGAGGAAGGTGAATAGAGACATTATTGATAAATATGTATTAATAATGCATCTAAATGGCAGATGAAATGTAATGAGGACAAGAGCAAAGTGACGCATAGAGGGAAGAATAATCCAAACTATAGGTACACGATGCTGGGCTCCATATTAGGTGTCACAATTAAACGGTGGAGTTTGTTGCCAGAGGATGTGGTAAGAGCAGTCAGTATAGCCGGGTTCAAGAAGGGCTTGGACAGGTTCCTGGAGGAAAAGTCCATAAACCATTATTAGTCCTGTAGACTTGGAAAAGCCACTGCTGATCCCTGTTCATAAGTAAGAATTGAATCCATTCTTTGGGATTCTGCTGACCTGGATTGGCCACTCTCGCAGACAGGATGCTGGGATTGATGGACCTTTGGTCTGATCCAGAATGGCATTTCTTATGTTTTTATTTATCTAGCTCTAGCAGCAGAGAGAGAATAACTGATGTTATTCCATTTATTTTTAAGTTCAGACACATTATCTAACCTTGCTGGCCTGTTGAACCATGAAAGAAATTAGATGTAAAGTAGTATGCACTTTACAAACTAGAGGCATCATCCTCTCACTGGCAGTGCGGCCCGATTGATGGTGAGGGTGCAGAGTCCCATTGGAGGGACATTCTTGTAAGATGGAGCAGTGAAATTGCTCTGTGGGAAGGAATTACCTGCTGGGGGATGCACGATGGCCAAGGTTTGTGCTCTATCACTGGCAGGTCAAGTGCAATAACCACAGTGTATGCGAGCCCCTGGGGGCAGGAGAGGGGGACATGTGGTCTAAGATTGGGGAAGAGGGGTAAACTCTGGTCAGAGGGGAGAGCTCTGGGGCTGGAGTAAGCTCTGGGGTCGGGGTTGGGGGTGAGCTCAGGGGTCGGGGGAGAGCTGGGTATTTTTCTTAGATTAAGGGGCAGGCAGTGAGGTTAGATCCCCTGGAGCTGCTCAGAGTAAGTTTTCAGGAAGCTGCTCAGTGCTGAACTGGCTAAGCTACATTTGGGAACATTTCCAGCTGCCATGCTGTGATTGAAAATTTATCCAATAAACGTAATCAACTCTTGTGGCCACACAGCAGCTCTTCTGAAAACTTGCCCCATACTTTGTATACAGAAATGGACATAATTAACTTTGTGATAACCAAGATCCAATGCCTGTAACACAGATGGAAAGTAGGACATCAGGAAATGCTCACACATCTTTCTTTCTCTTTCTGGTTCCGCTCGTCCTGCCAACTTCTGCACCTGTGAAATTTGCATACAAAGACAACCAACATGGTAAGGAGCCTTTGCAAACATCGCTTTGTGCCCTGTAATACTTAAAGGTCCTCGGTCACTGGATTTGTCCGGCTGAGTTTGGAGTTTAGCTGGACAAACCATAAAGTGTTAAAATTGTGGGCCATTGAATGGTTAATTACCTGGATAAAAAAGTGTTGGGGCTTATGTTTAGCTGGGTAGCAGTGATATTGAGTGTTTCCCAGTTACACCGAGCTGGGGAAATCTGGTAACAGTGGAAGCAGCCCTGAAGTTAGCTAGATAAACTGACTCCACTATCTTTGGGTCTATCCAGCGAGAATTCATACCTGGGTAAGTCCAGCTAACTTCCTGCTCTCGGCACTGCTGCATGGACCTATTAGTTTATAAATATAAATGAAGAAACATTTTGTTGGTATTCAAGGATTTCACAATGCTAATTAGTGATTTCTCAGAGACGAGGAGTCCCTCAGAGCACAGGGAACCGTCTGCCCTCTATAGTTACTCCAGTGAGCCATAGCAAATGGTTTAGTCCACTCACTACCCCTAAAATAGGTCCTCCTCTGGGAGGAGCTTAGACCTTAGAAAAAGGACCCAGAAAAGACAAAACAATAAATATAACAAATGAGGAATCATTAAATAGCAGTCAAATATTTATTTATTAGCACAAACTGTGGTCAGAAGACCTCCTCACTGATGCAGATGGTTGGCTGCTCCAACTCTGCCTGACACAAAAACCCTGAAAGAACTGTGTGAGACTTGGTGCAGGACCCTGCTGACACCCAGTCCTAACTCACTAATGGCATTCACAGAACCAGTGCTAATAAATTAATGTTTGTTATTATATATAAGAAAAGGATTTACAGTTAACTCAAAAGGCTTGAAAAACTGGAAACAGCAAAGAGGGAAAAAGAAAAAGAACAGTAACTGCTCGTACTTAACAGTTTGTCTGCAGAGTGAAATGCTGCATCCTGCCCAGTCAGATATGAGGGTCCTGTGCAACCTTTTCCTGTCAACCCACAGCTGAAACAGGTCTCTCTCTCTCTTTCTGCTAATTCCCACTCTCATTCTCTCAGCCCGTTCTATCCCTCTAATAGATCCTCAGCAGCAGTGCAATGACTGCTGAAACGAGCATCTCTCTCTCAGTGTTACAGTCTCTCTCTCTCAGAACTTAGCAGCAGGGTGAAGACATCGGTCCTGGGATTCATCCCCTCAGCTCCAGCTCCTGGTGCCAGTCGAACACTGCGCTCTTATACTGCCGCCTGCTGACCGGCTGAAGATCATCTGAATAAAAAAAACATTCTCTCAATAATACCAGGCAAATAACAATTACATCTCCTACTCGTCACCAAGAATAATTTTCCAAGTGTATGGCTCGACCTTTGTGCTGTATCGGAGGGACATTTGAAATTCAAAAGCTACGTTCATAATTGCTGACTTCACCCCTCCAGCTCTGCCTCAGCTCCATCCCTGAAACACCTCTGCTCGCTGGCTGTAAAAGACTATTGGTTAGAGCAGTGGGCTGGAAGCCGGGATTCAAATCCCACTGTCACCACTCCTTATGGTCTCAGGTACAGATTGTGAGCCCACTATGAATAGAGAAATAACTACAGTACCTGAATATAATCCACTTTGAAATGCCTGAAAGGTGGAATATAAATAAAATTAAGTTAATTAAAAAAAACCAGAGGCTCCTGATTGATTTTCAAAAGCTGATTTACCCCCATAACCTCTACAGTACTAGCACCATGGCCCATTTTTGAATGCAGAAATGCTTCTAGGATACCTTGTGCTAGGAGACCTCGAGCTCCACCTCATCTTAAACCAGGGTGCAAAAAGCAGATTCCTGGATTTTGGGTGAATGGGTGCAACAGCTGGGTCTGGGTGGGAAAACACTGCTGGTCCATTATAAACACCCAGCTCTGACCCATGGGACAGTGATTCCTAAAGACACAAACCAGTTACTGCTAATTATTAGGGATGTGAATCGTTTTTGAACGATTAAAATTATCGTCAGATAATTTTAAAATCGTCCAAAATTGTTAGAGTGCACGATACAATACAAATGCCCCCAATTTATCGTCAGGGACATTTGTATTGTATCATTAAATAGGGTGCGGGAAAACCGGCACACCAAAACAACCCCAAAACCCACCCCGAACCTTTAAAACAAATCCCCCACCCTCCCGAACCCCCCCCAAATGTTTTAAATTACCTGGTGTCCAGTGGGGGGGTCCCGGCGCGATCTCCAGCTCTCTGGCCACAGCTGTGTTGAGAAATGGCGCCGGTGGCCCTTTGCCCTTATCATGTGACAGGGCAAAGGTAGCGCCGGCGCCATTTTGGTTCCTGGCTCCCGACGTCACGCGTGCAGGAGGTTGCTCCCTGACCCCCGCTGGACCCCCAGGGACTTTTGGCCAGCTTGGGGGGGCCTCCTGACCCCCACAAGACTTGCCAAAAGTCCAGCGGGGTCCGGGAGCGACCTCCTGCACGCGGGCCGTATTGCCAATCTTCAAAATGGCGCCGGCGCTACCTTTGCCCTCACTATGTCATACGGGCCTTGTCATAAGGATGGAGGACACCAGAATTCCCAAATTTGAGCTCTCTGCCCAAGTAAAAAGTGGACCCAGATCATAAGGAAAACCATACCTCAGATTCAAGGGCACCGAGTACAGCCTCGAAGTCAGTAAGGAAGGGAGGATGCGGCCTCGACAGTTCCAGATGGAGGCAGTTCTGTCACTTGGCTCTCTAAAGCTTGGAAATCAAGTGAACACAAGCAGAAAAGAAAAAGAATGAGAAGACAGAGCTTTATCTGCACCTTCCACTGCAGTGTCCACTTACCCCATCTGTGCTCTCACTGTTTGCCTCAGGGATTGCTCTTCTGTCATCAACAAACATGAAATGACCTTGGGCAAAGGGAGTTGCTGATTTCATCACAGCTCGTTAATGTCTGTGCTCCTGTTAGTCCCCTTGACGTCTGCATTAAAATGAATGACCTGTAACCCAGACTGACCTGATGATTTGTGTTACTGGTATCTTGCATTAACAACACATGCTTAATGCTCATTCATGTTTGCAATGCTAACACACCTTAGCACACTGGTCCCCCCACCAAGTGCAGGGCTTGACAAAGCCTGGGTGCCAGGTCACCAGGGCACTTGGAAATTTTATACCCTGATGCTGCCACAGCTACTGCCTCGCCATCACCACAACTGTTCCCTGCCGTTCTGCACCATTCAGCTCTTCGGGTTTGAGCAGTGCAGTGCATGGACTCCCACACGGGTCTCTCAGTCTCATGAGAGGAGACTGCGAGAGCAGTGTAGGAGTGGGGGCACCGTCTGGCTCTAACTCACAGGGGGGCCGATGCAATACAGTGCGCTCAGCTGAGCGCACTGTATAACCCGCAATCCGACACGGGTTAAATAGGCGCTAATCCACCCCCTAATGCAATAGGGGGATTAGCGCCTATTTAACCAGCGTCGGGTGCAGAGTGAATGTAATAGCGCTCATCACATCCAAATGCACGTGAATGAGGCTGTTACTCATTCACTCCGCATGCAAAAAAATAAATGTGCGCCTGGAGCAGGCATTAATAGCTGAGCGCAGGCAAAAGAAGTACAGAAAAGCATAACCGGCAACCATGGTGGGGTCACATGGATATTGCATCGGCCCCAGAGAGAGATGCGGTGCTGACCAGACAGGAACAACTGCCTCAGTGGAGGCAGGAAGAGGTGAGGGAGAGGGGTAACTAGCTGGAGTCTGAGCTTGCTGCTGGGGAGGGCTGTGGGTAACTGAATGGAGCTGGTTTGGTAGGGGGAAGGAGGTGACTGGCTGTGGGGTTAGGGAGGCTATGGCAGGAGGATAGGAACAAGGTGAAGGATTGAGAGGAGGGGAGACTGCTGTGTACCCACATTTAATTCACATTCGGGCCGATACTGTATAGTGCACTAATTTTACCCCTTATATAGAAAACACGCAGCCAACCCCCCCCCCCCCCCCCCCCCCGAAACAAATAGCGCCTGCAACATGCAAATGCATGTTGATGGGCCTATCAGACATTCCCACGTGATACAGAAAGCAAACTGTGCAGGCGCTAATTTCGGCCAACACTGGGAAAGTGAACAGAAAAGCAGAAAAAAATGCTTTTCTGTACACCCTCTGACTTAATATCATAGCGATATTAAGTCTCTGCAGCATCATATAGGTGGAATTCCACTGGGTGGCAATGTCTTGAATGAGACGCTTGTGAGGCATCTCCAAATCAGTCTGCTTTTGTCGGAGAACCTGCCCCGCCTTCACACATCTGTTGAAGTGCGCTGCTATGTTTCTCCACTTCTGTATTAACCTATGCCGGTATTCATTCTCTTGGTCATTGGACTCCAATCCCGGAGCTGACTTCACTACCAGGTGCAGAGTGTGTGCAAAACATCGGAATTTCTTAAAGTGCCTCTCGGTTATTGCCTTAACCATGTTTGCACCATTGTCTGTGACAAAGAACCCTGCCTGAGGATTCCTGTCTCGCTGGTGTAGTTGCCAGCCCTCCAGCATCTGTCTGATGCATGCTAGAATATTGACTGCGGTATAGGCCTGGTCCGTCAGGTGGGTGTGCAGTAAAGTCCACCTCCACCCTGATACTTGTTCAGTAATAGAGCTGCTGGCTACCCCTGCCTCAGCCAGAGAGGTACGAGTTTGCAGTATTCTTGGTGGTCCAGATATTGCAGGTGAAATACACTCTCCCCTCTGCCTTAGCTAGCAGTGCTTGCATGCTACTGTGACACTGCTTATACAGGCTGGGGATGACCTTTCTGCTAAATGTGGTTCTGAAGGGGACTTTGTATTTTGGAAGTATGACCTTCAGAAAATGCTTGAAACCCATATTCTTCACTATCTGCAAGGGCTACTCATCAAGGGAAATCATTTCCCCAATGCTTCTGGTTACAAAATTTCAGGCTGCCAGCCTCCTACCCTGGGATAGCATTACCGCACTCCACCCCATTTCCTCAATGGTGGGTTGTCGCTTCTGCCACATGACAGGGGGTTGCTGGCCTGCCACCTGACTGCTAGAAGGGGCTGAGGGCATGGGGTGACTCTGCTCCTTTTCAACCACTTTACGCTGCTTGGAAGGGGTCCTGTGACTGGTACTGCCACCATCCCCAGATGGCAGTACTGTTGTTGGGTGTTGCCTCTTCATATGATGTGTCATGCCAAAATTAGATAGATGTCCCATTTGCTTGCCTCTGCTAAGAGCCCTGTCACAGTAATTACACCGAGCAAAACACGGGTCCTCCGTCACATTAAAGTGGCTCCAGATTGCAGATTTTTTTCGTGATAATCCCTTCTGAATAGCCTTGCGGGTGAATGTGGGCACTGGAGCTGAAATAGTGGGTGCACCCTGAGAAGCAATGCCAGGGGCATCAATCACACTCTGTGCCTGTGCAGACTGCCCTTCTTCCTTCTCATCATCAGTTTCATCTCTCCCCTGTTGCACTGAAGCAAACAGTGCCTGTGCTACATTGTCAACGCTAAGTTGAGACTGCTGTCCCACTGTTGCTTTTCGGTGTCGACATTTTGTCTTGCATGACCTAGCCTCCCCTTCCCTTACCTCCAAAACGACAGGGTCAGAAACAGCTGGTGGCGATGCATCATGTTTATATTTCATTTTTTTCCAGATGGAACTGCCTGCCCCTCCAAAGAGTTTAGATTGCAACAGGTCCCTTTTTAACTTTAATGGGGGACTGGCACTCCCTTTTGAGGTGTCTCCTCTCCCAGTCCCAATGACCCAACCACATCTAGCTTTCCCTGACATTATGGATTTAATGTCACTGCCTACTAGGGATTTCAATTAAAGAATTATTTCAAAAAGAGGCCCACTAGGGATTTGGCTTCACAGACCACCGCTGTCCCAATATATTTGAGTCTGAAAAACTGCCTGCCCAACAAAGTGGTAACTACTAGAGATGTGAATCGGAACTGGAATCGGTTCGGATTCCGGTTCCGATTCACATGTGGGTTTTTTTTCATCGGGCCCGATCACGGTTTTGTTTATCGGCTGCGCCCGAGCCGATAAACAAAAAACCCACCCTGACCCTTTACAAATAACCCCTTAGCTTCCCCCTCCAAAAAAAAAACTTTTTACAGGTACCTGGTGGTCCAGTGGGGGTCCCGGGAGCGATCTCCCGCTCCGAGCCGTTCTCCCGCTCCCGGGCCGTCAGCTGCCACTAATCAAAATGGCGCCAATGGCCCTTTGCCCTTACCATGTGACAGGGTATCCGGCACTGGTAGCCCCTGTGACATAGTAAGGGCAAAGGCTATCGGCGCCATTTTGAATACAGGCAGCCGATGGTCCGAGTGCAGGAGGTCACTCCCGGACCCCCACTGGACTTTGGCAAGGCATGTGGGGGTCAGGAGGGTCCCCCAAGACTTTCCAAAAGCCCCTGGTGGTCCAGCGGGGGTCCGGGAGCGATCTCCTGCACTTGGGCCATTGGCTGCCAGTAATCAAAATGGCGCCGATAACCTTTGCCCTTACTATGTCACAGGGGCTACAGGTGCCATTGGTCAGCCCCTGTCACATGGTAGGAGCACAAGATGGTGCCGGCCATCCAGTGCTCCTACCATGTGACAGGGTCCGGCCAATGGCACCGATACCCTGTCACATGGTAAGGGCAAAGGGCCATCGGCGCCATTTTGATTAGTGGCAGCCAACGGCCCGGGAGCGGGAGGACAGCCCAGAGCGGGAGGTCGCTCCCGGGACCCCACTGGACCACCAGGTACCTGTAAAAAGTTTTTGGGGGCGTTGGGAGGGTGGGGGAAGCTAAGGGGTTGGTTTTAAAGGGTCAGGGTGGGTTTAGGGGTTATTTTTGTGTGCCGTTTTTCCCGCCTTCCCCCAAAATGATAAGGGAACCCCCTGATCAATATTGTGGGGTTTTCCTATCATTTTGGGGGAGCCCCCGATTTCTGACGATTTTGAAAATATCGACGATATTTTCAATTGGCCGAAGCCCGATTCACATCCCTAGTAACTACAGAAGAGGTCCAATGGGAATTTGGCTTCACAGACCACCGCTGCCCCAATATACTTGAGTCTGCTAAACTGCCTGCCCTCAGGCACAATGCCTTGATGTGCACTAATGTAATGTATGTGCACACACTAAGCTTGTAACTACAAAAGAGGCCCACTGGGGATTTGGCTTCACAGACACGGCTGTCCCAATATATGTGAATCTGTTAAACTGGCTGCCCACAGGCACAGTGCCTTGATGTGCACTAATGTAATGTGTGTGCACACAACAAAGTGGTAACTACAAAAGAGGCCCCCTGGGGATTTGGCTTCACAGACCACCGCTGTCCCAATATACGTGAGTCTGAAAAACTGCCCAGTGTTCACTATCACTGATGTCCAGTGCACTTCCTTCTTTCATTAAAAGAGCACAGAGAGACAGTGAGTTCAATAAAACAAACTACTGCAGTTAACAAAATACCCTTGCTTGGCACAGCAACAAAATTGATGAAATATCTTTTCTAATAGCAATTCTGTCAAACTAGCTAGAAATTGAATATATCTCCCACCCACAACACTCAAATGCTGCTTGCAACCAACCCCAGGGGGTAAAATAAGGAGCAAAATGTCACTGCTAGTGCTAGCAGCTTCTCTCAGTGGCAGAGAGAAACTGTCTCAGATCAATAAGAATATTTGCAGTAAAAAAATGCAGGGCTAGTAGCTGGCACCTGGCACTGCAGCCATATGCAGAACAAATATGTTTTTCTATCGAAGTAGCTAGCCTAGCTAGCAATTGAATACAGATTTGAGAACTCAGACTAGCTCTGAGTGCAGCCACCTTTCGCAGCCCACCTCCCCGACCACCCCTGCAAAGGAAGTGTGGTGCACGCCACGTGCTTAAGTATATATAGTGCTGGGTCTTCAGCAAAAGTGACACCGACCACTGAGTGAGAGCGCGATTGGCTGTATTGCCAAAATTCTTACCGCTGATACATTGCATTCTGGTCTCCTTGCCAACCTGTCCGACCCACTTTAAGACAGGCCTGTGAGGTCACTGATGACTCACAGGAAAGGGCTGGGTTTTGGCTATGGATACAGCTAATGGCGTTCTCCTATTTCAAACCGCCGCTTAGAAATCACTGCAAGCGCGCCAAAAGAATAAAATATGTTATATTCGTGGGGGATTGCGATATGTTTCACGAACCCACGAATGCAACGAAGATGGACCTATACGTTGCAGATTGCTAATACGTTGCAAACGAATGCACACCCCTAGTATGGATTCACGGTGTACTCCGCTCTGCAGACCACTACCGGTGTTCTACAGTCTATTGGTGAGAGTTCATCTCCGCAAGTCACGCTGCGGAGTATCAGCGAGAGCACCCCTCTGGGACCACCCTCCTCTGTGCAGAGATAATCTGCCTACTCCTCGGGTTATTTCTATCATCGGCTGTATAATAAAAACTCTCTTGACTTCTGTGTGTGTACCATTAGAGCCAGCCTATCGCAGCAAGTCCCCACAGGGCTCCTCCACAACACCAACAAAATATAACACTTACATTATGGTGTAACACATATTGGTCTAACACATACTATAGTAAAATACAAAGAATATGTAATACCAAAATGTAAGGTACATATTTTGGTGAGACAGATTCATTGGAAGAACTTTATAGGGTCATATGAATCTGGGGTGATGTTTTTATATGTTTCAACTGAGGAAGGGGACAAAAGGGTAACTGAGAAGGGAGACAAAAGGTTAGATTCTACCAAGCATTTAGTCTCTTGTATGATCTTTATCCTGTTGGACTCTATACCCTCCCGGACATAAAGTGCCACACCCCCACCAAGTTGATCCTCTCTATCATTGCAATATAATTTGTACCTTGATATAGCACTGTTCCATTGGTTATCCTCCTTCCACCAGATCTCTGAGATGCCAATTATGTTTATCTCATCATTCACTGCTAAACACTCTAATTCTCCCATCTTACTTCTTAGACTTCTGGCATTGGCATACAGACATTTCAAAGTGTGCTTTTTCTTTGTATTAACAACCTGTTTTTCAGGTGATAGGGATAATTTTGAATTATTTAGCTTAAGTGATTCTTTACTTATAGGCACATGGACTATGTTTGCTTTTATTGGAACCTCTCTGTTGGGATGCCCTAACACTCCTGTTTCAGTAGTATCCTTCAAGGATACATTCCTCCAAAACATGCACTGCTGAGTGACTGTCAGCTTTCCCCCTTGTTCTTGTTTAAAAGCTGCTCTGTCTCCTTTTTAAAAGTTAGCGCCAGCAGCAGATACCCTAAGCAATTGCCTATTCCTAAATCCTGGCTCTCAGTCCATGTCAGTATGAGAAACAAGCTTTAAACCTTAGCCTTCCAGAGTCTCAGCTCATTGCTCTATCCACTAGGCCATCCTATCCTCCCAAGCATTGACAATTAGGGATGTGAATCGTTTATCTGACGATTGAAAATATCGGATGGTATTTTCAATCTCGTCAGATATCAGGGGGTCCCCGATAGCGATATGAAACCCCACGATTAAATTCATGGGTTCTCTTATCATTATGGGGGGGGGGGGGGGGGGGGCAGGAAGAAAGGGCACTTAAAAGTAACCCAAAAAACAGCCCGACCCTTTAACCCCCCCCCCCCCCCCATTTTTAAGTACCTGGTGGTCCAGTGGGGGTCCCGAGGGCATTCTCCCGCTATCGGGTGGTCGGCTGCCAGTAAAGAAAATGACGCTGATGGCCCTTTGCCCTTAGTATGTGACAGGGTATCCATGCAATTGGCCGGTCCCTGTCACATGGTATGAGCAATGGACGGCCAGCGCCATCTTTAAAAATGGCACGGGCCATCCAGTGCTCCTACCATGTGACAGGGGCCGACGGCCCGAGAGCGGGAGAACGCTCCCGGGACCCCCACTGGACCACCAGGTACTTAAAAAAAATTTGGGGGGGGGGGGGTTGGAGGGGGCCGGAGGGTGGGGGGATACTAAAGAACTAATTTTAAAGGGTTGGGCTGTGTTTTTGGGTTATCGGCTCGGCGCAGCCAATAAAAAAAAAAACAACGATTGGACCGCAGGAAAAATAATTTCCCGATAGTCCACGAATCCGAAACCGGAACCGATTCCGGTTCTGATTCACATCTCTATTGACAATGGCTAATTTACCCTTTGGGAAAATCTTTGACATCTTCTTAGGAGAGGGTGCATTAACATGGAGGATATTTGGTTAGTTATTTACTTAACATAAATTTATATTCCACGTATTCCATGGTTCACTGCAGATTTCATCAAAAAACATACACAATAAATATCACTTATCGTACATAAAATCTCAGAAAATATACATTGCCTGCCTACTCCTTTTTCTGTTGTGCTTACTGGCCACGGGAGACCATGGCCGGCAGCCCTACCTCTGGCCCCCGGGAGCCAGCCTCCCACAGCATCCTCAGCACGGCCTTCCAGCCCAACCAGGCCAGCGCATCTGCTACAACGCCAGCGTTCCTCTGGCCCTCCCAGGTGCGTGCGAGCGATCCACCCCGCCTTTTAAAGGGCCAGAGGTGGGAAAACCCCACCAGGCCACTGCTGACATCAGGGCTTGGGGCCTATTTAACCTGGCCCAGCTCATGGGACCTTGCCTTAGCAACAGGTCTCTCTCCAGAGTGTTGGTTGTCTGCTCCTGCGTTCCTGATTCCCAGTTCCTGCTCTTGCATCCCTGATTCCTGATCATGGTCCTGTGTTCCTGCTTCCTCCTCCTGGTTCCTGCATTCCTGTTCTCCGCTCCTGGCTTCCATTTCCTCCTCGCCCTCTCAGACGGATCTCCTGGCTCTGACCCTTGCTTGGCCCTCGGATTCCACTTGTCTGTCTCCTGCTTCGATCACCTGCCTGACCCCAAAGCCTCTTGATTGCCACCTGACTCGACCATCTGCCTGTTTCTGATGCTTCTTGACTGCTGCCTGCCCCGACCTCTGGTACGTCTGGCCCCGCTTCTTCACCTCTCCTCTGGGAGGGTTATTCCTGAGTGACCTGTGCCTTTGTCCTGCCAGCCCCAGTACCCAAGGGCTCAACCTGCAGGGAACAAGGGTTGGTAAAGGTGAAGCTCATACTGGGTCTGCTCTTCTCAGCCACCTTCTGACGATGAGGACCTGCAGGGGCCTTCCCCTGGGGGTAGCGTCAACCTCGTCTTGGCCAGGAGTCCACCGAACAACATTTTCCCCTATAGTTCTCAATAGGGCTGTGAATGAAAATCCATGCAAACAAAAAGAGTGGCAACCCATCAGCAGAAGCAGCAGGGCTGGTGGTGTTCTCTAGGTTTTGTCAGTCAAAAATGAGGAGATGCTCTGCCATAAACATCTCCTCCCTCCCTATTTCTTCCCATTCCCATTTCCTCTCACCTCAGCCTTATCACCTTCACCAACACCCACCCTACCCATCCCACACAACCCTGAACACCCACCAAACACACATAGACATCCCATACACACAAACATGACCGTTCCCCAACACAAACACATACACACACAACTGGATCAACGGTAACATACACATGAAGGTTCTAGAATCATACAACAGACTTTAAAAATATGCAATTCTAGCTTTGTTAGATTAATTATATTGGACCCTGCTAACATTCATAATGTTGCATAGAAAAAAACCTACCCCGTATTCACCGTAAACAGTTAAGGAAAATGAGACAGCTACGCCTTTTGTGAGCCTTATGTACTCTCCGAGCATCAGCATTCTTTAAGGAAAGAATTTAGAACAGAACAGAACATCTAATTAATAATTAGTGACTTATTAGTTTGAAAAAAAAAGCTGCTGGGCATAGCTGACTGAGGTTAAATGTAGAATGCGTATCCAGGGTGCAACAAAAGCGAAACAATAAAGGCTCTCGGCTCATCTAATCAGCAGTACTGTTCGGGCAATTTGGCTGCCGACAAAGCCCCTCATAAATCTGTTGTGCTTATTCAACTTCACCAAAATATCCTTGGCAGGAAAACAATGTGTGTTATTTCAACTAATAATGAAACTAAGGTAATTAGTGCTTTGCCACCTGTGGATTTCTAAGCGCCAAAGGTTTAATTAATGTCAAGTTTAATTAGTGACCAAATGGTGAAATGACATAAAAAGAAACAATATTAATTAAGAGAACAGTGGTAAGGGTTCAGGTTGGTTGAAAATCTTTGAAGGAAAAGGGGAGCCAGAAAAAGACTTTCTTTTACAACTCCAATTTTGGAGGGGCACAGGAATAAATACTGCAAGTTTTTGTTTTTTTTTTAAACAAAATGTTCAACAGATTCTCATAAAACTTGCTGGACAGGAAATATTTTATGCTTATTTACCATTTTTATAGCGTCTTCAATAGAATAAAATATCAGTAGAAACACTATGGGCAAATCTTTAAAGGTACGCACGGGCGCAGATTTGTTTGCGCAACCCGGCGCGAACAAATCTACGCCCGATTTTATAACATGCGCGTGCTGCCGTGCGCATGTTATAAAATCCAGGGTCGGCGCACGCAGGGGGGTGCACAATTGTTCAACCTGCGCAATTGTGCACCCCTCGCAATTGTGCCCTCTCTTCCCCTATCTAACCCACCCCCCCAGCCCTACCTAAATCCCCCTCCTAACATTTATCGAAGAAGTTACGCCTGCTTCCGGGCAAGCGTAACTTGTGCGAGCCGGCTCTCCATCCCCCGGCACGGCGGCTGTGCCAGAGACCTTGGTCCTGTCCCCAGCACGCCCCTGGGACGGCGCACCAACCCCGGCCCCGCCCCCAGAACGCCCCCTTTCACAAGCCCAGGACTTACCCTCGTCCTGGGGCTTGCGCCCGCCGCCGAGCCTATGCAAGATAGGCTCGACGCCCACAGGGGGAGGCAGGGGTAGGTTTTCAGGGTTTGCGCGCGAATCTTACGCGTGCAACCCTTTGAAAATCTAGCCCTGTATGGGATAATTTTTAGAGTGAGTCTGAACTGATGCACATGCAATGATATTATAATTGCAAAAGTTGAGTATATGTGTGTAACCTAATTTTCCAAAGCTAGCAAGTATATGCTTAACTTCCAGCTCATAGTTAAATTTATGTGCATAAACTAATAGGCCTTTCATGGGAATAGTCTTAAAGTATGTGCATACCACATATTGTATAATGATGATACATGGATACATCATTACATCTGTGTGCACTCCTTTGCACCTGTTATAAAATATGTGTAAGTTGAACTTAAAATGTCTTTTGTGACCTGGTGGTTGGTTTGTGCTAGAGTTTGTGGACAGTTGTTATTAATGAATCATTGTCAGTGTTCATTCTTGTCTCTCATTTGTATGCTGTTAGCATGCTAAGTGTTTCAACTTAGTTCGTTAATTTGCGTGTACTCTTTGTGTATCTCAATGTACATACCTGCTGTTTGGGAGTGTAGGCGGTGAGTTTGGGTGTGTCAGTGGTGGGTTTGGGTATGTCGGTGGGTTTTATTGAAGCTATGAGTGCAGTAAATGTCTGGTTTATATAGAATATACATGGGAAGAGATTGCAGCAACTGAGGAGAAGGAGGTGCCTCTTGGAACTGATTTACAGGATCAGGATCCAGTTTTTGGACCCGACAGAGGATCAAGTGATATGGAGGTTTCTCTTCAAAAAGAAAACCTCAGTAAGATGATAGAGGAGCATCTATAGTCTTGCACCCAAAAGAAATCATGCCTTACCAGTCTAGAGATGTGTATCGTTTTTATATATCGTTTTTCTTGTGGTTAATTTAGTTTTTTCCACATTTCGAGGGTTTTCTTCTTTCACTAATTTTGTGATAGTGCTAATTCCCATTAGTGCACACTAACATAAAATTCAAATTTTTCCCAAATTTTGGCAAATTATTAGAGATGTGAATCGGAACCGGAACCGGCGCGGGCAGTGCTCCTACCATGTGACAGGGGCCGGCCAATGGCATGGATATCCTGTCACATGGTAAGGGCAAAGGGCCATCAGCGCCATTTTTATTAGTGGCAGCAGACGGCCCGAGAGCGGGAGATCGCTCCCGGTGCCCCCACTGGACCACCAGGTAATTTTAAAATGTTTTTTGGGGGGTCGGGAGGGTGGGGGAGGCTAAGGGGGTCAGTTTTAAAGTGTCGGGGTGGGTTTTTTTTTATCGGGCCATCGGCGCCATTTTTATTAGTGGCAACCAACGACCCGAGAGCAGGCGATCAGTCCAGGGGCTTCCACTGGACCACCAGGTGATTTTAAAACGTTTTGGGGGGGTTTGGGAGGGTGGGGGAAGGTAAGGGATTAGTTTTAAAGGGTCGGGGTGGGTTTAGGGGTTGTTTTGGTGTGCCGGTTTTCCTGCCCTCCCCCCCAAATAACTCCCATTAGTGGACACAAACCCGATTAACGATTTTTCACAATAAATCGGGGGAATTTCTATTGTATCGCACTCTTTAACGATTTTTGATGATTTAAAAAATATCAGACGATATTTTAAATCGTCAAAAAACGATTCACATCCCTACAAATTATTGTTCATTTTGGGGCGCTCCCGAAACAGGACAAATTAGACATTTTCATTGAAATTATCTCTACTTATCAGTGCACTTGAAGGTCACTGCAACACTGACCTTTTTCATCACAAGCAGCTTCCAGACTGTTTTGGGGATTACAGTAGGGATAAGCAAGGCAGGTGCTTCACACTGCATTACACAGTTTCTTTTCCTAAAGATATACAGCCCTGATAGCAAATCATGGCAGCAGAAGAGAACCGAAAGGCTTTTCTGCATATTCTACCCAGCTGCCCCTGGGAGTGGACTCCAGAGATCACAGCAAGTGATCCAGGCTTATAACTCCACAACTCCAACTTCAAGAGGCCCTTCAGCCATTGCAGCAAAAGAGGTCTGGAAGCGTTCACCATTAGACATGCAGCTCAAACTTCCTTACTATATTCTATCCATCTACCTTGCTATACCTTATCTGTTTACTACAATTTATCTGTATTTACTTGATTTTATATGTTTTGAATTTACACGGTAATTATGTTTGTTAGGAGTAAATTGTTGCGGATTTTATACATAAGGAATCTAATTCAAAAAAAGAGTCAATAAGTTGGGTAACTAGGAAGATATTGGTAGATTAATTGTAGTGTGTTCAGGGTCATTGCCAGATACATATAAAATAAATCCATAGACTAGAAGTACTTTAAGTTAGCTTTACATCCCTACTCCCTTAGAGATTTTAAATTGATAACAAATCAACAAAATTATGATGCAGGAAGTAATCCAGCAGTGAGAGGGAGACTTTCCAGTCTTCTGCACTGAGTGCCACACGTATGATTGTTTCCCTGTTGTTGAGAGGTCATATGTGTGCACTAAGCGCAAAGAGGTCCGAGCACTCAGAGAACGAGTTCAATCTCTGGAGGCTGGAGTGGCATACCTGGAGAAGCTGAGGGAGACATAGAGGTATATAGGAAAAACATTCAGAGACACAGAAGACAAATCCCACCTGCAATCCTGTAGCCCCTGTGCTACTTTGGAGATGAAAGGCTGCCTGGAAGGAGAGAATCAACTTGATAGGCAGGAAGCATTCCTGTAGTTAGCACCTACCCTCAAGATGACGTAGTAGAGATGTGAATCGTGTGCCAGATTGTCTTAACGATCAGGTTCGGCTGGGGGGGGGGGGGGGGGGAAATCTGATCATTAAGATATGTGAATTGGAATCGTTTCCGATTCCAATTCACATCGCTAATTTTTTTTTTAGGGAGGCCCACGCCGCTAAACAAACAACCCACCCGACCCTTTAAATCGACCCTCCCGACCCCCCCAAAACCTTTTAACATTACCTGGTGGTCCAGGGGGGCCTCGGGGGACGATTTCCCGTTCCCAGGCATCAGCTGCGCTAAAATAAAATGGTGCCGATGCCCCTTTGCCCTTACCATGTGACAGGGTATCCGTGCCATTGGCCGGCCCCTGTCACATGGTAGAAGCACTGGATGGCCGGCGCCATCTTTACTCATCAGCTCTTATTATAGAGTAAAGATGGCCAGCCAGTTTTCCCGCCCTCCCTCAAATAATTCCCTTGCCCTATTTAACGATTTAGGACGATTTATGAGGATAAATCGGGGGCATTTGTATTGTATTGTGCACTCTGACGATTTAGGACGATTTTAAAATTATCTGACGATAATTTTAATCGTTCAAAAACGATTCACATCCCTATGATGTAGTATCATCTCACAGCTAGGATAGGTCTCCAGGGGCATGTGCCCAGGAGGGAAGAGTTAGGATGGCTGTTATAGTTGGTGATTCAATTATTAGGAATGCTGATAGCTGTATGGCTGATGGATATGAGGATCACTTGGTAACTTGCCTGCCTGGTGCGAAGGTGGTAGATCTCACATATCACATAGTTAGGATTTTAGATAGTGCTGGGTCAGAACCAGCTTTCTTGGTACATGTTGGTACCAATGACAAAGGAAAGTGCAGGTTCTGGAAGCCAAATTTAGGGTTTTAGGTAGAAAGCTGAAATCCAGAACCTCCAGGGTAGCATTCTCAGAAATGCTCACCATTTTACGTGCAGGATCCCAGAGGCAGGAAGAGCTCCATTTTCTCAATGCATGGATGAGATGATAGTGCAAGGAAGAGGATTTTAGATATGTTAGGAAAAGGGCTTCATTTTGGGGAAGGAGATGCCTTTTTTGAAAGGATGAGCTCCACCTTAACCAGAGTGGAACTGGGCTTCTGGCACTAACCTTTAAAAAGGAGCTAGCACAGCTTTTAAACTAGATGTTGGGGGAAAGCCAACAGTCACTCAGTTTGGAATGATGTATCTTTGAATACTAAGCAAACAGGGAAAATAGGGAATCCCAGTAGAGAGGTTGCAATAAATGCAAAAGGGGACCAGGTGCCTTTAATTAAAGTGCAGAAAGATTCCAAATTCCCCCCCGTCCACTGATGAGCAGGTTGGTAATACAAACAAGAAGCATACTTTGAAATATGCCTGTATACAAATGCTAGAAGTCTAAAAAATAAGATGGGAGAATTAGAGTTTAGAGCACTGGATGTAGATGTAGATATAATTGGCATTTCAGAGATCTGGTGGAAGGAGGATAACTAAGGGGATACTGTGATTCCAGGGTACAAATTATATCAAAATGCTGGGATGGATCAAATTGGTGGAGGGGGTGCCACTATATGTTAAAGAGGGCATTGATTCAAACAGGATAACAGTGCAATGCTGAATCTTTATGGATAGAAATTACAGGTGATAAAGGGAATAAAATAGTAATGGTGTGTATTACCATCTACCTGGCCAGAATGAACTAATAGAGAATTAAATGCTAAAGGAAATTGGGGCATTAGGAGTTCCCTTTTACAATATAAAATTCCTTTTGACTATCAAGCTGTTTCTATTTAATAACTGTTTGGGAACTTGTGCACACACCATTTTACAGCATTTGAAAGTTTCCTCCTCTCGCATAATTCTCCGCAAGGCAACCTCTTTTTACAACTCTGGTGTTTTCTCCTGACAGAATACCTGAACATGTTTACAGATTCATGTGTTAAACAATTCTGACACTTGCGTTTTTCCGGGCCTCTGTCCCTCCTGATGCAGCCCATGGTCTGAGTCGGGGGACCAAAACCTTTGGTTAAGAATTTATGAATAAAATGGTGGAAATGCTTGAGCCAAGGCTTCATTTTTCTTGATTAATTCATCACAAGGATTTGTGAACTCTTTAGCGCTATACTACCTCCATATATAGATATACCCATGCCAGGAATGATATTCAAAGGTATTGATTCAGAGGAACTGAAACACATTTCAGGAAATCTGGAAGATATACTAGGGAGAATTGACAAACTAAAGAGTAGCATATCACCTAGACCAGATGGTATACATCCCAGAGTGCTGAAAGAACTGAAAAATGAAATTGAGGACCTGCTATTAGAAATTTTTAAACTATCAATAACCCGAAGACTGGAGGGTTTCCAATGTAATGCAAATTTTTAAAAAGGGATCAAGGGGTGATCCACAAAATTATAGACCAATGAGTCTGATGTCTGTGCCAAGCAAAATGGTAGAAACTATCATAAAGAACAACATTTCTGAACATATAGATAAGCATAGTTTAATGGGACAAAGCAAAGGGAACTTTAACCTGACAAATTTGCTATATTTTTTTTGAGGGTGTAAAAAACTTGTAGATAAATTGAGCCAGTTGATATAGAGTATCTGGATTTCCAGAAAGCATTTGACAGTCCCTCATGAGAGACTTCTTAGGAAATTTGAAAGTCATGGGATAGGTGACAGTGTCCTGTTGTGGATTGCCATCTGGTTAAAAGATAGAAAACAGAGAGTAGGGCTAAAAGGTACATTTTCCCAATGGAAAAAGGTAGGGATGTGCAGGCAAAAAGTTTTCGTTGACTCGTTGATAAGTTTTCGTGGGGTGTTGATTTCGTTCAGTATGGACATATGGAGAATTCCATAAGTTGAGGGTCTGTCCATATGTTCACCCTCCTTAATCCCCACCCCAAGACTTACCAAAACTCCCTGGTGGTCCAGCGGGGAGTTAGGAAGCCATCCCTGCATTCGTCTGCGATTTCCTCATGGCGCCGATAGCCTGTGTCACAGGGGCTGCCGTGCCATTGGTCAGCCCCTGTCACATGATCACCGGCGCCATCTTGTGCTCCTACCACGTGACAGGTAGGTCATGAGGCAGGAGGTCGCTCCGGGACCCCCGTTGGACCCAACCGGAACTTTTGGCCAGCTTGGGGGGGCGGAGGCGCGGAGGAGCACGTGACGTCGGCGTCACTCGATGTGACGCCGACATCACGTGCTCCTCGCAAAGGAAGAGCCTATATGAGTGAGAGAGAAAAAACATGTGTATATGTGAGTACTGAGAGCATGTGTGTATAGGTGTTTAATTGAGAGCCAGTGTGCTGGTATGTGACTGAGAGAGGAGAAAGTTCCAAGCAAACCACCCCGCCTCCTGCTAATTCAGAACAATCTCAGGACACCTGGATATCAAACATTCCCAGGTATGCAGAGCAAAAAAAAATTTTGTATCCTTATTATTTTTCATTACTGGGTCTTTGTGTCTATTTTGAAATATTTTGTTGGTATCTGGAAATGTTTTATATGAGTTTTTAATTATTGGATATTCCACTCATCAGCTGTTTCGAAATATGTTCTTTTTGTTAGTGCAGTTTTACTGCTGATGATTTTATATTTCTTGATTTGTTTTATAAGGATGGGTGATGTTACACTGCATACAGAGACTCTGGCTTGTTGCAGTTTCCAATTCAGTTTTTTCTGCATGCTTCTTGTTATGTGTTTTGGTCTCTTTATTCTATGTTAGGTGAGGGACAGCACGTGATTCAGGTGAGGTTTTCTGCTGGCGTGTAGTTTCTGTGTAGGACTCTATAGCAGCCTGACTTGGTCTGTTTTCCTAATAGGAGATGTATTGGTGTCTTAAGGCCTGGTGTAATATTTTCAGAGACTTATTGTACTTTAAAAGTACTTTAAAAGTGTGATCTTACATAAAATGCACACATTTACTTGTATTTAGTTTTAAACATATTGTATGGCTCTCATGGAATTACATTTCAAAATATGTGGTGTTTATGGCTCTCTCAGCCAAAAAGGTTCCTGACCCCTGATCTAATATGATAGTGACTGAATAACATTTAATTCATTTGATCAGTAGCATAATCTTCCAGTGGAGTGGTGCAGAAGACAGATGATATTGATAAGGCTGAGGGGAAGACACAGCAAAGGGAACACTAACTCCAAGCCCGAACAGCCAGACCATTCCCCTAATGATGCCATATAGAAATGAGATAAGGCCTCCTCCAGAGATTTGCTCTGGCTTTTCATGCCTAGGACTTTGTATCTATTTGATTGGTGTCCTTTGTCCCTCATTTGGAACCTTGGGGTGTTCTTGCCACTGTAGATGGCTGTTTTGTGCCTTTCATGATGTTTTGGGGTCTTCATGCCTCTTTTTCAGCTGTTTTGACTCTCTGTTGCTACTTTTTTTTTTTGCCTTTATGGTGCCTTGTGTGTTCATGCCACACTTGGGAAGCTTATGCCACTGTTATTAGTGTGCTTTGTCCTAATTTTGGAGACTTGGGATGTTCTGGCCACTCTTGCTGCTGCTGTGCTCCTCTGATAGTACCTTGGAGAACTTAAAGGCAGGGGATGTTGTGAGCCATCATTTATAAAGGCTGGTGCAGAGTTGATGGAAAAGTTGGTCATTTTGAAAATCAATCTGTCTTTTCTGGGTTTTCCAGAACTTGCATATGAGTGGCAAGATTACTGAAAGCATCTTAAAGGTCTTATTGACACTGCCTCGTGATTATGCCCTTGACACTAGATCTTGGGGATCTTGCTACACTACTTTTTGCTGTCATATTTCTGATGTATCACCTTGGGGGACTTGCTGGGATTATGCCTTACTGCCATACCTCTAATGCTAAATGTAGAAGGTTTTGCTACCATTATTGTTCTGGTGGGGTCTTTCGTGTGCCCTTGGGCCTTGGCCCGACACCAGACGAGTCCAGGACCGAACCGAGGGTTGGCGGCATGTCCCAGCATGGCGGGGACAGGGTCTTACCCTCTGCTGGCCTGCACGGTCCCAGAGCCAACAAGAAGATGTTGGTAATTGAACAGTCCTCTGACCGTTCCCAGCCCTTTCGGACCTGCCACATTGGATCGGCATGGAGCAGCAGGCTGGACACGAGAAGAGGGCGGTCAAGGGCTGAAGCTTGGCAGATGGAAGCTCCGGTCATAGAAGACATCTGGGACAAGTGAAGATGAAGACTCCAGGCAAGAGAAATGTCTGAGGCAAGGATAGTTCTTATGGACCTTGGGAAATCCAGACAAGATGAAAAGGACTTGGAATACTTGGACGAAGACAGGGGAGCTCTGTTCCTCAGGGTGCCCTATACAGCCCACCTTCACAGGCAGACCCAATGGGCTGGTCGCGGACCACCCTGTCCCACTGCGTGCCCTACACAGCTTGAGGAGACTGGTCACGGACCACACGGAAGCGGAGCAGGCTCAGGAACAGAATCCAGCTGGCAGGGGCTCCAGTGACTGGAAACAGGAACAGGACGGAATGGATTTACCCTTGTAGAGGCCACCTGGAGAACACGGAGAGCTGGAACATGGCAGGAACAAACATCAGGAAGATCAAGTACATAAAGGACCTCTAGGCATCGAGGGCATCAGGACTTCAAGAACATCCGGAGGGCAGAGACGGAGGACGTTAGGAGCATCAAGACATCAGAGACCTGGACGAGGACCTCAGGAGATGAAGACATGGCACAAGAACCGACGAGACATGGAGCTCCAACGAAGAACATGAAGGACTTGACGGAATGTTGGAAGATAGGGACTTCCAGAAGGAAGTAACTCCGATGCAAGGCAAAGGTGGAATACAGGAGCAGCCCTTATATAGGGCTGGCACAGGAAACAGTCTTTAGGTGGGGCCCAGGGCATGTCCAGCCGAGGGCCCTTTAAATCTTGAAGAGAGGCACGGCTGCGCACCTAAGTACGGAAGCAGGAAGCTGTGCAGGACCGTGGACAGCGGCCCTGCACTGACGTCAGCATGGAGAAGCAAGGCTGGGCCGAGGAGCAGGCCCCGTCAGCAGCGGCTCCCGCTGCTGCAGGAGGATCCGAGAGCAGCTCCGGCCGCCAGGCAACCCGAGGTCTGCGGCCTCCGGCCGCAAAGATGATGCTGGTGTGGATGACGGCTCCAGCCATGAAGAGGCACGGTGGCAGGCCCGCCGTGCCAAGGAGGCAGTCCGAAGTCCACAGCTCCTGCCACGGTGAAGAAGCAGGGCTAACTGCGGCACCGGCCGCGAGAAACGTCGGCGGCTCCGTGCCGTGATGGTGAAAGCAGTAGCAGAGGTGAGGTGCCTGCTCGCGGGGAACACCCGCGGGCAGGATTCATAACAATTATACCTAGTTGGCATGTCCTAGACACCTCACCTTAGGGTTTTTTATGCCTCTATGTTGTTTGCTATGTGGATCCCAGCCTAATTCTTCCACCCTTTTTCTTTCTTTGTTAGATTGAGGTGTTTTGTCTGCAAAATAAAATTTAAAAAAAGAAAAAAATACAAGTTTCAAACATACCTCTTTTTTGTTCTTTTTCTTACTCTTTTAATGTATAGCTCTAGGATGCCTTCCTAGTTCTCCAACCCAGCTTCTCTCTTGTTTATACTGCGGTGTTTTTGTCTCCAAAATAAAATGTAAAAAAAGATGTAAATACAAGATTCTCCTCCCAACCACTTTCCTGATTCTAAGCCTTTCTCTCTGTATCTACCCTGCACAACCTGCTCCTGGCTCTCCTGTGGAGAACATCTGTTACACAGTTTATAAAATATGGGTGTAACTTTGGGGATACATATGTACACTGCTAAAAAAAAGTACTCTTCCTAGTTAATATGTCAATTTGTTTTTGTTTATGTCTAAAGTCTCAAATTCTTTAGGAACACAGATCTTCTGAAACCATTGTTTCCTAAACCACATGGAGCAAATTAACAATACTCTATAACTTGCACAGTATTGTATAACAATACAAAATTCATTTGTACACTGGAAGTCTTTGTTCTTAGATGGCATGATGAGCATTGAGTGTGCTAAATTGTGTTATAACTGCAGCTAATCTGCCATGAAATGAAACATATTCACAATTATTGCACTGCAACTGTATTTAATGATTTGAGGAATTAATCTTTTTTTCATTTAAGGAAGCATGGGATAAACCCAGAGCATCCTTGGTTGAGAGGAATTGAATGTAAAGCAAAGATTAAATGGGATTTATAATATTATTTCAGGAATGAAATTTGGCAGACTAGATAGTCTTATAGTTCTTATATTTTACTACACTGTATGTTTCTATGTTTTTACTGTTTCTAATTTCTTTTTCAGACATCTTTGACTCTAGTCTACTGTGGAACATCATCTAAACCAAACATATCAGATTCCACTACATATTCATATACAAGAAATCAAACAGGGCTATACTGAAAGGAATTTGAGGAAGAAACACTAGTTACCTTTGACTGTATTTCTGAGAATATAAGCATTTTTTTTACATGAGGTTGCAATAGCCAATGAACAGCTGCTAATTTCAAACTCATAGGAAGGAAATATCAATATAAGCATCAATAATTGTTAATGTATAGAACCTTTGGTTTCCCTCTCTAAAAGGAATATACCATTTAAATAAGGAGGTTTAGTGCAAGAATAGTGAAGTTAGGTTTGGGTTTACTCCTGCATTTGGGAGCTGCAGATAGTATGGTCTAGCTGTTTATCATCCTCAAGCAACATCAATTCTCGTGGAGTTTTAGTTTTGATTTTGTTTAGGCAGATTGTGAATTTTTAGTTAGCAGACAAAAGCTCTCTGCCTCCTGCTGTACAATTTTTCCCTTCTTTATTGAAAAAGAGTTGGGATTTTCCTTTTTAGGGTCAGCCTCCCATCTGACCTGATTCTGCTTGCTTTTTCACTCTGTTAATCCATTTTTGGAGAATTCCCTGTGAGAGCCTGGTCCCCCTTGTTACAGTGAATTAGGGTGTCCCTGTGTTCAATGCTGGATCATGAGGTAGGGAAGACCTGCTGTGTGCTATCTTTCCCTTGGAGGATAGACCTGACAGTGACCCGATGCAGAGGACTGTCAACTTTGAATTAACTGGATTTTGGACTATCTTCTTCTTTTTTTTTTTTTTTTTTTTTGAGGCAAGGAAGGTTTATTCCAACCTTCCTCTCTCTTGTTAGCTTTTTTCCACTTTTTGAAGACTATTTTTGTTCCACTGGGAGCTGATTGCCTTTGATACCCAGGCCTTAGTAACCAAACCTTTGGTAAAACGGTGTCATTTACCCTAAAGGAACCTGGAGTGTGGAGGAATTAATCTGGAGGAGAAGATCCTTGCCAATGGAAATTAGGAAATTAGAGGATACAAAGTGGCGAGGAGCTAAAGGTAACAAGAAGTTTGTTGCTTCTATCTTAAGTAGAATATAAGTGAGAGAAAAGTGCCCACTAAGTACTGCATAAGGAATTAAAGGATTTATTAAGGACATGTATTAAAACTGGAACTAAGCTCTGATAAAGAATTGGGACTATATTCTAATCGCAGGCAGTGGGAAGAAATTTGGGAATAAAGGTGGATTGAACTATCTTCAATGAATCTAATAATTCTGAGTAATCTGAGAAAATGGAGTAATTGGGAGAGAGAAGGAATTCAAGAATTACGAAAAAAGTGTTTCCAAGGAAATAAAAGACTTTACTGCAGTAGTAAGGTCACAAGTGTATTATCCTTCCTACTTTCTTATTATTAATTGACTTTAATTGAATCTCAGAATGAAGCTGTAAATATTCATTGGTCATCTAATGAACTATCAGTAAAGGAAGTTGGAAACCACCCTGCTTCTCGGTGTTTTTGTAGATGAAAGACTGAACTGTGTACACAGGATGGAGAAGGATATTAGAACTATTGTTTTTTGACACCTGTGAATTCTGGATCTCAGAGATTATGCTGTCCATGGAGCAACTAAGGGAGAGAGAAAGAGTAAATAGGAGTGTGTACAGAAAGAGTACATCAGCTCTTTTATTCCTATGTGCCCCTGGGTGCCAACAAAGCGATCCATGATGATACTATTAAGATACTATTTTTCCAATCATATTATCACTGACAGCTCTACCTATGCTTTATTTGTGAGAAACCTTCTGAAACTGATTGACCTACATGGGCTACTTCCACCCAGTTCTGGTCATATTATATATCCCACTCAATATATAATAACCAGCCTATAGATAGCATCCATAGTGATAGATACCAGTGAGTGTATTCCCTAAGGAAGTAGTTAAGGAACTTAATGGAGGAGGTGTCCACTAGGGATATGCAGAAGGAAAAAATGTGTTTCGATTTGGTTTTCGTTTTGCCAGGACCCAAATTCATTGCATTAGTTTCATAGGGGGGAAAAAACAATGCGTTGATTAGTTTTATTTGTTTTCCCTTTTCCCATTAAAGTCAATGGGGGAAGTATTTGCAGCCTATTTTTGGCTGCAGAATTGGGGTTTTCTTATCAATGCTGATGAAAGTTCTGGGGAGCAATCATCAGAATGAGAAAAGAGCTCCAAGGTACTTAGACTGTGGCAAAGTGGCATGAATAGCCTAAGGCACCGTAAAGGGGCAAAGGAGTACCAGGAGTGGCAAGAGTGCTTTAACAGAGGTGCAAAGCAGCAGAGAGAGTGTCAAAAACACACCACAGCTTCAAAAGAGAGCACTGATAACAGTTGCATGAACCCTCAAAGGCAGCACGACAGACAAAGTGGCAAGACAAGTGGCATCAACATCCTACAGCACAATGAAGGGGGAACATAGAAAGCAGAAAGACTAGCACCAACACACCGAGGAACCATAATAGTGGCAAGAACACCACAAGGAGTTGAGTGAGTCATCTGGTGTATGGCAGCAAATCAGAGTGGCAGAAAGGATAGGGGCAAGACAGGCTGGCAGAGTGGAGGTAGTCTGGTCCCTGTGGTTTTGATAGGGGCAAGACAGGTAGGCAGAGCTGAGGTAGTCAGGTCCCTGTGGTTTTGATAGGGGCAAGACAGGCTGGCCTCGGGGAGAGTTCAATTTTCTTTGCACAGGAAAGGGCTCCCTAGAATGGGTTTGCCCCTAGAGTGTGGTGTTTCCGTTGGCATCTAGTGAGCTCTCGCTGGTCTTTTAAAATCTGATGGACGTAGCAGATATACAAACGAGAATTTTGAAGGCCAAGGTGGAGGAGGTTTCCATGTGAACAGCGGTTCAACATGGGTCAGAGGGTGCTAAGAGATAGGCTGGCTACACCTGGGGAGAGTTCCATTTCCTTTGCACAGGAAAGGGCTCCCTAGAATGGGTTGGCCCCTAGAGTGGAGCACGAGCCTTCAAGCGTGGCGAGTCGAATTGGAGGAGGTTTCCATGTGAACAGCGGTTCAACATGGGTTGGCGGGCATTAAGAGATAGGCTGGCCATACCCGGGGAGAGTTCCCTTTCCTTTGTGTAGGAAAGGGCTCCCTAGAATGGGTGGCCCTTAGAGTGTGGTGGTTCCATTGGCATCTAGTAAATACCCAGAAGCTATTAACTGTACTTATGCACTTCAGCTGATGACAAAGGAACTTGAAGAGCTCCCAGAAATAAGAAAACTGCTACTCAAGTCCAAATCTACAATACCAACCTATGTTGACTGTGTACCCTACCTACAGTGCCTCTGTAAACTATGGGAACACAGAGGATGAACTAGAGTACAACTACCACCAGTTTTCTATAATACTAGAAACATTAATGTTGGCACCTAAGAAACATCTAGGGAAAATGGCCCATATGAAGGTCATGAAAACTATTGAGCATATGAAATATCCAAGCTCCAAGCTGGACAGACACACACAGCATTTGAGGTCAAGCCCTTGTAGGGACGTAAGGCCTGGATGGACAGGCACACCATTTGAAGTCAAGCCCTTGTAGGGATGTAAGACCTGGACAGTGGACGGACAGGCACACTGTTTGAGGTCAGGCCCTTGTAGGGATGAAAGGCATGAATTACAGGCATAGCGTTTGAAGTCAAGCCCTTGTAGGGACATAAGGCCTGGACGGACAGGCACAGCATTTGAGGTCAAGCCCTTGTAAGGATGTAAGGCCTGGACGGACAGCTACAGTGTTTGAGGTCAAGCCCTTCTAGGGACATAAGGCCTGGACAGTGGGTGGACAGGCACAGCATTTGAGGTCAAGTCCTTGTAGGAACATAAGGCCTGGATGGACAGGCACAGCATTTGAGGTCAAGCCCTTCTAGGGAAGTAAGGCCTGGACAGTGGATGGACAGGCACAGCATTTGAGGTCAAGCCCTTCTAAGGACGTAAGGCCTGGACAGTAGATGGCAGGTATAGCGTTTGAGGTCAAGTCCTTGTAGGGACATAAGGCCTGGATAGACAGGCACAGCGTTTGAGGTCAGGCCCTTTTAGGGACATAAGGCCTGGACGGGCAGGCACAGCATTTGAGGTCAAGCCCTTGTAGGGACGTAACGCCTGGATGGACAGGCACAGCGTTTGAGATCAGGCACTTGTAGGGACGTAAGGGCTGGACAGTGGACAGACAGGCACAGCATTTCAGGTCAGGTACATGTGCTGATATTATCTGAGCATAGGAGGCAGTTGGAGCTGCTGCAAGGCTTTCAATTGCTTTTATTCATCTTGCCATTCACAGGGAAAATTTGGAAATTTCAAATGACTGCACATCTCTACTGAGGAATGCTTTAGCGTTTTATATTCTTGTGATAGGGTTCATATATCCTGCAGCAAGAGAATTAAAGAGTCCAGTAGTACACACAGGGATCCTCAGTCATAGCTGGAAATAGACCACATTGGAGTCTCTCTCAAAGATGTTCCAGGAACATACAACTATTTCAGTGAGCCAAAGGACTACATCTATCAACCCTGCTGTAAGAATAAGAACAGTTTTATTGTTTTATAACTTTTAGGTTCCAATCTACTAAACATGTTGGTGTGCATTAAATTCTTGAAATATTGATCACAAGTGGTTAACATGCATAAACTAGAATAAAATAATAGTAATATGAAATTGATACTAATGAGGTAATATGAATTAAAAATATGCAAAATATTTTATTACCTATTAACATAGCAGATAAGTATACACTTTACAATGTGCAAAATCAATCACATATGCATTAGCTGAAAAACATTAACTACACCTCTGGGAAGTATAGTTAAGTCTTTTCATTACCATCCACGTGTACATGCTTTCTTGTACTGCATACTTTATCTGTGGTAATCTGTGCCTTATCTGCTTCTGTTATTAAGATATGCCATCAACACCACATTTACATGCATTAGCAGTCGATGATAATTCACTATAGCACATCTGCCCCATATTTTGTTATAGAGAGACTTCCTGAGCTTAGGCCAAGGAACTGTTTCTGGGTATGTTGTTTAAAATCTCATGTATGTAATTGTTAAGCAAGAACTTCTTAATGGTCCAGCAACAGTGACTTCTGATATAAACCTAGAGAAAGAACAGGAGATGTGTTAGTCTTATTGCACCCAATCATAACCATAAAATCATTATTTTCTTTAAAATATTGAGTTAAACTCTTTCTTCTTTCTCACTGGGTTTATTGGCCTTTTTTGTTCACAGGCCTTTTTGTTAACAGACTAGTAATGGTCTGTTAAGTTTGAATCAACAATAAAACACAGTAATTTCTCCTGTTAGCTGCTGCAGTGGAACACATACTATGATTAGGAATTAATTGTTGGTAATAGTTAATTTAAAACCTAATTGAATGGGCAGAATTCCCTTTCTATTATTGACTTCAAGTGATGTCATTGCTATCTTTTGGAAAAAGCAGATTATCAAATGCTTATAAATACTGTAAACAGAAAAAATAATGTAATTCTGGAAGAGCTTGCCAATTTTCTACATACATTTGGAATATCAAACTTGTAATATGTGGAAATTGCAATCATGTATCTCTTAAGGTCAAAATATAAAAACTTATAACATGAAAACTAAAATTTAGAAGGTAATTACATTACAAAATGTATATCCATCCGTAGATTATAATCTTTTTAAAGTATGAAACCAGTATCTAATGGATTTCTCTTTGCTTTCTTATTGTTATTTGAATTTAATTTCTCATTAACACTTTGATTCATGTAGGAAATGTCACAGTAACTTTTCAGAAAGTTTAAGCCTATAGTTAGTTAGAGAGGAGTCAATTGGTCATTCAAAGCACGTCTTGATGGCTGGCCCAGAAAGCGAATGATATCCTGAGCAAGAAACATCCTGATATGATTCATACTAGGAATGGATGAGTTGATTTAAATTACTGGGGATAGGAAGTCAAAGACTGTTTCAATCTATAATAAAAGAAACTTAGTTTTTCTCATTTATGTCTCTCCTGAGACTGGTCATTACAAATTAAGATTTTATGTCAAGTTTTGCAAACTTTAATGATGCACGTGGACTATTTATTTATTTTATTTATAAAATAAATAGTTCACTGATCCACAACTCTCAGCAGATTTCAGGCAACATTCACAATAAATCACAAATGGATACATATTCACAATAAAGCACAGACAATATACTTGGTAAATCATAAAAACTTCAAATCAAGTAAATTAAAACAAGCAGAGTAAATAGTCTCAATGTCATAATGCAGAACAGTGAAAACCCAGAACTTGATCAAGCATCATTCTGAGAACGCAAGGGCAAAAAAGTGCTCCTTGAGAAGCTTACAAAAACGGAATAGGTCATTTTTTGGCTCTAATTTCCTATGGAATGGTGTTCCACAGCACAAACCCTGCTTTTTGAAAGATCCATTCCCTAAATTCCACCAAGCTTTCATGCCTAAGTATTAGAATCTCTAATGGACTTTTGTTTGAAGAGTGTATTGATCGTGCAGGCTGATATCTATGAACTGCAGAAACAATACAAGAAGGTGCAAGATTGGGCAGAGCCTTAAAGACATGGCAATTTTAAATTTAACTCGCCACACGATCGGTAGCCAATGAAAGTTGACCAAAACAGGAGTGCCTTCTGCTTGTCCCTGTCAGGGATAGGAAACTGGAATAGGATTTATTTTACTTTAATTAAATATTTTTACCCTGTACTCCAGAGTATATTCGAGGCAGTTCACAATAAAAATAAAGCATACATAATTCAGTGATGTACGATGGATTAGACCACGATAATGAAATGAATAAAAACACACATCTTTTTCATTATAACAATAAAGCCTGCTCACAAGTATTACTTTTTATGAAAAAAAAAAGTTTTATGAAAAATTAAAAATTGACATTAAAAATATAATAATAATAATAAGAGATGTTAAAGGAGTATATATGAGGGTGGTTTAGTGGTTTGGGGTTAATGGAAATAGGTTTTAGAAAATTTTAATTAAAATTGGTGAGCATTTGTGCAGAAACAACATCAAATGATTACATAGAAGTGCTATATTATTGACTGATACTGTTTGTGGCCCATTGTGTGGCGAGAGACAGTGGATTATACTCAATCTGCACTAAAGTCTGGTGACGTTGTTTTCAAAAAATATTTTTTGGTATGGTTAAACAATAAATAAGGTCTCTCCTCTTTGTTATTGAATTTGATAGTTTTGAGGGGATTGTGGCTTCTGTGTGGTGATTACATGTTCTGATTGTGACATAAGTTTCAACTGGAAAGCAAATGTTCTGAGAAACCCAAAATTCCACCCAGCAGCAAGATCAAGTTCATGTAAGGAATGTAGTAAAAGCTTATGTCACCGACATAACAGTAATGACAAATCATTCTCCAGTACTAAATCTGACAAGTGGCAAATATTTCAAGGAAGATAGGCATCTCCCATGCTATATCCCTTAACCTTGACCTTAGGAGTCTTTTTTCCATTCAGAATTGCTGCCATACCCAGAACTTGCACTTTGAGCTTCTTGTTATTAGTCTACCTTTCTGTCCTATCCCTGACTCTGCACCTTGGCGTGTTCTTTCCTCTGTGGGGGGGGGGGGGGGGAGCGGGGGCCTGCGTTACACCTCTTATGGTGCCTTGGTGTGTCGTTGCCAGTCTTTGGGCTGTTTTATCCCTTTTCCTTGGGGTTTTTACTGCAATCGTTTTTCCTTATTTCCCCCTGCATGTTACCTTAGCATGTCGATGCAGCTTTTGGTGCCACTTTTGCCTCTCGTGCTGCCTTCGTGGGTTCATGCCACTGTTGTCTGTGCCCTCTTTCGAAGCCTTGGGGTGTTCTTCCCACTCTTGCTGCATCATTGCTCCTCTGACAGTGCCTTGGAGAACTCCTGCCACTGCTGGTACTGGTTTGCCCCATAGGGGATCCTTGGGGGTCTCTTCATGCCACTTTTGGTTCCATGTTGGCATAGTTTTGATTCATTGCCATGCCTTCACCCTTCTTACCGTGTCTTCCTAGAAGATTCATCAGAATTGATTTTAAGAAAAAAATTGGGAGCCCAAAATAGGCTTTAATGATAACAAATGAACAAAATAAAATAGGCTTTAATGATAACAAATGAACAAATAAAATGAACAAATATATCTTTTTGGCTTTAAACTAAGGAACCTAATTGTGGTGATCCATGAAACAAATGAACAAACTGAAACAAAAATGTTTCCTCTGCACATCTCTAGTTTGTTTGCATGATTTCAGATAATTTTCAAAGCAATCTTATATACATAAATTTGCTTTGAAAATTGGTGTTACGTATGTGCATAACTGCCACCTAAATTGCTGCAATGTTACAGAATTATCTCCATTAAGGGCTTATTCACTAAGCCATGACACTTTTCCCCGAGGGGAGTCACAAAGCCAAGGTAAATGACCCTGCCATATTGTGACCAAAGGCCATGGTATTTTTCTAAGGGAAAATATACTGCAGGTCAGAGCTAAAGCCCCCCAAACAACTTGTGATGGCATTCCCAGGACTGTGGAGCCAACATTGCTTAAAAGGGCCACTTGGTCCTAAGTAAAGGCAACACAAAATAATGTAAAATCTCATACCAACATCCCCTCCGCCCCTGGAGGAGTCTATTGTTAACAAAATGTTTTAAAATAACTTTTTACATCAATGCAAGCCACTCAAAAAATGTGATCACAGAGGCCATGGAGTCTTGATGTGGCCTCTAGGCTCTGGGCCCAAACCCTACATCTTTCCCTCCAAAACTCACATTCTGAGGCCGTGACCCAAGTGGCAGGGTGGTGGGTGGGACAGGGTTCTATGCAGACCCTGGGGTTTTCACATTAGTTTGGGGTGCTTACATGGGGTTAAGTGACCCCTTTAAGACAAGGACCCTGGAGCTTTAGGGCGTAGGGATGTGAATCGTTTTTGAACAATTAAAATTATCGTCAGATAATTTTAAAATCGTTCTAAATCGTTAGAGTGCACGATACAATACAAATGCCCCCGATTTATCATCAGGGGCATCTTTAAAGATGACGCCGGCCATCCAGTGCTCCTACCATGTGACAGGGGCCAGCCAATGGCACGGATACCCTGTCACATGGTAAGGGCAAAGGGGCATCGGCGCCATTTTTTTTTAGAACAGCTGATGCCTGGGAACGGGAAATCTTTCCCCGAGGCCCCCCGAGGCCCTCCGAGGCCCCCCTGGACCACCAGGTAATTTTAAAAGGTTTTGGGGGGGTCGATTTAAAGGGTCGGGTGGGTTGTTTTTTTTTAGCGGCGCAGGCCTCCCTAAAAAAAAAAATTAGTGATGTGAATTGGAATCGGAAACGATTCCAATTCACATATCTTAACGATCAGATTTTCCGCCCCCCTCCCCCCCCCAGCCGAATCTGATCGTTAAGACAATCTGGCACACGATTCACATCTCTATTAGGGCGTGTGTTAACATCCCAAATATTGCCAGGAAAGTTAGGTACAATTCTTGAGCTGTAGGTAACTTCACTTCAAATACACTTGCATTGATTAAGATAAGGATGATCTCATTAGCAAGCATTTGTATACTAATTAGCCCATTTAAATACATATGGTGTCAGGGCTCAAATAATGTGAAGCATTTGAAATACCTGGCATTATCCCCATGTTAGTTATGCCATTCACTGTGTGAAAAATAGTGTTTTTCGTGTGGTGAATTGCCTAAGAGGGCTTTGCGAACGAGTTCCTAGGTTTAAACATATGCAGAAGAGGAGATATTATTAGTAGCAGTAGTAAGAGTAGTTTATAAATTGCACCATACAGACCTTTGTATATTAGTTGTGTTAAGGGTAGACCAAATCTTTTAAAAAATAAATCTCTACCCTCTGGAAATAATCATAGTAAACTTTTTGGAATGCCTTGCACTAACCATGAACAATACTGTTGGATTATAATTTATTCTATTTAGTGTCTTAGGCCTGGATTCACCATTCTACCGCAGGGGGGCAGGGGTAAAGGTGAGGGCAGGCCTGCGAAGGCCGGCAGCCATCGCACCGCCGCGGTGTTATCGCTGCCTGCTTTCGCACCCAATAGCGCCACCGTGAAAGGAGGTGCTATTGGGCATGCTATTGGCGATGGTAACGGTCCTTACCTTATTGCCGCCAGCGAAGATACTGCCGCATTGCCTCCTCGCCGCCCCGACTCCTCCCCTCGCCGCCCTGACTCCCCCCTGACTACGGCCCCAGCAAGCTATCGCACATGAAAAGGGACTTCTTGCATGCGATAGCCTCTTATCGCTATGCGATACCATTAGAAAATGACCTCCTTAATGAGAAAATGATTATGTATGTATTTGACTTCCTCTGTCAGAAAAACATAGAGGGGTGCATATTTAGCTACTGAGTGGCTAGGTAAGTTAGCTTGATACACTTATCCTATTAATGTAACCAAGATATTCAGCAGCATAGCAGAATTTAACCAGATAAGCCATTTAATATTTTGACTAAGCGATTTGAATGGATAACTTTCCAGTTATCCGTCTACATGGCTTTTGAATATTAGCCTCAAAACAAATAATAGAACTATATTTTTAAATATGACAGTATGTCAGCAAAAATGTTATTTTAATTAGACAATGCAACAAAAACAAGATATTAATTATCCAGGGATCTATTAAAACAGAAATACTCATTAAAACTGATAAGCAAATTAGTTGTTAGATATAAGATTTAGCAAGAGTCATGACTAATATGGTGATTTATATTATTAGCTTGAATGCACAATGCAGTCAAGAGACTTGCATGATTTGCATGTTTCCCTGGAAGCAAATGTGAAAACTAAAACAATTTAAAATGGTATAAAAATATTTACTGCTACCCAGCAGTCTCAGTGCATTAGTCAGTTTACATTTCAGCCAAAAGACTTCTCTCATCAGTTGAAAAATTAATCAGTTAAAAATCAGACTCTTGAAAATTGTTTGTGTGGAAATACTTAAAAAGCCTCAGTTCATCTGAATAAAGAATAAAAAACATTTTATAATTCGTAATCCAAACACACCAGATGTTCATCTGACCTCTCCTCTGCTGACCATCACCAAATTGTCCTGTGTGTGATGCCATGCTTTCTGCTTTTTATGCACCAAAAGTTTGGAACAAAGTACCACTAACCCTGCATCTGGAACCACGCTACCTTAGGTTCAAAATAAAAGCTATCGGTAGGACTTGGCTTTTCAGCCTTCCCACTTTCCATCTTCAGCCCAACTGCCTGAACTCCTGACAAAGGACTGTGTTATACATACAGTAGAAGGGACACTAAATCAATACCAATCTAAAGCGGTAACATATAGACTAGTATCAAATCAAAATTCTCACTTTACAAGATTTTTCACCAGCTCTGTATTTTATCAAACAATGAGAAAAATTCTGAAGATTAAAATTTAATTTAAGAGGAAAAAGACCAGACTACTTCAGATGGAAAGTGTCCAGCTTCCAATAATCATTAGTCAAAAAAACACTTTCTTTTATTTCCTGTTTTTTAAGTGATCTTATGTATCCAAAATGTTATAAAAAATTCAATGCATTTCTCTTAAAAATATATTTTATTATTGTTTTTTCTACATACTGTTCTGGATCCATAAGAGGGAGTGCTAGGAGGCACTCCCGATCCCGGGGAGAAGTGTGCCCTTGGAACTCAGCGAACCTGGAGAGGAGCTCCAAGGAAGAATTGAGGCAGGTGAGTTGAAGTCCCATCTGAGCTAGGACTGGAAGCCCAGGCCCTTGCCAACCTGCACGGCTTCGGTGAGACCAACCATGCAAGGTTGGTCTCTGAGTAGTCCTCTGACCACTCCAAACCCTTTTGGACCTGCTGCAGGGAACGGCAGAGTTGGCAGGCTGGACAGAAGACAAGGGCGGATGGAGACTCTTGAGCATGGAGACTCAGACGAGGAACTTGGAATATGGACACTCAGATGAGGAACTTGGAATGTGGAGACTCAGACGAGGAACTTGGAACGTGGAGTCTCAGACAAGGAATGAGCAAAGTCCTTCAGGCACCCCACAGAGCCCAGCCGGGCTGGTCGCGGACCACATTGTCCCCTATGTGCCCTACACAGCCAGTTGGCTGGTCACGGACCATGAGGGGAGTGGGCCAAGCTTTGAACATCAGACACGGGACTTGGCATGAAGCAACCCCTTGGATCCTCTGAGGTCAGAACAGGAAACTGGACTCAGAATTAAAACACGGAACTTGGAACCCGGAATTTAAAAACGAGGAACCTCCAGAGGCACGGGATACTCTGGACCTGGAACATCAGGACTGGGTTACGGAACATCAAGACTTGGATCACAGAACATCAGGACTGGTTCATCAAGACTTGGAACATCAGGACTGGATCACAGAACATCAGGACTGGATCACGGACCATCAGGACTTGGAACACGGAACATATGGACTTGGAACATCAGGACTGGATCACGGAACATCAGGACTGGATCACGGAACATCAAGACTTGGAACACAGAACATCTGGACTTGGAACATCAGGATTGGATCACAGAACATCAGGACTTGGATCACGGAACATCAAGATTGGATCGCGGAACATCAAGACTGGAACACGGAACATCAGGACTGGAACAAAGAACATCAGCAGAGACCAAGAACACAGACGACGAGGGATCCCACAAAGAGCAAGGAAGCCAAGCAGGAGCAAAGACGAGAAGTCCTAGGGAGGACTAGCCCCTTGCAAAAGCAAGGCAGAAGTGGAAGCAGGATCCTTAAGTAGGGCTGAAGATGAGGAAAAACCCTGGGAGGAGTTCAGGTGGGGCCTGGGGCATATCCGGCCGCGGGACCTTTAAATCAAGGACAGAGGCGCGGCCCCGTGCTTAGGAAGCAGGAAACAGGAAGCAGGACCATGGACAGTGGCCATGCTGCTGCTGAATGCAGGCGGAGGAACGGGCCGCAGGAAGGCCCCAACGTGGGAGGCGGAACGATGGTGGCATCCATGCCGCGAAGAGGTGAACAGAGGGCTGCTCCGTGCCGTGAAGGGAAGACAGGCTGTGGCCTCTGGCCGGCCGCAGGAGCGGCGAAGACGGTGGCTTCCAGGCCGATGGAGAAGAGCTCCAGCAGCACTCTGCCAAGGCGCAGCCTCCAAGCTTTGTGGGAAGTCAGGGAACGGCGCCAGCCGCATGGCGGAGTGTTGGCAGCCTCCTGCCACAAAGGTAAGCACCTGCTAGCGGCACAGCCCGCAAGCAGGAGTCAACATATTCAGCACTGTATATCTTTTCTCTGTGGCTCTGTTGTTGCAATATTATTTCAAAATATTGTCAAAATGAATTAACATAGCTTAAAAATCCATATGGTATCTCAGTGCTTTCCACATACAGCATGCAATAAATCTTCCACTATAGTATTATGATGGACAGTTATGAAGAATTTGCTGTTGATAAACTGTTCCAAAAGGGGCCATGTTGTGCCTTACTGGCTGCATCAGGGAACAAAACAGATTCTTTATTTCAAAATCAATCACTTTCGGTGACTGACTACCTCACACTGTCATTGCAGTGTAAGCAGTATGAAAGGCTTTGTAAATTGTCTGATACCGTGTTCTTCATTCCCCCTCTCCCACACCTATCAGGCCCAGCAGTGCTACAGACAATTGCCTCCTATACTTATACAATCTGAATAGCTCAGAAAAGTCCACGTATTTTATCCACAGAATCAGACTTTTGTTTGTCAGATATTGCAAGGTTAGCATTTAGAAGAAAATAAACAATACATGTCTCTCAAGTCCTTGCTACTTAGCATCAGTGTATACTAAATAAAGCTCTGCATCATTAGTGGATTGAAACATGCCAGAATCCTTAGCCTGCTTAGAATATTAATAAAAATAACTAGATGGCTAGCCCCGCCCAACTTTGGGAGATTCTCTTCTGTTTAGAGATGTGAATTGGAACCGCAATCGGTTCCGATTCACATCGTGAATTTTTTTTCGTGCGGCCCAATCGGGTTTTTTTTTTATTGGCTGCGCCCGAGCAGATAAACAAAAAACCCACCCCGACACTTCAAAACAGCTCCCTTAGCTTCCTCCACCCTCCCGACCGCCCCCCCCCCCCCAAAAAAAAAAAGTTTTAAATTACCTGGTGGTCCAGTGGTGGTCCCGGGAGCGATTTCCTGCTCTCAGGCCGTCGGCTGCCACTAACAAAAATGGTGCTGATGGCCCTTTGCCTTTACCATGTGATAGGGTATCTGTGCCATTGGCCGGCCCCTGTCACATGGTAGGAGCACTGGATGGCCCGCGCCATTTTTAAAGATGGTGCCAGCCGTCTATTACCATGTGACAGGGGCCGGCCAATGGCATGGATACCCTGTCACATGGTAAGGGCAATGGGCTATCGGCGCCATTTTTATTAGTGGCAGCCGACGGCCCGAGAGCGGGAGATCGCTCCCGGGACCACCACTGGACCACCAAGTAATTTAAAATGTTTTTTTTTGGGGGGGTCGGGTGGGTGGGAAAGCTAAGGGAGATGTTTTAAAGGGTCAGGGTGGGTTTAGGGATTGTTTTTGTGTGCTGTTTTTCCCGCCCTCCCCCAAAACGATAAGAGAACCCCACGAACAATTTTGTGGGGTTTTCCTATCGGTTTCGGGGGAGCCCCCGATTTCTGACGACTTTGAAAATATTGTACGATATTTTCAATCATCAGAAATACGATTCACATCCCTGCTTCTGTTTACCTCTGGAGTAGTCACAGGCTGGAGATCTCAGGGACCGTCTCGAGGGAAAGAGTTTGCTTCCTTGGTCCTGATACTGGCTGGGCTGAGGAGGCGTCTCTCAGATCTGAGGCTGTATCTGGCTTTGTGACAGATGGCCAGATATCAGGCAGGGCTTTCCTCTCTCCAGTCTCCCTGGACACCCCTGCTCATCTACCTCTTTGATGCAAGGAGGAGCAAGATTGATGTCTCCAGATCATCAGGTGTTGACTATCTTTTCTTGTTTGCCCTCCTCCTTGTTTCTCTCTTCTCTGCTCTTCTAACAGCACAGACTTGCATATGTAAACATCTCATGCATAGTCTTGTGGCGGGCAGAACACTGACCTCTCCCTTTTCCATGGGAGGAGTCACTGCTCCTGTTGCATGGTGCCTCTGGACCGGGTCCAGTCATGTCTTGACCAGCACTGCCTTGTCATGTCAGTGATTCTCTTCATTTCAGATTGCTGACCTTTCTGAGGAGCTGTCCTTGGCTAGGGTGTTTTTCTACTTTTTCCAGGCAGACTTGTTTGTGTCTTGGGGCAGCTTACCTTTATTTCAAAAGAAGCTTATAGTCCTTAAACCAAACAAGCAGAGCTGATAGCTGGGTGGCATTGCTGTCCTGGTCAAAGTTCCTTATTTTGTTTTTTCTGTGCTGAGACAAACATCAGCATACATCTTTTAAAGTCTGTGTGCCTCTGAGGACAGTAAACCTAGAAGGTAGAATTAATATTTTGTTGCATACAGTGGTAGAACTTCTGGTATCTCTCTTATAGCAGCATTAATATTTAATCTTCAGAGTTTTTCTCATTGTTTGATAATACCAGACTTGGCAAAAACCCTGAGAAAAGAGAGGATTTGGATTTGATCCATAACAAGGTCATAACAGGGCCTTGAAAGACTTTTCAGAAATGGGTTTTATTTTGCTGCATCCCAGTGTTACACTAATTGCAAACTCGCATTTCATAGCAAGCTGTTCTAATATCTCTATTCATTTAAAGGTATTGTAATCCACCTTGAGATCAACTTTGAGAAAAGGCAGAATATCAAATATTCATAAATAAATAGTAAATAACAGTACTGATCACATATATATACTCACTGGATACAATGAAGAAAAATGCTAACATCACCCGTTAAAAAATAGATGCCAAACCAAATGAGCCCTAGTGCTCTTGATGTATCTATGCATTCACTGTTAATATCATCAATTCCTTCAATTGCTTATTTCCATAGTTGAAAATTATATGTAACCCTGGCTAGGGTCACCAAGCAGTTTTCTGGAGGGTTCCTACACTCTGAGTTCAGCTAGAGGAGAGGGAGTTCTGCTACTGCAGATCTCTTGCAAAGTGTAAGTGCCTTCCAATTAAAGGAGTGGGTTGGCATTATTTAAGGATGGAAGCAATTGGTGGGGTGGGGTAGGGGGTGTTAGGGGCAATTGATGGGTTGGGGTGAGAGTAAGGGGTGGTGGAGATAAGAGTGTTAGGGGGAAATTGGTGGGTTGGGCTGGGGATAGGAAGTGTTAGGGTGCAATTGAGGGAAATTGATGCCTTGGAGAGAGGGCATAGGATTGTTATAGGGAAATTAAGGGTCAATTGGTGGGTTGCAGTGAAGAAGAGGGTTTTAGGGGAGGGTTGGAGTCAATAGGGGTGGGGCTGTGGTTAGGGGCAGTTAGTGGGTTGGGGTAATAGGGAGTTTTAAGAGTGGTCTCACCCACTCACTGTATGAGAGAGGCAGTGTACTGTTGCTTATTTTGATTGTTCTCTTCACTAGGGGAGGGTCAGGATGGGAGACAGTGTGGAGATTGCAGTTGCACTAATTTTAGTGATTTTTTTGTCTCTTTCTGGATACCAGTGAGGTAAGCAATGCACACTCAGATACTGAAGAGTTTTATCAGGCTGCCAGTCTTTTTGTCTGTTAGTGTTTAACAGTTCTTTTGTGGGTGTGTGTGTGTGTGTGTGTGTGTGTAGTGTTGCGATGCTGCTCGTGGGCCTAGCTGCAAGCAGCCTCTTACCTCTGCCACCAGTCTCCCCTGATGCCATCTCTGCAGCTTGAAGGGCGCAGCCTATGATCTGTGGCGATCAGAACTGCCCCGTTCAAACTTTGCGGCCTGTCTTCCGCGGTGGTTGGACATGCCGCCGTTCCACCTCTGTGGCCAGGAGGCCGCCCATGTCTTCCTCCTGCACGGCGGACTGTTCCGCTGTGCTTCCATGCGGCCTGGAGGCCACTGACATCCTCTTTCCTGCAGTGGGCTGGGCTGCCACCGTTGATGCTGGGACCTGCCTTGAGGCCTGGTGCTGCTCCTGCTTCCTTCTTTGCGGCATGGATGCCACTGTCCCTGGTCTTGCATCCTAGGCGCGCAGCCGCGCCTCTCCTGCTCATTTAAAGGGCCCGTCCTGGGAGAAGCCCCACGGCCCCAGAGTATCTTCACTTCAGCCCTACAAAAGGGCCCTTTGCCAGTTCTCCAGGGCCTTTGCAAGGAGCCAGTCCACTCCTGGACTTCTCTTTGTCTCTAGCTTCTTCAAGGCACTCTGTTCTTCATGGGAATTCCCTCGTCGTCTACATTTATGGTTCCTGCTCTCTCATCGGATCCTGTGTCTTCAGATGTCCTCATCTTCAGATGTCCTCATCTTCAGATGTCCCTGATGACCCCGTCCTTTGATGTCCCTGATGTCTTCATTTTCAGATGCCTCTGATGCCCTGATGTCAAGCGTCCACTCCTTCCAGATCCTCTCTTTGGAAGCCTTGTCCTCGGATGACCTTGGTTCCGGATCTGCCCTAGCCTCCTTCCAGCGGATCCTGCTTCTAGTGAACCTTCCAGGGTGCTGGTTGTGCCGGATCACTGAAGCCTCCACTCTGGCTGGAATCTGCTATGAGTGTCGCCCGGATTCCACTTCATCCTGAGTTTTAACCTTGCTGTCGTTTTTCCACTCACCAAGAGTCTTCGTCCTCCTAGTCCCTTCGCCTGTCCTTGTGTGGATGTTCCAGATTCCAGGAGCCAGCCTTAACCCATCCAGTGGACTCTGCTGTCAGTGGACCTGCCAGGGTGCCGGTCATGCCAGGTCACTGAAGCCCTCTTCTGGCTGGACCTTGCCTTATAAGCTACCTGGATCCTCTCTTCATCCTGAAGCCTCAGCCTTTTCCACTCACCTAGTGTTCTCGTCCTGACCATGTCTCCAAGTACCTTTGTCCTGACTATGTATCCAAGTACCTTTGTCTCGACCATATCTTCAAGTGTCTTCGTCTTGTTCCAGTACCATCACCTGTTCTTGACCTCTGTCCTGTCGCATCTGCCGTTTCCAGGCGGCAGGTCCAAAAGGACTATCGAGTGGCCAGAGGGCTACCCCAGAGACCAGCATTATGTTGTTGGGTCTCTTCTGGTGCATTCATGTTCGGCAGAGGTCAGGTCTCCCGGTCTTCAGCCTGTCCGCCCATGCTTGGGCATGTCTTGCCTGTCTCAGCGCTTCCTTGGAGCTCCTCTGCAGCTGCCGTGCCATTGTCCAAGGGCACACTAACCTCTCCAGAATTGGGACCACTCCCTAGTGTTCCCACAACATGTAGCACTCTGCACTAGGTACACAGCAGGGTCACATATGCACACAGTATGTGGTATGTGGTATGGTACACAGTATTTGTATCTGTGTACCATATGCGTACCTGCCATGACACTTATATACCACCATAGGAAGATTTCAGCAGCATGCGTACCTGCCATGCCCCAGAAATACCAGCTTAGGGTCTTGCTGCTACTGCTCTGCCTACTTGTCATGCCCCTTATATACTAGGGATATGAATCGGGTGTCCGATCATTCCCACTTTTGGGTTCGTCTGGCCGCGGGAAAATCTCGTTTTCCCACGGATCCCTGTTTTTTTTTTTTAGTGAAAAATCATTTTTTGGGTTAGCGCACGCTAACGGGAGTTAACGCGCGCTAACTCATGTTAGCGCATGCTAACAAAAATAGCAAAAAGTAACAAAAAATAACAAAAATAAACATTTTTTTGTTAGAGCGCGCTAACATGAGTTAGCGCGCGCTAACCCAAAAAATGATTTTTATGAAAATTCTGGGGGAAAAGTGATTGTTTCTTTTTTTACCCGATATATTAACGAATTTAGAAATATCGTACGATATTTCAATTCGTTAGAAAAATGATTCACATCCCTATTATGTACTGCCAAAGGGGTCTTACAGCTGCTCTGCATACCTGTCATGCTCCAGATATACCACCTTGGGGGTCTTTATGTTAATTTGACTCCCTGCCATCTATTATATACCAGAATGGGAGGTTTGGTTCCTTTATGTTGTTTGCTGTTTAGTTCTCATCCTAGTTCTCCCACCCTGTTTCTTTGTTGGCTATTCTGGGGTATTATCCTCAGAAAAAAATGTGAGAAAAAAAAATATAATTTTCTCCATCCACCCCGCCACTTTTCTGGTACTTTGTTTTGTTGAAATAGAGATTGGGATTGAGATCTGGATAAATCATAGAAAACAGAGAGTAGGGCTAAATAGTAAATTTTCCCAATGGAGAAATGTGAACAGTGGCGTGCCCCAGGGATCTGTTCTGGGTCCACTGCTTTTTAGTATATGGGAACAGCAAGTGTGATGATAAAATTTGCCAAAGACGCAAAATTATTCAAAGTTATTAATTCATAAGAGGATTGTGAAAAATTGCAAGAGGACCTTGCAAATCTGGGAGACTGGACATGCAAATTGGAAATTACATTTAATGAGGACAAATAAAAAGTGATGATTTAGGGAAGAATAACCCAAATTATAGCTACGTAATTCAAGATTCTGTATTAGGCATCACCATTCAGGAAAAGTAGCTAGGAGTCATTATTGATAATATATTGAAATCTTCTGCTCAGTGTGCAGCAGCAGCCAAGGAAACAAATAGAATGCTCGGGATTATTAGGAAAGGAATGGAGAATAAAACAGAGAATATCATAATGCCTCTGTATTGCTCCCTGGTTGCCCTCATCTTCAGTATTGTCTGCAGTTCTGGTCACCACATCTCAAAAAAGATATAGCAGAATTAGAAAAGTTACAGAGAAGGGCAACATAAATGATAAAGGAGATGGAACTGTTCCCCTATGAGGAAAGGCTGAAGAGATTAGGACTCTTCAGCTTGGAGAAGAGACAGCTGAGGGAAGGGAAAAGTTAATTGGGTATTTACACTTTCAAAGAGTGCAAAAGCTAGGAGACACACAATGAAGTTGCTATGCGATACATTTAATACTAACAATAGAAAATAATTTTTTTACTCCACACATAATTAAGCTCTGGAATTCATTGCCAGAGAATGTAGTGAAAACTATTAGTGTAGATGTGTTTAAAAATGATTTGAAGAAGTTCCTGGAGGAAAAGTCCATAAATTAATATTAAGATGGAGTTGCAGAAATCCACTTTTTACCCCTGGGATAAGCAGCTAGGGATGTGCATTCATTTTCAACGAATGTGCAATCCGCAATGTATAAATCCCTATTCGTTGTATTCGTGGGTTCGCAAAATGCATCGTGATCCCCCACGAATAAAACATATCATATTAGTTTCATTCTTTTGGTTCACAGTGATTTCTTAGCGGCCGTTTGAAATAGGAGAAGGCCATGTGGGAGTATCCATAGCAAAAACCAGCCCTTTCCTGTGAGTCATAAGTGACCTCACAGCCCTGTCATAGAGTGGGACAGACAGGTTGGCAAGGAGACGAGAACGCAACCTATCAGAGCTAAGCATTTTTCTTATGCAGCCAATCGCTGCTCTCACTCAGTGCTCTGTGAAGCTGTTCCTGATGATGCTATACTATTTATACGTTAAGCACGCGGCATGCCATGCTCTTTCTTTGTGGGGGTGGTCCAGGGAGGTGGCTATACTCAGAGCTAGTCTGAGTGTCTCAAATCTGTATTCACTTGCTATTGATAGAAGTTTCCATTGAAAAAGATATTTGTTTGATTTTGCTGCAGTGCTAGCTAGCCATGCTTTTTTTGACCGCACTTTTTTTTATTGATCTCAGATGGTCTCTCTGTCTGTCTCACTGAGACAAGCTGCTAACAGTGGCATTTTGCTGCTTATTTTTTACCCCCTTGGGGTAGGTTGCAAGCAGCATTTGGGTATTGTGGGTGGGAGATATCTTCAATTTTAACTAGTTTGATAGAATTTTCCATTGAAAAAGATATTTCTTCGTTTTTGCTGCTGTGACAAGCAAGGCTTTTTTTTTTAACTGCAGGTTTTTTTTTTATTGAACAGACTGTATCTCTGTGCTCTTTTAAGCCAAGAAGGCAGTGCACCAGGCGTCAGTGGGCAGTTTTGCAGACTTGCATATATTGGGACAGCAGTGCTCTTTTAAGCCAAGAAGGCAGTGCACTGGGTGACAGTGGGCAGTTTTGCAGACTCACATATATTGGGACAGCGGTGCTCTCTGAAGCCAAATCCCCAGTAGGCCTCTTTTGTAGTTACAAGTTTGGTGTGCACATACAGCGGTCCCAGTATAGTGTACATCCAGGCACTGCCTTGTGGGCCTGGGGGCAGTTTTGCAGACTCACATATATTGGGACTGCAGTGCTCTTTTAAGCCAAGAAGGCAGTGCACTGGGCAGCAGTGGGCAGTTTTGCAGACTCACATATATTGGTACAGAAGTGCTCTTTTAAGCCAAGAAGGCAGTGCACTGGGCGTCAATGGGCAGTTTTGCAGACTCACATATATTGGGACAGTGGTGCTCTCTGAAGCCAAATCCCTAGTAGGCCTCTTCTGTAGTTACAAGTTTGGTGTGTGCACATACAGCGGTCCCAGTAGTAGTGTACATCCAGGCATTGCCTTGAGGGCCTGGGGGCAGTTTTGCAGACTCACATATATTGGGACAGCAGTGCTCTTTTAAGCCAAATCCTCAGTAGGCCTATTTATTGGCCTACTGGGATTTGATCTTTATTGGTTATACTGGGCTGTTTTGACCCCAGAAAAGCACATTTTGAAAAAAGAAAAAAGAGACAAGTTTCTCCTTCCACCTTATCTCTTTTCTGGGTCTCTGTTATTTTTTTTTATATGCATCTTTAGGATTTCAGCCGAGTTATTCCATCATTCTTCTTTCTTTATTATGCTGGGCTATGTTGTTCCCAAAAACTCTAAATGAGAAGAAAGAAACATAATAACAACAGAAAAGACAGAAAGAATAGACATTTTACATGTTCTGAATGCGGTAAAGGTTTCAGTAAAAAAAGAGAACACCATAAAATCAATGAAGAGACTGTTCAACTATAGAATAGGGGAAAGTTTTCTTAATAAAGCAAACCTCATACATTTTCAAGAAAGCCACATTGATTAGAGACCATTGTCATGTTCTGATTGTGACAAAGTCTTGATGGGAAAGAAAATTTCACAATAAACATAAAATTCCACTCAGCAGCAAGATCATTTTCAAGTAGGGAATGTAATAAAAGGTTATGTTACAAACATTGGGAGTCATTTACCAGATGGATCGCACACGAAAATGGACGTTTCACACGCGATACCAAGATGGGGGCGGAGTCGGCCCCGGAAGAGGAGGAGTCGGTGCATCACCGGGGCCGACTCCGTGAAGACGCCGCAGACGACAAAAAGGTAAGGGCCTTTTCGCGTCCTATTTCGTACCCAATAGCTACACCTTCTATGGTGGCGCTATTGGGTGCAAAACCGGCAGCGATCGCACCACAGCGGTGCGATCGCTGCCGGCTAGCACAGGACCGCCCCCCAATTCGGCCCCACACCCCTCATTACCTAAAGTATCGCAGGCCTGCAATACTTTAGAAAATGAGGCCCATTATACTGATAACAGATCATTCTCTTGAACTAAATCTAAAAAGTGTCAAGTGCTTCTCCAGAAAGACAGACATCTCCAAGGCTACTTTCCCTTGCTACTATACCCCTTATTCTATACCTTAGGGGTATTTCTGTCATCCAGCATTGCTATCATACTCAGACTTTGTACTTTGAGTGCTTTGCCTTGCTGTCATACCCTGGCTCTCCTTGTTGGGATGTACTTGCCACTCTTGGTGCCTTGGTGTGTTTATGTTTCTTTTTGAACTGCTTTGTCCTTTATCGATGCCTTGGGTTTTTCCTGCCACCTTTTCTGCTTTGTTCCCCCTTCATGGTACCTTACTATATTCTTCTGATTCTTGCTGTTTCTTTGCTCCTCTGACAGTGCCTTGTGGAACTCCTGCTACAGCTGGTACCCCTTTGCCTCTTCGTACTGCCTTAGCTATTTTCAATTACACTTTGCCACAGTTCAGTATCTTGGATTTCTTCCCCCCTGCTGATGATATCTTACCACAAGTTTCATTAGAATTGATGAGAAAACCCAATTTTTGTAGCCCAAAATATGCTGCATTATTTCTCCTCTTGTCTTTAATGGTAAATAAATAAATGAATAAATTATTTTTTGTTTTGCTTGAAATTAATGAACCAATGGAGGTGTCCTATGAAATGAAAGAAGAAACTGAAACAAACTTTTTTCCTCTGTACATTTCTAATGTGCTTGCTGCTTTTTGAAAATTCTAAGGGAAAAGAAATGGACAAGAAGGAAAAGTGAAATATTTGCATTTAATGGGCCTTTACTAAACTGAAAAGCATACATTTGTACATTCCATTTAGAACATCACTGATAAATAAAATGTCTGTCTCCATGCTAGTGGGATTGTATAAAAAGAAAAGGTAATGCATATCCTGGGAAATAAACTATAATTTGGATTTGATTAGTTATAATGTTGCTGTCAGACCCTATACCCATGATAACATCTATAGCTCATACTTCCAGCCCACATCAGCATCTATAATTTAATTTTGTTCTTACTTGATAATAACGTTTTACATTCTATTGTATTGGAAAGCCACGGTCTTTAATATATGGCGTCCTTATAACTTACATTATGCTTTTAATATTCTGTGACATCAGATGATGAAATGTTAGTTCAGACAGCTTAGATTTCCTTCCATTAGCTAATCTAATAAAAGCTATTAGTTTTTGCAGTGCCTGAAATATGAATAATGGGAATAGCAATAGTGAGCTAAATCAGAAAAATTGTACACATCCATATAATTTTTCAGTCTATTTACTCCCATTGAAGAAAATGTCAAAGATGAAGAAAATGGAGAAAGGGTTTAAAAATACTGAGAAAAATGAGTCAGATAATTCATTGCCACAAATGCTTTAATTATGAGCTCCACTCGAAACCCTCGTCAGAAATTGTTTTTTACCACAATTTATGTAATATTGGTTGCCCCAATTTAGGGTCAACCAATATTACATAAATTGTGGTAAAAAAAAAATTTCTGAGGAGGGTTTCGAGTGTGGTTCATTCAAATTTTGGTAGGAATCCCTCATAAGTTTTTGGGTGCCATTGAAAGAATTAATTAATTAATTAATTAATTAATTAATTATTTTTAATTTTTATATACCGAAGTTCTTGTGAGAATTACAAATCACTCCGGTTTACTATATGAGCTCAACATTTTCTTTTCTTTCTTTGTAAGCCATCTTTTGCCTACCTTTAGGATAAAGGTGGAATATCAAATGAGGGCTGGTAATTTTCAAACCGGCGCGCGGGCATACATTTGCGCATGCGCGTCGGCCAGTGCCCAGGGACGTGTCCATTTTATAACATATGCACGCATGTTATAAAGTAGTCTGGCCGCACATACATGGGCACCAAATTTTAAGTGGGTGCGCGCAGATCCCGCTTCTACCGCATAAATTGGAGATTTTAAAAGTGGTGCAGTCCGGTGCCATTACCAGTGAAACCAGTTCATCCCTTGTTCAGTTAAGGGGGTAGGTCCTCCAGAGCCCCCTAGTTTAATAGCCTTCACTCCTCCCAGTTAGCCCCGAGCCTTAAATCCCCACAGATCTATTTTTCTTTATTTTATAGCTTACACCTCCTCGATAGCAGAAGTAAATTCACGCGGCAGGGGATCGGGTATGTGCCCAGGTGCGTAAGTATTTATGTGCACATCTCTTGTTCATGACCTGAAATGCCCCATGCCCTGATCCTTTTTGGAAACTTTGGAGATGTGCACACTGCGGGAGATACCTGCGCATCCGGGCTGCTTTTAAAATCCGCTCAGCTCACGCGAGCCCAACTTATTCACGCACCTCCTAATTAATGCACTCGCTGGGATTATTAACTTCACCTTTAAATGTACAACTCACAGTAGAAAAGGTTTAGCATGTGTAATAGCAATCCAAAAAACCTTTTTATATTATACTAATTCATGTTCTGATGTTTTAGCAGTTTCAGCAAAAAATCTTAATTTCACCATGGTGCCCTGTATTCAGGGAAGCTTGTAATTTGTTTTGGTCCCTAAATCCTTCCTCCATTTTTATTTATTTACTTATTTAGGGCCTAGTTCACTAAGGCATTTCTCCCATTCTGTGTGTATGGGAAAATGCCTTGATGAATCAGGCCCTTAATTTGAAAGTTAATTACCTGCACACCTCTGATAACGGTCATGAGGGGGAACAAAGCAAATATACATAATAAAAACAAAAAATAGAACAATAAAATACAAGTCCTAACAAAAACAAATGACATCTGCATTTCAAAAAGAATGCCTGCTACACATACTGCAAGGGGACATCTATATTAATTTCTCACTGATGCAAGATTTTGTCCACCATGCTGTATGCTAGGAGGGGCTTGATCAGCAGGAAATTGTTATTCCCTGTAAATGTTTCATTCCAGATGACCGGAATAAAATCCCTTTGAAAATGGAAAATTGGTATGCAGTTTTTAAAAGAATCAAGGGAACGAGCTGTATGCTAGAACTGGAGAGGTCCAATTACAGGACTCTGTGCACGTGTAGAAGGAGTCAAGCTCTCGGGGAAGACATCAAGGTGAAGCTGGTTACAGTGGTGCCATGACTGAGATAAAAAGCACAGCAGGACAATAATGCTATGACCTGGTGAATATCTCTCAGCGAGTCAGACTTATGAGCAGTACTGTTTGCTGCTTGTATATTTCTAAATGTGCCAGAGTACCTTTTTTTTCTTGGAACTTTGCAGAAACAAAAAGACAGAATATATCTCTGTAATAAGGATTGCTTCTGGGATTTTTCCTGTAACACGCAGCTCTGTATTCATTACCCAGGGTCTAAATATGGCTTCAAGGGCACCAAAATATGAGAAAGAGACTGCTGTGCAGGAGCCAGGGCTTAGAGTAACTTCCAAAATCCCTTATGGTCATGGAAGGGCCCTTTCCTCTGAGAGTGTGGGCAATTGATTTGTCCCACTAGGCAGGGTCAGAATGTGTTCAAGGACCCCTGTACCACGAATCACACACAAGCGGTTTCATGTCCCTGTGTCTGGCACTGCTGCAGAATAGAAGGTGCACAAGCCAGGGTTCAGTCTGCTGCCGGCCTTCACTCTTCCTTTCCCGGAAGCTTCTCTCATATGGTATGCTTAAGAAGATGACAGAGTTTGATCCAGACTGTAGAGATAGAATGAAAGGGGTTATTATTTGTTAGGATTTTGCCTATAATACGCCTACCTTCATGATGCCTTCCTATCAGCAGAGTCCCTCAGTGTACATAATCACTAGTCTTGTCAAGTTCTTCCTCACTGCCCTTGCCATGCCCAAGTCTTAGCCTTATGTTAACCCATCTTGCCATAGTAACCTTGTCTTCTCATGGTGTAAATTCTGGTTCTGTAAACTGATCCTTGTTCTTGTCTTGCTTTGTGGCCTACGGGCCTTCTGCCTTGCCTTGTGGCCTATAGGCCTTCTGTCTTGCCTTGCTTTAAGGCATTCAGGCCTTCTAGTTTCTTGCCCTTTCTTGTGGCCTTTGGGACCTCTTGCTTCGTTCTTGCCTTGCCTTGAGTCCTTTGGGCTTATCCTGCCTTGTTCCCTCTCTTGAGACCTCTGGCCTATTCTTTCTTGTATCTGCTTTGGGGCCTTCGGACTTATTCTGTCTGTTCCAAGCCTTGTTGCCTTTGGGCTTCTGTGTTCTTGGTTTTCCTTGTCTACTTTGTCTAAGTCCTGCCCTAGCCTGCCTTGTTGGTCTTGTCCTGTCTGTTCCAGTGTCCAGTCCTGCCTGTTCCAGAGTCCTGCCCTAGTCTGCTTTGTTGGTCTTGTCCTGTTTGTTCTAGTAACCAGTCCTGCCTGTTCCAAAGTTCTTTCCTTGCCTTGTCTCACTCTTGTCTTGTCTAGTTCCAGGTCCTCCTTAGTATCCAGCCTTACCTTGTCCTACCAGCCAAGTCTGCCAGGTCCAGCCCACCAAACCTCGCCTGCATTTGTCCAAGCATTGTCTCTAGCCTGCCTTGTCCAAGGCTTGCCTGCAGAGACCTACTGGCCCTCAGAACCCAATGGCCCTACCACGAGGGAGGGGGCTGGCTAGGCGGAAGACTGGCCCTTGTCTTGCTCTGAATCCTGCCTTGCAGTCCCGTGCTGGTCCCCAGGTGAATTTGACATTATTGTTAAACCTATAATTATAGTAACATTGCTTTGTATTATGGAAAGAGACAAGAGGTCTCACCACTGAGACCTGATAGGCAACTTATTAGAACAAAAGTTGAATGATCAGTAAAACCAGGAAATAAGTTGACTTACAGTATGATTCAGCTTAATTAACTAAGGTACTTTGTATTAATGATGACTGTGACAAGTAACCATACACTGCTACTTCCCCTCCATGTCAGATACTGAATAGGAAGGTCATTAGTAAAATTAAGTATAAAAAAAAGAAAGCTATGGAGATGTGCTAAATTATGCAAGATGTAAACTGCATTTTACAATATGTAAAAGTACTGGGGGAGATGTTATTTCCTCTGAACTCAAAAGTAGGTGATTTCAATGCTCCTAAAGGAAGGTGATCCCTCCCTTATTTACTTATTTGTAAACAACTGATAGTCTGACTTTCCCTAAATAATGACCTTGGCAGATTCAATCAAATTTCAGTTGATTAATCGGACCTGTATTGCTATAAATAGCTATATGGATCATGTATGATCATGTAAAATATGATGTTAACTAGAGGCTATGCTACTCATATGAATATTATTCCTGGGGGAATTCTGTGCTAATGCAGAATTTGCGCAGAATTCCCCCTTACCACAGATTTCCTCTCTCATCTCGCAGATTTCCTCCCTCGTCGCCCTTCCCGCAGATTTTCACCATCGCCTCGCCGATTTCCTCCCTCCAAAACCAGAAGCGCATGGACAGTGGCCATCGCGAGAGTGGGGGCATCTCAGCACGGCAGAAAATAGCAGAGGAGACCCTGGCATGCTGCCAAAGGAGCGTATCCCGCGGCACACGGGACGCACTCTGTTCGCGGCAAATATGAAGGCCCGGCGCGCCATTTGCGGTGAAAAGGGAAGGCCCCCGTGTGCCACAAACGGCGTGCCGGGCCTTCATTTTTGCCGCGAACAGAGCGCTCGGGCCTTCATCTTCACCGCAAATGGAGCGCGTCCCGCGGCATGCCGGTGAGAGAGAATGCGTGTGTGAGAGAGGGGAGGGTGAGAGAGAGCATGGTTGGTGAGGGGGGTGGGGAAGGTGGGAGATAGCAGGAGGGTGTGAGAGAGAGCATGGGTCGTAAGAGAGGGTGGGTGGGGGGATGTTTGAGTGTGGGTTTCAGAGAATGGGAGCCTATATGAGGGGAAGGGGATGCCGGTGAGCGAGAATGTGTGTAAAAGAGGAGAGGGGGTGTGGGGGAGGGTGGTAAGAGGGGGAGTGGGGGGGGAGTGGGGGGGGATGCTTGTAGGTTTCAGAGAGGGAGCCTATGTGAGGGGAGGGGAGGGTGATAGCGCAGGAGGGTGAGAGACAATGGGAGGTAAAAGAGGGGGGCTGGGGGGATGCTTGAGTGTGGGTTTCAGAGAGAGGGAGCCTATATGAGGAGATTGTGAAGGAGTGTATATGTGTGTGAGAGATTGGGAGCTTGTGTGTATGAAAAAGGGATTGTGTGTATGTGAGGGTGCTAGCCTGTGTGAAGGGACTGTGTATGTGAGGGAGCCTGTATGAGGGTGTGTGAATGTGTATTAAAGAGGGGGAGCATGTGTGTGAGAGAGGAAGGGACAGAGGGAGCCTGTATGAGGGGCAGTACTGAGAACAGGGTCAAGTCTGGGACTGGCAATAGAGTGGAAAGGGTTGAGCCTAGAGGTGAAGGGGAGAGATACTGGCAGGTGGAGGAGTTGGGGCCTGAGAGGGCAAACTGGCCAGGGGACTAGGGAGAGCGAGTGGGACACTCTTACAGTGAATTTCTAGGAAAATTCTCCTCAAAATATTTAAAATTCTGCAACTTTAAGTAACAATTTTTTCTGTAATAATTTAAAATGTAGTTACTTAAAGACTATCATATAAATTGTGTTATTTTGACCAATATAAAGTTTGCAGAATTTTGCAGAATTTTCAATTTTTGTGTGCAGAATTTTCAGTTTTTGTGCATAGAATTTTAAAATTTTTTGCTCAGAATTCCCCAGGAGTAGAATATTAACCAAATCAAGGTTGATCAGCAATTATGGTGAAAGTTCAGGAGGCAAGAATTAACACTTCCCTTCTCCCCGTTAGCCATGACACTTAAAACCCTGACGTTCTGTCTATTTAGCTTTATTTTATTATTTGCACATCATCCATAGCAGAAGTAAAGTTAGGCAGCAGGGGTCCTGGCGTGCGCCTGTGAGCATAAATATTTACATGCTAATTTAAAGTTAAAATCCCAGAATGTCCATGCCCCACCCAGGCCACACCCATGCACTGCCCCTTTTTTTTTCATTTGCGCGCATAGTAGCAAGTATGTACCTATCCAGGTGGCTTTTAAATCCACTTGGCACGTACCAGCCCAACTTGTCTCCATATCTCCCATTTTTGGCAAGTGCCAGCCTTTTAAAATTTGTCTCTAACGTTCTAATGCAATGTTCTAATGCCAACTCTGGTCCTCGAAAGCCACAAACAGGACAGGTTTTCAGGATATCCGAAATGAATATGTATGAGATAAATTTGCATGCACTGCCTCCATTGTATACAAATCTATCTCATGCATATTCATTGTGGATATCCTGAAAATCTGGCCCATTTGTGGCTCTCGAGTACCATAGTTGGCCACCTCTATTCTAATATTTTAGCAGTTTCACCAAAATTGCTAAATTCAATATGGTGCTCTGCACTCAGAGAAGCTTGTGTTGGTCCCTAAGACTTTCCTCCATTTTGTCCAGCCTATTGAATGCTAAGTGGCAGCCTGATCAACAAGAAATTTTTATTCTCTGTTATTGTTTCATTACAGTTGACCAGAATAAAATCCCTTTGGAAAGACAGAGTTGGTATGCAGTTTTTAAATGTACTGAAGGGAGTGGGTCTGGCTGTAAGCTAGAATGGGAGCCATACAGTCACGGCAATGAATCTCTCTGGGGAAAACAGCAAGGTGAAACCAATTACACCTGCATACATGTAAGACAGTTTTATTATATTTAAGCCCTTTTTCTTGGTTTTCACTGTTCCGTTGGGCACAGAAAATAATTTATTCTCTGGCGCTGTCCCTTCTCACTTGTCCCCAAAGTGGGGTTCTTTCTGTGAGGGTGAAGGCAGTCCTTCTTGGCCCAGGCAGTGGTATGAATTTATCCTAAATGTGTGAGTCTCTCACTGTCTCTATAGATATGAAGTATTGCTGGGACAAACAAGCTGGACACAGCTGTGGGTGTTCAAAATAAATATTACTCATTTCTTGAAAAGCTAAATCACTGTTCAATCGGAAGATAGCAAAGTATATTTATAAAGGGGTATCTTACAATGATCTCACTTCCTCTGAGTCTCTCCGGTTCCTGGGATGTAGTGTATCACTTCTCTCAGTCTATAAACTGTCCTAATGGGCTAGGGATATCCTACTTGTGTGGAATCTCCTGAATCCCAGAAAAATCCTACCTGAGTCCAATTGCCAAATCTCGGTCACCCAACCTAAATCCTAGTCCCTTGAGGTGGAAATCATGTAGAAGGTCTCCTGATCTTCCTCCTTCTTCCCGAATTTCCAATAGATGTATTTCTCTAAAGGAAAATCTGATGTCTGCAAACAAGAACCAGAATCCTGCTGCACTGGCTTCCACTGTGAGGATGGGTAGAAAATACCTCACAGACATCCAAAAATCTCATGTTGGGTAATGCTGTCACTGATCTTCCTTCCACTAAGGAGTAGAAGAATAGCTCACAGATCTTCAGCCCCTGGCCTTCGAGTTGAAACTTGTCCCACTCCTAAAGGTCCAGGGGTTTCCCCAGAATAACACAACTTCTAAAATGGTGAAAATATTCAAAACCTCTTTTCCAAAATCAAGGTAGACCCTTTCAGGCAGGAAGTGCATTGATAAGAGATCTCCGTTAATCACTAAATTGGGTTAGCAAGGGAAAATCAAAACAAAACCCTCTTGTCGAAACCCAACTAAAAATGACACCGCTCCTACTCCTGTTCCCCCCCCCCCCCCCACCAAGTAGACTGATACCACCAATCACAGCCAGCCTCAAGAATGGTGTCTCTCTCTAAGCTGTACATTTTATGGGCAGGGACTTAGGGCCATCTGGTGGCCGACCAGGCGGTCACCACATATACATTTTACTGAGGGCATGAAAAAATTAAAATCAATAGCAATGCCTCGGTTCTAAAGTGAATGTTAACACCAGCTACCAGGAAATCCCCTTTGATAACCAGTTCAAAGTGAAAGGACTACTAAAGCAGGGGGGTGTTGACCCTTCAAACTTCCATTAATATCAAAAGCCACCTCTTTGCACCAACACCTCCCTCCTGTACTATCAAGCACTACCCTGCATATGTATCTCATTCCATCACATGATCATGACCCTTCACACATCCAATGCTTCCTTCCCTTAGCAAAGCCATTACCCTGCCCAAACCAACATGAACCTCCATACAAGATCATGCCTGCTACCCCCAAAACCACCCAGACACCATTCAAGGTAACTACATATTGTCCTGAGTGTTTACCCTCCTCCCCAACACTCTAGAATGACTATATAGACAGACAGGAGGGGCAAGAAATCCTTTCTTCTAGCAATACTGTGGCCAGAAATAGGTGCTAGAGTCACTTCAACCCCACTATTGCAGTGTTGAAGTGCCCCTAGCAATGTCATTTGGTAGATTCAGTGATGCCTGGGCAAAGGCTTTCATGGCACCCTATCAGTGAAAATGAGGGATCCACTAAAATGGGGAAGAATCCACTTTGAAGGAGTGGGAAAGTTCATGGATTATGGAAATGGAGGAGCTATCTTGTAGGGGTCTGGCTGCTTTGATATTATCACATCCTTGATAGTGTGAGGAAGAGTTTGATCTTGCAGTGCACCATGATTATCTAGGATGGTGTTATTGGGAAGGGTGGATGTTGTGTTCTTCATCCATGGCAGACCCACAGCCAGGTCCACTCACCCCAAATGCCGGGCCTCCAGAGCTGGTCCGACCTCCTTGGTGGCGGTGAGCAGTCACCTCCACTCCCATGCTCCTCTTGTGCTCCCGGGACCCTCCTGTGCTCCCGGGACCCTCCTGTGCCATGACAAGTTCCTCCGGGGCTGACCAAGCCTCCCCGCATGCAGCACGGGGAGACACCGCCACCTCCTCCTCTTCAGCCTGTCGGCCCTAGGCACACACACGGCTCTCTGGGATTTAAAGAAGCCATGGCGGGAAAGTCTCCTGCAGCCCCAGGTGATGGCATCGACCAGCTCCACTATATAAGGCAGGCTCAGACACTCAGAGCCTGCCTTAGCAACAGGTCTCTTTGCTTCTCTGCTGTGTGCTTCATTGCTCATCCAGTTCCTGCTCCAATTCCTGTTCTTGCCCTACCTTCAGTCGGACTTCCTTGGCTTGACCTGTGTTGCGCCCGTCGGTTGCAGACGGCTGCGACCTTTGCTGTTCACCTCTCTTTTCCCTGCACCAGCAATTCTCAAGGCCATGGCAGCCTCAGCCTGCAAACGCCACCTTCCCCGGCATCCCTGGGACGGTGTGGGCAATCCCATCCGCCATCTTGAATTGGGAATTACCTAGGGCACACAAGCGCACGCCAGGCCCTCTCTTATCCACATCATGGCAGAAACCTCGGGGGCGTCCCCTCCGCATGACATCACCCGCCAAGTGTATTTATACCATCCAGCCTATACTTCCTATGAGTTAGCAAGGACTTCCTTCCTGCTTATTCCACTCCATTCGGAGACGCTTTGCTTTCACTATTTGAACTGGTTCCTGAACTCCTGGACTTAGAACTCCTTAGGTACTCGCTCCTCGGGGGCCTTGTTACGTTCTGGCTATCCACTCCTCAGAGGGCCTTCCTGCCTGGAGAATCCATCTATCCTTGTTTGGGATCCTGTCTGTTCAGCATTGTGAGTGCTGTTCTCATTTCTAATATCTTGCTGACGGAACCGCCGGTGTAACCCATGTCTCAGGCCACTACCATGCTCATCCCAGCTACCTTCCTACACTACAGATTGAGTACCATCATCTACTCTGCTCTGCTGACCTCCTGCACCTATCTGAACTACTACTCGCTGATCCTCAGCATACCCCGCTCTGCGGGCCACTACTGGATCTACCAAGAAGAGGTGTGTCATCTAGAGAGGAGTTTCCTGGCGTACCCTTCTCTGCGGGCCACTACCAGGAATATCATCATTGAGCAGCCTTACTACTCTGGACTGTTTTCTCTCCCCATTGTGGGTACTACCCATGTTTCCAGTATAATAAAGTCTCTTACATCTGTGTCCATCTCAGCTGAGGCCACGCCTATTGTAGTGAGTCCCCACAGGGCTCCTCCCTGTGGGTGGAGTCAGCTCTCACTATGATCCAGGGTCCACAACTCTATGAGATTATAACAACCTGGACTTGAACCTGACTTCGAACTTTGCCATCTGTCACCGATCTTCAGTCTGAACCCGACTCCGAGTCTATCTGCCTGCCTCCGACCATTCTGCCTGAACCTGACCTCGCCTATAGCCATATGCCCTCGACCTTCTGCCTGGACTCGACCTTGGCCCTCATCTCGCCTTGATGGGACCCTCCGACTCCACTGCTTTCTGGCATTCTGCCCTCTGGACACCTATCTCAGGATCATCCACATGGAAGCCCACCTAAGTCCAACCTGCCCCAGGACCCAAGGGCTCAACCTGCAGGGAACAAGGGCTGGTATAGGCGAAGCTCCAGTTGGCCTCTGCTTCATGCCTGGCCTCGCTTCCCAATGGTAGGAACACAAATATATTTATGTGATATTATATATTATATTTATATTTTATATTTATATTATATTATATATTATATTTATGTGATATTAATATATGGTTTCTAAAAAGGATTTTGTATCAATATATATATAGAGTGAAATAAACTAAAGTGTGTTTCCTTAGGTATTGTGAGTTCATGGTTTTAGGAAACAGAATATACCTTTTGTGATATATTACCTTTATGGGTTAGGATGATGCCAAGGAGGGACGGTCTGTGTTTTGGAGGTGTGATGATAAGAAAGGAGGACTGTTATTGTGGGGAAATTTCAAATCTTGAAGCAATAATTGGAAGGATGAAATCCCTCTTACTAAATAGCCCCTTCACTTGAGAAGCAGCATGCACTGTTATACTTTAATACCTGGTTCTAGGCAGGTGTTACATTTTTGGCATTAAAGAGCCCTTGGTAAATAAAATAAAAGGTGAATTTTAAAAACCCAACATGCACATTAATTAGGGGATGCTTGAATATATTGGCCATGCGCATGCCAATCAGATTTTAAAAGCTGCCAAGATCCCCCAGAGTATGTATATATTATAAAATGGCCACATCCCTGGACACGGGCCAACATATGTGCAAATGTGTGCACATGTGCCAGTTTGAAAGTTACTGTCCTTGGGAGGAGAGCATAACATGCTACTTACTGTGCACACATTAAAGTCCCAAGAACATGTAACATTCATTCATTTATATGAGAAGAGACACTAATGAGAAGAGACACACACATACTGTTTCAAAACACGAATAATGTTAATTGCTTTTTGTTAAATATCATTATTTTTACTTCAATGTTCCTTGTAATAATGTTTTAGGGTTGATTGTTATTGTTCAATGTTCTATGTAAAAAACCCCAGTCTAACCCCTAGACCAGGGCAACCTTTTCGTTACTTGTAAACCGGATTGATTTGTATTGCATACAGGAATTCCGGTATATAAAAAATTAAAATAAATAAATAAATAAATAATGTTGCATGCTACCGCTAATGCGTGTCATAAAAATAGCATGCTATGCAAAAAGGCCTTATCTCACATAAAACGCCATTCATGCTAGTTTCAAGGAATTTTGATAATAGTACAGCATTAACAGGAATTGGAAATCTGGCTCATAGAGAAAAAGCAGAATTATTGGTGCATTTATTTTAGAATCTGATGGAAATTTGCTATAAAAAATATTTGTTGTTTTTTCATAAATGTGATATCTTTTTGATCAGCATAAAAGTTAGAATTTAGATGACTTTGATACAACCACATGAGCACAAAAGAAATGAGTCATTCTTCTAGCTGAAATGAGAGTATCATTTGAGTTAAAAAAAAATGTTCCTGCAAGTAGCAATATGGCTGTGTGAGCTCAGGTGCAGGTTTTTAATTTTCCTGCGATCACATTTTCTCGTAATTCTATTTTCTTTAATTTTTTGACTCATGGGCTGCAATGGTGAGAAGAAATGGTGAAACTAACTGAGATAAGAACACTGGGGTAGATTTTCAAAGGGGTACATGCCGAGCCTATTTTGCATAGGCTCGGCGGCGCGCGCAAGCCCCAGGACGCGTGTAAGTCCCAGGGCTTGCATGGAGAGGAGTGCCGGGGGGCGTGGTGGGGGCGTGGTGGTCGTGACGCTGCGTTTTGGGCGCGTGGTGCAGGTGACGTGACATTTCGGGGGTGGCGCCGCGGGCGTGGTTTCGGCCCGGGGGCGTGGCTGCGCCCTCCGGAACAGCCCCGGGTCGGGTGATGGCGAGCCAGCAGCCCGCTGGCGCGCGCAGATTTACATCTCCCTCTGGCAGGCGGGGTGGGTTAGGTAGGGGAAGGGAGGGGAAGGTGAGGGGAGGGTGAAAGAAAGTTCCCTCCGAGGCAGGCTGTGTGGCTCGGCGTGTGCAGGCTGCCCAAAATTGGCAGCCTTGCGCGCACCGATCCCGGATTTTAATGGCTACGCGTGTATCTATTGAAATCCCGCGTACTCTTGTTCGCGCCTGGTGCGCGAACAACAGTACGCGTTCGCACTAAATTATAAAATCTACCCCACTGAGCTGAGATAAAAACACCAAGGAGTAGATTTTTAAAAGACGTGCTGATTTTATAACATATGCATGCCGATTTTATTTTGGTGCACACATGTGCGTGCGGGTGGTGCATAAGGGGGGATTTTCTTAAAAAGCATGTGGCGACGCAATCGGGACATCCCCAGTTCCCTCCTAGTCCAGACTGGGAGGGAACTTCCATAAGTCCCTACCTAACCGTCCTCTCTTTTCCCTTCTCCTCCCCAACTCCTATACCCTACCTATCCTCATTTTTTTTGTTAAAGAACTTACCTCCTCCTATGGAGCAGTAGTAAATTCTGCACACTGACCGGCTGCTGGCACGTGCTTCCCCGGGACAGCGCCTAATAACGCTGTCCCAGCTGGCCCCTGGCCTGTCCTCCACCCTGCCCAGACCCTGCCTCTGGTCCACCCATTTTTTCTAAACCCTGGCTCTTCTGCGCATATCAGCAGATACGCGCGTGGCTGGGCCATTTATAAAATGCACTCGGCGCACATCGGCCCTGCCATGCGCATATCTGCCAGGATTTGCACACACCAGGGATTTAAAATCCCCCCATAAAGGAGTTCAAAAGGACATGGAATAAACAGAGAGGATCCCTAGTGGTTAGAGGGTGGAAAATGAAGAAACAAGGTAACCTGTGGTACTGTTAGGTGCAACATTTCTGCAAGGGGGTAACCTGCATGGAGCAGAAGTTACTACACTTAACATATTTCTGTATCTTTCTGCCACATTTTCTTGATCTCTGATTGCATCATTTGATACTTGAGGATATTCTCTGTCTCTATACAATCCACTATACAGTTTTTTTTGTACTGGCACTTCTATCAGGAATGCTGTTTTTGTGCTTTTCTTCTCTACCACAATATCTACTTTTTTTTCATCAAGCTTTTTAGCTGTTGCAGTGGGAATGTTCTCGGTGATCACAACTTCTTCATGCTCTTCAGCTTTATTGAGCTAGTGCCTTTTCCATCTAGAGTGCAGATAGTAGAATCCATGGTGCTAATGACTTGTTTAACTTAGCTATCGGTGGCCTATGAATGCAGGTCTACTGGAGCAACTGCTGCTTCATTTGGCTTAGCATCTCCGTTAGCTGGTTTAATGGTTTCTGGAAGCAGTTGTTCACTCAACAGCACCCTAATAATTTCAAGGAATAGTTCTGCTGCCTGCTCAGATATCAGGTTTACTAAAGATTTATGTTCCTGTTTGCACCACTCAGTCAACCATAATCAAAAGAATCATGAAACTAGAATGGAAGCTGCCAGATGAGATCGCTCCGTGGTGAGACTACACCTTGAGTACTGTGTGCAGTTCTGGTTGCTGCATCTGAAAACAGATATAGTTGCACTGGAGAAGGTCCAGGGAAGAGCAACCAAAATGATAATGGGGATGGAACGGCTTCCCTCTGAGGAAAGGCTAAAGAAGTTAGGGCTGTTCATCTTGGAGAAGAGATGGCTGAAGTGGAATATGATAGAGGTCTATAAAATCATGAGATGTCTAGAATGGGTAAATGTGAATCAGCTATTTACTCTTTCAGATAATAGAACAACTAGGGGGCACTCCATAAAGTTAGCATGTAGCACATTTAAAACTAATTGGAGAAAATTCTTTTTCACTCAATGCACAATTAAGCTCTGGAATTTGTTGCCAGAGGATGTGGTTAGTGCAGTTAGTGTAGCTGGGTTTAAAAAAGGTATGAATAAGTTCTTGGAGAAGTCCATTAACTGCTATTAATCAAGTTGACTTAGGGAATAGCCACTGCTATTACTGGCATTAGTAGCATGGGATCTACTTAGTGTTTGGATACTTGCCAGGTGCTTGTAACCTGTATTGGCCACTGTTGGAAACAGGAAGCTATGCTTAAAAGACCCTTGGTCTGATCCAGTATGGCATGTTCTTGTTCTTATTCTTTCAATAGTTTGATCTCTTATGACCTAATTAGAAGCTACTATAATGAAAAAATGGACAGGTTTAATACTTATCTAGTTTATAGTCAGACATCACACCTCAAGGTGACTCCTTGGATGAATTTTCAATTAAAACTGCTAAAACCTGAAAAGATCATTTGGACTTCTTAATTATAAATAGCACACTACTTGAAATGTCCAACAGATAGTGAAAAAAGTATACAAGATTATTATTATGATATATATATTTATATTTACATCTATTAAAATGTAAGAATGGCCTAACACATAAAAGGTCTAGGTGATGAACAAGAGAACAATCATAATATAAAACATACAAAGAAAATAATACATTCATATACAAATAATGCATTGAAATAAAATCATAAAATCAAATGCAATAGTACATTCATTTAAAATTAGTCATAAAATCAAATAAAGGACATAAGTAAAATTAAAAGCTTGAAGTTTTGATTCCTAAGCACTCTCTTAATGTGATTCCTGGCAGTCAGATTGTACACCTGTGATATCTTTTCTTCTTGGTTAGGATTTGAGTACAATAGAATTTTTTTTTTTTAATTTGAGGATAAAATGAAAAAAAAAATCCTGTTAAATTGGAGATTTGCATGAATTTGCAGATAGGCTTTGCATGATTTTTCAAAGTGAAAGATATGTGTACTTTGATTTGAAATTTTATCATGTAGAAAACACTTATTATCATTTGTGCCTGCTTTTTCAGTGAGATTGATTTTTGTTGGCAAAGTATGCTTGAAGGTTTGAAAATGCCATATATGTGTCTACTGTTCCTTCCCTGACCTAAACAGCTCAGGAGGGATACCTCAATATGACTGAAAGTCCACACAAGAGGTGTGCATTCATTTTCTTTTAATTTTCATAATAATTGTGCACTAAATCGAGTTAGTGCACACATAACTGAAAACCAACTAAAAATAAACCCCAAACAAATAAAAATAAAACAAAATAAAACAAAGAGTTTTGGCTACACATCCCTATTCTACACATTGTGCAACAAAACTCAAACTTTTAGAAGCATTGAGGGAAGTCATCTTTCAGATAGCTGATAGGGATGTACATTCATTTGAAATGAAATGGGAAATGTTAGCAACATTTCCCATTTCATTTCAATTTATTTTTAAAATAAAACAAAAGAAAACTGAACAAAATTTAATTTCTTTCATTTTTTTTAAATTATGCCACCACCATCACAAAAAAAAAAAAAATCCATTCCTATCTCTTCTTGCCCTCCTCTGATCTCTCTCAGCCTCCACCCATCTGGACCCCCTTTCCTATTCTTCATGGGGTAGGAGCAATCACAAGTGGTGCCGACAGACTGAGGATAGAACCAATATAAATTTCTATCATAAAAAATAGCACCAGCCTGAGTTATGCCCAGGCCACTGTCATTTTCTTATATGAAATAAATAAAAAATAGTGGCAGCATCAATCTGCTGGCATCATTTATATTTAAGAACATAAGAACATAAGAAAATGCCATACTGGGTTAGACCAAGGGTCCATCAAGCCCAGCATCCTGTTTCCAACAGTGGCCAATCCAGGCCATAAGAACCTGGCAAGTACCCAAAAACTAAGTCTAATTATTCCATGTAACCATTGCTAATGGCAGTGGCTATTCTCTAAGTGAACTTAATAGCAGGTAATGGACTTCTCCTCCAAGAACTTATCCAATCCTTTTTTAAACACAGCTATACTAACTGCACTAACCACATTCTCTGGCAACAAATTCCAGAGTTTAATTGTGCGTTGAGTAAAAAAGAACTTTCTCCGATTAGTTTTAAATGTGCCCCATGCTAACTTCATGGAGTGCCCCCTAGTCTTTCTACTATCCGAAAGAGTAAATAACCGATTCACATCTACCCGTTCTAGACCTCTCATGATTTTAAACACCTCTATCATATCCCCCCCTCAGTTGTCTCTTCTCCAAGCTGAAAAGTCCTAACCTCTTTAGTCTTTCCTCATAGGGGAGTTGTTCCATTCCCCTTATCATTTTGGTAGCCCTTCTCTGTACCTTCTCCATCGCAATTATATCTTTTTTGAGATGCGGCGACCAGAATTGTACATAGTATTCAAGGTGCGGTCTCACCATGGAGCGATACAGAGGCATTATGACATTTTCCGTTTTATTCACCATTCCTTTTCTAATAATTCCCAACATTCTGTTTGCTTTTTTGACTGCCGCAGCACACTGCACTGACGATTTCAGTGTGTTATCCACTATGACACCTAGATCTCTTTCTTGGGTTGTAGCACCTAATATGGAACCCAACATTGTGTAATTATAGCATGGGTTATTTTTCCCTATATGCATCACCTTGCACTTATCCACATTAAATTTCATCTGCCATTTGGATGCCCAGTTTTCCAGTCTCACAAGGTCTTCCTGCAATTTATCACAATCTGCTTGTGATTTAACTACTCTGAACAATTTTGTGTCATCTGCAAATGTGATTATCTCACTCGTCGTATTTCTTTCCAGATCATTTATAAATATATTGAACAGTAAGGGTCCCAATACAGATCCCTGAGGCACTTTACTGTCCACTCCCTTCCACTGAGAAAATGGCTCATTTAATCCTACTCTTTGTTTCCTGTCTTTTAGCCAGGAGTGACTGTAGATTGCCTCTGCCTCATGAAGAAAAGGGTGAGAGAGTCATGGGGAGGTGAGGTTCATTGTGGCAACTCCGAGGGATCAGAGGAGGGTAAAAAGAGCCCAGTTATGATTTTTTAAATGTATCTCATATTTTTCTTTTCTTTTATTACTTTTTTAACATTTTTTTAAATTTAAATAAATGAATAAAAAAAAACCCAACAAATCAAATTCAAAAGATTACGGTGGTGGAGATGCTTAGCAATATTGATGATAACACAATCAAATGTGACATAATCACTGGAAAGAGGATATCAAGAATAACTACTGTAGCATGTAACTTCAAATAAGGAGACTATTATGAATGAGGAAATTAGTTAGGAAAAAAACTATCCGGAGATTTTCCAAAGGTTAAAAGTTTGGATGAAGAATAAGCACTGTTCAAAAATACAATCTTGGAAGCCCAGATAAAATACAATCTGTACATTTAAAAAAAAGTTCGAGAAGACCAAATTACTTCTAGCATGGTTTAATGATGAGGTGAAAGAGGCAGTTAAAGGCAGTTTAAATTATGTTTTATGTTTTTAATTTTTAATCCTTTGATTGTATAAATTAAGATCTTCAGAACAGAAATGTGAAATATAAATAAAATAACATTTTTCAAAAAATAGAAAGCAGACCAAAGCAAGGAATAAAGGAAAGAGCATTAGTACTGGCAAGTTAGATGTAAAATAGTAGTAAGAGAGTCAAAGAGAATTTGAGAAGCTTGCAATAGAAGCAAAAACTAGTAATACTTTTTTTTTCAAGTACTTTTGAAGCAAAAAGCCACTGAGGAAGTCAGATGGTCTACTGGATGTTTGAGGGGTAAAAGGAGTGTTCAGGGAGGACCAGAAAACAGAAAAACTAAATGAATTCTTTGCCTCAGTCTTTACTGAGGAGGATGTTGGGAACATATCCACAACAGAAACATTCTTTGATGGTAATGATTCTAAACAATTAAAGAAATCTGAGTTAAAGGAAGATCAAATTGAAAATGAAAAAGAAATAAATCTCACTATGACAGGATGGTATACATTCCAGAGTCCTGAAAGAACTCAGACATGAAACTGAAGAGCTGTAACTAGTCACCTGTAAACTATCATTTAAAATACCCACAATTCCTAAAGTCTGCAGGGTCACCAATAGAAATATACATACGCAATTGTATTTAGTTTCATTTTGTTAATTTGTTTTTCAGGGTATTTTTTTTATTTATTTTTCATTTTTCATTATTTATTACCTTCTTTTTTCATGTTTTTTTTTATTTTTAGCAAATGGTGAATGCTATTTATTTATTAATTTATATTTTATGTATATTCTGCTTTTTCAGGGACTTCAAAGCTGATTACATTTAGGCCTTGTAGATAATGTACTATCTAACTGGGAAGGTTCAGATAAATTTAGTGAAGAGAGGTTTAGGTTTGACTCCCCCCAATGGGAGCTGAAGATGGTATGCTCTATCAGTATATAAACCCCCGCCACCATCTTAGGTTGGATTCTTAATTGGATTTGTGGTTAATGTTTCAGAAGGTAGGATGTCTCTGCCTCCTGTTAATTATTTTTGCTAACTTAGGCCTGGATTTTCTAAGGTCTGCGACCTTAGAAAATCTGGCGATAACATGGGGGTGGGGTGGCGAAGCAGGGGGCAGGCCTGTGAAAGCCAGCAGGGATTGCACCTTCGTGGTGCAATCGCTGCCAGCTTTCGCACCCAATAAGCGCCATTGTAAAAGGTGGTGTTATTGGGTGCGGAACTGGCGGCGAAAAGGGCCCTTACCTTTTCCCTGTCAGTGACGTCTTCATGGTGTCTGCCCCGGTGCCGCCCCAACTCCTCCACTTCCAGTGCGGATGCCACCCAGAACCTGCCCCGATTAGGTTTCACGTGCGATCCCTTTTGAAAATGACCCCATTAGGGGGTTATTTTCTATCCTTATTGCACATGAAAAGTCCCTTTTCACGTGCGATAGCAAGTGGGGGGAAGAGTTGGGGTAGAGTCAGGGTGGGGAGGGGAGGAGTCAGGGCGGCGAGGAGGCAGATGCGGTGGTATCGTCACTGGCAGCAATAAGGTAAGCCACGTTATCACCGCCAGTAGCGCACCCAATAGCACCACCTTTCACGGTGGTGCTAATGGGTGCAAAAGCCGGCAGCGATAACACCGCAGTGGTGCGATCGCTGCCGGCTTTCGCAGGCCCGCCCCCCTTTCGCCCCGTTACCGCCGGGATTCACCGTTCTCTGTGAGAATGGAAAATCCAGGCTTTAGTTTAGAGTATTCTTCTGAGTTACACTTGTGGGATCAGTCTTTTGTCTGAACTATTTTTTACTTATTTAGTCTTTTGATCCACCTTTTGGAAACCTTCCCTGTGACAGCCTTGGTGCCCCTTCAAAGAGGATTTGGGAAGTCCCTGTATAAGGTTAGATATTATTAATATTTGATATTCTACCTTTTTTCAAAATGATCTCAAGGTGAGTTATAATCAAAATTAATTACAATTACAGTTGCATCACAATAGTAATTGATCATATAACCAGATTACAGTAGAGAAATGAGTTAGTTTACCATGACCATGGTCACCTGGAATGAAACAGAGCATGTGCTAAGTGCCTGGTCTACTTGATATATTAGAGGGTAAGGGTAGTGCTGGGTATGGACATAGATGCATAAGTCAGATACATATGTAAAAAAAAGAAGATTCATTAAATAAGAAAGCTTTAGAGAGCTGATAAGGGGTTGCATGATTTGAGAATTCTAACAGTCATTCCAAAGAGAGAAATCTCTGCATGGGATCTAGGAGAAAGTCTGAGTGAATTGCCAAACCTTGGCTTGCTTCTTGAAGATAAGATAGCTTGCTTCGAGATAAGAGGGTAATGGTAATTAAAAAAATAAATACAGTTTTTGCAAATATTTAATTTATGCATTCAAGAAAACCTTGTTGATAACAATGCTGAAGAACCAAGAAAAATATGAGAAAAGAGAACAAATTAAATGCAATCCCCTGGGTGGGAAGGTTTCCATAGACTGTACACAAGGGTACACAGAAAGAGAGCTGGACCCTATCTGCAACCTGCTCTCCATGGCTAGCTTTTCACTTCTGAGGCTCAGGGTTCCCTGTGGGAGGCAGCATAGCTTCAAGTCCCTTTTGCAATGTCAAAATCCACAGCCCTTTCCCAGTTATTGTAAAGAACACTGATAATCTCCACAACATGCAGTACCAAAAATCACACTGAGAGGTGGTTTTCCAACTTTCTTACTGATAGTTGATCAAATGACTGAGGATTCTTTTCAGCACTTAGATTAGGTTTTAAATAAAGTTAGTAAATAATGGAATAGCAGAAAGATTAAATCATTTGTGCCCTCATTCTTCTAGTAAAAGTTTTAAATTTAATGGAAGCCAATTTCTTAATATTTGATATCCTTCTCCTTCCAGTCTCTCAGATTAAAGAAAGCTTAGTCCTCCTTGCACTCCCAAAGTTATGACTCATTTCCTCCCCCCCCCCCCCCCCAATTGTAGAACAGTTAGAATAAAGTCCCAAGTATTTATCAGAAAGTAAGTTCCAATTCTTGTACCTTTCCTGAGGTCTTCTCATTTACCTCAGATTCTTTATGACAGTACCAGTGGGCAGCACTCTCCTCTGATGGAATCCTCCACTCCTCAGGCTTTGCCAAAATAAGAGAAGCCTCTTCTCTCATTAGAATTGAAACTGATTCCACTGGAACCAAGGGCACTCCGTTCCAGGTGGAAAAATAATAGACTTTGTTATCAAAAATAGGGAAAAACAAGCAAGAGTCAGGAAGGACAAAAACACGTCCTTGCCTCAAAATGAGGAAATAGTTATTGAAGAAAACATAACTCAAGGTCGGAATAGGCCAACAGGTCTATTCCCTGAAGGAGTGATAGAACTCTGCCAGACTGAATATCTGCAAATAGATCGGGCTCGTTCATGCCAAGCGAATTTTAAAAGTTGCACGGATACACACATATCTCCCGCAGCATGCAAAGCTCCCACGTTTTCAAGAAGGGGCCAGGTGTGTGCATGGACTGGTTTGTGTGCATGGGCCTTTCAGGATGTGAACCAGAGATTTGCACTTAAATACTTAAGCACCTGGGCGCATACTCGATCCCCTGCCGCATAAGTTTACTTCTGCTAAGGAGGAGGTGTAAGTTATATAATAAAGAAAAATTGTCAGATTTGTGGGGTTTTAAGGGTCGAGGCTAACTCGGGGGAGTGAAGGCTATTAAACTAGGGGTGTTTGGAGGAACTACCCCTTAACAGGGTGAACTAGGAAAGAACTGGTTTAACTGGCAATGACATCGGCGCACACCACTTTTAAAATCCGACTTAAAATTTGGCAGACATGAGCCTGTGACCAAATTATTTTATAACATGCATGTGTATGTTATAAATTGGCCACGTCCCTAATGGTGGGCCGATGTATGTGTACAAATATGCGCCTGCACGCCGGTTTTAAAGTTGCTATCTAAATTTATAGATTTAGGGTTTAGATATTTAAGAAACAAACAGTTTTAAACACATATGCATCAATATTGCCATTTTTCCCAAAACATTTATTCTCTCCAAAATATACCCATCTCTTCGTCTCTACTTATCATGCTTTGTGGAAGCTGACTCTTATATTTAGCATGTGACCTGAAAAATGTATGCTTGCCATGAGACAGGAGTAAAATATTTGGCGTTTGAAAGCACACACTAGCTATTTGGCATGACGCACTTGCTAAACCCTAATTTATTTATGACATTAGTTCATTTGTACGCACATATACAGTAGTTTTAGTTTGCATGTGACAATGTCTTTCCAGATCAAGTTAGTGTGCATGCTAAGCCATTAGTGCCTAGTGTGCTATTTTTTAGCTCAAATTAAGTGATGTCAGCAAGCATGATAGTTAAGTTTTAGTGCATAAGCTCTATAACAGGAAGAGTCAGCACAGCAGTACATTTATTATTTGTAATAGCAGAGTTTAATAGTTATAGCTATCCTTTGCTGAATACAGTTAAGTTTGCAAAGTGCTTGACTTAAACATAAACAATCTATAAAGTTGTCCTTAAAGAACTGTAACAGCTGAATTATTAATATGTAAGCAGCTTTACTCCTTTGAAAAATAATTAATAGTGGTTAGAAAGGAAAGGACAGCTTTCAGCCCTTGACAAAAGCATCTGGGCGAATTTTAAAATGCACGCAAATGCAAATTCCAGGGGATAAGCATGGGGCCGGGCCCTGCGTGCGCCGAGTGCATTTTCAAAAGTACCCGGCCATGTGCATATCTCCCGATGCTCGCAGAAATGCCGGGCCAGCCAAATGGGGCAGGCTGGGGTGTGTGGTCTGGGTGGGAAGGTGCGGGGTGGGGGTCTACTGGGACAGTGGCCATTAGGTCCTGTCCTGGGGCAGCGCGTGCCAGCAGCCAGCCGTTGTGCATAACTTACTTCTGCTCCGAAGGAGCAGGTAAGTTAAAAAACAAACAAAATAAAATGGTATATTTGACGGCATTAGGGGTCAGGAGGAGAGGGGGAAAGGTAGGAAGGTTAGGTAGGGGTATAGGGAAGTTCTCTCCCAATCTGCTCCTTAATATGGCACAGACTGGGAGGGAACTGAGAAGGCCTATCTGCATCACTGAGTGTATTTTTGTAAAATATCCCCCCTGGCGCTTGAGAGATGAAATCCACCCACACTTGCATGCGCTGATTATAAAAATGGGTGAGCAAGTGCGTGCGGATATCGTGTTTTATAACATGCATGCAGCGACGCGCGCATGTTATATAAATCGGCACATCCATACACGCGCCCCGGGAGCCGCATGCACATGGACGCCTGCGCGCATCTTTAAAAATCGACCCCAGCAGAATTTCTAGTTGTACATAAAGTACTATAAAAAAAAAGCACCAATGAAGATGTTTTTATAAAGCTACCTTTAGTAAAATAAATAAACATGTAACGTGGCATACAGAGCATAAAGTGCTGGGAATAGATTGTGGGAAGAATGCTCGGATTGACAAAACTGACAACGGAAGACAACGCATTTCATAAGTGAATATTCTTGTTTTGACAAGGAAATAATGAATTAATGCCTTGCGCTACTGCACAGAATAAAGTGGTAGAATATATAATAGAAACATCTCTTAAGGGAAAAAGTTCTGTTTAATTCATCTCCTGCATATTTGACACCAGCAGAGGTAAAACATGACAAAAGGTTTGTTGAATAAATCTAAAAATGTTTTCTCATCACTAAAGCTGAATATGTTATTACCAAGTTATTAATCAATATGGTAAAAGGAGATTGTTAACAAAAATCCCATTTGAAAAATCCCTTGTTCATTAGAATAAGAGGGAAAGCCGACAGTAACTCAATGCATGGTTCAGAGGGCGGTATCTTCAAAGGATTCTAATGAAACAGGAGAATTAGGGCAGAGACATTCCAATAAAAGCAAAAGCAGCCTATGTGCCTGTTAGTAAAGAATCACCTGAACTAAAGGATTCCAAATTATCCCTATCAACTGAAAAGCAGGTTGTTAAATCAAACAAAAAACACACTTTGAAATATCTATATGCCAATGCCAGAAGTCTAAGAAGTAGGCTGAAAGAGTTAGAATGTATATCAGTGAATGATGAGATAGATATAACTGAAATCTCAGAAACCTGGTGGAAGGAAATTACTACACCAGGTTACAAATTCTATAGCAATAATAGGGAGGATCAACTTGGTGTGGGGGGTGGGGTGGAGCTTTATATCCAGGATGGCATAGAGTCCAACAGGATGAAGATCATACAAGAGACTAAAGGCACAGTAGAATTTTTATGGATAGAAATGCCATGTGTGTTGGATAAGAATATAGTGACAGGAATATACTACTGTCCACCTGGCCAAAATGATGAGAAACAATGAAATGCTAAGAGAAATCAGGGAAGTTAAACAATTTGGCAGTGGAGAAATATTGGGAGATTTCAATTTTCCCAGTACTGACCGGTTAAATGTAAGATTTATTCCACACCATAAGAAAAGTGGAGGGAAGGCAAACGATTATTGGTATGTTTAAAAGGTGAGGTGAAAGAGGCTATTTTAGCCAAAAATTGGAAGAAGGATCCATCTGAAGAAAATTGGAAAAACCATAAGCATTGTTAAGTTAAATGTAAAACACTGATAAAACAGGCTGAGAAAGAATTTGACATGAAGTTGGCCATAGAGGCAAAAACTCTTAATAAAAACTTTTTAAAATATATCCAAAGCAGGAAACCTTCAAGGGAGTCAGTGGACCATTAGATGATCAATGGGTTAAAGGGGCTCTTAGGTAAGATAAGGCATCACAAAAAGATTAAAAGGTAGATTTTTAAAAGGTCACGCGCAGGCGCACATGTGTGCGTGTTTGCCAGTGCACACACTTGGACACATCAATTTTATAACATGTGCACATTTGTACACTCATTTCATAAAATTGGATACCCGTGTGCACGATTTTACATTGACAGGTACATGTATGCGCGAATCCCGTCTCAATCGCGTAAGTGGGGGACTTTAGTAGGTTAGTGCTTCGCCGCAATAGCCTCATTTCCCAGTTCCCTCCCAGTTCGCTTCTGTAAAAGAGCAAACTTCCTATATCCCCTACCTCACCTGCCTCCTTTTTACTCTACCAGCCCAACCCCTAAAACTCTGCTCAATACCCTAGATTTTCTTTGTTTTAATACTGACCTGCGGTCCATTGCAGCAGCAGCAGCAGGTTATATAGTTATCCAATTCCAGCATGTGCTTCTGTGCAACACTGACTTGATTTCACTGCCCAGGCCTGCCCTGCCCCACCCATGCCCTGCCCACACCCTGCCCAGACCCTGTCTCGGCCCGCCCTTTTTTTGCAAAACCTTCAGAATTCATGTACCAGGAGATACGTGCATGGCTGTGGGCTTCTTTAAAGGTACGCAGCCTGAGTGCGTCCCAGTCAAACACTTATCACCTGGATTGACAGTGCGTAAGGATTTTAAAATTTGCCCTTAAATGAACTCTTTGCTTCCATATTAGTAATGAAGATGTTGAAAGAAGGTTTTTGAAGAGTGATGATTCAGATGAACTGAAACAAATCACAGTGAATCTGGAAAATATGATAGGCCATACTGATAAACTAAAGAGTAGCAAATCACCTGGACTGAATGGTTTTCACCCCAGGATTCTGAAAGAACTAAAAAATGAAATTTCAGATCTATTAGTAAAAATGGGTTACCTGTCATTAAAATCTTCCATTGTAGCTGAAGAGTGGAAAGTTGCGAATGTAACTCCAATATTTAAAAAAGGTTTCATAGAAGATCCGGGAAACTATTGACTGGTGAAACTGACTTCAGTGCTGGGAAAAATAGTGGAAACCATTCTAAAAAACAAAATCACAGTACATATAGAAAGGCATGGTTTAATGGAACACAGCCAGCATGGATTTACCCAAAGGAAATCTTGCCTCACAATCTACTACAATTTTTGGAAGGGGTTAATAAACGTGGATAAAGGTGAACTAGTAGATGTATTGTATTTGTATTTTCAGAAGATATTTAGCAAAGTCCCTCATGAGACGCTTCTAAGAAAACTGAAATGCCATGGAATAGGAAGCTATGTCCTTTCATGGATGGCAAACTGGTTAAAAGACAGAAAACAGACTAGGATTAGTCAGTTTTCTCAGTGGAAAAAGGTTAACAGTGGAGTACCTCAGGAATCTGTAACTTGGACCGATGCTTTTCCATATATTTATAAATGATCTACAAAGGGATATGACTAGTCAAGTGATCAAATTTGCAGATGACACAAAATTATTCAGAGTAATTAAATCACATGCGAATTGTGATAAAATGCAGGAGGACTTTGTGAGACTGGAAGATTGAACATCCAAATGGCACATGAAATTTAATGTTGTCAAGTGCAAGGTGATGCATATAGGGAAAAATAATCCATGCTGTATTAACATGATGTTAGGTTCCATATAAGGAGTTACTTCCCAGGTCAAAAATCTAGGCATCATAGAGGATAATGCATTGAAATCATCGGCTCAGTGTGCTGTGGCAGTCAAAAAAGCAAACAGGATTTTAGGAATTATTAGCAAGGGAATTGTGAATAAAATGGAAAATGCCATAATGCTTCTGTATTGCTCCATGGTGAGATCACACCTGGCATACTGTGTGTAATTCTGATTGCTGCATCTCAAAAAAGATATAGTTAAACTGGAGAAGATACAGAGAAGAGTATCCAAAATGATAAAGGGGTTGGAACAGCTCCCCTATGAGGAAAGGTTAAAGAGATTAGAGAGAAGTGTCAGCTGAGGCGGAGATATGATTGAGGTTTATAAACTCCTGAGTGGACTAGAACGGGTAAATATGAATCGGATATTTACTGTTTGAGATAATAAAAGGACTAGAGGGCAATCCATGAAGTTAGCAAGTAGCACATTTAAAACAAATTGGATAATTTTTTTCATTCAGGGTACAAATATGCTCTGGAATTTGTTGCCAGAGTTTGAGGTTAGGGTAGTTAGTGTAGCTGGGTTTAAAAACGATTTGGATAAGTTCCTGGGGGAGAAGTCCATAAATTGCTATTAATCAAGTTGACTTAGGGATAGATTTTCAAAGGCCCATGCATGTTATAAAATACATGCATAAATGTGCATCTGATTTTAATATTGGCACGTGCATGTGAGGGCTGGTGGCGTCTCGCCCGTGCAATGGGGGATTTTATAAAATAACGCACCTCAATGCAATCGGGCCTACACCAGTTCCCTCGCAATCTGCTGCAATTCAGGAGTAGACTGGGAGGTAAATTTCCTATCCCCCTACCTAGCCTTCCTCCATTTTCCCCCTCTTCTTCCCGACCCCTAAACCTACCCTAAATAAGTAAATATCATAATTTCTTTTGTTTTACAACTTATGCGCTCCTCTCGCCTAATGGCCACTGTCCCGGTCGGCCCCTACTCCACCCCACCCCACACAGATCCTGCCCTGTGCCCGCCTCTTTCAAGGAGCCCGACACTTCGGCCTGTATCGGGAGATACGCGTGGGCTGGGCCATTTTTAAAGTCTGCTTGGCGTGCACCGCTCAGTCACGCATGTATCCCCCTGTTTTTGCATACACCAGACTTTGAAAATGTGGGCTTTAGGGAATAGCCACTGCTATTAATTGGCATTAGTGGCATGGGATGTATTTAATGACCCAGTATTGTAATTTCTTTATGTTCTCCTTTTCTTAGTTCAATGGGATATCAGATACTGGAGGGAGAAGGCGGACTTTGGCAATAAATAAGCCTGTAATCATTTATCCCTTAGATAAACTCTTTATCATTCTTTCTTTCTTTTTTTAAGCTTATTTGCCTATAATTAATAAAATGGGAATTCTCAATAATAATGGGCTGGATTATAAAAGGGGTACGCACGTAAAACTTTTAAAACGCTCCTGTGCGTGCCGAGCCTATTTTGCATTGGCTTTCAGCGCGCACAAAGCCCCGGGACGCGCATAAGTCACGGGGCTTTCCTGGGGGGCGTGTCGTGATCATCGCGTCATCGGGGTGTGTGTCAGGGCCGTGATACGGTCAGCGCATCATCCGGGGACGGAGCCGCAGGCTTGGTTTAGGCCAGGGGGCGTTCCAGGGTGTGGCCACGGCCTCCGGACAAGCCCCCGGTCCGGAACATGGCACGTGCAACAGAGGTAGGGGGGTTTAGATAGGGCTGGGGGGGGTGGGTTAGGTAGGGAAGGGAGGGAAGGGAGGGGAAGGTGGGGGGAGGTGGAGGGAACAGGCAGCGCGCGCAGGGCTCGGCACGCGCAAGTTGCACAAATGTGCACTCCCTTGCGAGCGCCGACCCCGGATTTTATAAGATACGTGCGGCTACGTGCGTATCTTATAAAATCCGGAGTACTTTTGTTCACGCCTGGTGCGCGAACAAAAGTACGCACGCATGCGCTGTGTTTTAAAATGTACTCCAATGTGTCCAAAAAATATAAAAAGCAATTTCATATATCAATCCCTTAGTATCTAAGTCTCTGGAAATATTGAGTCAATGTGAATCTCACTCCCTACATCAGCTGATGCTCTGGCCTTACACACCTTCATTGGAGAATATTGAAATGTGAACTTAACTATGATATATTTAATTCATAAATGGCATTCTCTAGGCTCCCAGGTGAAAGATGTAATGCTATCAAAAACTGAAAATAGTATTTGTAGTATTATGAACATAGAATCCTTTTAGTAGACTTAGTCAATGATGTCAGCTGAAAGAAACTACCTCAATGGCCATAACTCTCTGTCATTGAAAAACAGTGCAAAGTTAAAAATTTGTAAACAAATAAAAAGAGCCACCTCCACTAAAGTTGTTACATAATGGTCCGATCTTAATATATAGATTAGAATTACAAGAAAACATTTTAAAACATGTTACAGAAAACTGGATAAATCCAACTCCAAATTCAATTCTTTCGATTCCAATGTTTGAAGGTAATGAATCCATTCTCTAATTAGAAAAAAAAAAGTTGATCAATAACTCAGATGCATAAACCTGTAAAATCATGTTGGTTTGCTATGGCGTAAGAAATAAGAGGTGCAGTAATCTGAAAATTCTTGAGACAACGCTTATGATCAACAAACTTAATTTTAAAAGGGTGCAAAGATTTTCCCACATAGCATTTCAGACTTGGACAGCAGATGATATAGACCACATTCAAAGGAAGAATAGTCTGTATGATATTTCAATTGAATATTAATTGAAATGTGTGGAAAATTCATAGTGGAAGTAGATGAAGACAAGGACACACATCACATCACCAACAAGGAAAATATCCATCATCAGCTGTATTCAAACTGGGGGTACAGAAGTGAAGTCTAAACCAACGACAATATTGCTTATATTACAACTTCGTTTATACGCAACTCGATGGGATTCTGAAAAGAATAAAGTATGTTATAAAATACACTAACATATTAGAACAGACCTTTGGATTTCACCTATTCGAGTGGAAAAGGGAAGTACATTCCATGTATTTATTTATTTATTTTTAAATTTATATTCTGCCTTTTGGCACATCAAAGTGGATTACATTTGGTATTTCCCTATCCCCACAGGGTTTACAATCTAACTTGGAGATTTATCAAGTCATGATAAATTTCAGAGCGGCCTCAGAGCGTGCGGCTACATGCGTATCTATTGAAATCCGGCGTACTTTTGTTTGCGCCTGGTGCGCGAACAAAAGTACGCACGCGCGTAGATTTATAAAATCTGCCCCCATATGTTTTGCAAGTATAATAGGACAAGCATGAGGATGCTTTACACAGAGGATTTTTGTTAGAGAGAATCCTTTTTATAAATCACTTTTACAAATTAAACAAAGTGGATAGGTAAATGATTAAAAAAGTCGTGCTGCCATCTGATATCTGCTTGGAGCCCATTGTGGGCAGGAGTTCAGCATGATAATACCTCTGATACCGGTTCCAAAAATAAGTTAAGCCTCTATTTTTGTGTTTATCAAAATTCCCACTCACCCATGTTGCATGTGATTTTGCATACAAGATTATTTCTCTGGATTTTTTAAAAAACCTTTCTTGAACTTGTAGGAAATTGAATTCTTGGACAACGAATGTGCTAATTCCATACTGTGAAGTAAACTGACTTGCAGGCTTTTATTTTGGCTGAAACATAAATTTAGCACTTAATTTTCTTGGTTTCCAATTATGTTACACATAGATCATCTTGATTAATCTGACTCCTACTATTCAATTTGGCTGAACACAGACTGTTTAAAGTGTGAACTAATTAACATTACAACATTTACCCTTTCCTAATGAGATTCATCTACTGAAGATTAATTTCCCTTTGAAAGTGCTACTTTAGAGTAATTCATACATTTAATTTATAAATGAACATTTACAGGATTTTTTAACAAAATGGATTATGTTAATGATTATTTTCAAAAACACATACGCCAAGAACTTTATCAAGGGCATATTACAGTTTTGCTCTATTAGCCCTAATAAAAATAGTTTAAGGAAATTATGATACATTTGATGGACATTGCTAATTGCTTTCTTTATTACTTAAAAGAAACTGCATGTAAAGTGGAGTTACAAACAACTAGAGAGGAAAAATTATTTATCACCTGTCTAACTGATCTGTATCAGTTATTATTTATTACCTGTCTAACTGATCCGTATCAACTAGAGAAAAGTTATATTAAAGAGATCTTCATACACGGCTATTGCAATGCTCAAAAATGTTAGCAATTCCCCAATATAATCATAAATCTCATTGTCCTGAAATCATTATTTCAGAATTTTTGGATATGCAATTAAAAGGAGTACTTATCTACATTCAAAGTTCTCACATTGCTACTCAAGCTCCAATACCTGACGTAGTCCCACGTTTTGAAGAAGAATTCTACTTCAGAGGTAAGCTGCTATTATGAGGCTTCGATAATACACAATTGAACTGAATATTAATGTATTCATTACTCTACTGTCTGCCAATTGGTCCCTCTTCTTTTAGCTGTCAGCAGGGCCGGCGGAAGCACTAGGCGAACTAGGCGATCGCCTAGGGCGCTGAGCATTAGGGGGCGCCGAGCCGCTGATGGCCAATGGCCGCCGGTGGACGTCATCCCAATGGCGGCTGAGCAGTGAACTACTGCTATGCTGTGTGCCGGATACACACAGCAAGAAGATCGGCAGGACCGTGGTACAGTCGCGTCTAAACATGCTGGTGCTCCTCCTCCTCCTTCCTGCCCGCGCGGCCCCGGAAGAAAAATGTTGCCGGGGCCGCGCGGGCAGAAAAGAGGAGGAGCATCAGCCAATGCAGGAACTTCTCCTCCTTCCTGCCCGCGCGGCCCCGGAAGAAAAATGTTGCCGGGGCCGCGCGGGCAGGAAAGAGGAGGAGCATCAGCCAATGCAGGAACTTCTCCTCCTTCCTGCCCGCGCGGCCCCGGAAGAAAAATGTTGCCGGGGCCGCGCGGGCAGGAAAGAGGAGGAGCATCAGCCGCGTGCAGAAGAGGATCAGCGCGGCTCGAGAAGACCGGGGCCGCTGCAGAGCCCATCCTGCAGTGGCCCGTGAAGAGGAGGCCCAGAGGTGAGAGAGAGACTGAGGGTTTGTACAGTGTGTATGTGTGCGTGTATGAGATGAGTTGAGAGACTGTGTGTGTGGGTGTGAGTGAAGACCTGAATGTTTGCAGAGACAGCATGGGAGAGCCTCTGTGTGTGTGAGAGACAGCATGTGATAGTGAGAGCCTGTGCTTGAGCAAGACAGCATGTGGGAGTGAGAGAGAGCCTGTGTGTGTGTGTGTGTGTGTGTGTGTGTGTGTGTGTGTGTGTGAGTCAGCATGTGACAGTGAGAGCCTGTGTGTAGGAATGATTGTATGAGAGAGAGCATGTGACAGTGAGAACCTGTGCTTGAGCAAGACAGCATGTGGGAGTGAGAGTTAGGATGTGCAAGAGAGAGACTGTGTATAAATAATTGTATGAGGGACAGCATGTGAGAATGCCTGTGTATGTGAGAGAGAGAAAGCATGTGAGAATGAGAACCTGACTGTGTGTTTGAGGGAAGCAGACAGATGGAGAGAAAAGAAATATGTTATAAAAGGAATTGGCAAAAAAATAAGAAAGGGAAGGTGGAAAAAAAAAGCCTGTGACCAACCGATTAGAAAACTAAGATCAGACAGCAAATGTAAAAAGAAATAAATTACTTTTTACTGATTGGAACATGTAATCTTTGGGAATGTGCAAGAGTAGCACTTTCTCTATGCGGATCTCACAATGTACGAGATCAGCATAGAGGAACTGGAAGCCCATGGGGCCTGCACAGAGGAGGCAGCAGAATGGGCTTCAGTGCCAATAGCAGCAATCAGCACCTCCGCAATAGCCATACAGCAGCAGTGACAGTGGCAGCAGAGGGATGAGAGAGGCTCTGAGGTTGCTGGTAAAAGAAAGAGAGGGGGTCTCTGCCTTTAGTGTGTGCATGTGTATGAATGGGAGTCTGCCTGGCGGTGTATGTGTGTGAATGCATGGGTGCCTGCCTGAGGGTGTGTCTGTGTATGAGAATGTATGGGTGTCTTCCTGGGGTTTGTATGTGTGAGAATATGTGCCTGCCTGTTTGTGGTGTATGTGTGTGTGTGAGAATAAATTGGTGCCTGCCTGGGGGTCTGTGTGTGTGAGAATGAATGTGTGCATGCCTGGGGGATGGAGAGGGAGTGGTGTGAAAATGAATGGGAGCCTGCCTGGGGTTCAGTGTGAGAATGACTAGGAGCTTGCCTGTGTGTGTGTGTGTCTGTGTGAGAACGAGTGGGAGCTTGCCTGGGAGTGTGTGTTTGTGTGTATGTGAGGGAGCCAGTGAGAGCATGAGTGTGTATGAGAAAATCCAGGGGAGTAAGAGTGTGTGTGAGTGGGGGGGGGGGTGGGGGGGGGGGGGGGGGGGAAGAGAGTGTCTTACACCCTGAGAGTGTGTCAGTGTCTGAGAGAGCGAGAGGTTAAGGTTGGGTATAAGAGCATGAATGTGTATGTATGTGACAGTGTATGTGTGAGAGAGAATGGACATGTGAGTATGTGTGAGAGAGAGAGGATAACCTCCTAATCCTCGACAATATCAGGGTGACTGGAAATCAAGAGCTCCCATGTATGGACAGCAGGGGCTTTTTAAAATCCTTATTAGTTTTAATTATTTGGTGTTATTTGATATATGTGCTGTTTTGAAATATTTTATTGGTGTTTGGGAAATTGTAAAAAATGTATATGATTTTAATTAATAGAAATTCTATTTATCAGTAGTTTTAAAATATTTTATTAGTATGGTTTTACTATTATAACTGATGCTTTGTTTCTTGATTTTATTTGTTTTATGAGGAATGGTTGTTCTGTTTTTCCATTGCTAATACACAGAGTCTGGCTTCTTGGGGTTTCCATTTCAGTTTTTTCTAATTTGTGCTCCTTTATTTTGTATTCTGTATTTGGTGAAGGTCTGTCTCTGCTCTGTGTGTGTGACCATGATGAGAGATTCTGCTAGCATAGGGATCTATAGCAATTGGGTTTGTTTTGTTTCCTCAGTAGGTGGTGTATTGGTATTCTAGGACCCAGTGTAATATTTATCCTTGCTTATTCACAGGTAGGGTTATTGTTGTTTGAGTCCTTGGTGTTATTACTGTTATGTTATGATGGGATTGCAGTATAGATTTTGGGTGTCTCTTTTGCGGTGCTTTATGTTAGTTCACAATGTGTCTGGCAGTGGAAGGTGTTTGTGCTGCTGTTACTGTGAGGTGACACCAGAATTTGAAAATATCTTTTAGTATGATGAGCTGTAAGGGAAACATCCAAGCTCCATTGTTTGGGGGAATTTCAGTGGATGCACAGAGATACAGAACTGGAGGTGCAGGATTTGTATTGACATTCTGTCCCTTCCTATATATTCCAGACTTCACTCTCATAATCCATATAGAATTAGTTGAATGAGGCTATCAAATAATTTTATAGTGTGAAACTGGCCAGTTTTTTAAAATAATGCAGAGGACCCTTTGGACTTTTTTTAACAACACTTTTTTTTATAACCAATTTTAAAGCAGGATCCATGCTATAGAGGTGGGTGTGATGAAGAAATGTCATTTTGGCTCCCCCCCCCCACCCAAAACAAATTCTTCTGTCTAGAGATGCCACTGATTTTCTGTGGCACACAAATGCATTGGCCCCTGGGCGCTGGAGACCCTTGGTGCGCCACTGGGTGCGAGCCATATGGGGCCGCAAGTGGTGGCAAAGAGGAGTGGAGATTTGGCGGGCCGCAAGCAGTGCCCAATCTGCTCGCGACCCAGAAAACCCCAGTCAGCGGGCGTGATTGAGAATGAGGTAGGAGTCGGGGCCAAGACCGGGGGGGGGGGGGGGGGCGCAAGGAAGAAGGCTCGCCTAGGGCGCCAAATCCCCTTGCACCGGCCCTGGCTGTCAGTGAAAAGATCAATCCCCTTTCAAAAGGCTGTACTTTCAGAATTCTAAAAGAGGATTGGTCTTTTCACTGACAGCTGAGGGTGGAGCGACCAATCAACTGCAAGTGATGGAGCAGCCCTATTGGAGAAGGTAAGATCTTCACCAACTGAGTTCCCTAGGGATGGGGGTGGGGATTTGGAGGGCTTGGGGCTATTTTATGTGTGGGAGGGGGTTCAGAAGGATGGAAGCTCCCCCCAACCCAGCTAATTTGAAGTTGAGTAGGAGAGGGGGGGGGGGTCAGACTGCTTTAGGAGGGAGGAAGGACTTGCCTGGCCTGGCCCAACCTCGTCGCTCAGCTTTTTAGACTCACTTGGACCGCTCTTCTCTGAGAGGGAAGGAGGGAGGATTTGCCCAGCTTGCTCTGCTCTGGGGGTTTTGGCTGCTCCCTTTTGAACTTTTTTTTTTAGCATGGTTTTTATATTAATGGCATGGAAAAGGACAAGTAAGTTAAAAAAAAAAAAAAAGCTATTTAGCATGCCTTTTTTTTCCTGGTCTATTTGCATATCATTAGCTTCCTCTATGCCAAGGGAACCCATGTTTTTAAAATGCGTACATTACATAAAAGCAGGACTAAAATTTAACTCTGATTTTAGCATGGCTTTTATTACATTGGCCTCTATGCTTTACAGAATTTACCAAGTGCAAAGGACAGTTGTTAATAGTGACCATGTACTTTGCAACTGTTATTTGTGCAAGTAGCAGAGGGAAGCACAATAGCACTCCTACATTTGGAAATCAAATGTAAAAATATGGAGACCAATATTTAAAGCTATCCAGCTTTGTAACTTAACCCGAAAAGACTTATCCAGCTAACTTACATGGGATATTGATATGCTGATAGGCTGTTTATAAATTTTGAATAAAATAAATAAAATAAATATTTGGTGGCATGGCAAAATCACTCAATATACAAGGATAAGTATTAAAGTTAGCCAGATAAGCTTACCTTTGTATGTTTGGAGAATAGTTTTGTATAATGAGGAATGATTTGCTTAAGGATGGCCTCAATCCTCCTATCATGTACATCTTTCAAGGCCACACCTCCCTCGACAGGGATAGTCGTCCATTTAGAGTCACCACAAACAAGTGCATCCACTTTCAGAAAACGCAGATGCTCTCTCACCACAGGATCTGGGAGGATACAGGCCTTCCAAGGTCTGACCCCCTTTGAAATTTGCCATGTGGCATCCCACTCAAGATCAATCAATTCTTGAATGTCCTCCATAACAGGGAGAAAATAAGAGGCTTTATTCTTTTTCTTTGGCTCAGACATGGAATCTGCCTCAGGTACTCCCAGCATCTTCAACATCTGGAAAATCAGGGCCAACAGTTCATCTCTAAGAAAAAGCTGCACATAAGCCTATACGGTTCTAATCCTGGAGGAATTTCCCCATCCTCCAGACAGTCAGAATCTGCCTCATCATCAGTGCCATCCAGATTCCTGTCAGGAGTACCTGCAGTCAAACGAGGTGTACTCCAGCGCTTAACAATAGTACTGGAAGAGGGAGACACCACAGCCTGAGAATCTGACCTGACAGGATTAGACAGGGGCTGAGAACTGCACCTGAAGAAAGGATTTCAATCCTTGAAAAAATACTACCCAAGAAAAGGCTGAAGGATCTATTCTGAAACCAGAAGGCACTTGTGCGGTGTCCACTGAGCTGCTATCCCCTGCAGGGGAACCAGTCAAGGTCAGGCATCTCTCCAGATGTGTCCTTAACCATAAGGTTGGAAAGAACCAGGCTTAGGAAAATCAGAGAAAGATCATTCTCCCTGAGCCTCTAAGCAATGCTGGCACAAGTTAGAGGGCACTCCAGGCTGAGATGCCCAAATATGGCAGGCAGCACAAAGGGAAAGGCACTTAGGTTTCTAAGCCACAGGTGCAGTACTTTTAACAGGTGACTGAAGTTGTGCATCCAGCTGAATTATCACTAAAAAATTTACGGGAACAAAATTTAGGTGTCTCAAGACTATGAGCTGCAAAACTTAAGTGAACTGTCACCACGCTAATCCTGGGCACACAATCAATATGTTCCAGAATGTGCACACAGGCAACGTACCCAAAAGAAACTGGGCACACAATTCAGATGCACAGCTGTATGCATTTGCACGCACTGATATTATTACAGAGGGCAGCCAAACACGCAGAAAAAAGGCATGTGAAAGCACCGCTGCTGCCTTCCACATGACGTGCAGCAAGAAGCCTATCCGCGGGGCCTAGCTCACCTGGGCTGCTCAATCCACCAGGCTGCCCAGGTCCCCAAATCCCCACAGGAGTGGGAACGAACATCAGAATGGTGCGCCGAGCACAGAGACCAGAGGAAGTCCTACAACAACCCTTTTTCGCTGTCTCTGACTTGTGACAAAGTAACATGAAGAGCCTAAAGCATCGTAAATGGGCGAATGGCCACTTAATATCATTGCGATATTAAGTAGAAGGAAATTTTAAAGTAAACAAGCTTAAAAAAAAGTTTAAAAAAACAAGCGCCGGCAGTCGGGTGCAGGAAATGGATGCCCTTGCTGTGTGGTGTTTAGGAAAACTGACGCCAATAAACTTGGCATCAGTTCTCCTAACAGGTGGATGGCCGATGAGGATCAGGCTCTTGTTAACAAGGAGGCACTAGGAGAATGCAAGCAATCCCAGCACCTCCTTGCTAACGTGACCCCTCCTAATTTAAATATTGCATGGCAAAATCAGGATTAAAATTAAAATAGATCTATTGAAAAAATGAAAAGGAAGCAAACTGGAAAAAAACTATAATCTTCATCTTCCATGGGACAGAGACAGATGAGCTTTGTTACTTCGTACTCTGGAAAGAAATCTTAGCAGCCCCCAGGAGGGGCGCCTGGGAGGGTGTTTGGAAAGCGGGCGCTGACTGCTCAGCGCCCACTTTCTGTACATAATTATTGCATCAGCCCCAATGAGTGGCAGTAAAATCCTAAGGTGCAATGAAGGGGGTATGAAGCAGGAAAGGTGGCAGGAAAAACACCAGGACACTAATAAAGAGACAAAGCAGAAGAAAGAGAAGCATGCTGGATCAGGTCATGAGCATGTCGACTTTAAAAACATCGATATATGATATTTTGATATGGCATGACACAAAGCATATCTTAATTAAATATAATAATATCGCAGCTACATATCTGCTAAATATGACAGTAAATTAAATACTATTCTATAACAACAAACTACACAATTAGAATTAAGAATTGGATTCCAATCATCATTCTCTGTGTCTTGTAATCTTTATACCTGAAGTGCAATTCAGAAACATTGTCAATCCACAGCCTACCATATCTGCAAAACTGTGAACAGCTGACACAAACTGAATTAAATACTATTGTTAGTTAAAATATTTAAAAATGTCATTTTGACTCAAATCACCCACATTTTGAATTCTAGAAACATTTGCAACAGAACATATTTGCTGACTTTGCCAAATAAAAATAATCACAACTGTATATTCCAGAAAAATCAAACTCCTGCAGGTTGGGGCCTTTTATATGTTCTTATAGCCATCATTGGATAATATAATCCTCCACAAATTAATTAATGAGCATGGTTTGGTAGGTATTTTGAGATATGATTGATTTTATCTTTTTGCAACTTTTTTTTTCCAATAAAAAAATATGCTATAGGCAATTCATGGGGTAAATACTGGGACAATTTTGTAGTCTGAGTGAATATGCCCCAATAACTTTATCTTTTACACATTGGCCTGACGTTACATATCTCCCTCCCCATGTTTGAGTGATGGTCTCATGAAAGATCCAGTACTGAAGGCCACCGTCTCTCAGTTCACCACTGAATATTTTCAGTTTAATTATACAGATGAGATTTCCCCAGAAGTTCTCTAGGATACAGCCAAAGCTGTTAGGTAATTGAATATTTCTGATTTCTGCTCATGAAAATGCCAGGAAACTGAAAAGAAAAAGAATCAAATTAGGTTACCAATTCTAGAAAATCAAAATTAAAGCTAAACTCACAAGTCTTTAGAAGAGCTATAAATCATAAAAGAATCAATGTGAACTCCTGAACTGATATACAAGCTGGGAGTAATCTAAGGAAACCTTTCTCTTTTTTTTTTTCAAGATAAATGGGATAAGTGCATAGGTTACTTGCATAAAATCAGGCCCTAAGAGCTTTACTATAAAGAGTTTTAATTAAAAGATTAATCTTCTGTAAATTGGACCTACTTCAAACATGTGAGATATGCAACTATTTTGCAGTTTTTCTCATAATCTGTAGTCTTCAAAGTTTCTAAAAACACCAGACACTCATTGATGAATTTCTCAGTAATTTGCCTTTAAGAAAATCTCAGTGAGGGAAGCGATGCATCTGATTTTGACTCTAAAAAAGGGGATTTTCTATCCAAGTTGTATTGAAATTTGCAGGCAGGCATCAGCATCAGAGGAAAGATGACTCCAAAACATGAGTTGTGGGGCAAAGTGTCACCAAAAGAGATGTGAAAAGCCTACGGCACCATGACAGGGAAAAGCAGCCCAAACTGAGGCATCAACACTCAAATACACCTTGGGACGAGCAAAGTAGCACCAACAGTGGCAGGAACATACCAAGACGCCAAAAAAAAGGGGGGCAAAAGACTCAGGAAGATCTCCAGGCACGAAAAAGAGGAGGAAACAGCTCCCGTAACAGTGGAATGAACAGCCTTAAGGCACCAGAAGACCAGCAAAGCAGCACCAACAATGGCAGAAACCCCGCAAGGCACCATGAGAAGAGAGAAAGCAGCAGCAAAAGAAGCAGAAACACCCCACGGCCCTCATAGCAGGTCAAAGCAGCACAAACAGTGACAGGAAAACCCCAAAGGACCAATAATAGAGATAAAGCAGAGAAAAGGCCCCATGACAGGGACAAAGCGGGGACCTACAGTGGAAAGAACACCCCAAGGCTCCAAATAAAGGGCAAAGAGTGCAAACGACGGTGGTATATGAATCTCTCATGCCATTAAAAGAGGGGCAAATGAAATGACACCAAAAATAATGGCATGAAAACCTAAGGCACCGTTAGAGGGTTATGAGGTTGATCTGACTGTGTCATCTGTCACTAATGTTGAGTTTTGATGTTATAGCTGTGTAGGTTTTGGGTGGGTGTCCTCTCTACCCCTCACTGCTCCATGCGTATCCCTCTGGAGGCTATGCACTTTGGTCAAATAGGATGACTTTCAATGATAGAAGAAGTATCTTTCTTCAGTCAAAGTTTATGATTAGCTGTGCTCTGCTACTTGAAACTCCAAAGCAGCACTAGAGGGACAAACATCACAAATAGGGACCTGAACCAGGGAAAGCTGTTGAGAAGCTGCACAGTGGTCATGATGCGCAAATCAATCCTATTTGTAAAACAAAATATTAAATAATAGGTACACCTTAGCATCTATTGTAAATTAATTAGAGATTAGCTACTATAAATTTTGTGGGACCTCTCCTCCCAGGGTCATGGTATTTTTACCAGACTCTCATTTGTGGTCTGTGGTCCATTTTACTTTATATTTTTTTGAGTATTTTTATCCATTTATATCACCACACTTTTACCCTTAAAAACTATTATTAAACATTTGTTAAATTTTTGTCAAAAAACTAATGAAACTTCCTAACCACAGTCCAATTTGAAAAAAAGTCACTTTAGCTTAGTTTCGGGAAACGCTGTATTCTGCAAAAGTACTTATCTGCATCACCCAACGCAATCGCGTTTCAAACCCCCTCTCTCTTAGGGTCCTGCTTCAGGGGAGAAACATTTCCATTTTTTCTGTGACGAAAAGTCGGTAGGTAGAGTTCAATAGCTATATTCAATCCTTCTGCTAGTTTTAGCCGCGATCCCAATGTAGACCGCCGTTGTTTGAAACATGGCTCACTATGGACACAATTTGAGGAAATGAATGCGGAAGTACCTCCCTCGTATTGAGTTCCTGATAGGTCAATGAAAAGTGTCAATCAAGTTAAGCCTACCCCAGGCTCTCTTCAACATAGTTCTCTCTCACGTCGTCTCCCACCTATTTGTTCATGCACATTTATTCATAACACACACGGTTTATTTCAAGGGCACACACTTTTCCCGATTATCCTGAATGACAACCAAATGTCGCCGGTATGTCTCAAAATAGACTGAACCGTCAATTACATCACATATATTGTGTTTGGGAAACGCAGCTCCTAGCACAGTTTTCAACCAGGTCGGATCGCTCACGTCATCAGCTGTCAAAAACCTATTTTGTGATTCAAATCAATCCTATACCATCTATAGGGCAAAAGACTAATCTAACTGTTCAGAAGCTGGAAATGGTGAACTTACTATCCCTGGGCAGAGAGAAAAGCCAGAGAAAAGCTCTAGAGGCGATCTGTAGCAGTCTTGATGTGCAAATGGGACCTCAGATCTTGTTTTAGGGCAAGAGACTAATTTAACCATCTAGAAGTTAGAAGGCAGTGAACTTACTATTTCTGGGCAGAAAGAAGCCAGAGGAAGTCTCTGCAGGAGATCTGTAGCAGTCCTGATGCAGTTTCTCTGCAGCATCTATAAAGAAAGGGGCCAAGGGGTTACATTTGGTTATTGACTTCCCCTTTGATTTGCCTGCGATGAGGTAAAATACCCAATGTAACCAGACAGCATTTCTCCAATCCCCCTTCTGCAATTTCTTCAGGAAAAAAACAGTTAGGTAGGAAGGAAGGAGTTGTGCACGTCATATTAAAAAATGTAAAGCAATTGAATTGCAGGGTTTACAAGGTAACACTTTGGGTTAATCTGGAAAGTGGGAAGGGAGCATCAATATATTGGTGTAATATACAGTAGAGATGTGAATCGTGTCCTCGATCGTCTTAACGATCGATTTCGGCTGGGAGGGGGAGGGAATCGTATTGTTGCCGTTTGGGTGTGTAAACTATCGTGAAAAATCGTTAAAATCGTGAGCCAACCCCCTAAAACCCACCCCCGACCCTTTAAATTAAATCCCCCACCCTCCCGAACCCCCCAAATGCTTTAAATTACCTGGGGATCCAGCTGTGGTCCAGAACGGCGGCGGTCCGGAACGGCCCCCTCAATTGAATCCTGTTGTCTTCAGCCGGCGCCATTTTGCAAAATGGCCGCCGCAAAATGGCGGCGGCCATAGACAAAAACGATTCAACGAAGGAGGTCGTTCCGGACCCCCGCTGGACTTTTGGCAAGTCTTGTGGGGGTCAGGAGGCCCCCCCAAGCTGGCCAAAAGTTCCTGGGAGTCCAGCGGGGTTCAGGAAGCGATTTCTTGCCGCGAATCGTTTTCCGTACGGAAAATGGCGCCGGCAGGAGATCGAGTGCAGGAGGTCGTTCAGCAGTGGTCCGGAACCCCCGCTGAACGACCTCCTGCAGTCGATCTCCTGCCGGCGCCATTTTCCGTACGGAAAACAATTTGCAGCAAGAAATCGCTTCCTGAACCCCGCTGGACTCCCAGAAACTTTTGGCCAGCTTGGGGGGGCCTCCTGACCCCCACAAGACTTGCCAAAAGTCCAGCGGGGGTCCGGAACGACCTCCTTCGTTGAATCGTTTTTGTCTATGGCCGCCGCCATTTTGCGGCGGCCATTTTGCAAAATGGCGCCGGCTGAAGACAACAGGATTCAATTGAGGGGGCCGTTCCGGACCGCCGCCGTTCTGGACCACCGCTGGATCCCCAGGTAATTTAAAGCATTTGGGGGGGTTCGGGAGGGTGGGGGATTTAATTTAAAGGGTCGGGGGTGGGTTTTAGGGGGTTTTAGTGTGCCGGTTTTCCTGCCCTCCCCCTTCCCCCGATTTACGATTTTTTAACGATAAATCGGGGGAATTGGTATTGTATCGTGGCCCTAACGATTTTTGATGATTTAAAATATATCGGACGATATTTTAAATCGTCAAAAAACGATTCACATCCCTAATATACAGACCTGCATCAAAGAGAGAAGAAATGGATAGAGATTTAATAGAGGATATTGCTATGAAAGGAGTAGTGCTGTTACTAGGGGATTTTGATGTGCCAGATATTGAATGGAAATCCCAATTGCAGCGTCTTCTAGAAACACGAAGATCCTGGATTATCCACAAGGAGAACTGTTTCATCAACTGGTAACAAAAGGGGGTGATACTGGACCTGGTACTTTTACCAATGGGTACAATGTTTCTGATGTTGCAGTGGATGGTCATTTGGGATCCAGTGATTTCTGGATAGAGTGGTTCAGTATTAGAGCACAGGCATCAACTTTGTTAAAATACAGAAGTGCCTCAAGTCATTAGCTGGATAGGAAAATCTAAGGGAAATAAAAGAGCAATGGGCAAAACTAAAAGGAGATATAAGGGGAATTAACCTTTTTGTTAGGGAAGAAAAGGCAAGAGAAAAAAGGGACTGCTATGCTTTTCTAAAGATGAACTGTAAAGATAAAGGAAAAAGGTTAGGATTCTTAATGTACCAGAGATTGCAGAAAGAGGAAGACAGTAGGGATGTGAATCGGGCTTCGGACGATTGAAAATATCGTCGATATTTTCAAAATCGCCAGAAATCGGGGGCTCCCCCAAAACGATAGGAAAACCCCACGATATTGATCGTGGGGGTTCTCTTATTGTTTTGGGGGAGGGCGGGAAAAACGGCACACAAAAATAACCCCTAAACCTACCCCGACCCTTTAAAACTAATCCCTTAGCTTCCCCCAGCCTCCTGACCCCCCAAAAATCTTTTTACAGGTACCTGGTGGTCCAGTGGGGGTCCTGGGAGTGACCGGCCGGCGCCATCTTTAAAAATAGCGCAGGCCTTCCAGTGCTCCTACCATGTGACAGGGGCCGGCCAATGGCACGGATACCCTGTCATTTGGTATGGGAAAAGGCCATTGGCGCCATTTTGATTAGTGGCAGCCGATGGCCCAGGAGCAGGAGGATGGCCCGGGAGCGGGAGGATGGCCCGGGAGCGGGAGATCACTCCCGGGACCCCCACTGGACCACCAGGTACCTGTAAAATGTTTTTAGGGGGGGTCGGGAGGGTGGGGGAAGCTAAGGGGTTAGTTTTAAAGGGTCGGGTGGGTTTTTTGTTTATCGGCTCGGGTGCAGCCGATAAACAAAACTACAATCGGGCCGGACGAAAAAAAACCCACGATGTGAATCGGAACCAGAATCCGAGCCGATTCCAGTTCCGATTCACATCTCTAGAAGACAGGTGACGATATCTGGAAAAATTAAGAGAAGCTAGGAAAGTAGTCAGGAATATGAAGATTTAAATAGAAGGAAAAATAGAAAATACTGTAAAATGGGGGGAGTCGGGGCAAGACTGTTTTTGGATATGTTCGTGATAAGAGCGTAGAGGAAGTGTAAAAGTGGCATTTTTAGACTCAGAGGTGAAGGGAAGGACAATATATAGAGGCTGATTATGAGAAAGTGAGATTGCTTAGCAAATATTTCTGTTCGGTGTTCACTGTGGAAGGGCCAAGAACAGGACCACATAAAACAAATACGAATAAGATTGGGAGTGAGCTGTACCTCAAATGATTTTCAGAAAGTTATGTACATGAGGAGCTAACTAAGCTTAAAGTAGATAAAGCAATGGGCCAGAGGAGATAAATCCGAGGGTATTAAGGGAACTTACAGAGGTTCTGGCAGTACCACTGGCTGACCCTTTTAATGGTTTTTTAGAGTTGGAAGTAATTCTGTGGTGAACAACTTAATGGAATTGCTGCTAAAACAGAGGATACTAGGGATGTGAATCGTGTCCTCGATCGTCTTAACGATCGATTTCGGCTGGGAGGGGGAGGGAATCGTATTGTTGCCGTTTGGGGGGGTAAAATATCGTGAAAAATCGTGAAAAATCGTGAAAAATCGAAAAATCACAAAACCGGCACATTAAAACCCCCTAAAACCCACCCCCGACCCTTTAAATTAAATCCCCCACCCTCCCGAACCCCCCCCAAATGACTTAAATAACCTGCGGGTCCAGCGGCGGTCCGGAACGGCAGCGGTCCGGAACGGGCTCCTGCTCCTGAATCTTGTTGTCTTCAGCCGGCGCCATTTTCCAAAATGGCGCCGAAAAATGGCGGCGGCCATAGACGAACACGATTGGACGGCAGGAGGTCCTTCCGGACCCCCGCTGGACTTTTGGCAAGTCGCGTGGGGGTCAGGAGGCCCCCCACAAGCTGGCCAAAAGTTCCTGGAGGTCCAGCGGGGGTCAGGGAGCGATTTCCCTCCGCGAATCGTTTTCGTACGGAAAATGGCGCCGGCAGGAGATCGACTGCAGGAGGTCGTTCAGCGAGGGTTCCGGCGCCTCGCTGAACAACCTCCTGCAGTCGATCTCCTGCCGGCGCCATTTTCCGTACGAAAACGATTCGCGGCGGGAAATCGCTCCCTGACCCCCGCTGGACCTCCAGGAACTTTTGGCCAGCTTGTGGGGGGCCTCCTGACCCCCACGAGACTTGCCAAAAGTCCAGCGGGGGTCCGGAAGGACCTCCTGCCGTCCAATCGTGTTCGTCTATGGCCGCCGCCATTTTTCGGCGCCATTTTGGAAAATGGCGCCGGCTGAAGACAACAAGATTCAGGAGCAGGAGCCCGTTCCGGACCGCTGCCGTTCCGGACCGCCGCTGGACCCGCAGGTTATTTAAGTCATTGGGGGGGGGGTTCGGGAGGGTGGGGGATTTAATTTAAAGGGTCGGGGGTGGGTTTTAGGGGGTTTTAGTGTGCCGGCTCACGATTCTAACGATTTATAACGATAAATCGTTAGAATCTCTATTGTATTGTGTTCCATAACGGTTTAAGACGATATTAAAATTATCAGACGATAATTTTAATCGTCCTAAAACGATTCACATCCCTAGAGGATACTGCAGTTTCTGGAGTCCAGTGGATTGCAAAATCTGAGACAGCATAGTTGTACCAGAGGTAGGTTTCAGCAGATTAATCTGGCCAATTTATTTGATTGGGTGTCCAGAGAGTTAAATTAAGGAAGATTTAGTGTAGTTGGATTTCAGTAAGGCCTTTCACTTGGTTCCGCATACACATAAGAACATAAGAACATAAGAAATTGCCATGCTGGGTCAGATCAAGGGTCCATCAAGCTCAGCATTCTGTTTCCAACAGAGGCCAAACCAGGCCACAAGAACCTGGCAATTACCCAAACACTAAGAAGATCCCATGCTACTGATGCAATTAATAGCAGTGGCTATTCCCTAAGTAAACTTGATTAATAGCGGTTAATGGACTTCTCCTCCAAGAACTTATCCAAACCTTTTTTGAACCCAGCTACACTAACTGCACTAACCACATCCTCTGGCAACAAATTCCAGAGCTTTATTGTGCATTGAGTGTAAAAGAATTTTCTCCGATTAGTCTTAAATGTGCTACTTGCTAACTTCATGGAATGCCCCCTAGTCCTTCTATTATTCAAAAGTGAATTGTTCAAGACCTCTCATGATCTTAAAGACCTCTATCATATCCCCCCTCAGCCGTCTCTTCTCCAAGCTGAACAGCCCTAACCTCTTCAGCCTTTCCTATGACGGCGATCGGCGCCATTTTGAGTATTGGCATCGGACGGCGATTTTGAGTTTCAAAATGGCGCCGATCGCCGTCATAGTGAGGGCAAAGGCGATCGGCGCCATTTTGAGTATTGGGATCGGCCGGCCGGCGTGAAAGGAGGTCGCTCCCGGACCCCCACTGGACTTTTGGCAAGTCTTGTAGGGGTCAGGAGGCCCCCCCAAGCTGGCCAAAAGTCCCTGTGGGTCCAACGGGGGTCCCGGAGTGACCTGCCGTCCGACGCCAGGACTCAAAATGGTGCCAATAGCCTTTGCCCATACTATGTCACAGGGGCTACCGGTGCCATTGGTCAGCCCCTGTCACATGGTAAGAGCACAAAATGGCACCGATGGCCATGTGACAGGGGCTGACCAATGGCACCGGTAGCCCCTGTGACAAAGGCTATCAGCGCCATGATGAAACTAGCACCGAGGGTGTGAGTGAGTTCCTGGACCCCACCGCTGGACCACCAGGGAGTTTTGGTAAGTCTTGGGGGGGTCAGGAGGGTGGGGGGGGTTAAATTTTTATTTAGGCCGAATAAAACAGAAGTCTGTTTAATACGTGGGGAGTCGCGATGCGTTTCGCCTCCCCACGTATTTAACAGATAGCAAAAAATAAGTTGCGGATTACAAATAAGTGGAAAACGGATGCACACCTCTAGTAGCTGCCAGCAACAGTGGATCTGGCGGGGTGCTACCTGCAAAGACAGTTCCAGGCAGAGCGTCTTTCACCATTCTAACATGTAAACCCGAATGAAAGTTGTAATCATAGTTCTTTGAACATCTTATAATATGATCAATACCGTATGCAGCTGATAGTTTTGTCTAATTCCTAGACATTTTCAACGTGACCTTCTGATGATTCTGTTCAACTGTGCGAAAAAAAAAAAATCAAATGTCAGTAATGTTTGAACTCTTCAGGGATACTGACCTTTAAAGAAATTAGGCACGCTCAGATATGAGAATTTCCCAATGAAATAATTGGCACATTATTTCTAATATGAACTATCCTTCTCAAAACAATCTTTTTCATGGAACCCAACTTTAGAATTTTTGGCTTTAGTACAATCATTCTGTGTTCTTTCTTGAGTATATATAGTAATAATATTTCTTGGAAAGATGCTAATTCCATCCTGAGCGTTTGACACAATATTGTATTTGGTTTTGAACCAATAGCTATTCAAAAGTACTGTTTTTTGGGAGGTTTCTTTTGCCAACTACCCTTCATTAAGAGACACAGTCTTTCATTTTAGCCATTTGGAGTCCTTTCATTCAAAGGATTTCTCCTCTTCAAAGTATTTCAGGGCAGATGGATTTGTCTATCGTTTGCTTAAAAAAAAAAAATCTTCAAAGATAAAAATTCTAAACTACAAATATGATTTTGTTTTTTTTTTCTTTTCTGGGGGATGGGAGGCAGCCAAATGGTTCAGTGGCAGTGCTGCATGTGTAGGAAATCTAAATTTTGGTTCCAGATTCTGGTTTCGGCTTCCTGAGCCAGCTGGGAATATTGTGGAAGGAGCGTTCATAGCCCAAGGAGGAAATTGGGGGGGGGGGGGGAGGGGATTTTGCAGGCAACAAAGAGTGCAAGCCATTGCATGATGGCAAAATCAAGTAACCAGACTTAGGGTAACGTATACCGAGGGCGCTGGAAGGAGCTGCAGTGCGTGGATCTTGGCTATGGAAGCTGCCAAGGTGGCTGAGCTAGATGAGAAGGGGAAGGGAATCTAAATGAGAGGAAATCAACTCTGGGTATTTGTTTGTTTATTTATTTATTTATTTATTTATTTATTTGATTTAGTCTCCACCTTTCAGGAGCTTTCAAAACAAGGTTACCTTCAGATAACTTTAGGTATTTCCCTGTCCCCAGAGGGCTCACAAACTTAAAGGGTAATTTTCAAAAAAGAGTTACGCGCATAAATGTAACTACTATTGTAGCAATTTTCAAAAGCCTTTTACTCCAGTAAAGTGCATTTTTTTGCGTAAAATCCAGTTTCACTGGAGTAAATGCTTTTCAAAATCAGACCCTTAGGAGGTAATTTACATGTAAATGTAAGATACCATCATAGCAATTTTCAAAAGACATTTACCCAAGCAAAGTGCACTTACATGTGTATAACTAATAGACAATTCAATTGCATATATTGTAGCAATATTCAAAAGTCCACTTACATGGTAAAACCCAGTGTTATGTATGTAAATCACCCCCTGAGCTTGTACTTGAGGATAAAGTGACTTGCCCAAGGTTACAAGAAGCTGTAGTGGAATTTCATCCTTGGTTTCTCTGGTTCACTGTCTACAGTTCTTGCCACTAGGCTACTCTCTCACTCCAGCTGGGAATGAGGACTAATGGCACTGAATCTTCAATATAGGCTGGCTTTAATTGAGCTGGAAGCCCAATAATTCAGGAAGAAACAGATACACACACCCCGCCCCCCCCATATAAATAAATAAATAAATCTAAATATCACTCTTTGTGCTAGACTCCTAATTAGAATGTAACATAGTTCCGTTTGGAGCATATTTTAAAAGCCCTACGTGCGTAAATCCAGCTGGATTTACACGCGCAGGGGGGTTTCACGTGCTGAGCCTATTTTGCACAAGCCCAGCGGCGCGCGCAAACCAGGGGATGCATGCATGTCCCAGGACTTGAAAAAAGGGGCGGGCTATGGGTGGTCTGGAGTGGGGCAGAGGCGTGGCCAGAGGCCTTCGTAGGGCCACTAGGCCGGGGGATCACGCCCTGGCACTTGGCCGGCACGTGCAACCTACACTTGCCCAGAGGTAGGCGCAACTTCTAAAATAAAGGTCGGGGGGGGGGGGGGTAGGTAGGGCTGGGGAGCGGGTTAAGTAGGGGAAGGGAGGGGAAGGTAGGGTGGGGCATAAGGAAAGTTCCCTCCGAGGCCGCTCCGATTTCAGAGCGGCCTCGGAGGGAACAGGGAAAGCCATCGGGGCTCCTCTAGGGCTCGGCGCACGCAAGGTGCACAAGTGTGCACCCCCTTGCGTGTGCCGACCCCGGATTTTATTACATGTGCGCGGCTGTGTGTGCATGTTATAAAATCGGGCATAGATTTATGCACGACGGGTTGTGCGCACAAATCTACGCCCGCGCATAGGTACTAAAATCTGGCCCTATCTGTCTAGGGTCCAGTAGCAACCTGAATTCAGTTTTAGACTATTTTCTCCCCAGATATGTTTTGTAATAAATGAAGTGTGGAGGTAGCTTTGTAGTTTAAGTATTACCTCTTTTCAGAGATAGTACTCTGTATAATACACTATGCATAACAAGGGCAAAAGAGCAGGGCTGGGGTAAATAGCAGGTTCCCTATATTTTCTTCTGACTGCGCAACATTATGTACAGCTATATATAGAAAGAAGCCCTGTCACCTCAGTAAAATGGCTCATTTCTTAACTTCCAAAATATGTATTAACAGGTAACAGGAATGGAAAAAACATACAGCTTACTGAGTGCTGAATTGGAATGAATTGTCATGGGGCAGCGAGCTGGAGTCAGGCAGCACCTCACGGAATCAGTGCAGGACCGGACTAGGGGTGGTCTTCTACCTAACCAACCCCCTTCCATACAGGTTGATCCCTTGGGTTCTGGTGGCCGATAGGACTTGTCTCCAGCAGAACATCATGGTACAGACATGGACTGAGAGCTTCTGTCCATGCTGGGAGCTGAGGTCAGGTACTGGCTGAAAGTTGGAACCAGGTACTGAGGTCAGGAAGGGGCTGGATACCGATAGGGTTGAAACAGGGACAAAGGCAAGGGCTGGGAAATAGATACGGAACTGGACTGGGCAGCACAAGACATTGATAGGACTGGATAAGGACAGGGCTTTAGACAAGGACTGGACTAAACATAATAGACAACAATAAACAGGGAAGCCCAACAGGACCAAAGCTGGCTAGGATAACCTAGCAGATCTGGAGGCTGTAAGGCAAGGCAGAGAGGCCCAGGGGGTCAAAGAGCAAGGCAAGGAGGCCTGGGTGGCCAAAGAGCCAGGCAAGAGGCCAAGAGAGGTCACAAGGCAAGGAAGAAGGCCCAGATAGGCCACATTGCAAGACAGAAAGCCTAGAGAGGCCACAAGGCCAGACAGAATAACCAAGTAAGAGTGGCCAGGTCAGAAAGCCAAGGTCACTCAATAAAGAGGCACCGAGGTATTCAGTAGGCTGGGGCAAGTAGGGCTGAGGAGTGGTGTGACCAGTGAGGAGGTTACTGGCACAGCTCTTAGCAAGGCTCACTGAGGACCCCTGGTGGAAGTAAGGTTGTGCAGCAGGCAGAACCTTAGCAGAGGGAGACTGCATTGCAGGTGGAACTGTGACAATAATAATGATCTTAGAGTACCTGATCAGTTACAATTGGTATGAATTCTTAGAAATCACATGTTGAATTATTGGATAAAAAGTAATGCCTTCTCTAGGATCTAAAGAGACAGGTAGGTATGACTGGTTTGCAGGCCTCCCCAGCCCTGGATTTGTCAATACGCACCCATTATGTCGGTGCATAGGGCAGCAAACATTTAGGGGCAGCAGACTGGCTATGATTCGTTGCCTTCCAACTCTGCAGAGATAGGGGGATGAAAGCACCAAAATTGGCTAAGCATGGCAAAATCCTAAATCAGTCCCTAGGCCTCTCTGAGAGCTGCCAAATGCTTTTAAAAGCTATTATTCTCACAGTGAATTTTGTCTTATATCCATTCAAACCACTCATGAATGAAGGAATAAGTTTCAATGCTAGGGACATACATATTAAAGCAGTTTAGTAGTTACAGTATGTAGCAGCATACAATGTAAACAAAATCTCAGCATACTGAAAGAAAGCAAAACAACAATAAAACCTAAATTATTAGTATTATTATTTATTTAATTCTATTGACCACTAATCAATATAATGTCATCAAAATGGTATAAGTATGCACTGTGAAGCAGCACACATACTTTTATCTACAGCAAGGACAGACCAAATGTTGTATTTATTTTTCTGCATTTTCAGTCTACATTATTTATTTATTTATTTTTAATTTTTATATACCGATGTTCCTGTAAAGAATACATATGGGCACTATTGTAAATAATGTGCACTAGATGGGAATAGTGTACCGTATTATCAACAGGGCAAACTAACATCAATAGTGCAGACTAAAATTAATTTGAGTTAATACACACTAATTTGATTTAGTGACTACAATTTGAGTTAATATGCATTCATTTGACTTCATGTGTACTAAAAACAAAATGAAAATGAAAAAGTGAAAAACCATAATGGAAATAAACTAAACAATAATCAAAATGAAACAAAAATAATTGCCATTCACACCTCTAACAATTTATTCAATAGGGATGTGCAGACGGAAAGTATTTTTTGGATTCGCTATTCATATTCATCGGGACCCAAATACATTGCATTCAGTCAATGGGGGAAACCCGATCTGCCCATTAGTTGAATTCGGTATTTGTTTCCCAGTAAAGTTGTAAAAACAAAAAAAAAACCCAGCCCAACCCTTTAAATTTAATTAACTACAACCCTCCACCCTCCTAACCCCCCCAAGACTTGCCCAAAGTCCATGGTGGTCCAGCGGGGGTCCTGGAGTGATCTCCTGCACTCGCGCTGTCAGCTGCTGGTATTCAAAATGGTGCCGATAGCCTTTGCCCTTACTATGTCACAGGGGCTACCAGTACCATTGATCGGCCCCTGTCACATGGTAGGAGCACAAGATGGCGCCGGCCGTCCATTGCTCCTACCATGTGACAGGGGCTGACCAATGGCACCTGTAGCCCCTGTGACATAGTAAGGGCAAAGGCTATCGGCGCCATTTTGAATACCGGCAGCTGATGGCCTGAGTGCAGGAGATCACTCCAGGACCCCCGCTAGACCACCAGGGACTTTTGGCAAGTCTTGGGGGGGGGGTCAGGAGGGGGGGTTAGTTAGTTTTGTTTAAATTCACTCCTTAAGACGGGGAAAAATTTGGTAATGATACGTTGCATTCTTGGGGGTTCACCATGCATTTCGCGGACCCACAAATGCAACGAATAGAGACCTATATGTTGCAGAATGCGCATTCGTTCAAAATGAATGCACACCCCTACTATTCAAAGACATACAACATATTGCATTTAAAAGTGTTGGGGATGATGCTGATGGGAGATTTTGATCTGCTGGATGTGGATTGTAGCATTTCATCTATGTAATTGATGGTACGGAGGTGGACCCTGAGTCCAAGTTGAGGTTGTCACTACCTACAGGAAGGAGGCCTTGCAGGTTCTCATCATCGGTAGGTGGAGCTGGCCGATGTGGAGACGCAACAGGACCTTCACCAATACCAGCCCTCATTCCACACAGGTTGAGCCCTTGGGTACCTGGACTAGCTGGAGCTAGCTGGACTTAGTAGTGGGTCTCTGGAGAAGAACAACTCCACGAGGCAGCAATCCATTGGAGTCTGGAATGAACCAGAAGTCAGGGCAGGTGGCAATCCAGCGAATTCCAAGACTGTACTAGGAGTCAGGGCAGGCAGCAATCCAACAGAGTACAGAACATACCAGGGTCAGGGCAGGCAGCAATCCAACAAAGTCCAAGACATACCATAATAGATCCAACAAAGTCCAGGAGCTTACCAAAAGTCAGGACAGGCGGCAATCCAAATGAAGTCCAGAATGATCCAAACTAAGACCAGAAAAGCAATCCAGGAGGAGACGGTGACAGACAACTAGCTACCCACAAGGAGCACAACCTGTTTCTGAGGCAAGGCACTGCAGGCAGGAGCGGGCTTTAATAGGCAGAAGTATTTACATTATCAGAAGGGGCCATGGGAACTTTCCCACCGCAGCCCCTTTAAGAGCAGTGGAGAGTACACACGCATGCCTAAGAAGTCGCTGGTGAGGTCCAGCATCGGCAGTCTGAACAGCAGCCCCAAGCTGTGGAGAAGTTCATTGTTGGCAGAGGGGTCGGAACTGAACTGGGGCCTCGCTGGGAGAGTGCAACCAGCTGTGGAACGCTGCAACCGGTGCACGCAACATCAATTAGAATTAGAGAGTTCTTGGAATCCATTTAAGGGTCTATCTGCAGGCAAAATATAATGAATCCTACAAGATTTCTTTGATTTATAAACTTCTGTTTGCTGCCTGCTTTTTTGAGTACCTATTTAAAACAAAACACATGAACACTCTAAATAATATACCCCAATAGTTTACTTCTCCCCAATACTTTTAAGTTTTAAAAATTCTTCAAGCAGTACTTACTGTCTGATTCTTTCCAGCCACCAGCAAGGTGATCATCTCCTCTCATTGATCCCACTGTGGTTTAAATAAAGTTTTGGTTCTTTGCCTCTGACTGCAAGTATAAATCACAGACTGACTTCATCTGAAACATATATTTTAAATTATGCCTTTCTTCTCTACCCCTGAGAGACTGTTTGAGTGGGTGGGTTCTGAGCCCTTCTTCCTTAAAGAAGACCCAGCTGAAAGGAAAGTTTAATTCTTCTGCTCTTCTCTTTGTACATAAGAACATAAGATATGCTATACTGGGTCAGACCAAGGGTCCATCAAGTCCAGTATCCTGTTTCCAACAGTGGCCAATCCAATTCACAAGTACCCAAACATTAGATAGATCACAAGCTTCTATTGCTTATTAATTACTGTCATAGCAGTTTATGGATTTATCCTCTAGGAACTCATCCAAACCATTTTTAAACCCAGTTACACAACTGCTGTAACCACATCCTCTGGCGATGAATTCCAGAGCTTAACTATGCGCTGAGTGAAAAAGAATGTTCTTCAATTTCTTTTAAATGAGCTACTTGCTAACTTCATGGAGTGCCCCCTGGTCCTTCTATTATCTGAGAGAGTAAATAACCAATTTACATTAACTTGTTCAAGTCATTTCATGATTTTGTAGACTTCTATCATATCCCCCTCAGACATCTCTTCTTCAAACTGAACAGCCCTAACTTCTTTAACCTTTCCTCATAGGGCAGCCATTCCATGCCCCTTATCATTTTGGTCACCCTTCTCTGCACTTTCTCCAGTGCAGCTATATCCTTCTTGAGAAGCGGTGACCAGAATTGCACACAGTATTCAAAGTGCGGTCTCACCATGGAGCGAAACAGAGGCATTATGATATCCTCCATTTTATTTTCCATTCCCTTCTTAATAATTCCTAACATTCAGTTTGCTTTTTTGATCGCCACAGCACACTGGGCTGATGATTTCAATGTATTATCCACTATGACTCCTAGAGCTCTTTCCTGCGTGATAACTCCTAAGATAGAACCTAACATCGTGTAACTACAACAAGGGTTAGTTTTTCCCGATATGCATCACTTTGCACTTGTCCACATTAAATTTGATCTGCCATTTGAATGCCCAGTCTTCCAGTCTCACAAGATCCTCCTGCAATTCATTACAATCTGCTTGAGATTTAACTATGCTGCATAATTTTGTGTCATCCGCAAATTTGATCACCTCACTCGTTGTACTTTTTTCCAGATCATTTATAAATATATTACAAAGCACGGTCCAAATACAGATCCCTGAGGCACTCTACTGTTTACCTTTTTCCACTGTGAAAACTGACCATTTAATCCTACTCTCTGTTTCCTGTCTTTTAACCAACTTGCGACCCACAAAAGGACATCACCTCATATACCATGACTTTTTAGTTTTCTTAGAAGCCTCTCATGCGGGACTTTGTCGAACACCTTCTGAAAATCCAAATACACCACATGTACAGGTTCACCTTGTCCATATGTTTATTCACCCTTTCAAAAAAATGTAGGAGATTTGTGAGGAGAGACTTCCCTTGGGTAAATCCATGCTGGTTGTGTCCCATCAAGCCATGTCTATCTAAATGTTTTGTGATTTTATTCTTTATAACAGTTTCCACAATTTTTCCCAGCACTGAAGTCAGGCTCACCGATCTATAATTTCCTGGATCACTCCTGGATCCCTTTTTAAATATTGGGGTTACATTGATGACTCAATCAAATTAACATCTGAAGTCCCATTACAGTAATTGTCACCTTAGCCATTGAGAGCAGGAGAGTTAAATGTGTACACCCAAAGCAAAGAACTCCTGTCTCTCAGAGAAAGAGTCTAATCTCTGGAGGCTAGAGTGGTAGACCTTGAGGAGGTGAGGCAGACAAATAAATATATAGCGTAGACCTTCAGGGACATATTAGCCAAGCCCCAACTCTAGTTTGGCAGCTCTTTTGCTGCTTTGGAGGAACAAGGTCACATGGTTGAAGATCATAAACCTAGTTCAGCAAGAAGGACCCTGTAGAAAGGATTTGCTCTACAAGTGATGCATTATCCTCTTGTACTGAGGATGAGTCTCCTAGTACACAGGAGGGAAGGGTTAGGTCAGCCATCATAGTTGGCAATTTGATTATTAAGAATACAAATAGATGGGTGGATTGTAGTCATGAGGATTACTTGGTAATTTGCCAGCCTGGTGCGAAGGTGGTGGTCCTCACCTGTCATATAGATCGGATTGTAGATTTTACTGGAGAGGAGTTGGCTGTTGTGGTACATGTGGGCACCAATCTCATAGGAAGGTGAGGCAAGAGGTTCTGGAAGCCAAATTTAGGCTGTTAGAAAGTTGAAATCCCGAACCACCAGGGTAGCATTCTCTGAAATGCTCCCTGTTCCACGTGCATTACTCCAGAGGCAGGTTGAGCTCTGGAGTCTCAATGCGTGGATAAGATGATGACGTGGGGAAGAGGGCTTTATGTTTGTTAGGAACTGGGCAACATTTTGGGGAAGGAGGAGCCTATTCTGAAAGGATGAGCTCCACTTTAAGCAGGGTGGAGTCAGGCTGCTGGTGCTAACCTTCAAAAAGGAGATGGAACAGCTTTTAAACTAGAACATGGGAGAATGCTGACAGTCACTTAGCAGTGCATGGTTCAGAGGGAGATTTTTTTGAAGGATATTAAAATAACAGGAGTTAGGGAATCCCAATAAAAAGGTTCCAATAAAAGCAACAATAGTCTATGTACCTATATGTAAAGAATCACCTAAGCTTTAAGATTCTAAATTACTCCATCAACTGATAAGCAGGTTGTTAATACAAACAAAAAGCATACTTTCAAAATGCTGTATACTAATCCCAACAGTCTAAAAAGTAATATGGGAGAGTTAGAAAATATAGCACTGAATGAAGAGGTAGACATAATTGGCATCTCAGAGACCTATTGGAAGGAGGTTAACCAATGTTCCAGTGGGCGCACTGAGAGAAGAGGATCACCTTGCTGGTGTCTGGAAAGAATCAGTAAGTACTGCTTGGTAGAGGTATGCATTTGTTTGCAATGTATTGGCAATCCACAATTATATGCCATATTGGTTGTATTCGTGGGGGTCACGAAACGTATGGCGAACCCTTATGAATACAACGAATCACTAACGAATAAACCCCCACCCTCCTGACCCCCCCCAAGACTTGCCAAAAGTCCCTGGTGGTCCAGCGGGGATCCTGGAGCGATCTCCTGCACTCGGGCTGTCGGCTGCCGGTATTCAAAATAGCGCCGATAGCCCCTGTGACATAGTAAAGGCAAAGGCTATTGGCGCCATTTTGAATACTGGCAGCCGACGGCTAGATTGCAGGAGATTGCTCTAGGACCCCCGCTGGACCACCAGGGACTTTTGGCAAGTCTTGGGGGGGTCAGGAGGGTGGGGGGTTGTAGTAAATTAAATTTAAAGGGTTAGGATGCGGGGTTTTTTTGGGAAACAAATACATATGTAACTAATGAATGGATCGGGGTCCCCCGAAAATGGATGCAACAGATTTGGGTCCCAATGAATCCGAATACCGAATGGGACAAATCCGTCCCTGCTGCACATCCCTACTGCTTGGAGAAATGTTTAAAACTTAAAAGTATGCATGCCTGCCCGCGCACAACTTCCACTCCCTCTCCCCCCCAAGCTGCAAGATTGCTGGGCCATATGGCCCAAAGATAGCAGGAGGCCGGCGGCAGCAAGAGAAGCCATGCTCTCCTTCTTCGGCAACCAGCTGGTTAGGCTCCGCCAGCGACCGGTGGCCTCTCCTGCTGCTGCTGCCACCATCCGGCCCACCAATCTTCCTGCTTCAGGAGGGGGAGAGACAGAAGCTGTGCATGCATGACCACCCACGCATGCACTGCTTCTACTCCCTCCCCCGAAGCAGGAAGATCTTTGAGCCATATGGCCTGAAGAAAGCAGGAAGCCCTCGGGGCCGTGGTGGAGGTCATTCCATCACGGCCCAAAGACAACAGAAGACCATGATGTGTGTGAGCTTGTAAGTATGTGTGAATGAGTGAATGACCCTGTTTGTGTATGCATGTGTCTGTGACGGTGTGAGAGCCTGTGTGCCTGTGAATGTGTCAGTGTAAGAGCTTGTGTATGTTTAATGCCTGTGAAAGCCTGTGTGTCACATATAGGCTTTCATAGGTACACACAATACATATGTGAGGGTGAGGGAGAGGCAGCCTGTGGGAACATGTGAGAAAATGAATGTGTTATTGTGCATGTCTGTGAGAGAGAAGATAAAATGTATGTGGCCCTAACTCCCCTAATCCATGACAATCTCAGGGTGACTGGAAATCAGATCCCAGGTATGGAGAACAGATTTTAAAATCCTTATTAGTTTTAATTATTGGGTGTAATTTGATGTTTCTGTTCTTTTCAAATATATATTTTTTTTTTGGGGGGGAGAGGGATTAGAACATTTATTAATTGTTTTTTTTTTATTCATCAGATTTTTACAATTTTTTTTGTGTTTGGGAAATTTTGGATATTCTCCTCAATAATTGGTTTAAAATATTATTTCATGAATATGACTTTACTATTATGATTAATGTTTTATATTTCTTGATTTATTTAATGTTTTATGAAGAATGGTAATGTTTCTATTTTTCTATTGTTGCTCTGCAACTGGGTTCCAGTTCAGTTCTTCTCAGCACGTTTCTGTTTATACTTTGGATCTCTTTATTCTCTATTTGGTCAGGGTCTCTCTGTGTTCTGCATATTGGACCAAGGTGAGGTATTTTGCTAGTATGTAATTTCTGTGTAGGGATCTATAGCAGCCTGGTTTTCTAATAAGAGCTTTTATTGGTGTTCTAGGGCCAGGTATAATATGAGCAGTGTTAGCTTTTCATAGAAAAGGTTGCTAGGGTTGTTTTGGTATAGAAGGTTTACTATATTGTAATAGTAACATATATAGAAACATAGAAGTGACGGCAGAAGAAGACCATACGGCCCATCCAGTCTGGCCAGCAAGCTTTCACAGTTATTTTTCTCATACTTATCTGTTACTCTGACCGCTGAGGTCAGGGCCCTTATTGGTAACTTTTTGGTTCTAATTTTCCTTTCACCCCTACCATTGATGTAGAGAGCAGTGCTGGAGCTGCATAAAAGTGAAATATCAAGCCTAAATGGTTAGGGGTGGTAACCGCCGCAATAAGCAAGCAACTCCCACGCTTATTTGTTTACCCAGCCTGTGCAATTTAGTCCTTGTTGGTTGTCTTAATATAAAATCATCTTTTCTTCATCCCCCCTGCCATTGAAGCAGTGAGTTGTGCTGTATATGTATTTAAAGTGAAGCATTGGTTCGGGGTAATAACCGCTGCAACAAGCAAGCTACTCCCATGCTTATTGTTTTCCCAGACTATGCAACTCAAGTCTAGTTGTTAGTTGTCTGAATGTAAATCCCCTTATCTTCATTCCCCCCTGCCATTGAAGCAGTGAGCTGTGCTGTATATGTTTTCAAAGTGAAGTATCAGGCTTAATTGGTTCGGGGTAGTAATCGCTGCAACAAGCAAGCTACTCCCATGCTTATTTGTGAATACAAATCCTTTGTCCCACATTTCCTCTTGCCAATGAAGCATAGAGCAATGTTGGAGTCGCATTAACCATGTGTATGTTTATTGAATAAGGGTATTAATCACCAGGAAGTAGCCATCATTCCTGCAAGCCACCCCCATGCCTCTTCTCTTCATTCACATCCTCAAGACTTTATGGATCCACAGTGTTTATCCCATGCCCCTTTGAAATCCTTCACAGTTTTAGTCTTCATCACTTCCTCCGGAAGTGCATTCCAGGCATCCACCACCTTCTCTGTGAAGAAATACTTTCTGACATTGGTTCTGAGTCTTCCTCCCTGGAGTTTTAAATTGTGACCTCTGGTTCTGCTGATTTTTTTGTAATGGAAAAGGTTTGTTGTTGACTTTGGATCATTAAAACCTTTCAAGTATCTGAAGGTCTGTATCATATCACTCCTGCTCCTCCTTTCTTGCAGGATATACATATTTAGATTCTTCAATCTCTCCTCAAAAGGCATTTGATGATGACCATACACCTTTTTGGTCGCCCTTCTCTGGACTGCCTCCATCCTATCTCTGTCCCTTCGGAGATATGGTCTCCAGAACTGAGCACAGTACTCCAGGTGAAGCCTCACCAAGGACCTGTACAAGGGGATAATCACTTCCCTTTTCTTACTCGATATTCCTCTCTCTATGCAGCCCAGAATTCTTCTGGCTTTAGCTATCGCCTTGTCACATTGTCTCGACATCTTCAAATCGTTAGACACTATCACCGCAAGGTCTCTCTCCTGCTCCATGCACATCAGCCCTCCACCCCCCATCAAATACATTTCTTTGGATTTCCACACCCCATATGTATGACTCTGCACTTCTTGGCATTGAATCTCAGCTGCCATATCTTCGATCAGTCTTCCAGCTTCCTTAACTCCTGTCTCATTCTCTCCTCTCCTTCCGGCATGTCCACTCTGTTGCAGATCTTAGTATCATCCGCAAATAGACAAATCTTACCTTCTATCCTATCCGCGATGTCGCTCATGAAGATATTGAACAGGACCGGTCCCAACACCGACCCTTGCGGCACTCCGCTCATCACTGCTCTCTCTTCCAAGTAAGTTCCATTTACCATCACACATTGTCTTCTGTCCTTCAACCAGTTTGCTATCCTGGCCACCACCTTGGCACTCACTCCCAAGCTTCTTGTTTTATTCATTAGCCTCCTGTGCAGGACCGTATCAAAAGCTTTGCTAAAATCCAAGTAGATGACATGGAGCGCTCTTCCTCAATCCAATTCCTTAGTCACCCAATCAAAAAAGTCTATCAGATTCGTCTGACAGGACCTTCCCTTGGTGAAACCATGCTGCCTCTGGTCCAGCAATTCTGCTGCTTGTAGATAGTTCACTATTCTTTCCTTCAGCAGCGACTCCAATACTTTTCACACCACCAAAGTGAGGCTAACCTGCCTGTAGTTTCCAGCCTCCTCTCTGCTCCCACTCTTGTGAAGAGGGACCACCGCCGCTCTTCTCCAATCACTCGGCACCACTCCCATTTCCAGGGATCTATTGAACAGGTCACTCAGCGGAGCCGCCAGCACATCTCTGAGCTCTTTCAGTATCCTGGAATGAACCTCATCAGGCCCCATGGCTTTGTCCACTTTCAGTTTTACAATTTCTTCCCATTCATTCTCTACCGTAAATGGAGTTTCATCCATTCCACTCCCCTCCAGTTTCTTGTTAACTAGCGTCGGTCCTTCTCCGGGGTCTTCTTTAGTGAACACCAAACTGAATTATTTGTTTAATATTTCTGCCATTCTTCATGTGTCTCCACCCATTGATCCTTTTTACCTTTCAATTTCACTATACCACTTTGGACCTTTCTCCTTTTACTGATGTATCTGAAAAATGTTTTTTCACCTCGCTTTACCTCTTTGGCAATCCTTTTTTCTGCTTGACTTTTCACTTTCTTGATTAATTTCTTCGTCTCCCTCAGTTTTACCAGATATTCTTCCTTGTGATCCTCGCTTTGGGATCTTTTATATTTCTTAAACGCTGTTCTTTCAACTTTTATTTTATCAGCCACCTCCTTTTTGAACCAGATAGGTTTCATTCTCTTCTTGCTTTTCTTTACTTTACTAACATATATATTAGTTGCTTCAGTAATTGCTCCTTTTAGTTTGGCCCACTGTTGTTCCACATCTCTCTTTTTCTCCCATCCTACTAGTTCTTCCTCCAGGTACTTCCCCATTTCAACAAAGTTCGTGTTTTTGAGACACAAAACCCTGGTCTATGTGCGACTTCTCCATATCGTATTAGTGATATAAAACCATACCGTTTGATGATCATTGGTGCTGAGGTGGGCGCCCACCTGGACATTAGAGACATTATTTCCATTAGTGAGCACTAGATCGAGTATAACTCCCTCCTTTGTAGGCTCCATTACCATTTGTTTGAACAGAGCCACTTGCAGGGCATCCACTATCTCTCTACTACTGTTAGATTCCGCAGAAGGGAATTTAAACTCCACCTTCCTGTTTGCTCATTGCTTTCTGATGGCCAAGCTCACATCCAATACACATTACAAAACATCTAATTCCAAAGGAGCTCCAAGTGTCTTTTTTGCAGTTTTCTGGTTGGCACCACAAGAGTGCATGTAAATATAAATAGATGTGCATTCTTTTTTTAAATCATTTCAGGCTTTGTTTTGGGCCCCCCCCCCCCCCAAAGGAAATGTCATTTTTCCCGCGGTTCAGGGTTTTTTTTTCAGGGGGCCCCAATTTTTGGGTTAGTGCGTGCTAACTTACGATAGCGCACACTAACGGATCAAAGTTAGTGTGCGCTAATGGGAGTTAGTGCTCACTATTAGTTTGCACTAACCCAAAAAATGAATTTCCTAAATTTCAGAAAAATTCCATTCATTTTTCGGTTCCCTCTAACCATACCGAATTAGGCAATTTTGCTGAAATTTCCTAATTCGAGAACAATGAATGCACATCTCTAAAATATATGCATGTTCTAAGTGATATTTTTGCTTCAGAAGACAGTACTCTTGAATGTTCTTTTTCATGTAAAATTTGTTATAAATGCATAATTTAATTGCACGTATCTGTGTTATGCCCGTCGGTCGCAGATGGCTGCAACCACGTGTACTTACTTCCTACACTTCTCTCCTGCCCTCCCTGGGGCTGCTCGCGGCTCGGGCCAGCTTTCTATGCCATGTTCCCCATGACTTCTCATGGCGGCCGGGATGCCGCCACCATCTTCCTTGACTTCAGACCTTCCTAGGTGGGTGCGGATGCCACTGCGCCCTCCTATGAAGCCTCATCGGCGGGAACCTCGAGGGCGTCTCCGGTTGATGATATCATCAGACCAGTGTATTTAAACTCCACCTTCGCCCCCAGCTAACTGACTTGCCAACAAGTTCCCTACATCTTTGACTACTGCCTATGTGTTCCTGAGACTCGCTTATGCCTTGGACTTGGACCCTGTCTGGTACCTGCTCCTCAGGGCCAGTGCATGCATTGGGGACTCACTCTCCTTGCCTACCCTGCTCCTCAGGCTGGCTCTGCGTCTCTTGGGTTCTATCCTACAAGGTCTCCCGTTCCTCGGGACTACCTCTGGAACATCTCAGCTTCCTGTGAGTTCTACAGAGGAACATCCCCACTCCTCGGGGTTGTGCCCACGACCTGAACAAGACTTCCCATGTCTCCTGCTCCTTGGGACTGTGTTCATGCTTACAGTGACTGCCAGGGCTTCCCAGTCCTCGGGATAGAGCTCCCCAGCTTCTTGGGACTTTGCACACTCTCCACTCCTCGGGGTCGCGTCAATCTACTGTGTCGAGACTATCAACATTTCCCTGCTCCTCAGGGTGGTGTTACATCATCACCAGAGGCTCAGCTCAGGCTTCCCTTTCCTGGGGGTTGGCCTATGGCATTTCATCATCATCCTATACTGTGCAGCTCCTCCCCTCGGGGTCACCCTCCGGTTACTACCCCACAGCTTGCATCTCCGGCCAAGGGCCCACATACACACAAATCATAACAATCTGTAAAGAATGTCAGAGTGCATGTATGTTTGTGAGGTGGCATGTGTGCAAGTGTTACTAATCTCTGCTAGGAGATAGCAATCTGTTGGGCATTCTCTGCTGAGTGTTAGCAATCTGATGTGTTTTCTGCTAGGAGATGCAATCTATCAGAAAGCTCTGTTGATAAAGCTCAGTGATTAGCTGTCTGTTGTTATTTAGAATAGTTGTGGGTGGATCCTTGGACCAGTGGCAGATGACCATGCCCTCGGGGGAAATCTTGAGAGGGACAGGAGTCTAGGAGACAGACACACACTAGTTCTTTTATTAGACAATATAGAAAACCACCAGAGGTGACAGTAGTGAGCTGGAAGTGCCCGGCTGGGCTGTAGTCCCTCAGGTACTGGAACAGCGATTCCCAGGTGGCTGAGCTGTAGAGAAACTAAAAAGTGAGTAGGCAGTATATGCAGAGTTCTGGAACAAGTCCTTGATGGTAACACTCACACAATAGTCTCTTAAGACAGCCCAGGAGATGGTATGCATTAGGCCCTCGAGGAGCGAGTACCTGGTTCCAGGGAAAGCTCTGAGAGATAAATATTGACTCACTGATGTTAAGCAATAAAGACTTCTTAGTAAGCAATATGTTAAGCTACCAAACGTGGCAGTAGTGAGCTGGAAGCGCCTGACTGGGCTGTAGTCCCTCAGGTACTGGAACAGTGATCCCCAGAAAGCTGAGCTGTAGAGAACTAAGAAAGTGAGTAGGCAGTATATGCAGAGTTCTGGAACAAGTCCTTGTTGGTAACACTCACACAATAGTCTCTGAAGGCAACCTAGGAGTTGTAATGCATTAGACCCTCGAGGAGCGAGTACCTGGTCTCAGGGAAAGCTCTGAGAGATAGATGGAAACTCACTGATGATGTAAGCAGCGATGACTTCTTAGCAGAAGTGATATTCAGGGGCAGGTCCGGGAGGTGGGCCCTCGAGGAGCGAGTACCGGTTCCGGACTGCAACCTGAAAAGAAAAGAGAGAGAGTGAGGCCCCCGAGGAGTGGGTACCTCTAGTGAAATCTGAGGAGGCAGAGTAGCTGGGTTTGCGGAGAGCGAATCCCATCCAAAGCAACCAGGAGGAAGCGAACCCCTTGCTAACTCGTCCTGTTAGCAAAAATTGAGACCTTAAATATCTGGAGCTAGTGACGTCATCTCAGGTTCGCGCCAATGCTGGTACATCAGTCAGGCCGCACGCGTGCCCTTAGGCATCCGGTCAACATGGCGGCTTGCAGCGTTGTTCCGGTCCGGGAATGCTGGAGGAGGACGGCATGGATACGCCGCAGCAGCTAGCCTTCCATCAACCTTGAAGGGAGTCGCCAACTAGGTAAGGTGGGCAGAGCAGAGACGTTGGACAGTGACAGACACAACAGCAAGGCTGCAAGGTTTGTCTAGGGTATCTAATAGACTTCCTTATCCATGGGTTCTGGGCAGGGTGCATGTCCGTTTTTAAAATATAGATTGCAGGACGGAGCTGGGCTTTATTTTATGGCCCCGAGACAGCACTGAATGAATCCGGGCGGTGATGGGGAGAAGGAGGCCAGCACAGTAATTTTTCGCATAGGGCAGCATAAAAGCTAGCACCGACCCTGTATGTGAGATTCAGAGAACATAACAGTAAAATCAATAGCCAGCCCCTCACAGCACCAATGATACAGCAATGCATTCAACACCATCATGATTTTGAGCACCTTAGATAGTCTGTTTTACAGGTGGTTCAAGCTCCATCAAGAGGAGGAGATATATGTTCCTCTTTAAATCATTAGGAACAGAAATTTATTTTTGATTTAAATTCTAATACACTGTATGGACTATATGAACAGATTGACTGGTTCAGCCTGTTTTGATCTTAACCAATTTTTGATATTCCAGTGGTTTGTCTTCCCTCTTTCTGTTTTTCTATTTTTTTCTATAATAGACATTTTTCATTTTTATGCTACTTTGGACTATAAAATATTTGGAGTATACATGTGTGATTTAGAGTAGACCTCAGTAGTATTACCAGAGTACTGCATTATTGTTTCAGTCACACAATCAACTAAACCCCACTCCTCGCAGTCATTTCAGGGCTCAGGGTAGTCTTTTTGGGTGGTACGAGTCCCACTTGGGGAGATATATATATATTTTTTCAGTATATTTTTAATAAAAATAACATTTCTTGTCCCTTTGCTAAGTGAACCCAACAGAAATACATTTTTTTAATCCAATGTTTGCTAAGGGCTTATTTGAGTTCAATGATTGACATTTTTACTTCCTGACACTTGCGCTTTAAAACTGGCATCGGAAGGTGCTCTGCCAACTTGTTCCAGTCAACAATACTGTCATTTCTAAGAGTGGTAGAGCTCAGCACAGCACAACCAGCAAGTTATGAGCTAGTAAGTATTTATTTTAAAATAATGGGCTTTTTTTGAACATTGAGACAATTTCTGCCTTTTTTTTTTTTTCAAATGTTCATTTTTTAAATGTTCTTCTTCCAAACATTTCTTGTCTAAATCGCTATCAGCAGACTTTCATTCCAGCATTTATAAGAACCAAGTCGATTTCATTTAGTTGATATCTCTGTGAGTGAAATACCTCTGTGAAAGGAAAATAAGACAGTCATGCTATTGCTCTAATAAGTAATTTATGTTTTTATTTCCCTCGCTTTAATTGTTCCTGTGGTTTTTTTTCGTAGACCGGTGCAAAGATTGACATTGTGTATTTTGCTCTGATGCAGAGAAACTGAAACACTGAAACAGTGCTGGCTGGGTGGGGTGGTTCTCCCATAAGAGGAGTTTTAAGTTAAGTTCTCATACTTTCTATTCTTCTCAAAAGATTGCATACAGAAAATTCTTTAAAAAAAAACACAATTGTATGACTAATGATTATGACCTAAGGCAAGGTCTGGAAAAGACCACTATTTCTACTAATAAGGAGTCATTACCGTCTTTTATATGATGGACATTTTGGTTTATTTCCTTCAATGGTGGGTCTATGAAGTATTGGTGAATTTTGAATTTCGCTATTGTGTCATTGATTATTCACTCTTCGGTTTCATTTCTACCATTATAGTGGAGAAGCCATAGGAATTCATGCTATTTAACAATTCATGCTATTTAAGAATTTGCTATCACTAAGAATTTTTAGTGAAAGGTATATGGTGCCATATACCTTTCACTGCATGCCAGCACGAAACGTCTCCACTAGTGAATGGAACCAATAGAATTGTATGCATAACCCATTGCACTGAAGATATATGTGCACTGCGGAAGTTAATTTGGATTTCCAATTTATCAATGTTCTCATATATAAGCCCCTGAGGCAGCCACTAATTTTGGCGAAACTCGGCCAGAGTCAGGCAATTTTAACTAATACTACACGTCTCCTTTATTAAAGAATTGAAAAAGACTTTTCTGTGGCATCCACGTTTTTGTTGTTTCCTCACAAATATATGGCATGACCAGTGTAGTTGACAGCAATGTCAACCTCTCCTTCATACTCTGGCAGGGTTTTGCATCCTACCAGCAGCAACCTCCTTGTCTAGCACGTCCTACAAGTCCAGGTCACCCACACTCTTCAGGAGCACAGTTATTAAATGGCCATGGACAGGAAGTTTGACAGAAGCTGTTCAACAGGAGGAAAAGATCACATACTGCACCCATAGCTGAAAAAAAACAGTTGTTGCACCCGTCGGTCACAGACAGCTGCGACCTCTGCTGCTCACCTCTCTTTTCCCTGCACCAGCGATTCTCAGAGCCATGGCGGCCTCAGCCTGCAAATGCCACTTTTCTCGGCGTTCCCAGGACAATGTGGGCGATCCTGTCCGCCAAATTGAGTCGGGGATTAATTAGGGCACACGCACGCGCGCCAGGCCCTCTCTTATCTACGTCATGGCAGGAACCTCGGGGGCATCCCCTCCGCATGATGTCACCTGCCAGTGTATTTAATCCAGCCAGCCTATTCTTCCTATGAGTTACCAAGGACTTCCTTCCTGCTTATTCCACTTCTCTTGGAGATGCTTCGCTTCACTACTCTGAACTTGTTCCTGAACTCCTGGACTTAGGACACCTTAGGTATCCGCTCCTCAGGGGCCTTGTCACGTTCTGGCTATCTGCACCTCGGAGGGCCTTCCTGCCTCGAGAATCCATCTATCTTTGTTTGGGATCCTGCCTAGTTCAGCCTTCTGAGTACACTTCTCATTTCTACCAGCTTGCTGACTGAACCACCGGTGTACGTGCCTTGAGCCACTACCGTGCTCATCTCAGCTGCCTTCTTCTACACTTTGGAGTGAGTACCGTCATCTACCTTGCTCTACTGAACTACTACTCACTGATTCTCGGCATACCCACAATGCGGGCCACTACCAGACCTACCCTGAGAGGTGTATCATCAGGAGAGGAGTTCCTGGTGTACCCCGCTCTGCGGGCCACTACCAGGGATATCATCATTGAGCAACCTTACTACTCTGGACTGTGTCTTCATTCCACTCTGTGGGTATTACCCACGTTCCAGTCAAATAGTCGCTTACTTCTGTGTCCGTCTCATCTGAGGCCACGCCTATCGTAGTGAGTCCCCATAGGGCTCCTTCCTGTGGGAGAAGTCAGTTCTCACTATGATCCAGGGTCCACAACCATACCAGATCATAACATCAATGGAGGGTGAGAGTACCCCTAACTCCTTGAAATACTGCTGCTGAAGGCCTTTGCCGTTTTGTCAGCAACTAAGAGATCTTACCAGTGGTCTGCTTTCCTTGAGTACTAGCATCTATTGCATACGAGAATGATAATCATGTTATTTTGCCTTATGCACACTCTACTTCATCTAATTTATTGTTGTCATTTGCTAGTCTTACCATAGTTTATCAATAAGAATTTTGCTTTGGAACAAATTTTGGTTTTGTTCATATTGAGTGGATTTGCCTGGTAGCCACTTCTTTCATCCTCACAACACAATTCCAGTTTTCTACTCCTTCCATCTAAGGTCTGGCCCTTGACTCCTTCCAATCCACAGTGACTTACGGGCCGATACAGTAAAAAACGCGGGAGAGCGGACGAGCGCCCGCTCTCCCGGCGCGCGCACAGGACACTCTCCTGTGTGCGCGATACAATAAAAAAATTTATTTAAATTAGGCCCGGAGGTAAAAAGAGGTGCTAGGGATCCAAGCGCGTCCCTAGCGCCTCTTTTTGGATAGGAGCGGCAGCTGTCAGTGGGTTTGACAGCCGACGCTCAATTTTGTCAGCATTGGTTCTCGAGCCCGCTGACAGCCACGGACTCGGAAACCGGACGCCGGCAAAATTGAGCGTCCGGTTTTCGGCCCGACAGCCGCTGGCCCATTTTAAATGTTTTCTTTTTTTTCTTTTTTACTTTTTTTTACCCTTCAGGACCTCCGGCTTAATATCGCTATGATATTAAGTTGGAGGGTGCACAGAAAAGCAGTTTTTACTGCTTTTCTGTGCACATTCCCGGTGCCGGCAGAAACTAGCGCCTACGTTTGGGTAGGCGCTAATTTCTTAGAGTAAAATGTGCGGCTTGACTGCACATTTTACTTACTGTATCTCGCGTGCATACCTAATAGGGCCGTCAACATGCATTTGCATGTTGAGGGCGCTATTAGGTGCTGCCGGTTGGACGTGCGTTTTCCTCCCCTTACTGATTAAGGGGTAAGGGAAAACGCGCGTCCAAGAGCAGGCTAACAGTGCGCTCCGTCGGAGCGCACTGTACTGTATCGGCCTGTATATGAGTTAGAAAGGGCTAAAACATTGTGTGCAGTCAGGGCCAGCATTCAAGAGAAAGATGAATGACATTGTTGCGAGCAGCGGGATGCCCTGGGTCAGAAACTTCAGTAAGACAGCTGTGTCATTGCTCTTTTCTGCTGTCTCTCCCTCCCTCTCCCTCTCCTTCCTGCCTGTCCCCCCCCCTTCCCCCGCACATTTCCTGCTTTTTCTCTTCTCCTCCAGTGCCCTTATTTCTCCTTTTAAGTCTCCTATTCTTTCTATCCATGTGTCCTCCTCACTTGGATCACTTCTTGCAGCGGCAGCCTAAACTCCTCCTTCTCCTCCGTAAATTGCCTCAAGCCAGTCAGTGGCTGGCTAATGCGTGGTCTGGCATGGGTGATATCTTTTTGGCTACAGCATGCTGTCACTGATTAGCATGCAAGGAATAGGACGATCCAAGCTCAGTGTGCCTTCATTACATCTTATTATGCTCATAAGCATGTGCCTAGACATTATGATTTACCATCTGCTTGCAAAAGAGGTTAGCAGACACCTTAACATGCACATCAGAGCTTTAGTGAATAGCACATTTTAAGCATGCAGGAGAACTGCTATTAAGCTGTAGTAAATCAGAAACTTCTACCTTTTGAAAATCAACCCTTCTGTTCAAGCAGCTCGTTCAGTCTTCTGGCTAAATTTAAATTATTTGTATAGGGGATTATATGTGTAATTAAACACGTTTGAATCAGCTCTCTTGAGATATTGATGGAAGATCTCTTACCCAAAATGTTCATAATAACATTTTACAAAAAAATACAGATTAGCTAAAGTTATATGGTATCTCCTCACCTGCACTTGTGGTGCCTTCATAGATTCAAGATTAAGTCATAATAGCATTGATTCTCATTTAGCACAATATTATCATTTGTACTAGATTTTAGGATGTAACAGCATTTTTTTTTTTTAACAATAATAACAGTTGGACAATAGGATTCAAATGATCCGGAAAACAGTTTTCTTTTTACTATCCTAAAATTTGCATTCTCTTCAACAGTTTCTTTATTTTAAATTCAACATTAAAATATGCTCTTCATTGTTATCAATAACCTGCAATCTAAATGAATTTATTAGATTGATTTATTATTCAAGATGTTTTGGAACCTATTCATCAGGCTGATTGTGTTCAATATCCAATTACATAATTTGTGCATGTTGGCATTGCCAGTTGTGAGTTATTTTATTTTAAAAAGGAAGAGGAAAAAATGTCCTCTTTCTTTTTAATACTGTATGTCAGTTCAAATTCTTGATGTCTGATTGTATATTTGTGATTGCCATGTTACAGTTCATGTTCTTTTTTTTTATTGTTAAATTTTTAAATTAATATTCATATTTGAACTAAAAAAAATACAGTGTTATCTATAGACCTCCAAAACAAGCAGGAAAATTGGACAGAGATTTAGTCAAAAAAATACTTTAAACCACAAAGAAAAGAGGAATATTGCTGGTGGGAGATTTTAATCTGCCAGATATTGACTGAAGCATCTCATCTTTAAAAACATCTAGAAGCAGAAATATCAGGTAAAAGGTAATAGAACCCATAAGGTAGACAACAATACTGGACTTTGTACTTACACATGGATCAGTGAGATCAATATTCAGCTGCGGGCTATCCGGGTAAGCTATGGGATAAATTTATCCAGGTAACAAACTAAAGCCTGGATTTATCAAAATGCGGTAAGTACCGCATGCGATAGCAAAAGGGGTGTGTTTTATGCTAATATAGCATTTGTGCTAATTACCTGTGTGAAGAGCTAAGTTAGTACAAATTGCGATACCATTTTCAGATTCTGTGATGAGTGCCAAACCTGTTGTATTTCCTGCATTCAACCACTGGGGGACCATTTTTAATGGTCCCAGACACATGAGAGAGAAAGAGAAAGAGAGACTGGCCATAATGTCACAGCCCATAGGTAGGTATTTGTATCCCTATGGTAGGCCCACCTAGTAACTCGAGGTGGGGTTTAGGTAACAGTGTAGGGGGTTAGGGGCCACTTTGACATTCTACGTGACACCTACGAACAGAACAGTGGTCTCTTGTGAAGATTTGATGGCCTTCGGAGTGAGGAAACTCACCCAAAGATGAGATTTGGGCAAGGTTCTCTCAAGCTAGCTTGATGTTACCCAGGTAGAAAATCCATCAAGCTAGGTTGAGAGAACCTTGCCCAAATCTCATCTTGGAGTGAGTTTCCTCACTCTGAAGGCCAGCAAATCTTCACAAGAGTCCACTGTTCTGTTCGTAGGTGTCACATAGAATGTCAAAGTGGTCCCTAACCCCCTACACTGTTACCTAAACCCCACCTTGAGTTACTAGGTGGGCCTACCATAGGGATACAAATACCTACCTATGGGCCATGACATTATGGTCAGTCAGTCACACACACACTCTCTCTCTCTCTCTCTCTCTCTCTCTCTCTCTCTCTCTCTCTCTCTCTCTCTCTCTCTCTCTCTCTCACACTCACTCTCTCTCCTGAAATCAGACTTTCCCTAGATAGGTATTTGTATCCCTATGGGAGGCCCACCTAGTAACTCGAGGTGAGGTTTAGGTATTAGTGTAGGGGTTAGGGGCTACTTTGACATTCAATGTGAGACGTACAAACAGAACAGTGGTCTCTTGTGAAGATTTGATAACCAACAGAGAGAGGAAACTCACTCCAAGATGATATTTGTGCAAGGTTCTCTCAACCTACCTTGATGGACTCTCTACCTGAGTAACATCAAGCTAGGTGGAGAGAACATTGCACAAATCTCATCTTTGGGTAAGTTTCCTCACTCTGAAGGTCATCAAATCTTCACAAGAGACCACTGTTCTGTTTGTATGTCTCACATTGAATGACAAAGTGGCCCCTAACCCCTACACTTATACCTAAACCTCACCTCGAGTGACTAGATGGGCCTCCCATAGGGATACAAATACCTATCTAGGGAGAGAACATTAGGGCTAGGCTCTCTCTCTTTCTCACCCTCTCCACTAACACCTTACCACCCCATAACACAAGCTATCACACAGCTTAACACTGCTGAAAAAGGTGTAGTTAAAATCAGCATTGTCTATGCAATAGCACTTCACAGACTAGCAAACCCAGCCCCTAACTCCTCCTTTTTTTCAAATTTGCCCTCCGCCCCCTGTTACCCCCAGATTTGCCCTCCGCCCCCTGTTACCCCCAGATTCTCTAAGGTCTGTAACCTTAGAGAATCGATGCCTAAGGGGGTCATTCTCTAAAGGGATCGCACATGAAAAGGGACTTTTTGCATCGGGGTGGGTTCTAGGCGGTGTCAGCACCGAAAGGAAAGGATTTGGGGTGGATGCCTTAAAGACATCACTAACGGCGAAAGGTAAGGACCCTTATTGCTGCCAGTTTTGCGCTGAATAATTACACCTTTTATGGTATAATTATTCGGTGCGAAAGCCGGCAGCCAGCGCACCACAGTGCTGCAATGGCTGCCGGCTTTCACAGGCCCCCCCCCCCCCCCCCGTTTCACTCCCCCACCCCCCATTACCACCGATGTCTCTAAGGTCTGTGACCTTAGAGAATCCAGGCCTAAATGTTCAGCTGTACAACATGGTGCTGACCGCACCTGAGACAAATGCCAAAGTGACGTCAATTCAGTGCTGCTCAGGAGAGCAGATGCAGAAATTTTTAAAGATCACTGGATGGGGCAGGAGTGACTGGACATCACTCCTGCCCTTTTGAACCCCTGGACTACCAGGGAATGGATATGTGAGGGCCAAGGACATCAATGGCCCCACCGGTTTTGTAAGGGAAGATGAGTTGGGTTTGAGTCTGGACTTATGTTGTGGGAGGGAGAAGGGTTAGAGAGGCCCAGGAAAGTGACAGCTGGGCTTGGCTTGGGTCCTAGGGCTTTGGTTGGGGTGAGAGGAGGGTCAGAGGGCCTCTTGGAGGTTTGTTTTGACTTTTTTTTGGTTGTTTTTTTTTTTTTCTTTTTTGGCCATTTAATGTTTGTTTGGATTTTTTTTTTTTTTCGGGAAATGAACTGAATAGAAAACGAGTTGAAACAAACAAAAATTCCCCAAATGAAAAAGAAAGTGAAACCTTTTTTTTTTCAGGCTGCACATCCCTTTTCTACGAGTTATTCACTATTATTTCAGGTCTTGGCTAAGACAACAATGTTACCTGAGAGATGAGTAATCACTCTTAATTTTGAGTGTTTTCACACTACTGCACCAACTGATCGACCACAGTTAAGAACATAAGAACATAAGAAATTGCCATGCTTGGTCAGATCAAGGGTCCATCAAGCCCAGCATCCTGTTTCCAACAGAGGCCAAACCAGGCCACAAGAACCTGGCAATTACCCAAACACTAAGAAGATCCCATTCTACTGATGCAATTAATAGCAGTGGCTATTCCCTAAGTAAACTTGATTAATAGCAGTTAATGGACTTCTCCTCCAAGAACTTATCCAAACCTTTTTTGAACCCAGCTACACTAACTGCACTAACCACATCCTCTGGCAACAAATTCCAGTTGCATTTTGATACATTGACTTTTGCATGAAAGTACATGTTTCTTTGTTAAAATTAAAGTTCCTTGCTTGATGATTGTCTTTTAAATTTCTATTTTGCCTTCTCCTGTCACAAAAGATTAGCATCAAGTCAGTTGCTTCTTTATTCCACATTTAATTATCATTGAATAGAAACATTATGAATTTATTTCAGTATCGTGGATTAAAATGTTATTTCTCCTACCAGAAGTGCAGTTCAAGTATTAACTAACAATCCTTAAATGGATTGCAGGAAAAGTACTTTGACAACAATCAGTACTTTCCAGCAAAAGTACTGGCAGTCAAAAAGAATAATTAAATACACCCATTATATTCCAGAGAACAATCTTTTTCATTATTAGTTCAGTGTAGCCTCTGGAACTGGGGACAGAGAACTACAGCATATAATTAAATCCCTTTCATTTGCACAATGATAGAATCTCATACCCTCAGATTGGTTAAGCCTTTGGTTCTGAAATTTTGAAAAAAAAGGACCATGATTTCTTTATACAGCTTTGTTATTATTATGAATTGAATGCTATTACATCTATAACTCTGTAACCAATTTTGCTGGCTTTTTTTTTTTTTAGACCATAACTGAATATCAGGATATAGAAGTCCAGCAAGTGACATGAAAACCATAGCACAGAATCCACATTAATTATTTGCATTTGTTTATATGTTGCAAGTTGTTGGGGAGACTCCAGCTAAATAGAAGAAATAACTCAAGTGGAGTTCATAATAGAGATTTTAGAACAATTTGATAAATAGAACTGTTATGGTTCTGAAAGGTGGACCCCTTGGCTGAGGTGAAGTTGGCGCCACCTGTGGAGGAAACCCCCACAGGTCCCCACTGTCAGAAGGCGAGGCTGGGATGAAGCAGAGACCCCACAGGAGCTTCACCACTACCAGCCCATGTTCCCATTGGGTTGAGCCCTTGAGTACCAGGGCCAGCTGGACTTACGTGGAATCTCTGATTGAAGAGGAGAAACTGGAATGGATCCCAGGTCCGGGGCCAGAAGTGGATGGAAGGCTGGAGCGTAGAGTGAGAGCCAAAGCAGACCCCAACCCTGAAGCAGGAGACCAGGTGTGAGGCAGGACAGGAGCCAATTCTCATAGATGAACTTCCAGGCACAGGGTCGGGACAGGCGGCAGTCTTCGGAGTCAAGGTTCCAAGCGAAAAGTCAGGTTCCAGGAAATGGTAGGCAGGTAAAAAATCAGGAGATATCCTCTGTGGAGGATCAGGATATAAAGCCAGGAAGCTGAGAAACCAAGGCAAAGTATGTGGAGCAGACCTTGCCTTAAATGGAAAAAGGGCCAGGTGGGGTCACCAGGAGGGGCCGCGGCAATTTCCTGCCATGGGCCCTTTAAATATGGTAGGGAGACACGCGCGCGGGCCTAAGGAGGCCCAGCAGGGGAGGAGCCCACACAGGAAGCAGCAGACATGTCGGCAGGCACTGGAATGTGGCCTAGCCATACAGCGGCAGGAACAGCTGTGAAGAGGAGTGCCAGAGGCGGCTGACCGCTGCAGCCAGCGAGCCCGGGGAAGCGTCCCCGTGCCGGTAAGTGGCAGTCGCCGGTTGCAGGAAGCCGCGGCCAGCAGCCATAACAAGAACAAGGACAAATCACCAGGACCAGGTGGTTCTTATCAAAAGGTTCTAAAGAAAGGTAAATATGAAGTTGCAGCCTTATTCATGTAAAAGCACTTTGCCTTACTAAAAGGATAAATATATTCTTTAACTCAGAGAGTGGTACATTCCTGTTCACCCTACTGAGTGCACAATTTCTGCCAGTAGAGGCCATTCAGAGACCCCATGTAGAACATTACAATCTTGATCATTCTCATGAAAGGAGTTCTGCTGGAGAACACTGAAGAAAGGTTCAGCACTGCACCAGCAAGTCTGAAGTCCTCAGAAGTTGCTGTGTATGCCTTTGGACTGAGCTCAATAAACACTTTGATTTGTCCTGTTCAGGTCCTGTAAGTAAATTTCATGTGAGACTTAAGAGTTTTCCAGTGATGGGTAAAGAACAATATCCTACTGGAAATAACAAATTGCATAGGAAGTGAATGGATATTATGTTGCAGAAATGGAAGGACCTTCTTATTCAAGTCATATCTTCTTTGCATTTCTAAAAAGACATTTATGAAAATACTGCTCTAACATGAAAGATAGTAGAACTGTATACTTATAACTGTAAATACTTATCTACTATCTACCTTAAAGTAGAAGAACCAAGAGCTTTGGTATGTTGTCTACATGTAAGTTGAAGTCTCCTACGATTAGGGTTGATTCTGGAGTTGGAAACAATTTAGTGAAGATTTTGATTAGAGATTAACAGTCTTTTTGGAGTGTTCCAGATGGGCTATAGATCAAACCAATATTTAGGAGTGTAGATTTCAATATAGCAACCTTGATAGGTGAGTTTATTTCTACTTTGTAGGGTTTAAGTTTTAGTTCTTTTTTGCAAATTATTAGGAGACCCCCACCTTTCTGTTTGTGTCTGGGGAAGTAAAAGATGCCATAGGCTGGGTTATCAATTTGATTTAAGATTGCATTATCATTGTCCTTCAGCCATGTTTCAGTAATTCAGAATATAGTTGGGATTTAGTTCCTCTAGTAGGTCATTTATCAATGGGATTTTTTTTTTATAGCGATTGTGCATTAAGTAATAGAAGAGTGAATATTTATTTATTTTATTTATTTATTTAACAGTTTTATATACCGAAGTTCTGGTGACAAAGTTACTAATCACTTCGGTTTACATTACAACAATAGATTGATATTAGGCTGGAGGGAGTAACTGGAGAAGAACTGTAACTTATATTGGGATATATTAGGGTTTTTCTTTCTTTTTGTTTGTGCTTTCACTTATTCTGGGAGACTCTATGGTTTCCCCGTCCAGTGATTGTTTCTATATGGTGGACGGGCTCCATTATGTGAGGTGCTTAGGTATGACCTACTTTAGAATTTGCTTGCTTTAGGTGTTACTTCAGGCATGCATGAAGGGGCGGTCTCCTTTGTTGCGTTCCTTTGTGCGCGCACCAAGGGCGCGCGCCTTCGGCATTGCAGTCGCTCCTTTCTGGCTGTCAGCGGTGTTGGTGGGTAGGCACTAAGTGGTGGGCGGACAAAGGGAGGGTCTGAGACTGGCGCTGGCACCAACCTGTTTGACTTCTTTTTCCTGAGGGGGGAAGCGCCCTCAATTGACTCCTTGTGCTCCTCGCCAGTGCTGGTGGTGGTGATAGCTTCCAGGGGGCCCTCTCCTCTCACCGGTGGCATTGCAGCCTCTCTTTTCTGGCCTTCGGTGGTGCTATTATTATGTACCAATTCCCTTTGAAAATTCACTCCATATTTTTAAAAATTTCAAAATGTGGCCTAGATTCCAATTCTGGTCCATGTGCCACAAATATTTTCACCTTTTAACCTCTACTTAATCTATGCTTAACCTCTACTCATAGAAGATCATTGGCTGTATTGTTTTCAGTGATAAATGCATAATATGGTAGCCCTACTTTTATGCCTGGGTGATATCATAGAGTGACATAGAGTGGATTAAAAGGTGAGACTTATAGCGAGTGTATGGCCTTTTCCTTTTGCCTTTTTCTAGCTCTCTGTTGTAGATATGTGTTTTTGCTTCCTGGTGCAGAAACAAGTAGAGACACATTTTTCCATGGAGGGAATAAATTGTATACTGTGCTCTTAGGCTTGAGGCTTGGCTTCACTTTTGCTCTGCCTTTTTCCATTCTCTCAGTTGTATGGCTGTGTGTTTTTGGTCCCTATAAATCAATAGAGGTGCATACTTCTAGGCTTAAGGCCTAGCTGTTTTGGGGAAGAACCCCCTCAGAGAAATCATATGGATAACACCAAAGATTAACCTGCCTTGGAAGTCTCATCATTTATCCTAACTTATGATGTGGAATAACTGATGTATTTTGTTACTGATGAACTATGCTGATTTTTGCCAGGAATGATTTCCTTATGCTGGGGAGTTGCTTTGCTAAAGACTTTAGTTTTTCTACTATTTATACTGTGGAAGTTAAAACAACCTATTTTTATGTTAAATAAATGTTGCCAATATTGCATCTGCCACTCCAAGATATGGACTGAATCTTTTTCCAAAGCTCGAGGTTGCTTGTGACCTGTTGTGGGTCTTAAGAAGCAAAATACTTATGGGGTAGATAAGGTGGGGATTTGTCTGTTCATCAGAGAGGAGATACATTTTCTTTGTCCAGTAAAGAAAGATCTCTAAGCCTGCTCCATTACATCATCAGCTCAATCACGTTTTAGAATCTACTGATAAGTGCAAGGACTGGAATCCCTCAGCACATAGGGGGTTATTTTCAAAGGAGTTACGCATGTAAATGTGACATACTATCGTAGCAATTTTCAAAAGCTATTTACTCGAGTAAAGTGCACTTACTTGAGTAAATCCTATGGACAATTCAATGGCATATATTGTAGCAATTTTGAAAAGCCCACTTACTTGAGTAAAGTGTATTTACTCGAGCAAAAACCAGTTTTGCTCGAGTAAATGCTTTTTAAAATCTACCCCATAGAGAATAACTATCAAATGAATACATGTGACAGCATATATGCACGTATACGGCCATGCATAGATCAATAATAGCATTTTATAACCCACATATATCATATACACATGTATTAAAAAATATGCATATCTCTAACATGAGCATATGTGTGTATGTATGTTTATGCGCAAATACATGCAGTGCATTGAAAGTGAGTATTTCAATGCATCGAGCATGCATACTTTCCTACCTATTTAAAAAATATATGTGTGTATATTTTATGTATGAAAATAAAGTAGGACTGATTCGCGTAAAACTCTATTTACAAGTACAAGTCAGCATATGTTAAAATATACTCATTTAATTGAAATTAACCAGTTTACCAATTAGTCCACCAGTTTGCTCAGTCCTTCTCCAGGTCTTCGAGACCCTTCCAGTTCTTCAGCCCAAACTCCCCCAAGTTCACTCAGATTTTCCACCCAGCCAATATTACACAATAAATAAGTCTATCAATTATGCCAGATAATTAGCAGGTGTACAATTACGCAAGTAAATTGTGAAATGTATACATATAAGTGTGTTTTAAAATAGCAACTTCTGCATGTAACTGTTGGCCCCGATCCTGAATGCACCTAGACCACCCCTTTTTTTACACCCATATATGTGTGCACAAAATGTAAATTATGACTTACTTTCGACTTTTATAAAACAGTGATCACAGGAGTACAGGCTACTTATGCATGCATATGCTAGTTTTTACACAAGTAACACTTTGATAAGTACCTTCATCATTTTTATTTTATGAACACTGGCTAAGGTTACAAAAAGTATGCACATAAGTCCCATCCCTGCAGCGACTCCACCCCCCCGGAACACCTCTCTCCTATGCACATAAAAGTGCGGGCATACAGTACGTATCAGTCCCACGATTTTCCAAAGAGCCATTTAATTGATCCGCAGAAGTTCTTTTGAAAATCACCCTTTGTACAAGCAGAATCAATTACTTCCTCACACAGTACATTGCTAGCCTGTGGAGCTCTTAGCCAAAGGACGTTGTGGAGCCCTGGAGAATAGCCCGGGTTCCAAAAGGGATTGGACAAAATGATAAAACATAGACCAAGCACGGGCTGTTCTATCAATCAGTCGCAGATGTCACCACACTCTCTCACTCAGCGCATCCATAAAACATGACCGCTTGAAACTTGAAGGGGGGTAACACTGGCTGGGCAATTCTCCGCATGCCCCCTTTCTTATGCACTTCGCCTCAGCGCCTGCTGCTCGTCACGGTTGGGGGAGACACGATGCCGGGCAAGATGGAGCTTTGCTCTGACTCACTTTGGCAGTTTGGCAGTTTTTATCTTCGTCTATATTATTTTCATACCTCTGGCTGTCTCTGCATAGCTAAATTTTAGGTTTGCAGCAGTTCTTCATCAAGTAAACAGGAAAATATTAAAAAAAAAAACAAAAAAAAACCCAACCCATATGATCACAAAGTCAGTGCATTTTTTGTGAGATCGGAAAGTGTCCTTGTTAACGTCCCCGGAGGGATAATGTCGTCACCTCTGTCCTCGTGCTTCGCATGGGATCATTTCTTAGCAGGAGGCTTTTTTGCTGCTGCTGCTCCTCCTCCTCCTCCTCCTCCTCCCTTGTCATTGCCTTTGGCTTTCCCCGCTGGCTTTTCACTCGAGGCCCCGTTTCCGGGTTTCTTTCCTGCGGCTTGCTTGTCAGGTGCGCCCTTTTCTCCGTCTTTCTTCTTGGCTCCTTCTTTCCCCTCTCCCTTGCCTTCCTTCTCGCCCTCCTTTTTCTTGCCGCCCTTTGCGGCTTCCTTTTTGCTGTCTTTTCTCTCTACCTTTCCTGACACTGTGGGAACCTCTTTCTTCTTCTCTTCTTGTTTGGGAGCTGTAAATGAAAAAAAAAACCCAGCAAAAATCATTTGAGGCACTTTTGAATTTGAAAATCATTTAAGCTGGATGCTGTCACTACATTTCTTCTAAAATGGATTAACATTGTATATGAAAAGAAAGTAAGGTTGGGTAGTAGAGAATTACATGTTTCAAGTTATTAAATGGTTAGGCATACTCATGAAATGTGAATATATCTTGGAAAGGGAGTGTTTTAGTAGTTAGAGTAATGTGATAGGAATCAGGGAACCAAATTTTCTTCTCCCACTGATACCCATGAGATCTAAGTCTTCATTGAGGAGAATATAGATGTAGTGCTGCACTAATTCAACCAACATCATAAGAACATAAGAACATGCCATACTGGGTCAGACCAAGGGTCCATCAAGCCCAGCATCCTGTTTCCAACAGAGGCCAAACCAGGCCACAAGAACCTGGCAAGTATCCAAACACCAAGAAGATCCCATGCTAATAAGCTTGATTAGTACTGGATAAACCACTCCCTTCATCCCATGGAGATCTGAGGAACTACCACCAAGGCAGATGAGATCAGTGTAAAAGCAGAGAAACTTTGTTCATACAGTATCTGTGCCCGACTCTGGCCGAGGTTCGCTCTACATATAGAGCTGTCTCAGGGTCTACTGTAATTAAAACATCCATATAAGTTAAATTAAAAACATTTATAAACAAATAAATTTGTGAAGACATCACAATGACATTAGAAATAAAAATAATTAAATCAAATAAAATACATTTAAAATGCATAATTACAAACATGGCACACAGTATCATGATGTAAATTGAAAAAATAAAATCTAACCCAGAGGGATGAAGATATTGAACTCTTGTTGTCATGGGTGTTAAATGGTTTGTACATCTGAAATACCTGTATGTACTGTTGTGTTTTTCTTAATAAAGAGTACCGTGATTCACATCCAAATCTTGTTGTTTACTCCAAGTTATATATATCTATTGATATTGTGAGAGACATCATGAAACATGGTGACAGTATAACCTTTCCATCTTACAACCTCATAATGTAAAAGCAATTGCATATTAATAAAAGTGCCACATACTACCGTATATTAGAAAAAAGGTTGTTTAATGTGAAGAATCAATGGTATATGCATAAGTGATTGTGACATGATTATAAAAATGGAATCATAGATAAAAGAAAAAAGAAAAAATCATATTGAAGATAAATATAAATATAGAATTCAAACTGGGTAAAAATAATTAAATTGGTGGATGCCCAATCTAAACAAATAGTGTTGTATTTACAGCTCATTTGATTAAAAAATACTCACTACACAACTGCTGGATACAGCACAGCCTGATAATCGTGTTTGATTTTGACGTTCCCAAAAATGAATATTGTTTGCTCTTCCTTTTTAATTTCTATCGAAATATATAAAAGCTTTAATGAAAAATATATTTTAGTGTTATTATGTGGAAATAAAGCTCGGGGCATGCCAAAAATAAAAAACTTAAATAATAATTGGATACTCAAAATAATTCAGGGGATAGATATATAACAGCCTAATGCTCATAATTATTGGTGATTAAATGTGGTACAGCTATTGTTAAACATTTGTTAATGTCATTAGGATGAAAATGCATAAAAAATATGTATCAAAATTACAATAGAAAAAAATTACAATAAAAACAAAACTATATTGGGATAAAGCCCGGGTAGTGCATAATAAATAGATGAGTGGAAATCAAAAACTAGCAGAAAGTGTAACTAACTTCATGCTCACCTTACTGAAAGTTGGGAAAACTGCAAAAAGCTAAATACACAGAAGCCCTTGACTCGGCATGGCATGGCTGTTGTGAACACCACTATTGATGTAAATGAAATCAAAATTTGAATCGAAATTTGAACTTCTGCCATGCTGCTACCAACACTGGCCACAAGAAAAAACCACTGTGCTTAGTATCACTTAATTATCTGTAACCTAGAGTAAAAACAAAAGATCTTAAAAGTAAAAAACATTCAAGATGAGTCAATCCCTATTTAATATCTGGTTCGGGGCATGACAGCATACTCATGCATTCATTTTATAATTAAGAGGTATATTTGAGAAAGTTATTTTAAAGAAATACCTTTTTTTTTTTAAACTACAGACATGCTTTTTCTCTTCTCAGTATAGAAAATTAAATTGAATGTATGTGCTGTTTTATAACATAATTACTTGCAGTCATACCTTCCTTCCTGCTTTTTTAGTAATATGCAAAGGTGCCAACAAAACCTAAATATAGAGTGACTGACTACCGTGCCGCGCTGTAAACCTAGCTCGTCCATTAAAAGTGTTCTTTAATTAAGACTCTATTTAAAAGCTGAAAAAAATCATTTTTTTACCTTTTACCTGTTGCGCACAGGCATGTAGTGGCTCATACTCAATTGAGCATCTAGTAAGAATTGTATTTGAACATTTGAGTCTCGTGGGGGTACTGAGAAAAATGCACAAAACTGAGGAACTGGTTAAATTTAGCTAGAATCGGGTGCAGATACTGTGTGAATAATGTTTCTCTGCTTTTACACCAATCTCATCTGTTTTGGTTGCTACATAGCTACATTGGATTGGCTTCTAGGGATGTGAATCGTGTGCCCGATTGTCTTAACGATCGGGTTTGGCTAGAGGGGGGAAAAAATCCAATCGGTGGTGATGTGAATCGGAATCGGTTCCAATTCACATCGTTATTTTTTTTTTAGTGAGGCCCGACCCTTTAAAATTGACCCCTTACCTTCCCCCACCCTTCCGAACCCCCCCAAAACTTTTTACGATTACCTGGTGGTCCAGTGGGGGCGCGGGGACCAATCTCCCGCTCTCGGGCCATTGGCGCCATTTTGGCTGCCACTCAAAAATGGCACTGATGGCCCGATAAAAAAAAAACTCACCCGACCCTTTAAAAATGACCCCTTAGCTTCCCCCATCCTCCCGAGCCACCCAAAACATTTTAAAATTACCTGGTGCTCTAGTGGTGGTCCCGGGAGCGATCTCCCGTTCTCGGGCCGTCGGCTGCCACTTATAAAGATGGTGCCAATGGCCCTTTGCCCTTACCATGTGACAGGGTATCCGTGCCATTGGCCGGCTCCTGTCACATGGTAGGAGCACTGGATGGCGGCGGCCATCTTTAAAGACGGCGGTGGCAATCTTTAAAGACGGAGGTGGCCATCTTTAAAGACGGCGGCGGCCATCTTTATGATGGCGGTGGCCATCTTTAAAATTCATCGGGAGACATCCCCCCAATCCCCACAATGTTTGGCCCCCTTCAGTGATAAAATCTCAGAATAGTAAATCACCCCCAAAGACAGCAAGATGGTAATTAAGGAGAGAAAGTTGACTCCTAATACCAAATGGCCCCATAATATTCAAAAATTAAAAGCCATGGTTAGAACCAATGCAGTTTACATATTTCAAGTTGCTTACATACTACTTTTTTACTTGCAAGCAGCTACTTTAAAGTGAGATACGTCTTCTCAAAATGACCAGTGTTGCTTAAATATAAGCCACTAAAGTTTTTGAATAGCTGAATGGATTAGTATTGGATAGAAATGAAAGAAAATGAGGTGACCTATGTTAACTGTAGGCATAAAACTTCTACATGGGGGGTAACCTTTATAAAACGGCAGTTACTACCACCCTTAACAGAAGCTAAGTGGTAACTTGCCCAGAGCAGCAATCCCTACCTTTAACCAAAGGCACAGGGGTAACCTGCACGGGGAGGCAGTTACTACCCTTAACAGTAGGTAAGAGAGCAAACTGCACAGAGTTGAGAAGCAACTTGAGGGCAGACTAAATGGACCTTTGGTCTTTATTTACTATCCTTTATTATGTTACTATATTACATAGACCACATAGTGGATACTACAATTTGAAAACTGACAAAAACTATACACTTTGGGGCGGATTTTCAGAGCCCTGCTCGCGTAAATCTGCCCAAAACCGGGCGGATTTACGCGAGCAGGGCCCTGCGCGCAGGGAAGCCTATTTTACATAGGCCTCCCGGCGCGCGCAGAGCCCCGGGACTCGCGTAAGTCCCGGGGTTCTCCGAGGGGGGCGTGTCGGGGGCCTGTCGGGGGCGGGCCCGGTCGTCGCGGCGTTTCGGGGGCGTGTCGGCAGTGTTTTGGGGGCGGGTATGGGGGCGTGGCTACGTCCCGGGGCAGTCTGGGGGCGTGGCCACACCCTCCGTACCCGCCCCCAGGTCGCGGCCCGGCGCGCAGGGAGGCCCGCTCACGCGCGGGGATTTTCTTCTCCCTCCGGGAGGCGTATATCCCCGGAGAAAGGTAAGGGGGGGTGTAGACAGGGTCGGGGGGGTGGGTTAGGTAGAGGAAGGGAGGGGAAGGTGAGGGGAGGGCGTTAGAGGATTCCCTCCAAGGCCGCTCCGATTTCGGAGCGGCCTTGGAGGGAATCCAAGGTTTTTAGCAGAGTTTTTAGCCGATCCAGGTTTTTAGCAGATACACGCGGCTCCGCGCGTATCTACTAAAATCCAGCGTACTTTTGTTTGCGCCTGGAGCGCAAACAAAAGTAGGCTATTCGCGCGCCTTTTAAAATCCGCCCCTTTGTTATCAACTGGATTCTAAAATGAAGAAGTCTTCCATATAAATTGCATATTATGGACAAAAATTACAGACAAAATGTCCTTTCAGCACAGCATCCCTGCTCATGTTTATTTGTGCCATTCTGCAATGCTCATTAGTATGTCTACTGCTGACCAACTCATTTTCCAGACTAGAACAATGATTAAGAACCATTAAAAATGTATTATAACATCCTGGAATGTCCCCTAAGTATTTGCCAGTTCTTTAAATATTTTGTTCATGAGTTGCTATTTGGTTAAATTAAATAATAGAAACATGATTGCTAACCTGAGCTTTTTAATATTAGCTAGTGGATTCAAACAATATACCCCGACGTAGCCAAGTGTGCAGTCCTCACTTGGTACCATATCTTTTCAAGAGCCCCAATGCATACATACATACTGAATAGGGATTAACTTTCAGTTGAAATGACATAGACTATATCACTGACATTCTCTATATTGTTTCATGTTGGGGTTTTTTTAACTGAAACAACATTAACAACCACAAAATTTCATTTTGTATTTTCTTTTGCTGAAACAAAAAAGAAATGGAAAAAAAAATACCCGCCTAGGCTTTGGTTCTGGAACCCAGCTTCTAGACCTCTAGTCTAGGCACCAACCCTGTCCTATTTTATGTTTTACAGTGAAGTCAGTGGGATCTAAGGACTGTTTTCCCCATTGACTTCAATGTAAAACAAAAAACAAATGGAACAAATAAAAAGGGTTTTTTATTGTTGTTTATTACATAACTTTTTATCCAGCTAAAATTTGGCTGAATAAGCCAGAAGCATTCTGGGGGCATAATTGGGAGGAGCTGAGTTACCATATAAATTATCTGGTTAACTCTGATAATTAGAGTTAGCCAGATAACTTATCCAGCTATCTCTGGTCAGCCCAATCATCTTTTCTAAAGCTGGCCAGATCTGGCTAACTTTAAGATAGCTGGATATAGTCAGTGGTGCAGCCATGCTGTTGAATATATAGACTAAGTTTGCCAGAAAAGTTTATCCGGCTGACTAGCCAAGCCACACAGAGGCTGAATATGGACCTCTTTGTATTTTTTTTTATCATTTTGTTTAAAAAAAATGACATGAAACAACATTAACAATGTCATTAAAAATTGTCTATGTCATTGCAAATGAATGCATATTTCTTTTGCCCCTTTATGCTTTCAGGTTTTCATTCCACTTTGTCGGTGCTCATTCTCTTCTGGTTCCTTTGATGTTCTTGTCAGAATTGTGGGTATCCTTTTGTTTTCTTTTGAAGCCTTGGGTTGCTCTTGCTACTCTCCATCATTTGCCCTTTAACATTGCCTTAGGGTGTTTTGAGATCATGAAAACTAGAAAGGAAAATTGGGATAAGAGATAGAGGTAGGAATGGATGAGGTAAAAGAAGGTGCAAAACAAAAGATATAGAGACTTGGCAAGGAAAGTGACAAAGAGATGGGTATAGGAGAGCATGAAGGGGGTGGTAAAGAGTCAGTCAGCTTGGGATTGATAGTGGATGAGAGAGTCAGAAAGGAGGCTGCAATTGAGAGGTAAGGACAATGTTACCAAATATCTGGAGATTGCTAAAGGGAAGATAGAGGACTGAGAGAGAGCAATGGAAGGGAAAGTTAAGGAATTGAAAAGCTAGGGCAGTGAGAACTGGTTAGGTAGAAGGCAGGTGAAATCTAGCTATGAGTGAACAGAGGCAGATAAATTAGTTTAAAGAAAAAGATAGATGTCAGATACAGATGTAGGAGAGGCAGTGAAGCAAACAGGAAAAGAGAAAAGAAACAGGAAAGGAGACCCTGTTAAAATAAATGGAGAAGAGGAAAGCACCAAAAGCAGAAGAAAAGACCAGGTTCAGCATGATTAGAAAAAAAATTCCAGAAAACAAAGGTAGTAAGACACACATTTTTTACATTTGCTGTCTGATCTTAGTTTTCTAATTGGTTGGTCACAGGCTTTTTTTTTTTCCACCTTCCCTTTCTTATTTTTTGCCAATTCCTTTTATATTGTCTTTTTTTTCTATTTTTTTTCTCTCCATCTGTCTTCTTCCCTCAAACACACAGTCAGGTTCTCATTCTCACATGCTTTCTCTCTCTCTCTCACTCACACACACACACACACACACAGGCTCTCACTCTCAAATGCTCTCTCTCATACAATCATTCATACACACAGTTTCTCACTGGCACATGCTGTCTGACTCTCACACACACAGGCTCTCTCTCACTCCCACATGCTGTCTTGCTCAAGCACAGGCTCTCAATGTCACATGCTCTCTCTCATACAATCATTCATACACACAGTCTCTCACTGGCACATGCTGTCTGACTCTCACACACACAGGCTCTCTCTCACTCCCACATGCTGTCTTGCTCAAGCACAGGCTCTCAATGTCACATGCTCTCTCTCATACAATCATTCATACACACACAGTCTCTCACTGGCACATGCTGTCTGACTCACATACACAGGCTCTCTCTCACTCCCACATGCTGTCTTGCTGAAAGCACAGGCTCTCACTGTCACATGCTCTCTCTCATACAATCATTCATACACACAGTCTCTCACTGGCACATGCTGTCTGAGTCTAACACACACAGGCTCTCTCTCACTCCCACATGTTGTCTTGCTCAAGCACAGGCTCTCACTGTCACATGCTGTCTCTCTCACACACACAGAGGCTCTCACATGCTGTCTCTGCAAACATTCAGGTCTTCACTCCCACACACAGTTTCTCAACTCACTCTCACACACTGTCAGCTTTCCCCTTTGTTCTAGTTTAAAAGCTGCTCTATCTCCTTTTTAAAGGTTAGCGCCAGAAGTCAGGTTCCACCCTGGTTAAGGTGGAGCCCATCCCTTCGGAAGAGACTCCCCCTAACCCAAAAGGTTTCCCAGTTCCTAACAAAACTGAATCCCTCTTCCTTGCACCATCATCTCATCCACGCATTGAGACTCCGGAGCTCTGCCTATCTCTGGGGACATGCACGTGGAACAGAGAGCATTTCAGCGAATGCTACCCTGGAGGTTCTAGATTTAAGTTTTCTCCCTGTGGGGCAGATTTTCAGAGCCCTGCTCACCTAAATCCGCCCGGATTTAGGCGAGCAGGGCCCTGCGTGCCGGTGCGCCTATGTTCAATAGGCCTACCAGCGCGCGCAGACCCCGGGACTTGCGTAAGTCCTGGGGTTTTCCGAGGGGGTGTGTCGGGGGGGGCGGGCCCGATCCGCGCGACTTTTTGGGGCAGGACGTAGAGTTTCGGGGGCGGGCCCGGTGGCATGGTTACAGCCCTGGGCGGTCCGGGGGCATGGCCGTGCCCTCCAGACCCACCCCCAGGTCGCGTCCCGGCGCACTAGCGGCCCGCTGGCGCGCGGGGATTTACGTCTCCCTCCGGGAGGCGTAAATCCCCCAACAAAGGTAAGGGGGGGGGTTTAGACAGGGCCGGGCGGGTGGGTTAGGTAGGAAGGGAGGGGAAGGTGAGGGGAGGGCAAAAGAAAGTTCCCTCCGAGGCCGCTCCGATTTCGGAGCGGCCTCGGAGGGAACGGAGGTAGGCTGCGCGGCTCGGCGCGTGCCGGCTATACGGAATCGATAGCCTTGCGTGCACCGATCCCGGATTTTAGCGGCTACGCGCGTATCTACTAAAATCCAGCATACTTTTGTTTGCGCCTGATGCGCCAACAAAAGTACGCCAAATCGCGCTATTTGAACATCTACCCCTAAGAGCTTAAATTTGGTTTCCAGAACCTCCCTCCCACATTTTCCTATGTCGTTGGTGCCGGCATGTACCACGACAGCCGGGTCCTCCCCAGCACTGTCTAAAATCCTATCTAGGTGATGCGTGAGGTCCGCCACCTTCGCACCAGGTAGGCATGTTACCAGACGATCCTCACGCCTACCAGCCACCCAGCTGTCTATATTCCTAATAATCAAATCTCCAACTATGACAGCCAACCTAACCCTTCCCTCCTTGGCAGTAGGTCAAGGAGACACATCCTTGGTGCGAAAGGACAATGCACCTCCTGAAGAGCAGGTCCTTGCTACAGGATCCTTTCCTGTTGCACCCGGTTGATGCTCTCTGATCATGAGACCTTCTTCCTCCAAAGCAGCACCAGGGCTGCCAGTCTGAAGTTGGGACTTGGCTACTATGTCCCTGAAGGTCTCATCTATATACCTCTCTGTCTGTCTCAGCTCCTCCAGGTCTGCCACTCTTGCCTCCAGAGATCGGACTCATTCTCTGAGAGACAGGAGCTCTTTGCATCGCATGCACATATACAATTTCTCACCTCCGGGTAAAAAATCATACATGTGACACTTGATGCAAAAGCCTGGAAAGCCCCCCTCTTGCTGCTGGACTGCTATCATCATCTCAAATTTGTTCAGTTCCTTCTGTTACTTCTTCAATTCTGGATTTGGTTTATTTCTATGTTCCATTACTCATAGCTACAATGTTTAATTACTTCTTTGAGTAAACTCAGTACTTTATGAAAACAATGAAACTAAATTTCTTTCACTCGGTGGAGGGAGTCTCTTATCTTGATTGTATCCGTTGTGATGGTTCTACCGAAGGACGGTATACAAAATCAACAACAAATATAATAGCTTTGATATAAATCACCCACTGAAAACAAGAGGAATTTAATACAGCTCAAACCACGTCAATATTTCTCTAATTTATATCAGGAGATATTTTAATATTATGACTTTTTGCTCTGAATCCCCTTTCATATAAGGACAGTTCTGTGAAGAATAACCGTAATTTAGGAGCTATTATAGGCTTATTTACATTTTCAGAATTGACAGGGCACCTATGTCAATTAACCAGTCATGAGTAACTAGCTTTAGTGATTTCATGAATATATATTGTCTTTATTGCCCTTTTATTCCATTTCTTTTTATCATTTACCTAAATAAGCTGAATAAACACCTCACTTCAATTGTTCTTTAAATTGAGTCTGTCTGTCCTCTCTACCTTGCCTTTTTCCAGGCTATTATATAAGTTAACAATATCACAAACACTGAATCATACATTCAGTAGTGTTTTAAGTGATTTTGGCACTACACTAGGCCTTATTGACAGAAAGCGGTAACAGTGTCCTTCTCTCGTCACAACATAGTGCAGCTCTCCCTGTAGTTCTAAACTGCCATTTTTACAGTTTTTGTGAACAAATCCCAGTTCTGCTGCTGTCATCATGAGGAATAGTTCTTGCCTTTTTCAGAAATCTGATTTAATCACCCAAGGGAACCAGTGAACTCCCCCACCCCCACCCCGGTACAAATAAATATGATGGTAAATAAATTTAAATTATTCTAAAACTTCCTATTAATATAATTAATTATTATAATTAATACTGTGCTTTGACTTGATTAAGTGCTATTACACTAACCAAATTTAGATAAACACTAAGTTGTCATGGTGTTGCCATGCTGTCTCCACATGGTCTTAAGTTTTTTTTTTTACTTGCCTCAGTTCTATCCATTGAAATTAATGGGGGAATTAAAATAAAATAAAATTTTAAAGGACCCACTTACATAACTCAAAATGATATCAAATTGCCCTATCAGCATCCACTGGTCCCCTACAGGTGTCCTGATAACTCCATTTCCACAAAACCCATGGCAAACACCCTCGGACACAACTAAGCTTTTAATTTAAAAATTAGAATAATTTATTTCAAACCAATAGTCAGGCTGGTATTCCCATGACTTTTTCAGTGACCACCACCACTAAATGAAACTTTTAAAGGGATTTTCCCATTTTTTTTCAACCCCCAGGGATCCCTCAGTAAAAAGGGTTGAATAATCCTTTAAAAAATATTTTTTACCCCAAATTCTGGTTATGGTCCCCTCACCTGACCACCATCACCCCCCAAAAAAATGGGGGCCATTTTAATGAGTTTTTAAATGTTTTGGCACTGGGTCTACTGTTGTGCTTCCTGGGTAAAGAAACTCAGTGGGGAGCCTCTTCCAGGCTTCCCCACCTAATACACACTGGGGTAGATTTTAAAAGAAGCCTGCACGGCCTACATGTGCGCGCACTACCCGGTGCGTGCACATGTAGGCCCGATTTTATAACATGCATGCGCATGTTATACAATTTGGGGTCAGCGCGGGCAAGGGGGTGCACTGTTGTGCACCTTGCGCGCGCCAAGTCCGCTCCGAGCTGCGCTGCCTTCCCCTGTTTCCTACCCGCCCACCCCACCTTCCCTTCCCTTCCCCTACCTCACCCGTCCTTTTCCCCCTACCTTTGATGACTTCTTTTTTTTAATTTCAAAACTTACTTCAGCCCTGGGGCTGACGTTGCGTGCACCGGGCAACTGCCGGCACGCTATCTCTGATATAGTGGCAAATGGCCGCTCTGTCAGAGGCCTCTGGCCCCGCCTCCGCCCTGCCCCCGCTCCACCTGGACCACCCACGACCCACCCCATCCCCACCCCTTTTTGCAAACCCCGGGACTTACATGCATCCCGGGGCTTTATGTGCATCTCCGGGCCTTTTTAAAATAGGCCTAGCGCACGTAAAGCCAGTTGCACGTGTAAATCCAGAGGATTTACACGCGTAACCTTTTGAAAATCCAGCCCACAGGTTTTACATTTTTAACTTATATACTTCTCTTTTAATTTAACTTAAACTTTGGCACGAGCAGTATCACGGCCAGCCAGCTGATTTCACCCCTGATGTCAGTGGGCTCCAGGCCTGTTCCAACCATGTGCTGGGAGCTCGCCTAGGGCCCCTGGCATCATGTTCAGTCCCAGTTATGCAGCGGCAGTGTCCCCAGTGCTACCGCTGACTCTTCTGACCAATCCTGCGTGGTGTCACAAAACTTTATTTTAAAAAGATTTTGCCGCCACATCCCACAGTTGAGTGGGTGTCTAGAAGGGGCAGCGAACAGCAGAAACAGCTTTTCACTCCAGCCCTGCTCAGCTTCTGCTCTCTTTAAGCTCTGGCCTGCCTTTTCTGAGCCATGGAGAGCCTCCAACTCCCACGGCTCACTCTTCCTCCTTCTTGAGGCCTTTCCACCACTACTCTGATCGCACAGCCTGCCTTCTCCATGCTGCAAGGAGCTCTCAAACTCGTGTGGCACATTTCACAATGTGGCAGTCTATGGCTAATAGCATCCACATACTGCCCATAAATAAAAAAAACCAAACAAACAAAAAAACTCAGCTACATCTTCTGGCCCTAAACCAGCACTGGGCCATATCTTCAAGACCCTAAACCAGCACTGGGCCATATCTTCAAGACCCATGTATTCCCCTGTGACCAAAGGACCCAGAATAACCAGGGATCCACAGCTCTAGGCCTCTGACAGTGTTGGGGCAGGTAAACTATTTTATAATTTTTTACTTTATTTAAGGTAGCTTGTTCTGCAATGTGACTTAGAGGAGGGAGAATGCACAGCTGTCATGTCCACAAGGCTTGGTCAGGCTTAGTGCCCTTCTCTTCTCTTGTCCACTGGAGAAGTTCCCAGATCTGGAGCTATCTCCTCTCTCCACTGGATTGTTAAGCTATTTTCCCCCTTCTGAAGAAGAAGTTGGGAGCATCTGGACTGCCAGGGATGTGTGTATGTTTGTATGTGAGTTGGAGGGAGGCCTTGGTGCCCTGTTATCAGTGGCACCTGAGCAGGTGGGATGATGGGGGTCATGGACAGGACCAGAATCCCCATTCCACCACTGCCACCCCTACCTCACCTTGTACATCTCCTCGTTTTTCCAGGGTAATACCCTAGCATTGACACTTCAGTCTCATTTTGGATAATTGGTCACAGTTTATTGGAGGATAGCCAAAAAATCAAATTCAAATATGCAGCTCCCCATCCCCACCTCCTTACACTACTTTCTGGAAAATACTCTTTGGGGCCATCATGTGTTTGCTAAATGTTGACTCCAGAGCCATTTTTAATAATATACCCCATCCCAGCCACCCAAGTGCATCTCAGGAAGGACCCATCTCAAGTGTTGGGGCCTGCTCCTGCCCAAGACTTCATCCTTAAAGCTCACCATAAATCATATTGTCTGTAAGATAAATGATCCAGAGGTGCTCTGCTCTAGTCTACTCCCCTAGTGACAGCCCATCAGACTTCTCCCACCTACTTCAGAAGCTATAAGAATCTGTTTGGGTTTCGTGGACCCTTGAGCCGGATAGGACAGGTGATGGCGCACTGTGTGAAGACCCACAGTGGAGATCGAAGCCAGGAGGTGGCACAGGGCAGGAGACTGGTCGAATATTCACCACTGGAAGCCCAAGGTCCCCCCGGGAGGAGTCCGTGAGAACCCGGGCTGCTTGGACTTACGTGCGGTCTCCTGTGGGTGAGTCTTGAAGAGGAATCCCAGAATCCTGAGGAGTACCGAAGCTGGAGCCAGGAGGCCTACTGGAACTTCACCACTGGAAGCCTGAGGTCCCCCTAGGAGGAGCCTGTGAGGACCCGAGCCACTTAGACTTAGGCGGGGCCTCTTGGACGTAGCAGAACAGGACACCGAGAGCAAGTTGAAGTCACGGACCAGGAACAGAAGCTGAAGTCAGAAGCCAGGAACAAAGCTGAAGTCAAAGCCAGGGACGAAGCTGAAGTCAGAAGCCAGGGATGGAGCCGAAGTCAGAAGCCAGGAATACGAAAAACAACAACTAGCAGAGAGAACCTCATTGCAAGGCAAAGAATCAGGCAAGCCACAGGGTTTAAATCCCTGCCGGCGTCTGATGTCCTTCGGGGACGGAGCTCCAGTTTCTCCAGTGCGCGTGCGTGCCTAGAGGGGTGGAGCCAGCGACCAACTTCGGCGGCGTCTCCCTCGCAAAGGGAACACCGCGCGAAGTAGCCAGCCAGGCCTGATCAGGCCTCAAGGATGCCGCTGCTGCAGTCAGGTGTCCCAGGGTAGGTGGGGGACCGGCCCACGGACTCCATGGGTCAGGCACACAACAGTACCCCCCCTTCTATGCCCCCTTCCTGAGGGCCTCGGCTTATCAGGATGGTGTAGGAGAAACTGATGGAGGAGAGATTTATCCAAAATATTGGAGGCAGACTCCACATATTCTATTCAAGGCCATAGCCCTCCCAGAAGAGGAGATATTCCCATCGTCGATGATAGAAAAGTACATCCAGCACCTCTTTCACCTGGTAGATGGTGTCCTCTTGAGCCATGGAACTGGTGGGTTCAGGGACATTGTCGTGAAAAACTGACAAGACCAAGGGCTTGAGCAAGATGAATAGCCACTGCTATTAATTGCATCAGTAGCATGGGTTCTTCTTAGTGTTTGGGTAATTGCCAGGTTCTTGTGTCCTGGTTTGGCCTCTGTTGGAAACAGGATGCTGGGCTTGATGGACCCTTGGTCTGACCCAGCATGGCAATTTCTTATGTTCTTATGAAGATGTTATGAATCCTTAATGTGGATGAGAGATGAAGACGGTAGGAGACAGCGCCCACCCATTCTATCACGGCAAACGGACCAATGTATCATGGCGCCAGGCGCATAGAAGGAGCTTGCAGGTGAAGATGCTTGGTACTCAGCCATACTTTGTCCCCCGGGAAAAATGTAGGAGCTGGACGGCGTATACGGTCGGCGTACCTCTTTGCAGTGGCTGCCGTGTGTTGCAGTTTCTCTCAAGTGGAGCCCCAAAGATTCCGTAACCGTTGGGCAGTGAGTTGCATGGCTGGCGATGGCACCGCCAAAGGCAGGGGCAAAGGAGGTCTGAGTCGTCTCCCATAGACTACTGGAAGGGGGACATGTTGGTGGCAGAATGCCTATGGTGGTTATAGGAGAATTCTGCCCACTGCAATAAAGCCACCCAGTCATCTTGTAGGTCTCCCACAAAGGCTTTCAAATTCCAGTTTGTGTGCTCCGCTTGGCCATTGGCTTGAGGGTGAAAAGCTGTAGTAAAGTCCAACTGGATTCCAAATTTCTTACAGAGTGCTCTCTAGTATTTAGCCATGAACTGCGAGCCCCAATCGGAGGCAATATGGAGAGGAGGTCTGTGCAAGCGAAAGTTGTGCTGAGTGAAGAGATTTGCAAGCTCAGGCACCATTGCACAAAATGGGCCATCTTCAAAAACCTATCAACCGTAACCCATATCACAGTCTTCTCTTCCGAGGGTGGTAGATCCACTATGATGTTGGTAGACAATGGGTCCATGGCTCAGTGGGAATGGGTACTGGTTGGAGGAGCCTCCAGGGGTGGCCAGACAGAGGCTTCTGTTGGGCACAGGTAGGACAGGAACCGACATAAAGATGGACTTCCTTCTTGACCTGAGGCCACCAGTAGTATTCGGTAAACAGGTCCAAGGTCCGAGCGACCCCCTAATGACCTGCGGTCAAAGAATCGTGAGTCCATGACAAAACTTTCTTGCGCAGATGAGCCGGCACCACGTCTTACCCGTAGGGACCACCTCCAATGCTGCAAGAAGGACATTGGCTGGATCGAGGATATATCGAGGTGGATTGGGGTTATCCTCCATCTCTGCAGTGCGAGAGAGGGTGTCTGCCCGGACGTTCTTGGAAGCTGGTCTGTATCGGAGGAGGAAGTTGAACTGGCTAAAGAAGAGTGACCACCGGACTTGGCGAGGGTTAAGATGCTGGGCTCGGCACAGGAATTCCAGGTTCTTGTGGTCTATATAAACGATCACGGGATGCTGGGCCCCCTCCAACCACTGGTGCCATTCCTCCAGCACGAGCTTAATGGCCAGCAGCTCTTTGTTGCCTATACTGTAATTCTTCTTAGCAGGTGAGAACTTCTGAGAGAAATAGGAACATGGCTCAGGACCGCCCCTACTGCGAGGTCGGATGCGTCTACCTCTACAATAAACTGATGCTGCGGATCTGGATGATGAAGACAGACATCTAGAAGAAAGGCTTCCTTCAGCTCCTGGAAAGCACTTAACGCTGCCGGGGACCAGTTCTTGGCATCGGCACCCATCCTTCGAGAATACATCCAAGGGCAGTGAGCGGAACCACCACTCGGGATATGAACTGGTGGTAAAAATTGGCGAAGCCAAGGAAGCATTGTATAGCGCCTTGACCCCTACTGGTTGTGACCAATCATTGATGGCCGCTACCTTATCCGGGTCCATGTGGAAGCCCGTGGAAGAGACAATATATCCGAGGAAGGGCAATGATTCTTGTTCAAACTCTATCTTGGTGAAGAGACGATTGTCCCGAAGCTTCTGTAGCACTTGTCGCACATGTACGCGGTGCTTGGACAAGTCCTTAGAATAAATCAGTACATCGTCGAGGTACACTATGACTGAGGTATGCAACATATCCCTTAACACCTCGTTCATAAGGTTCTGGAAAACCGCAGGGGCATTGCCTAGGCCAAAGGGCATGACCAAATACTCGTAATGCCCATCTCCTGTATTGAAGGCGGTTTTCCATTCGTCGCCGGGATGTATCCTTACCAGGTTGTACGCACCCCGGAGGTCCAGCTTGGTAAAGACCTTAGCTCCTTGCAGCCGGCCTAGCAGTTCAGGAATCAGAGGCAAAGGATATCTGTCCCATCATGTGATGGCGTTAAGGCCACAGTAATCTATACAGGGTCAGAGTGACCCATCCGTGGCAACAATGAAGAACCCGGCTCCAGTGGGGGAATTAGAAGGCTTAATGAAGCCCCCCTCTAAATTCTCCTGGATGTAAGAAGACATGGCTTGGGTCTCCAGGAGCGACAAGGAGTAAACCCGCCCCTTAGGAGGCGTAGTGCCAGGGACCAGGTTTATGGCACAATCAAAGGGCCAATGTTCAGGGAGCAGTTTGGCCTTCTCCTTAGAGAAGGCATCCAAGTAATCCTGATATTGTGGCGGAGGCGCAATGGGAGTGGTCAGAAGTGGCACTCTGAGTCGGGGAATCATCACCAGATAGGAGGTAAAGCAAGATGGGCCCCAAGAGCGATCTGGACAGTGTCCCAGTGGATAACGGGGGAGTGCTTCTGAAGCCAGGGTAAGCCCAAGATGATGGGGTGAATGGATCTCTCCAGTATGAGAAATGAGATCTCTTCAGAATGTAGGAGACTGGTACGTTGAATCAAGGGTTTGGTGCAGGTAGAAATACTGCCCGGGAAATGAGTGCCATGGATCGAAGAAACTCAGAGTGGAGGGAGTCGGGGTTGGACCGTAAGCTGTAACTGCTGAACAAGATCAGAGAAAATGAAATTCCCTCCTGCTTCGGAGTCTACCAAGGCCAGCATATCGAAGGTACCTCCGGGGTAACTGAGGGTAACCAGTACGGTACAGGGGGAGGCAGAAGTGGTATTACCTAGGGTCAGCTCCCCGATGAGACCTAGGTTCTAGCGTTTCCTGGCTGCTCCTGACACTGGGCTAGGAAGTGCCCTTTGTTGCTGCAGTATGGGCACAGGCCCTTGGTGAGGCGACGTCTTCTCTACTCTTGTGAGATCGGGCCTCGACCCAATTGCATGGGTTCTGCCCCTTGGGCGCTGGTAGAAGCAGAGGAGGAAGGCACAGGTTGGGGAAATGTAGAGCCCGAGTTACCGGGTCTGAGGCCGGGCTTGCCCTCCCGGAACTGATGTTGGATTCGGCAGTCGAACCTTCCTGCCAGATTGATCAAGCTATCCAGGTCATCCGGAAGGTCCCTTGCCGCTAACTCATCCTTGAGACATGAGGACATTCCTTCCAGGAATATACCGTGAAGACTGTCATCCCTCCAGTCTAGTTCGGCGGCCAGCGTGTGTAATTCTACCTCGTACTCGGCAAGGGAATGGGTGCCTTGGCGTAACTGGATTAACTCGGCAATCACTGTGGGTCTGCAGGCAGGCTCGTCAAAAATATGTTGAAAGGCAGAGACAAACTGTTCCAGGTTTCCAAGAACGGGATCTTTACGTTCCCAAAATGGGGAGGCCCAGGCCAGGGGCTTCCCATCTCGTAAGGACACGATGTAGCTGGTCTTTACTAGGCCAGTCGGAAACTGAGAAGGCAGCATGGTGAAATGGATGTAACACTGGATGAGGAATCCACAACACTGCTTCGCTTCTCCTGAGTACCTGGGCAGCACCGGCAGTTGTGTGGATGTCGCTGGTCCAGAATCAGGCAATGAAATCAGTGCAGGAGGTGCTGCCGCAGGTGTGGCATCCAGACGATTGGCCAGCCTCTCTACTGTCACCGTCAGGACATCTAGGCAGTGCTGCTGCTGCTGTAGATGCTGCATAATTCCGGGGATGGCCTTTAGGCCAGCCATGTCCGCCGGGTCCATGGCCCTGCAAACTATTGTGTTTTGTGGACCCTTGAGCTGGCTAGGACAGGTGATGGCACACTGTATGAAGACCCACAGTGGAGGTCGAAACCGGGAGGTGGCACAGGGCAGGAGACCGGTCAAATCTTCACCACTGGAAGCCCGAGTTCCCCCTGGGAGGAGCCCATGAGAACCCGGGCCGCTTGGACTTATGTAAAGTCTCCTGTGGGTGAGTCTTGAAGAGGAATCCCAGAATCCTGAGGAGTACCGAAGCTGGAGCCAGGAGGCCTACTGGAACTTCACTACTGGAAGCCCGAGATCCCCCCAGGAGGAGCCTCTGAGGACCCGAGCCACTTGAACTTAGGCGGGGCCTCCTGGACATAGCAGAACAGGACACCGAGAGCAAGTTGAAGTCAAGGACCAGGAACAGAAGCTGAAGTCAGAAGCCAGGGACGAAGTTGAAGTCAGAAGCCAGGGACGGAGCCGAAGTCAGAAGCCAGGAACACGAAGAACAACAACTAGCAACCTCTGGGAAGCAGAGAGAACCTCGTTGCAAGGCAAAGAATCAGGCAGGGTTTAAATCCCTGCTGGTGTCTGATGTCCTTCGGGGGCGGAGCTCCAGTTTCCTGTGCTGGTCCCTTTAAACTCCATGCCCCAGCGCGCGCGTGCACCTAGAGGGGCGGAGCCAGTGACCGAAGTCGGCAGCGTCTCCCTCGCAAAGGGAATGCCACGCGAAGAAGCCAGCCAGCCACTGCCGCTGCGAGGTATCCCGGGGTAGGTGGGGGACCAGTCCACGGACCTCCGCGGGTCAGGCACACAACACTGTTACTGGATTCTGTTGCTATAAGGATCTGTAACTGGATTCTCCTCTGGCCTAAAGGTGGCACTGTGTGCTGTTTTGGGCTATCTATCCAGTCCTCCCAATCCCAGTGTCCCTAGCTTCCCCCTGGTGGTCATCCTGTTTCCTGTATTGACTTGTATTTATACTGAGGCAGTTTCATCAGTAAACTGTCAAACCTTGCTCTTAACATCCGGTTCTGGGAAGGAGGCAAGTCAGTGTCGAGATGCAAGTCAATGTCGAGATGCTAGACCATGGCTCAGTAGGTGTTGGGAGTGGTTGAAGTAAGCCCCAGGGCTTTCCAGTAGGCAGTTTCTGTTGGGCATAGATGGGACACGAGTCCACATAGTTTCGGGAATCCTGCACCATATTGGGCCACCAATAGTGTCTTCGCAACATATCTAGGGTCCTGGCATGACCTGGGTGGACTGCCAGCTTGGAATCATGAGCCCATTTCAGAACTCGTTCACGTAATCTACATGGAACGACAGTTTTCCCAGTAGGAACTGTAGAGGTCACAGCAAGGGAAATACAGGCAAGATCAATAATGAAGCTAGGAACTTCAGGGACATCTTCAGGTTCAAACATCTTCACGCTCAAACGCATTTGAGCGTGAAGGTTCTTGGAGCCTGGGCAGAAACAGAGGATGAAGTTGAATCATTCGAAGAAAAGTGCCCATCGGGCTTGACAGGGGTTCAAGAGTTGAGCCTCTTTAAGGTGCTCAAGATTCTTATCGTCAGTGAAGATGGTAAACGTATATTGCACCCCTTCCAACCAAGGGCTCCCCTCTTGGACCGCCAGCTTGACAGCGAGAAGTTCACGGTCACCAACGGTATAACGCTGTTCTGTAGGAGAAAACTTATGTGAGTAGAAAGAGCAGGGTATCAGTTTACCCTTAGGGGAAAACTGGCTCAAGACGGCTCCTGCGCCGATTGCAGAGGCGTCAACCTCTACAACGAATGGACATTTTGGTTCCAGATGCTGCAGGCAAGGGACAGAACAGAAAGCCTCCTTGATCGTCTGAAAGGCGGCTATGGCTTTAGGTGTCCACACCCAGGTATTGGCCCCTTTCCTAGTCATGGCGGTGAGCAGGGCAACTAGGGAAGAATAATTTGCAATGAAGCTCCGGTAATACTTTGTAAAACCAAGAAAACGTTGCAAGGCTCATAGGCCTACTGGCTGAGACCAGTCACGGATCCCCTGGATTTTCTCTGGGTCCATTGAAAATCCTCGGTCAGAAATGATGTACCCTAGGAAGGGTAAGCAATTGTGCTCAAACAGGCATTTTTCCAGCTTGGCACACAAATGGTTCTCTCTCAAGCATTGGAGGATGATTTCAACTTGATCTCGATGAGATTCAAGGTCTTTAGAAAAGATCAAGATGTCGTCAAGATACATGACTACGAAGGAATACAGAAGATCTCAGAAGATTTCGTTCTTAAGGATTTGAAAGACCGCTGGGGCATTGCATAGCCCAAAGGGCATCACCATGTATTCGTAGTGACCATCCCTTGTGTTAAATGCGGTTTTCCAAATATCTTCAGGTTGAATACGTACCAAGTTGTACGCACCTCTCAGATCAAACTTGGAGAAGATCTGTGCCTCTTCAAGGTGATCGAACAGTTCACTAATGAGGGGCAGTAGGTATCGGTCTTTGCAGGTTATGGCATTGAGCCCCCTGTAATCAATACAAGGGCGTAGACTGCCATCCTTTTTCTTAACGAAGAAGAACCCCGCACCTGCAGGGGAGTCAGATGGACAGATGAATGCTTTTTCTAGATTCTCTTTAATATACTCAGACATAGCTTGAGTCTCAGGTTGAGACAACTGGTAAGTTCTGTCTTTGGGAGGCATAGTGCCTGGCAAGAGTTCAATGGGACAATTGAACTTGTGTAACAGAGGCAGGGTATCTGCTTTCTGCTTTGAGAAAACATCGTTGAAGTCAGAATACTGTGGAGGCAAACCAGGTAACGTAACAGACTTCAGGCAGGAACTACTGGAGATACGGAATGCAAACAAGTTTTCTGGCATTTGGGGCCCCACTGTACCAAATGCAGAGAATGCCAATCAAACTGGGCTTCGTGAACCTGGAGCCAGGGCAACCCCAGGATAACTGGATGGGTTGATCACTACCCCTGATTGAGCTGGATGTTCACTAGGATGGCGCTGCTCTCTGCATTGGTGGAGGGGTGGAAGGGAATTGGGGCCGGAGGGTGCTGGAAGCCAATAGAGACGGGTGGGAGGGAGAAAAAAGGGGGGGGGGGGAAATGGATAAACTGCGTAGCTTGCTGGGCAGACTGGATGGGCCGTTGGTCTTCTTCTGCCGTCACTTCTATGTTTCTATGTTTCTATATGTAGAAGGACATCTCCTCCTCATGGAGAGTGCCCAAGGTAAGACGAACAGCCACTGTCTGGTGAGTGATGTGTTCTGGAAGATGATCTCCCTGGATGGAGGCGATACAGAGACTCACTTCCAATGGCTGGAGAGGAATGTTCAGGAGCTTAACAATGTCATCCATATTGAAATGCCGCTTGCTCCAGTATCAACAAGAGCAGTGATAGCAAAGGTGTGGGCCTTGATGCCCAGGGATACAGGAAGCAAGAGTTGAGGGCCAGTAACAGTTGCGCCCAAGCTCAGAACCCCTGCCAGGCTCAGGCGTTGCAGTTTCCCGGCCGAATTGGGCAGGACTGCAGATGATGTCCAGAAGTGCAACAGTAAAGGCAAAGACCCTCCTTCTGCCAATGGTATTAGGTAACATAATGCAAAATGCATTGAAGACCTTCAAAAAGAGGAGGTCTGCTGGACAGGTGGACTCTCCTGGTAAGTCCTGTGTATAATCAACCACAATGAGCCCTCTGGTGGTGTGTCAGTGGTCCCAGGGGCAAGCACAACCCAAAACCATGCAGCAAAGCCTGATAATTTAAGAGAGGATGTGTCAACACCGTAGCCAGGGGTGAACCAAGAAAATTAGAAAAGAAAATTTGAAGACATGACTTCATTGACATTTTCTCCCTCCTCATCAAAGATCAAGAGGGAGAAAATAAGGAGTCAAGGGGCAAGGAGGGTTATAGCAATAAGGACTAGAAATAAAACATTTTCAAGAATATACATCTGGGTATCTGCATTTCATATATTTATAGGCATAGTGGTAGAATATGAATCTGACCAAGCCCCATACTTAGTAAGGTATCTAGATACCATTATGCAGGCACATAAATGCTTTGATGGTTGGGCCCAGGTCTATGATGACAAAATTCTGGAAAAGCATGGCAGATGACAAATCCATCTCATGGAACACCATGTTGTTGATCTATGGTTGGATGAAATGACTCTGTAAAGGTCATTTAGCACTGAGAGGACTCAGAGTTCTCCATCCAATACCAGGGAAAGGGGTCAATATCCTCAGGCAGGGGAGGTGGTACATTTGCAGGGTCTTCACCTCGGGTAACTGCACCTATATCCTCTGTAAATTCCAACATGCCTGAGGGACACCTCACTTAGCCTTGCAGTGCAGGTCGCATAGAGATCACCAGATTCACCACTCTCAAGAGTAGCAGGCAATCTGGAGTGGTGGTGGAACTAGCACCCTCCCCAGTTAACATTGATGCACTGATCCCATGGGTCAACCACTACCCACTCAGACTGCAGGCAGAATTGATCACATCCAGTTTCAGGCAGGGATTTAGGATATCATGCAATTAGCCCCCAAAATTTCTAAGCAATTCCTCATAATTCACTATCCCTGAAGAGATACAAGGTGGTGGCAACAAAAAAGATTGAGCACGACGTTTCTTTGGGCCAAACCGCTGGCCCTTTTACTGGCCCATCCTCCCCATCATGATTTTCTCCCCACCAGACAAGTTTCACCTGCTACACAACCTGTCATACCCCGAAAGTCACTCTATCAACAATGACATTAACCTGGCCCTATGCGCAGTCCAATATGCATCCAATCAGCATCATCTGCTGCCTTGATTGCGAGACATAAGAACATAAGAACATAAGAAAATGCCATACTGGGTCAGACCAAGGGTCCATCAAGCCCAGCATCCTGTTTCCAACAGTGGCCAATCCAGGCCATAAGAACCTGGCAAGTACCCAAAAACTAAGTCTATTCCATGTAACCATTGCTAATGGCAGTGGCAATTCTCTAAGTGAACTTAATAGCAGATAATGGACTTCTCCTCCAAGAACTTATCCAATCCTTTTTTAAACACAGCTATACTAACTGCACTAACCACATTCTCTGGCAACAAATTCCAGAGTTTAAATGTGCGTTGAATAAAAAAGAACTTTCTCCGATTAGTTTTAAATGTGCCCCATGCTAACTTCATGGAGTGCCCCCTAGTCTTTCTACTATCCGAAAGAGTAAATAACAGATTCACATCTACCCATTCTAGACCTCTCATGATTTTAAACACCTCTATCATATCCCCCCTCAGTCGTCTCTTCTCCAAGCTGAAAAGTCCTAACCTCTTTAGTCTTTCCTCATAGGGGAGTTGTTCCATTCCCCTTATCATTTTGGTTGCCCTTCTCTGTACCTTCTCCATCGCAATTATATCTTTTTTGAGATGCGGCGACCAGAATTGTACACAGTATTCAAGGTGTGGTCTCACCATGGAGCGATACAGAGGCATTATGACATTTTCCGTTTTATTCACCATTCCTTTTCTAATAATTCCCAACATTCTGTTTGCTTTTTTGACTGCCGCAGCACACTGTACCGACGATTTCAATGTGTTATCCACTATGACACCTAGATCTCTTTCTTGGGTTGTAGCACCTAATATGGAACCCAACATTGGGGTAGATTTTAAAAGAAGCGCGATCAGCCTACTTTTGCTTGCGCATCAGACTCAAGCAAAAGTACGCTGGATTTTAGTAGATACGCGCGGAGCCGCGCGTATCCACTAAAATCCTGGATCGGCGCGCGCAAGGCTATCGATTTCGTATAGCCTGCGCGCGCCGAGCCGCGCTGCCTCCCCCCGTTCCCTCCAAGGCCGCTCCGAAATCGGAGCGGCCTCGGAGGGAACTTTCCTTTGCCCTCCCCTCACCTTACCCTCCCTTCCCCTACCTAACCCACCCACCCGGCCCTGTCTACACCCCCCCCCTTACCTTTGTCGGGGGATTTACGCCTCCCGGAGGGAGACGTAAATCCCCGCGCGCCAGCGGGCCTGCTGCGCGCCGGGCCGCGACCTGGGGGCGGGTACGGAGGGCGCGGCCACGCCCCCGGGCCGTAGCCACGCCCCGTACCCGCCCCCAAAACGCTGCCGACACGCCCCCGCAACGCCGCGCGCTCCGGCCCCGCCCCCCGACACGCCCCCCTCCGAGAACCCCGGGACGTACGCGAGTCCCGGGGCTCTGCGCGCGCCGGGAGGCCTATGTAAAATAGGCTTCCCGGCGCGCAGGGCCCTGCTCGCGTAAATCCGCCCGGTTTTGGGCGGATTTACGCGAGCAGGGCTCTGAAAATCCGCCCCATTGTGTAATTATAGACCCAACATTGTGTAATTATAGACCCAGCTCGCCAATATAAATATCGAGTCAGCCTTCTGACTGCTGCCAGTGCACCCCTCAAGATTTCACTTGCTAGGTTTCATTTTCAAAGATGGTTTCTATTTTGAGAAATGCATGCCAATGAGCTATTCTATAACCTGTTTCTATTTTGAAACCGTTAGCTCATTTTTGCATTGGGTGATGGAGCAGTTGGCAGGTTTCAAAAACATAGTGCTCTAATTTGATGATTTCTTGCTCATTGGCAAAGACCCTGTGCAATGCCAGTCCATACTGGAAACCTTCCAGAGAACCTCAGCAGCGTTTTATCCCATTGGCTCCTAACAAGAATGAGAGGCTGGCATCAACTTTTATTTTCCAGGGTATCAAGCTAGATATTTGCCAGTGTCCCTCTTACCACAAGACTAGATAGTAAGGCTCTGGGAGGCCCTGGCAGAGGTTGGTCAATCCAGGCAGGCAACCTTGAGACAGTTCCAATCCCTGTTGGGCATGCTCAGTTTTGCCAGCCAGATGATCCTAATGGACAGGGTACTCCTTAGAAGAATGTCCAGGACCAGAGGCACCTTCACATAATTGTTACTTCACACATCTGGAAGGATATTGGGATTTTGGAATCATTCTTGCAGTCTTTCAATGATAGGGCAATATGGCAGGAACCCCCCCCCCCCCCCCCCCCAGGTTCAATGGCGAGCTGCGATTGTTCACAGATGCTTCAAGTGGCCAGAGTTTTGGGATGTTCTATAAAGGTGCTTGGTGTGCAGAGCACTGGCCTCCAGTTTGGCATGAATATAGTACAATCAGGGATGTGTCCTTCCTGAAGTTATTTCCTATTTTGGTCACCATTCACATATGGGGTCCTATTCTCAGCAATAGAGACATAGTTTTCAGATCGTATAATATGTCGATGGTGGAGGCCATCAATAGGTTATCCACCAGGACAGAGTGCATAATTGCCTTATTGCGGGCAATTGGTATTTCGTTGTTTAAAGTTCAACATATCATTCCAGACAGCACACGTGCCTGGGATTGGTAATAGCATTGTTAACTCTTTCCAGTTTTAAGTGGTCAGCCTTCAGGTCCCTGGTGCCAAGAGCAGACAACTTCAAGACTCCAGTCCTGCCCAAAGTATGCATTTGCCCCCCCCCCCCTCCCGAATTTTGAACTCTGTCTCTCTGAGAATACAGGATAAATTACAAGGATACAAGGATGCCCTAGCAGATTTCTAGACTTTTATCGTGGAGGCTGGGGAAAAGCTGCGATGGCCCATTAGCTGCCAGTTATTGGTTCAATACATCGAGGCACAAGACGAAGGGCATATCCCAGTCCACAATGGTGACTCACTTAGCGGGCCTTTCCTTGTTTGTGAAGGCAATGGGTTGTGAGAATCCAGCTCAAAAATTCATAGTCAAGAGGCTGATGCAGAGATGAGCAAAAGAAGAGGGAAAACAGAGTAACAGCAGATGCCCACTAACCTATGGTTGTTAACACTGACTAGGCTGCAAAAGGGAAAACAGTGGTCCTGAATGGGTTGAAAGGTGACTTTACCTTCCCAGTGGTTAATTTTACTAAGTTCCTGTCCAGGAGACTGGGCCTCAGCAGTCCATTGCTATTGAATAGCAGCGGTCAACTGTTGTCCCGTTTTCAGTTTGCCTGAGAAATACACATGGGTCTAAATGAATGTAGCTGGGTGGCGACCACAGTGGCAGCCTTGACCTTTCACTCAAGCGTATTATGGCCTTGGGGAGATGGAGGTCCAGAAGGTACAAGCTATACATAAGATCTGATGCTTAACTTTTCCTAGTCCCTGCATAACATATCATGCCATTGTTTTCAGATACAGGACAGACATTGTGCTTCATCTGGATATAAGCCAGTCCTTTGTTCACTGGGCTCACAAGAGGGCGAAGGTGAGGCCTATGGGGGAGCATCTGGATATGTTATCCTCATGCTTGGCTCTACTTTGGAAGGGGAGGCGTGGGATGATGTGGGACCAGCCGAAGCCTCTGATCTAGCACATGTAGAAGATACAGTAATCAATAATTTTGTTATTTTGTTATTGGAAAGTCGGTATAGAAAAATGCTAAATAAATAAATAAAATACAGTCCCCACCCCGCACAATCATTATTCACCTTGGCAGAAATGATCTGGCGCCCACCTACAGTGTAGAGCTCATGCAAAAGATGCAAAAATATTGTATTGCATTAGCCAACTTGATCCCTAAGGTGTGCGTCATATGGTCCTACATGATCCCCATGGCGTGGGGAGAGATGCCATCCAGCTATAGAAAAAAAGCAGAAGGAAGCTGAACAACTGGATGGGCAGGTTCATTCCAATTTTGCAAGGGTGCAGCATTATGCACAACCTCATTGAGTGCTTCAGTTTGTTTCTCCCAGATGGAGCTCACCTGTCTGTCTTGATATATTCCTGAATGATATGTTATATTATAGCCCCAGTACCACTTCTACAGCCAAGTCTGGAGATAGTTCAGCATTACTGTTATCATGTTTACACTTTAGGCAGGCTGGTCATCCCCAAAATCATGGTTGCAAATCTGTAAAAATTGCAGGAATGTTGTTGCTTGCTGTTTGTTCTGTTATGCTGCAGCTTGTAATATCCATATTAGTTGTGTGGTTCTCATTGTGGTTCATTAATGAAGAATTGTTCTAACTATGCAACTTTTCTGCCTGCATTATTGTCCAAGGTTGGAGTTATTGATCACACACTCGGGTCTCTCCTCCTACATATGTTGTGGCGCTGACACATCTGAGAGTTTCATCTGGGATTATAAGGTCTCCATAAAGAAAACAATATCACATATTGTAAAACATGACAAAAGAATATAGATAAACAATAATCAATTTAAAACAATATAATTCAGTTATTGTAAAACCAGAAGACAAGAGAGGAGGGATTGTATTACAGGATTATCTTGACTATCATAAAAAAAAAGCAACTATTGGCTATTAAGTTTTAGAAACTTTACAAACATGATTCAACAATTTCAGTACAAATCAAAGACAAGACTCTGGTAGATACAAGTTTTAAGAAAAGTAAATAGTATAAAATATTAAAGAATGCTTGATTGTACACACTTGTCCCCAATGCATTTTATACCCAAGAATTTATAGCCACACCCAGGAAGTACTGAATCTCTTTTAGAGTCATTATCTAATTGTTGACACATTTTTTTATTCCAGAGGTAAATTCTTGGGTGCAATATTTTCCTGATGATTTAGGAAAAAACTTTTTATTATTATCATTGTTAATATTACAAGTATTACACAACATTATTTTTTCCTGATGATCTAAATAAATATTATTTATTTACTTATTTCAGCTTTTAGCTTGCTGGATTGTAAAACGAAAGATTGCAGCAGGTAACAAAAAAAAAAAAATCCAGCACATTAGGTGCATAAATAATATCATAAACAGCAAAATAAACAGCATAATCAAAACACTTGTGCAAGTCAATTTATCTCCTACTACGGCACTGATTCATACTGGAATATTTATCACCATTGTACAGAGGTGTGTAGGTCCAATAGAACTATAAAAATGATAGTTTTGTTACAATTAAGAGCCTGATTTTCAAAGTTACTTGTGTGTAGGAACCTTAATTTTCAGTTTTCATTTTATTTTTCCTGGGAATTTCAAAGTTATAAAAAAAATAGCAGTGGGAAAAATGACTTTGTTATAACAAATAGGAGAAAAGTCAGTGGAAAAGTAATTTTTCCACTGAATTTTATTTTTATTATAACATAGAAATTCCCAGGAAAAATAAAATAGAAACTGAGGGCCCTTCTTATATGCATAAGTGACACTTTGAAATTCAACCGGGGGCCAGTGCATGTAAAAGTATGTGTGTACAACCCAGTTTTGCCCATACTTTTCTGCGCACTGGGAGTAGCTATTCCAGAAGGCAGAGTTAGGGTGGGCGTATGATTTACACACATGCTTTCAAATTTTGGGAAGTATGCATATAAATAAGTTTCACCCTACTCGGAGCAGGTTTATCTTTGTGCATGAATACCTCTGCATGTACCCGGCCAATTAAGGAAGGATTCTCAAAGCAAACGTATGCACATAAGTTTTCTTGGAGATAATAATAAGGATGGTAATATGTCAATCTGCAGCTCAGATACCCTGGCCTCAGCCTCATAAGGATTTCAGTTTAGCAGAGTGCAGGACTGAAAAATAGCATGACTGGTAACATAGGCATTCAGGCCGATCTCGGTTTTTCTCCTGCACATCTTCCCTTTCAAAAAACACCCAATGCACAACGAATGGATTTAAACAAGGCTGCAGTTCATTTGGAAACCATCTGAGCCCCACATAAACAGTATTAACCGAATTACAAAATTAAACGCTATTGATACTGCCCTCCTTCTCCCCTACCCCTAACATGGGGGTGGCTAACGCCTCGTCCCAGCAGCACACCGCCAACAGCCAGCCTTGGCTTTCCAGGTTACTCCTGCGGATTCTGCCACAACTCAGCAGCAAGTCCCACAGCACAGTTGGTGACTGCACCGACTGCCGATGCCCAAATAAGCACCTCCTCCCCCCCCCCCCCCAAAAAAAAAAAATGAATACAGCACCTGTAAGTCAAAATATGCTCGAACCAATTACGCATAATCAAATCAGAGCTCAGGTCTGACTGCTGCGATAATAGAACATATCACGGAAAGCAGCAATTGCAGAGAATTGGAGGGAGGGTGGGAAAACAAATCTGCTGGCTGGAAAATGGGAGTGTGTGAGGAAAGGGAAGGGGGCTGCTGCTTAAGAAAGGAAGAGTGGGGCAGGGGAACCTTGCCACCGACCAGGGATTTCCTAGTGGGAATTGACCAATCAAGGGGTTTTCCTACCCCCTTCCCCCCAACATCGTTCAAAATTCCCATAAGGAGCAGAGGAGGAGAGAGAAAAACGAAGGGTGGGGGGGGGGGGTGTGAACAAATTCCTCCATCCTCTTCCCAGTATAAGGCTCAACTCTTCAAAAATTGGGGTGGTTCGATTGGGGGGGGGGGGGGGGTGGAAAACCAGCCCCACACCATGTTACTGGTGGCAGGCTGGGACGTCTCACTCCTTGCCTCTAAATTAATATAGATGAGCAAGCCTTACACACTCACGGGCCCAAGATGTAGCATTGCTAGTACTGTCTATAATCCTCATCCATGAGGAATATGGGGTGCAAGCTAATCAAATATACTAGCTATCTCAGATTCATCTGCTTCCTGCTCTGGCCCCTTCCCTTCCAGTGAGCAGCCTACAGGGGATAGGAGAGTAAGGGGTGAAGCTTTAATGGGCAGAGCAGTCAGGGCTGGCCCATCCATTAGATGAACTAGACCATCGCCTAGAGCACCAACCTTTAGGGGGGTTGGTAACATTGCCAGCACAAGCTCCTGCCTGGTGGTTGATGACTCAAAATGGGGAAAAAAAAGCTCAAGCAGTGGGGCTGTGGGCAGAGCCTATCCCTTCTGCAGCTGAAGAGGCTGGGAAGAAAGGTCCAGGCAGTCGGGCCATGGGTGGAAACCATCCCATCCATGGCCAACAAAGTAGGGGACAAAGGACCAGAGAGCAGAGCTACAGGCACAGCATATCCTGTCCCCAGCTGAAGAAGTAGAGAAGAAAAGCCCAGGTAGCAGGGCCATGGGCAGAGCTCATTTCGCCTGTGAACCAAGAAACAGAGGAGAAAGATCTGGCAGAACCGGGGGTGCAGCCCCGCCATGACCAAAGACACAAAAGAGAAAAGCCTGGCATGACAGAACAAGAGAGACTGCATTTGTATATGAGAGTGAGAAAAAATTAGCATAATGTGTGTGTAAGAGAAAGGTAGCCTGAATGTGTGAGAGAGCAGGGGTTTATGTGTATATGTGAGAAAGATGGCATCTGTGAGTGGTAAGGATGTGTGTGCGTGAGAGAGGGGGGGAGGACTCTGTTTGAGGGTGTGTATTTGAGTGAGAGGAGGAGCCAGAACTTGTGAGTGAGAGAGAGAGAGGGAGTCTGTATGAGGGAGTATGTGTGTGTGTGAAAGAGAGAAAGTCTCTGTAAGGGAGTGTATGTGTGTGTGACAGAGAGAGAGGGAGCTATTGTAAGAGAGTGAGGGTATGTGTGACAGAGAGAGAGAGAGAGGGGCCCTGTGTGAGGGAGTGAGGGTGAGTGTTTGAGTGAGAGGGGGAACCTTAGTACACATATGTGTGTGTGTGCTTGAGAGAGAGAGAAAGAGAAAGAACTTGTGGGAGTGACTGAGGGTGTATGTGAGAGACAGAGGGAGCCTGTGTGAGGGAGTGAGTGTGAGTGTGTGAGTGTGTGAGTGTGTGTGTGTGTGTGTGTGTGTGTGTGTGTGTGTGTGTGAGAGAGAGAGAGAGAGAGGGATCCTGTGTGAGGGAGTGTGGGTGTGGAAATCAAAGTTCCCAGGTATGGAGAGCTTGTGGATTTATAATCTTGTTAATTTTATTCATTGGGTGTTATTTAATGTGTCCGCTGTTTTGAAATGGGACAGAAATGGATGCCACTATGACCCTATCAATAGCTAATTTACACATGGGAAGATATGAACACTACAGTAATTTACATATGCCAAGTCAATAAGTGTTCCAAGATAAAGGGCTGCCTCTGCTCTAATGATGATTTTCTATTTATCTGGCTAGATAGTGAACAGCCACTTGGGGAGATTTATTATTGGCTTAATTAAAGAGGCATCAGTGGTTGGAAATCTCAGTATACCAAAAACCAGAGGATAAGAATGTATTACTTCATTTTAATAATTTTCAATTCAGACACCTAAAGGAAAGCCTACAAATAGGACGTTCTTAAGATTATTAAGAAAAATATTTTTTCTAGATGACCAAATACATTTGGGGCTGATATTAAGAAGGTACATTATGATTGCTTATAAAAAGAGTACTGTTGTTTAATCTAAGTGTGTATCTGACTTTCTGGTATTTCAATTAGCCCACGAAGACCCTTTTTCAAATAGCCTATTTATAAGATGTGGCAAATAAAGGGATGTCAGGTTGTTCTAATGCATCTTTATTTGTGTTAACTCATCAAATCCTGGCAAATGAGTTGGTCAATGGAATGCATACTAATGAGGGTGGCTGACTGATGCAAACCATCCTGAGTGGGGACATTGTCTCTAATCATTCTGAGCAAGTTAAATTTAGAGAGCGACCTCTTTCAACATCTGGTAGATTTCAAATTGCATTATTCTAGACAATTTTAAATTATAGAACCCCCTATTTGATCTGTATTAGTACTTGCTGCAATAATTTTCTCTATACATATATTATGTATGTGATTTTATCTACCCTGCCCCAAACTGTGGAGGGAGTGGGAAATTAATACTTTTAAATAAATAAACAAATAAATAAATAACTGGTGTATGATGGAAAAGTGGACCATTGAGCCAAAACACGGCTGTCGCTACCTCCAGGGGTTGGCCCTTGGAGGTCCTCATCATCGGGTGCTGGCTCTGGACCCAGCAGGACCTTCACCTATACCAGCCCTCATTCCCTGCAGGTTGAGCCCCTGGGTATCGAGGCTGGCAAGTCTTAGGCACGGGTCTTCCCAAGGAGTGGAACCAGCAGGCGAGGAACGAGGTAGCATCGGAGGAGTCCAGGGGTAGAGGCAGGTGGCAATCAAGCAGAGTCAGTACCACGCAAGCAGTCAGAACTGAGAAACCAATCCAAGGAATGAGCAGCAAGGCAGGGACCAGAGGCAAGGAACAGGAATGCTGGAACCAGGGATCAGGAACAAGACAAGACTGAGTCAGGAATGCTGGGAACAGGAACGCAGACAGCTGAGGTGAAGTGGAAGCAGAGGGGCAAAGTTAAAATACCCATCTAGCCCAACAACTTCAGTTCAGGCCGCAGGCGGAGTTGGCAGCCAGGAGTGATGGCAGCGATGGCAGGACTGGGCCTCCAGCTAGTACAGGTGAGGGGGGCCCGGTCATGGTCCTGTGCAGCCAGGGTTCCTAATAGTACCCCCACTTTATGCCCTTTCTTAGAAGGTCCAGACTTCTTGAGATGTAAGGTGTGAAACTGGTGAAGAAGAGTCTTATCAAGTATGTTGGAGACGGGCTCCCAACTGTTTTCATCAGGCCTGAAACCCTCCAAGCAATTAGATACTCCCATCTCCTGTGATGGCATCATACATCCAGTATCTATTTTATTTGATAGATTTCTTCTTCGGCTGACAGGTCCTGGGGTTACAGAATCCCCCGGCATGGCCAGGAGAACACCAGGGGCTTAAGGAGTGACACGTGAAATGTGTTGTGTATTTTCAAAGAGGAAGGCAGTCTCAAGCGGTAGGTGACCGGCCCGATTCGTTCTGTGATGGAGAAGGGACTGATGTACTGAGGGGGCCAGTCTCATCGAGGATACTCGCAGCTGAATGTGGTGGGTACTAAGCCATACCCGGTCTCGCATCTTGAAGAGAGTCGTGGGTTGCCGGTGTTTATTGGCCGTTGTATCCGCTTCCTTGGCCACCTGACAAAGATGGTCCTGTGTGTGGGTCCAAAGGGCGTGCAGTTGCTGGGTGGTGAGCTGTGTTGTTGGAGATGGCACCGAAAGAGGTGTAGGCAGTGGCGGAGCGGGTTGCCTGCCATAGACCACCAAGAAGGATGAAGAGCCAATCACCAAATAGACATGCGAGTTGTGTGAAAACTTGGCCCAAGGAAGTAGAGTGGACCAGTCGTCCTGTCTGCTGTTCACAAAGATGTGTAGGAAGGGTTTTAAAGCCCGCTTGGTGCATTTGACTTGGCCATTGCCCTGCGGGTGGTACGCTGTGGTAAAGTCAAGCTGGATCCCAAATTTCTTACACAAGGAGCACCAAATGTTGGCTGTAAACTGCACTCTGCAGCCCGATTCTATGTGCTGTAGGAATCCATGTAGGCAGAAAATGACTAGGGGGCATTCCATTAAGTTAGCAAGTAGTACATTTAAGACTAATCGGAGAAAATTATTTTTCACTCAACGCACAATTAAGCTCTGGAATTTGTTGCCAGAGGATGTGGTTAGTGCAGTTAGTGTAGCTGGGTTCAAAAAAGGTTTGGATAAGTTCTTGGAGGAAAAGTCCATTAACGGCTATTAATCAAATTTACTTAGGGAATAGCCACTGCTATTAATTGCATCAGTGGCATGGGATCTTCTTAGTGTTTGGGTAATTGCCAGGTTCTTGTGGCCTGGTTTGGCCTCTGTTGGAAACAGGATGCTGAGCTTGATAGACCCTTGGTCTGACCCAGCATGGCAATTTCTTATGTTTTTATGTTCTTTTCAGCAGGCGTGAACTTCTGGGAGAAGTAAGAACAGGGCAGCAGGGCTCCTTTCTGAGGGTATTGGCTCAAAACTGCCCCCACGGCTGTGTTGGCGGCATCCACCTCCTCCACAAATGGGCGTGCGGGGTCCAGGTGCCGCAGGCAAGTGTCCTGGAGGAAGGCACGCTTTAGATCTTAGAAGGCTGTTATCACCTCGAGTGGCCATTGCTTGGGGTTGGCCCCCTTCTTAGTGAGGGCAGTAAGGGGTGCTACCAGCCGGGAATATTGCGGGATGAAATGCCTGTAGAAGTTGACAAACCTAAGGAAACTTTGGAGGTCCCGGAGCCCTGTATGTTGGGGCTAGTTGTGGATGCTAGAAACCTTCTCCAGTTCCATGTGAAATCCTGTGGATGAGAGGATGAAGCCCAAAAAGGGGAGCGCCTCCTGTTTGAACAGGTGTTTTTCTAGTTTGGTGAACAACTTGTCTCGTAAGTGTTGCAGTACTCATCTGACTTCCTTGCAATGGGAAGCAAGATCTTTGGAGAATATCAGTGCGTCATCAAGGTACACAATGAGGCAGGAGTGGAGAATGTCCCGGAAGACCTCATTCATTCAAGTGAAGAGCCTTGAGGAGTCCCTCAAGGCTCTTCACTTTCATCTACCCTTTTCAACATTTATCTTCTACCGCTTTGCCATCTCCTCGCCAACCTTAAGCTTCCACACTTTTTGTACGCTGATGATGTACAAATCCTCATTCCAGTAACGGAATCCATACCCAAAGCCCTTGAAATTTGGGACACCACTCTCGCTTCTATCAATAACCTCTTAACTTCCTTACAACTTTCCCTTAACTCCACAAAAACAGAACTCCTCCTACCCCCCTACATACCTCTCCTACTTCACCTATAACATCGACTCACATACAATTCTCCCACCAAGTCCGAGACCTAGGAGTCATTCTTGACGACCAAATGACCCTCAAAAAATTTATTAATGCAATCCTCAAAGAGTGTTTTTTCAAAATACATACACTCAAAAAATTGAAACCTTTGCTTCACGCATCTGATTTCCGGACAGTTCTACAAGGCATGTTATTTTCCAAAACGGACTATTGCAATTCACTTCTCCTAGGCCTACCCAATAATGCCATCCGCCCCTTACAAATCCTGCAAAACACCGCAGCCCGTATCCTTACTAACACAAACTCAAAGGAACACATTACGCCAGTTTTGAAAGAGTTACACTGGCTCCCCATTCAATCTCGCATACATTACAAGACACTAACACTTATCCATAAAGCCCTCCACAATCCTGAAATGAAATGGTTTAATAACTCACTACAATTTCAAACATCTATTAAACCTACCAGAAATCCATACCTCGCCCCCTTACAGACCCCCTCGCCCAAACTATATAACCATGCCTCCACTAAAGCATGAGCGTTTTCCTTTGCCGGCCCCTTATTATGGAATACTATGCCCTCCGAACTACGCCTTGAGCTATCTCCCAAAACATTCAAGCAAAAAATCAAGACATGGTTATTAGAGATGTGAATCGTGTCCTCGATCGTCTTAACGATCGATTTCGGCTGGGAGGGGGAGGGAATCGTATTGTTGCCGTTTGGGTGTGTAAACTATCGTGAAAAATCGTTAAAATCGTGAGCCGGCACACTAAACCCCCCTAAAACCCACCCCGACCCTTTAAATTAAATCCCCCACCCTCCCGAACCCCCCCCCCCAAATGCTTTAAATTACCTGGGGATCCGGCGGTGGTCCAGAACGGCGGCGGTCCGGAACGGCCCCCTCAATAGAATCGTGTTGTCTTCAGCCGGCGCCATTTTTCAAAATGGCCGCCGCAAAATGGCGGCGGCCATAGACAAAAACGATTCGACGGAGGAGGTCGTTCCGGACCCCCGCTGGACTTTTGGCAAGTCTTGTGGGGGTCAGGAGGTCGTTCAGCGGCGGTCCGGAACCCCCGCTGAATGACTTCCTGCAGTCGATCTCCTGCCGGCGCCATTTTCCGTACGAAAACGATTCGCGGCAAGAAATCGCTCCCGGAACCCCGCTGGACTCCCAGGAAACTTTTGGCCAGCTTGGGGGGGCCTCCTGACCCCCACAAGACTTGCCAAAAGTCCAGCGGGGGTCCGGAACGACCTCCACCGTCGAATCGTTTTTGTCTATGGCCGCCGCCATTTTGCGGCGGCCATTTTGAAAAATGGCGCCGGCTGAAGACAACACGATTCTATTGAGGGGGCCGTTCAGGACCGCCGCCGTTCTGGACCACCGCCGGATCCCCAGGTAATTTAAAGCATTGGGGGGGGGTTCGGGAGGGTGGGGGATTTAATTTAAAGGGTCGGGGGTGGGTTTTAGGGGGTTTTAGTGTGCCGGTTTTCCTGCCCTCCCCCTTCCCCCGATTTATGATTTTTTAACGATAAATCGGGGGAATTGGTATTGTATCGTGGCCCTAACGATTTTTTGACGATTTAAAATATATCGAACGATATTTTAAATCGTCAAAAAACGATTCATATCCCTAATGGTTATTCACACTTGCCTATACTTGATATACATGTCTTTCTACTCCTTTATATGCCCTGCCTTATCTACCCAACACCTCCTTTTTATGCACCATTTCTGATTTCCCCTTATATCTGCTTCTACTCTCATTACCCTTCTATATAACTGTTCTTAATTGCAATCTAAGTGCTATCTCCCCCCTCTTACCTCCTCTAATTCAGAATTCCATTTCTTCTTTACCCTTCCCTAACCTCATACCTAAATTCCTAGAATCCCTATATTCTCCAGCTTTGTTTAACTCAGTTCAATTAAGTTACACCTAAATGATTGTTTTGTTTTTAATTGCTTCTACTTGTTTTATGTTCAAATACCTATATATTAACCCTTGTTAAATGTATAACGCTCCGGCGTAAGTTCCTGTTCACTGTACACCGACGTGATATCTCTGATGAGCGGCGGTATATAAAAAAACTATAAATAAATAAATAATAAATAAGGTGTTGGAACACCATTGGTGCATTACAAAGGCCAAAAGGGATCACTAAATACTCATAGGGGTAGATTTTCAAACCGCGCGATTTGGCCTAATTTTGCTGGCGCATCAGGCGCAAGCAAAAGTACGCTGGATTTTAGTAGATACGCGTGGAGCCACACGTATCCGCTAAAATCCGGGATCGGCGCGCGCAAGGCTATGGATTCTGTATAGCCGGCGCGCGCCGAGCCGCGCAGCCTACCTCCGTTCCCTCCAAGGCCGCTCCGAAATCGGAGCGGCCTCGGAGGGAACTTTCTTTTGCCCTCCCCTCACCTTCCCCTCCCTTCCCCTACCTAACCCACCCGCCCAGCCCTGTCTAAACCCCATCCTTACCTTTGTCGGGGGATTTACGCCTCCCAGAGGGAGGCGTAAATCCCCGCGCGCCAGTGGGCCGCTAGCGCGCAGGGACGCGACCTGGGGGCGGGTACGGAGGGCGCGGCCATGCCCAGGGACCGCCCCGGGCCGTAACCACGCCCCCGGGCCCGCCCCCAAAACGCTGCCGACATGCCCCGAAAACGGCGCGGCGCTCGGCCCCGCCCCCGACACGCCCCCGACACGCCCCCTCCGAAAACCCCGGGACTTACGCGAGTCCCGGGGCTCTGCGCGCGCCGGTAGGCCTATGTAAAATAGGCTCACTGGCGCGCAGGGCCCTGCTCGCCTAAATCCGCCCGGATTTGGGCGGATTTAGGCGAGCAGGGCTCTTAAAATCCGCCCCATAGTGGCTGTCTGTTATATTAAAGACGGTCTTCCATTCGTCGCCAGGCTTTATGCACACTAGGCCCCTCAAATGTCCAACTTCGTGAATAGTTTGCCCCCTGTAAATGGTCCAGAAGTTCGGGGATGAATGGCAGTGGGTACTGGTCTCTCCTGGTGATGACGTTCAGCCATGAAAAAGAAGCCAACACCCACTGGTGAAGTGGACAGTCTGATCAAGCCCCTGTCAAGGTTCTCCTGAATATACTTGTACATAGATTGAGTCTCTAGTAGTGAAAGAGGGTATACTCGCCCTCGAGGGGGCATGGTACCAGGAAGGAGGATGATCACGATCACACTAATCTATCATGACTTTTTAGTTTTCTTAGATGCCTCTCAAGAGGGACTTTCTCAAACACCTTCTGAAAATCCAAATACACTAATCTACCAGTTCACCTTCATCCACATGTTTATTAATCCCTTCAAAAAAATTGAAGCAGATTTGTGAGGCAAGACTTCTCTTGCGTAAATCTATGTTGACTGTGTTTTATTAAACCATGTTTTTCTATATGCTCTGTGATTTTGATCTTTAGAATAGTTTTCACTATTTTTCCCAGCACTGAAGTCAGGCTCACTGGTCTAGAGTTTCCTGGATCACCCCTGGAGCCCTTTTTAAATATTGGGGTTACATTGGCCACCCTCCAGTCTTCAGGTACAATGGATGATTTTAATGATAGGTTACAAATTTTAACTAATAGATCTGAAATTTCATTTTTTAGTTCTTTCAGAACCCTGGGGAGCATACCATTTGGTCCAGGTGATTTGCTTCTCTTTAGTTTGTCAATCTGGCCTATTACATCTCCCAGGTTCACAGTGATTTGGTTCAACCGATGTGATATCTCGATTGAATGTCGGTATATAAAAGAAATAAAATACATAAATAAAGTCATCTGACGTATCACCCTTGAAACCCATCTCCGGAACTGGTATCTCTCCAGCATCCTCATTAGTAAACACAGAAGCAAAGAATTCATTTAGTCTTTCTGCAATGACCTTATCTTTCCTAAGCGCCCCTTTGACCCCTTTAACCCCTTGGCATTTTGTCTTTTTGAAATGACATGTAATAGCCTGTTTTGCTGCATTTTTTCTTGTCATATCAAAAAGAATGCACATCCATAGTGATAGCCTCTCAAAGCAGATTTGCTGTTGTAATACCCCTTCATTCGTCTGCCTTTCTGATCAATGCTGCAGCAGCTGAATGCTCCAAATTTTATTCAGACTGCTAAAACTAGGAATCAGGTAATACTAGCCACAGGTGAACTTGGTGTCCTCATAGTTTCTTCCTAGGCTATAATGTTTAGATATAGAACTTAGTTCCCTTATAAATCTAAACCTTAATGGTACATACTCAAAAATAGGACCAAATGGTACATGTGAAGATTACATGTAAAGCAATGCAATTAATTTTTAAAAAAGTAACAGTAATTAGTTTAATTCAAACAATTATAAATAATGTAATGATTCCAGATGTTTATTATGGGGTATAGTTTCAACAGGGTACCCTGTATAAATCAACTTGCTCTTCAAATACAATTAACTACATAGTTTGTGTTTGCTAATTGAGTGGTGGTTGTGTGAATAAAAAGTGCATATATAATTTTATCCTTCTCCAAAGGGGAATAAAATTCACAAGTTAACTACATATGTACGTTTTTAAAATAAATGTACATGTGTAGTCTTTTTTTCCTCCTACCAAGTTATATTCTCAGGAACACCTCTTTTTTCTGCAACCAGAAATGTGTATGATATGAAATAATGTCAGACTCTTGCCATTCGACCTGCCTAGCCTCCAATTTTACCTGTATAGTTCCCCAGTAAATGTTTGAAAATGTACACCAAGTCTTTTTGGAGTGCAGATATCACATTTATAATTCCAGTGTTCTTCTAGTTGCAGGAATTTCCAAGATTCTTGTCTTCCCCTTACTAGTCTCAAACCATACACCTATTACTTCAAATAATTATCAGAGGGATTTTTTTTTTCTATTTATTAATGGTTGACTATAGGAGCAGTAATTCCCTATAATGCTTCTATGCTCAGAGCTTTACACTGTTAGGAACCCCGGCCGTGCAGGACTGCGACCGGGTCCCCTCACCTGCGCCAGCCGGAGGCCTGGTCCTGCTCTCGCTGCCGCCACTCCTGGCCAGTGACTCCACCCATAGCCTACTCTTGCGGCACCCTGCACGCCGCCAACTCCAGCTCCTCATGGTCTCCTCTCTAGGCGCATGCGCGCCCCAAGTCACAGGATTTGAAGGGCCAGCGGCGGGAAATTTCCCCGTGCCCCAAGCTGATGACATCGGGCTAGGTGGTATTTAAACCCTGCCCCTTTGCTTCCACTTTTCGTCAGCAACAGATCCTGCTCTTCAGAGAGTGACTGTATTTCTGTTCCCAGCATTCCTGACTCAGCCTTGTCTTGTTCCTGATCCCTGGTTCCTTGCCTCCAGTCCCAGCCTTGCTCCTCATTCCTAGGATTGGTTTCACGGTTCTGACTCCTTGCCTGGTTCTTGACTCTGCTTGATCTCCACCTGCCCTGACTTCTTGCCTGGTGCTGACTCTGCTTGATCTCCGCCTGCCCTGACTTCTTGCCTGGTACTGACTCCGCTTGATCTTCGCCTGCCCTGACTTCTTGCCTGGTGCTGACTCTGCTTGATCTCCGCCTGCCCTGACTTCTTGCCTGGTGCTGACTCTGCTTGATCTCCGCCTGCCCTGACTTCTTGCCTGGTACTGACTCCGCTTCATCTTCACCTGCCCTGACTTCTTGCCTGGTACTGACTCTGCTTGAACACCACCTGCCTCTACCCCTGGACTCCTCCGACGCTGCCTCCTTCCTCGCCTGCTGGTTCCATGCCTGGGAAGACCCGTGCCTAAGTCCTGCCGGCCCTGGTACCCAAGGGCTCAACCTGCAGCGAACAAGGGCTGGTATAGGTGAAGGTCCTATTGGGTCTTCTCTCACAGAACCGCCACCCAGTGACGAGGACCTCCAGGGGCTACCCCCTGGAGGTAGAGACAACCTTGTCTTGGCTCAACGTTCCACTTTTCCAACAGATTGCTGAGGCCATGGACCCGGTGGACCTGTCCGGCCTACAGGCCATTCCTAACCTGGCCCAGCAGCTGCAGCAATAACAGCAGTGCTTGGATGTCCTAGCTGCGACCGTGGAACACCTGGCAAATCGACTGACTCCACCCCATCTTCCAGTCCTCTGCTGGCTCCAGTTCCAGTACCCGAGGCTCCCACAGCAATCTTCCATCTGCTGGCACCACCTTGCTACACAGGTGATTCCCGGCAGTGCTGTGATTTCCTAAACCACTGCTTCATGCACCTTTCCTTACAGCTGGCCCAGTTCTCCAATGATGGAGTCAAAATAACCTTTATTCTGTTGCTCTTGGATGGCAGGGCACTGACGTGGGCCTCAACTCTCTGGGAACGAGATGATCCCTTGCTCCAGGACCTCTCATGCTTCATCCAAGTGTTTAAACAGATTTTTTTATGAGCCTGGAAGACAGTCTACAACTGCTTCTGAGCTTCTACACTTACGTCAGGGTTATTGCCCGTTGCCGGAGTATATGGTGGAGTTATGCACCTTAGCATCTGAGTTGGGTTGGCGTCAGGATAGTCTCTGGAGTATCTTTCTGGAAGGCTTGTCTCACATAATTATGAATTGGCTGCCCGGGTCCTCCTGGATGATTTGGAGGCCCTAATTGACCTTGTGATCGAGTTGACCGAAGACTACAGCAATGCATCTGAGAGTTGCACCCCTCCTGCAGACCAGTGGTGCTAGCCCCATCCTACTCACAGCTCATAACGCTGTCAATTGCAGCTGTGCCCAAGACACCTCCCACCGAGGAGCCCATGCAACTGGGACAGAGCTGATTGACCCCAGCGTATCTTAAACCTATGTCTGTACTGCACTGGTAAAGGTCATTTGTTGGCCCAGTGCCCTGAAAGGCAGGGAAATGCCACAGCCTAGGAGTGAGCAGGGAGATGACCCTTGGCTGCACCGATTCTGCTCCCCAATGTATCATGCCTGTGACCTTTCACCATGCCCACGGGGACTTCACCACCCAAGCCTGATTGATTCTGATGCTGGAGGGAATTTTATTGTGGCAGACCTTGTCGCACATCTGGATCTGCCCACACTGTTTGAAGAACCAACATTGATCATTTCTTCCATCCAAGGGGACACTCTTCTCTGGAAGATTACCTTCACTACCGCTCCTTTGCGACTCCGCACCGGTATCCTCCATGAAGAAGAGCTTGCCTTCTTCATCCTGGAGAAGACGTTACACCAGGTAGTCTTGGGTCTTCCCTGGCTCCAGAAACACTTCCCTCACATTGACTGGAAGACTCTGCAGATAGCCTCCTGGAGGCCCTTATGCCACTCATCTTGCCTCCAAAGGTTGCCTTGCCTTGCCCTTCTCATGGCTACCACCCCACTTATCTTGTCTCCGCAACATGCTGATTTTGCGGATGTCTTTTCCAAGGAGAGAGCTGAGACACTGCCTGAACATCACCCATTCAGTCGAACTGAACCAAATCAGATGAATTGAACCAAATCACTGTGAACCTGGAAGATGTAATGGGCCAGATTGACAAACTAAAGAGAAGCAAATCACCTGGACCAAATGGTATGCTCCCCAGGGTTCTGAAAGAACTAAAAAATGAAATTTCAGATCTATTAGTTAAAATTTGTAACCTATCATTAAAATCATCCATTGTACCTGAAGACTGGAGGGTGGCCAATGTAACCCCAATATTTAAAAAGGGCTCCACGGGTGATCCAGGAAACTCTAGACCAGTGAGCCTGACTTCAGTGCTGGGAAAAATAGTGAAAACTATTCTAAAGATCAAAATCACAGAGCATATACAAAGACATGGTTTAATAAAACACAGTCAACATGGATTTACGCAAGAGAAGTCTTGCCTCACAAATCTGCTTCAATTTTTTTGAAGGGGTTAATAAACATGTGGATGAAGGTGAACTGGTAGATTAGTGTATTTGGATTTTCAGAAGGTGTTTGAGAAAGTCCCTCTTGAGAGGCATCTAAGAAAACTAAAAAGTCATAAGATAGGAGGTGATGTCCTTTCATGAATTACAAACTAGTTAAAAGACAGGAAACAGAGAGTAGGATTAAATGTCCAATTTTCTCAGTGGAATAGGGTAAACAGTGGAGTATCTCAGGGATCAATACTTGGACTGGTGCTTTTCAATATATTATAAATGATCTGGAAAGGAATACGACGAGTGAGGTTATCAAATTTGCAGATGATACAAAATTGTTCAGAGTAGTTAAATCACAAGTGGATTGTGATAAATTGCAGGAGGACCTTGCGAGACTGGAAGACTGGACATCCATATGGCAGATGAAATTTAATGTGGACAAGTGCACGGTGTTACATATAGGGAAAAATAACCCATGCAGAATTTACACGATGTTAGGTTCCATATTAGGAGCTACCACCCAAGAGAAAGATCTGGGCATCAAAGTGGATAATACATTGAAATCATCAGCTCAGTGTGCTGCAGCAATCAACAATGCAAGCAGAATGTTAAAAATTATTAGGAAGGTGTTATGCCTGTTGGTCGCAGACAGCTGCAACCTCTCATGCTCACCTCTTTTTTCCCCACTCCATCATGTCTGGAAAGAATGGCAGCCTCTGCCAATCCCCGCCGACCCCTCCAGCATTCCCGGGACAGCTTGGGCACTGCCAACCGCCATTTTGGACCTGGAATCACCTAGGCTCATGCGCGCAAGGGCCTCTCTTGAAGACGTCATGGCAGGAACATCGGGGGCATCCCCTCCCGATGATGTCAACCCGCTTACGTATTTAATCCAACCAGCCCTTGCTTTCCTTGAGTTAGCAAGGAGTTCCGTCTTGCTGAATTCTCCTTTTCAAGGACTTCCTGTTCCTGACTTGGGCTTGGCATCTGGACGCTCTGAGTAACCGCTCCTCGGGGTCTCCCCTGCCTTCCGGCTATCCGCTCCTTGGAGGGTCTACCTGCCTGATTGCTACAGACCTGCTTCTGAGAGTACCTATACTGACTTCTACTATACGAACTGTGCTAAGATCCTACGCGGTGTACCCCGTACCTCGGGCCACTGCCGCCTTCCTTCAATAGAAGTCATTCAAGTTTTCCTGCACTACAGAATATCTGCACACCAACTTCAGGAGCCACTTCCAGATTCTGGCATCTCTACCAGTGCTTCAACATCTACTATACGACAGTATCGACATACCCCGCTCCGCGAGCCACTACCAGATCTGTTTTACTGAAGTGCCTACACATGTCAGAGGGGATTCCCAGCGTAACCCGCTCCAGAGGATGTGGATAGTGCAGTTTGTGTAGCTGGGTTTAAAAAAGGTTTGGATAAGTTCTTGGAGGAGAAGTCCATTAACTGCTATTAATCAAGTTGACTTAGGGAATGGACTCTGCTGGCATCAGTAGCATGGGATCTTCTTAGTGTTTGTGTACTTGTCAGGTTCTTGTAGCTTGGTTTGGCCACAGTTGGAAACAGGATGCTGGGCTTGATGGACCCTTGGTCTGATCCAGTTTGGGAATTTCTGATGTTCCTATGCCAACATAATTTATTTCATTTTTGTTTTGTTTTCTCTTTTTGTGCATGCAATTGGCAAATTGTGCATGCAAAATGCAAATAGTGTATGCAAAACAATTTGTGCATTCTATTAACATTTTGTTTGTTCAAAAATTGAAAATGAATGAAGCAAGAAAGAGAAAAAATAAACTGACCCAACTCCCCTCCAAAATAAATTAAACATAATCGGCATGAATACCCCTAATTATCACCCAGACTTTTTATCACAGCATGAGTAAACTACCTGCTGTGGTAGTTTTTTTCTGTGCTTTATTGTAGAAAAAATTCCCTAGGAGTGAATATGTTAGCAATTTAGAAGTGATTACAAGGATGTTTTAGGAGAAAAAGAAAACAATGCTTGTGATCCTGAAAAAAATTGTAGTAACTAACTTGAAACTGTCACAACTAAGCTTTAGTATAGTTAGATTGTCTATGTGCTAGCTAAGTGGGAGTCAGCAACACAATAGCAATGGAAATGGCATGTCATTTTTTGGGTTTATATTGAAAACAATCATAATGAAGCTCTGTCTTTTTTTAAAAGACTGATATGTATCTGCATTAACAAAGAATTGTCATAAATGAGAAACTCTCATTCATAAGTATATGTTGACTTGGATTACAACATTAGGCTATGCATTATGAATTAGATATTGATTTCTTTTATTGTTTTGTTCTTCAGCATGGAATGAATGAACATAATTCTTGGATTATGCTTGGTTTGGTTAGCTATAAATTTTTTTATTAAGGCTATCATTTAAGTGCATCCTACATATTCAAATGGGAAATCAGTCCACTGAATAGTGAATCATACTGCAGCAAGCACACCAGTTTTGTTTAGGATTGTTAACTATTGTTCAGACAAATGAAGCACTAAACATAAATTGCATTCACGCCAATGCCATTTAGCATACACACAAAAAAAAAAAAGAATGCTATATACTAATAGTTAAATGTATGCTATGTATGCTACAAAAGTCCTGGCAACGACCTTCGCTGATGAAGATCATGACCCTCCAGAATAGTAAGGCATCATTCCAGAGGGCTGGGAGGGTTCTGCCTTGATTTTGTGGGAGGTTGTGTTTATTATGGGGAAGGGGGAACCTTGATTGTGGAAGGGCATCCCTTCATCACAGGGGGTGCTGTTATTGGGAAAATTCAGCATGGTAAAGAGTGACTAGAGGGAGTCTGGTCTTCATAGAGCTCATGATGTGGAAGGGTCATGGCAACAGATTGAGGAGAGGAGGAACTAAGCTATTTTTCTGATGGAAGATCACAGGTGTTAGGGTCATCAGTCCTCCATCATTATGAGTGGATGTTAAGAAAGACTTCATGGAGGTGATGTCCTTGCTATCAAGCCCTCATCATGATGGTTATGTGTGTGCGTTGGGGGGGGGGGGGAAGTTATGCAAGAGAATCATTGATGTTATTTCAATTTAATTTCTTGCTTGTTCAAATTAGAGCTCATGGTGAATTACAAATTCAGGTACATTTGTTAGTCCCCTGCCCCAGAAGACTTAAATATTAGGGGTGTGCATTCGTTTTCAATGTATTGGCAATCTGCAACGTATATGTCCCTATTCGTTATATTTGTGGGGTCACAAAACATATAGCGAACCCCCACGAATACAATGTATCACTAACGAATAAACCCCCACCCTCCTGACCCCCCAAGACTTACCAAAAGTCCCCTGGTGGTCCAGTGGGGTTCTGGAGCAATCTCCTGCACTCAGGCTGTCAGCTGCCAGTATTCAAAATGGCGCTGATAGCCTTTGCCCTCACTATGTCTCAAGGGCTACCAGTGCCATTGGTCGGTCCCTGTCATATGGTAGGAGCAATGGACAGCCGGCACCATCTTGTGCTCCTACCATGTGACAGAGGCCAACCAATGGCACCGGTAGCCCCTGTGACATAGTAAGGGCAAAGGCCCCTGTCACATGGTAGGAGCACAAGATGCCACCAGTCATCCATTGCTCCTACCATGTGACAGGGGCCGACCAATGGCACCGGTAGCCCCTGTGACATAGTGAGGGCAAAGACTATCGGCGCCATTTTGAATACCGGCAGCCGACAGCCTGAGTGTAGGAGATCGCTCCAGGACCACCCCTGGACCACCAGGTACTTTTGGTAAGTCTTGGGGGGGGGGGGGGGGGAGGGGGGGGGGGGTTGTAGTTAATTACATTTAAAGGGTTGGGATGATGTTTTTTTTTGGGGAAACGAATGCATATGTAACTAATGAATGGATCAGGGTCCCCCCGAGAATGGATGCAACGGATTTGGGTCCCCACAAATACGAATACCAGATGGGACTAATCTGTCCCTGCTGCACATTCCTATTAAATATAGGCCATAATTTACTAAAGCTTTTTTCCCATTCTGTGTCTATGGGGAAAAAAAGCTTAATAAATCATATCCTAAGTTTATATATTTGGCAACAGAGGGTGAAATCACTTCTCTAAGATCATAAGAAGAATCTGCAGGAGAAGTGGAATTTGAACTCTGGCTTTCCAGGTTTTTAACCAACTGCTCTAACCACTAGACTAATTCTCTGAGTGCCTAATATGATGATCTGTGTGATGTGGTGGGGAAGGGATCAAGACTGAGGTTGGTTGGAAAGGAGACTGACATTTCCCCATGCTAAATGTTTACTATAGGGGATTTTGTGATCCATTGTGTGCATGCTAATCATGTGTGTTTGCTCTGATAATGGTTTGTTTTGTAGGCATTAGCTTAAATTTATTGCATAGGCTGTTAAGTCACATTTTAGCTTACATGCTAAATTTAGCACTAATGTTAGTGCATATCCAATACAGTATGAATAGACATTGTCTGTGGGAGCAAAGTGTGACAGACATTATTTTCCCAAAGATTTCAAGTTTGTTTCAAATATCTGCTGCATGTAGAGGTTATATTCGATCGTACTGTTGTTTTTCAGCATTCTGGCAAAAATCTGAATGAGGGAGTTGGATAATATCATCACATGTCCTATTAGACTAGAAATGCAAAAGTTATTGGGGGAAACGTAATTTCTTTTAAAACAGTAATTATTTATTACATCATTAATGTTAACATACATACTAGCTTAGAAAATGTGTATTTCATAACAACTAAAAATATATCACCTTTTGAACTCTTCTATATCTTTTTTTGGATGCTTCTATATATTATTCATATTTCAGAGTATGAATTTTTTTTTGGGGGGGGGGGCAAAAGAGTATAGCTTGAATGCCTTTAAAGTAATAGATCCCCTAACTGGATGGGTATGCCAAGCTCAAAACATTGAGAATAAAATATTAAAGTAACAATGATAAAGCACAGCAAACTAATATACAGAGACAAAACAAGATGCCAAGTCCTAGAGCATGAAGAATCTCGCAGCAAGTCATGAAAGTAGGAAATCAAAGGAAAGAAAGTGAGAAGGAAGAAGGCAGTCCTTAAGTCCCTTGGAAAGCCATTTCATCTTCTTCTTTCACAACAGGTAGGGCATTAAGAGGTCTGGACTGGACATGACCAGACAGAGTCTGGAGACTTTCAGTAGAGCCTACAGAGCAGAATTAGAAGAGAATCAGTCAGAACAAAGATACAGTGAGAAGACAATCATAGTCAGCAAACAGCAGGAGTCAGTAGGACATTGAAAGAACAGAAAGCATACAGAATCATGCTCCAAAGGTTAAGGCATAAATGTAATTTTAAGGTTGTTTAATAAGAGCAAATGCAACCTGATTTTCTAAGAAGCTGGTTGGGAGTCCCAGCTATTGTGCAATAGCACCCAGGAGTGGAATAACACCCAGGAGTGGAAAAATATATAGAAAAGATAGACAACAGCTGAAATATTTAGGAGTCAAAAATAGATATTTTTTCTTTAAATTTTTACATTTTGAGGAAATATTTATGTAGCGGGGTCCCCTTTTGAGTTGTTAGCTGCATCCAAGGAGCTACATTTACCAGGGTTCATCCATCCGGCAGAGGGGAAGATAAATTTCCAGGGCCCTAGGCATATCTAAGGGACACGCCACGATTCCAAGCCGGATCGTGTACGCAGTTGAAATCTCCAGCTAATATTAACGAGCCTTCCGAGTGGGTAAGGATCGTACTCAACAATTTCCTAAAAAATTCCTGGGAGTTATTATTTGGTGCACATACATTACAAACCATTACTTCTAGACCCTTCCAATGTCCTCTCACCAGGATGAATCTGCCTTCGGGGTCCACCACTGATAGTTTTATACTAAAGTCTGAGGATTTAAGTATTAAAATGGCCACTCCTGCCTTACAACCATATGCTGGAGCAAAGACACATACACCAACCCAATCCCTCTTCAATTTTTGACTTTCTCCTGCATTTAAGTGAGTTTCCTGTAATTTCCATGCCCAATTTCTTCCTGAGCCCCTTGGAGGAGGTGCCCAGCCCCCACTCTCCTCCCACCTCACAACAGCCTGACATTCTCCTGTATTGCCAATCTTCTGGATACGTAACCCATCCTTTAAGCTTTCTCACATCAAGAGCTTCCCCCCTCCTTCTCCCCAATACCACCATCATACACCCCACCCTTCTCCCCTCCCCTCCCCTCCCCCAACCCCAAACACAACCATACAATCACAAACAACATAGTCCTTCTCCCTCTGCATGCAGATGGGAGATCGAGGGTCAGTGTCTGGATGTTCGAGCTCCTCGCTGCTGACAGTCCCCAGTGTCCAGTCTGAGATCTGCAGGTCATACTTCCTGGGATCCAGCTGCTCGAGCGTGTTCAGTGTCTCCAGTCCCCCAGATTCCGGACCTGGTTATAAGGAGTTCTCCCTGTGTGGCACACAAGTGGAAACGTGTGCTCTGGGTGTCAGTGCCCGAGTGCTGCCCAGTAATCAGAACCACAATTTTCCCGAAATGCTAAGCCCACTCCGGCTGGACCAGCGTTAAATCCAAAGTTCAACAACAGGAAATTTTGGCTGTAAACTTTAAGCCTGTAACCAGCTCTTCATTGTTTATGTGGCATTTGGCTGCAAGATACTCTTAGCTGCCTCTGGCGAGGTAAAGGTGTGTACCTTGCCATCTTTCCAGACCTTTAAAATTGCAGGTACTGAAGGGCAATTTTGGCGTTAGTCGCCACTAAATGAGAGCATAGCGCCGAGAATTGCCTCCGGAGCTGGGACACACTGACAGAGTAGTCCTGAGGGAGCCTTATTTTATGGTTGTTATAGGCAAGATCTTTTCTTTGCCGGAAGGCTAGCCAAACTTTTTGTTTATGGGCGTAGTTCATAAATTTGGCGATTGCAATTCTCGGGTGCGAATCCACCATTTTCTTGGGGCCCACTCTATGAGCCCGCTCCACAACCAGAAGCCCTTTGAGTTCAGGCAAACCTACTGCTTCAGGCAGCCATGTCTCAAGGAACTCACAAAAGCCTTTATCATCCGCTGCCTCAGGTAGCCCTAGGAATCGGAGGTTGGCTCTTCTCGACCGGTTTTTGAGGTCGTTGAGTTTCTCTTGGCAGTCTCTGAGTGCGGTTTCATGCGCCTGGATCTTTTGTGCTGCGGTCGCCATTTCCTCCTCCACCATCATTACCCGGGTTTCCACTTGATCGAGCTGAGGGCCCAGGTCTGAGAGCGCCTCACTCATTCCGGAAAGTTTCTTGTGCATGCCTGCTAATTTTTCGTCGAGGGTAGAGGCTATGGTTTCTCTCAGTGTCTCCACAGTGATCGCGCTTGGTGGGCTAGATTCCGGATCATTTACCGCCGCTGCCACCGCCATCTTGATCTCCCCACCTTTCCTTTGTCCTTCTCTTTTTCTTTACGGGTGCTCTTTGAAGCCATGGATTGCGGCGTTTTATTCATATATTTTACTATGGACATGTGCCAGTGTCATGTAATCTCAGGAAAGCGCGTAGGTAGCCGATTTGTGGGTCTGAGCCATTAAATTGCTGGCAAGGTGCTCGGAGCTGAAGGGAAATGCATCCTCCTCAGCACATCACCCCACGTGACTCCCCATTTATAGCATTTTGATGAATCTAGGCCTTAGTACTTAGGTTTTCATGTTACTGGGAAAGACTATTTCTGGGCCATTCAGGCCCTTTAAAAGATGGAAGCCTTAGGCTGTGGTGCTGCCATCATGCATTGACACTAGTGACATCTAAGTTGCAGTATTTTTCTCAGTAGTATTTTGCCACCAAGAAAAATACTGCAGGATTAACTAAGCAACAGTCATGAAAGGCATGTGCAAAGTCTGTAGGTCCTTTGTACCCATGGGCAATTCTTGAAGGGAAAATAATCATTAGGTATATGCATTCATTTTAAAAAGAATGGTAATTACCATTTTGTTTTGGCTCAGTTTACCCCAAAATAAATGCAAAATACCCTTGTAAATCCCCAAAAATGTGGGGCTCCATTAGTTTTGGAAAATAGTGCACAATATTTTCTAAAACAAACAAAAATGGAAAAACAAAAACATTATCCATAAATGAATATAGCAAACCAAAACAAAAAAATCCTAAGCATCCCTAGCTTTTGAGAATTAAGTACCAAATTCACAGATACAATGTATCCATGAACTTTGCACCTTAGCGGGTTGTTTGAAAATTGCTCCCTGTTTGGCAATGGCTAACACTATAAGCTTGTCCTATGCTTTCTCTCTCGTATACCTAGAAACACAGAAATGTGATGCAGAAAAAAACATATGGTCTATCTAGTTTGCCTAACTTCCCACCGAATTCACCTTTACAATTCCTACACTCCCTCAGAGATTCCCTGTGTTTATTAGAGATGTGCATTCGTTTATCACGAATTAGGCAATTTCACAGGGTAGGAGCAATGGACGGCCGGTGCCATCTTGTGCTCCTACCATGTGACAGGGGTCGACAAATGGCACTGGTAGCCCCTGTGACATAGTATGGGCAAAGGCTATCGGCACCATTTTGATTATTGGCGCCGACGGTCCGAGTGCAGGAGGTCGCTCCCGGACCCCCGATGGACTTTTGGCAAGTCTTGTGGGGGTCAGGAGGGTCCCCCAAGACTTGCCAAAAGTCCTTGGTTGTCCAGCGGGGGTCTGGGAGAGATCTCCTGCACTCTGGCCTTGGCTGCCAGTAATCAAAATGGCACCGATAGCCTTTGCCCATACAATGTCACGGGGCTACCGGTGCCATTGGTCAGCCCCGTCACATGGTAGGAGCACAAGATGGTGCCAATGGCCATGTGACGGGGCTGACCAATGGCACCGGTAGCCCCTGTGACATGTATGGGCAAAGGCTATCGGCGCCATTTTGATCGAGGCAGGCCCGAAAGTCAGATGGCATGGAGAGAGAAATCTCTCGCGGGACCCCGCTGGACCACCAGGGTTGTTAGTAAGTCTTGGGGAGGGATCGGGATGGTGTGGGGAGGGGTTGTAGTTAATGATTTAAAGTGAATTTTAATGCTTGGGGTGGGTTTTTTTGAGCTTCGTTTTCCCGTGTCGTTTTTTGGGCCGGTTTCATTTTTCCCCGTATAGTTTTCCCAAAAAATTAACCGAGGGAAAACGAACTTTACCCTGAAGCGTCCGACTCAAAAAAACGACCCAGCAGAAAAAAACGAAGCTCATCTCTAGTGTTTATCCCATGCTTTATTGAATTTAGATACTTTTTTTTTAACTCTACCACCTCCAAAGGGAAGTTGTTCCATGCATCCACTACCTTCTCTGTAAAAACATTTCCTTAGATTACTCCTCTGTGTACCCCCTTTCAACCTCATCACATAATCCCTTGTTCTAGAGCTTCCTTTCCATTGAAAGAAGCCTGCCTCCTGTATATAGAAACCTTAGAGGTATTTAAGTGTCTCTATTGTATATCCCCTGTCTTGTCGTTCCTCTAGGGTATACATGTTTAAATCTTTAACTCTGTCCCAGTATGCTTTAGAACGAAGACCACTGACCAAGTTAGTAGCAATCCTCTGGCCCAGTGATTCCCAACCCTCTCCTGGAGGCACACCGAACCAGTAGATTTTTAGGATGTCTATAATGAATATGCATAATATAGTTTTGCATATACAAATTTAACTCAAGGATATTCATTGTGGCAATCCTGAAAACCTGACTGGATAGGTGTGCCTCCAGGAGATGGATGAGAAACACTGCTTTGAACTAACTTTATATCCTTTTGAAGGTGAGTCTCCAGAATTGTACAGACTATTCCAAATGAGGTCTTACAAGGGACTTATACAGGGGTAATATCACTTCCCTTTTCTGCTGACCATTCCTCTCCCTATGCAGCCAAGCATCTTTCTGGCTTTTGCCATTGCTTTATCCACCTGTTTGGCCACCTTAAGATCATCAGATAAGATCACCCCCATATTCCACTCTTCTTTAGTGCTTAGAATTTCACTTCTATACTGTATCTCTCTCGTGTTTTTGCATCCTAAATTCATAACTACTTTTTTAGCATTAATTCTTAGCTGCCAAACCCTAGGCCATTCTTCAAGCTTCACTATATCCCTCCTTATATTTTCCATACCTTCCTGGCTATCTACCCTGTTGCAGATTTTGGTATCATAAGCAAAAAGACAAACCTTTCCTGACAATTCTTCTGCAATGTGACTCACAAAAATGTTGAAAAGAATTGGTCCAAGGACTGATCTCTAAGGTACACCACTAGGATTACCAAAATACTTATTCCAAGCCCTTCAGTTGGTTCAACATGCCACAGTGTAAATTGTATTTGATTTGAAAAGGAATGATAGTGTTTCTCAGAAAAGTATATAATCTTCACTGGCTGTCGGTTTTTCAGAAAGCACAGTTCAAAATCTTAACCTTGATGCATAAAGCTATGCATCTTGAGAAATAGTGTTTATCTAATAAAATTAAGTTTTATAGTCCATTACACAGCCTGAGCTCATCCATTCAAAATGATTTTGTAAAACCTTCTATTCAAAAGTTTCATCTACAAGAAAAGAACTCTACAACTTTCCTATCTCAGGGACACAGCTATGGAATAACCTGCCTGCTGATAACTGTTGCGCTTACCGACCGCATCCAAACAAGAATGTCCAGAGGTCACAGGAGGCCAGAACAAAAAGTCCAAGTGGATAGCGAGGATCAAGGCCAGAGTAACAGTAACAGGGCCTGCTCACCTTTCACGTCCGTCCACGAGCTCCGGGCTCTCCCACTCCACCGCCGCAGCCAGTTCACAGGGTCCTCAGCTCCCCCGCGCTCAGTCTCCCATCCAGGCCTCACGGCAGGGCTTGGTGTCCTCCGTGGCATCGGCCCCGCCCCTAGGCGCGTGCACGCGGACCACACGTCCTCTTAAAGGGCCGGGGCGGATCCCACCTCCACGGTGCACCCTGATTGATGGCTGCATTAAAGGAAGTGATCAGACACCACTTCCTCGCCTTGGCAATCGGGTCGTACACTCCGGTGTCTCTAGTTTGCCTTCCAGTGTCTCGTGTTCCAGTGTCTCTTGTTCCAGCGTCTCCTGTTCCAGTGTCTCCTGTGTCTCCAGTTCCAGCATCTCCTGTGTCTCCTGTTCCAGCGTCTCCTGTTCCTTCGTCTCTCCATCCTTGGTAGTACCCTTCGGACTGATCTCACGGTACTGACCATTGCTTGCTCCTGACTACTTCTGATCGCTGCCTATAATGACCTCTGCCTGACCACTGACTACTTCTGATCACTGCCTGGAACTTGACCTCTGCCTGACCTGACTACTCCCGGATTGACTACAAGTACTGACCCCTGCTTCAGCTGACCATCCTGAACTGTTACTCTGGCCTTGATCCTCGCTATCCACTTGGACTCTTTGTTCTGGCCTCCTGTGACCTCTGGACATTCTTGTTTGGACATCGACCATGCATCCTTGATCGTGGTGGGCACTCCTCTTCATTTCCTCTCCAGGAGATCCTGCGAGGCCCACCTAAGACCAGGCGGCCCGGGTATCCAAGGGCTCAACCTGAGGGAACCCCGGGTTGCTATTGGTGAAGCTCCAGCTGGCCTCTGTCTCCTCCTGTGCTCCACCTTCTGGTGGCAGGCACTCTCCGGGTCCGACCGGAGGGCCGTACCAATCCTGCACCTGGCCAAGGGTCCACGTCCAGTGCAACAATATCCATGGAAGAATGTAATTATTTGAAAGTTAGGGAAAAAAGTGAAAGATGTTCACTTTGTGCTGGCCTTTTTTTGATCAGAAAGCATTTTGAGGATAGTAGCAATCCCAGCAGAATTGTATTTATATGTTCTTTGTTATCTATTATAAATTGTGTTTGTCATTTGCATGAATGTGAATTTGGTATCCACATTGAATAACTGGAAACTGAGGAATGGAGGAAGGTAAATATAAATAAATAAATAGATAGATAGATATTAACACTCCCTCCCTATCTCAGAGTGAACTCAAGTTATCACTACCTGTTGTTGCCTCCCACTCAACTAGTTTCTAACCCAGTCAGTCACTCCAGGACTCATGTCAAGGGCACTCGATTTATTTACGTCACCTATTTATGTACTGAAATCTAAGTACATCTAGCGCTTTCCCCTAATCTAACTTTCTGGTCACTGAATCAAAGAAATTGATTACATTTGTGTGACAAGACCTACCTCTGGTAAAACTATGCTGCCTCAGATCTTGCAATTTATTGGATTATGAAAACTGCGCTATCCTCTGTTTTAGCAGAAATTCCATTAATTTGCTTACAACAGAGGTCAGACTAACTGACCTGTAGTTTCCAGCCTCCTTCTTACTTGTGAATAGTAACCACATCAACCCATCTCCAGTCCTCCAAAACTACTCCCAACTCTAAAGAAGTACAGTATTTAAAAAGTCAGAGAGTGGAGCTGCTAGAACCTCTCTGTTCCCTTAATGCTCTCAGATGTGTCTCATTCGGCCCATCACTTTATCTATTTTAAGTTCAGTTAGCAGCTCCTGAACACAACTTTCTTAAAATCAATTGAGGTTTACCTAACTTACAATCTTTTTTTGTTTTCATTTTATATGGTCCTACTCCAAGCCCTTCCACAGGGAGCACCAAACAGAAATATTTTTTAAACAATTTTGCATTGTCCTCATCAATATTTACATATTTCTCCCCTTCACTTCTGAATCTCACAATGCCACTTTTCTACTTCCATCACTAAAATATCTAAAAGTTTACCACATTTACTGGTTTTTTTTCCATTTGAATCTCTGCATTCCTAACTACTTTTCCAGATTTTGTTAGCTTTTCCAGATAACGTCAGCTTTTCCAGATAATGTCACCTGTCTTCCTCCTGCTCTGACCTCTTGCAGTTTATGAACATTACATTTTTTTCCCTTACCTTTTCAGCTACTTCTTTAGAAAACCATAGTGGCTTCTTTTTTTTTGTCTCTTTCCTTTATTTACTTTTCTAACAAAAAGTTTAGTTGCCCTTGTAATAGGTCTTTTTAGTTTTGTCAACTTCTCGTCTACTTTCCCTAGATTTTCCCTTTCAGCTAATGACTTCTTGAGGTAAACCCCTTATTTTAACAAAGTTAGTTTTCTTGAAGATCCTTCCTTTTGAACGAACCTCCGGCTCCTGTATTTGCATACTGAACCACACCATCCAGTGATCGGTGGCTCCCAGATGATCGTCCACTGCAGCATCAGAGATGCTGTCACATTGGTTAGCACTAGGTACAGTATCAACCCCTCCAATGAGGTTTCCATTACCAATTGACAGAATTGTTTTCTCTACAGAGAATCCAGGACACTGTAGCAAAGGATATGGAGGACACAGTATGTATTATGCAGACCCAATATGGCAGCAGGATAAAAATAGCACCACAATATCTTAACTCTCAATTACTTCACCGAGAAGCTATTCAATCAAAACTAATGAATAGGACCTGTGGGGCGGATTTTAAGAGCCCTGCTCGCCGGTGCGCCTATTTTACATAGGCCTACCGGCGCGCGCAGAGCCCCGGGACTCGCGTAAGTCCCGGGGTTCTCCGAGGGGGGCGTGTCGGGGGCGGTCCCGGTCGTCGCGGCGTTTTCGGGGCGTGTCGGCAGCGTTTTGGGGGTGGGTACGGGGGCGTGGCTACGGCCCGGGCGGTCCGGGGGCGTGGCCGCGCCCTCCGTACCCGCCCCCAGGTCGCGGCCCGGCGCGCAAGAGGTCCGCTGGCGCGCGGGGATTTACGCCTCCCAAAGGGAGGCGTAAATCCCCCGACAAAGGTAAGGTGGGGGCTTAGACAGGGCCGGGTGGGTGGGATAGGTAGGGGAAGGGAGGGGAAGGTGAGGGGAGGGCAAAAGGAAGTTCCCTCCGAGGCCGCTCCGATTTCAGAGCGGCCTCGGAGGGAACGGGGGTAGGCTGCGCGGCTCGGCGCGCGCCGGCTATACAAAATCCATAGCCTTGTGCGCGCCGATCCAGGCTTTTAGCAGATACGCGCGGCTCCGTGCGTATCTACTAAAATCCAGCGTACTTTTGTTTGCGCCTGGAGCGCAAACAAAAGTAGGCCTATTCGCGGAGTATGAAAATCCGCCCCTGTATGTTTATTTTGTAAATTGCTTAGGGCATGTGCATGAAGCGATTAAGAAATTTTAATAAACAAGCAAATAAATATCCATTTGAACACATTGGGGAAAGTTTTCAAAAGGGTGCTGACTTAGGGGGTCATTTTCCAAAGCAATCGCAACACGAAAAGTCCCTTTTTGCGTGCGATCAACAAATGGGGGCGGAGTCGGGGCGGCGTCAAGACCGGAATAGGAGGAGTCGGGGCGGCACCGGGGCAGACGCCGCGAAGACATCCATGCCAATTTCATGCCCAATAGCACCACTTTCGCAGGCCCGCCCCCTGCTTTGCCCCCCCCTGTACCACGCGATTCAAAGAGCCCAGCAGTATTAGAGAATCTAGGCCTTAGCGAGCCAAATTTTGAACAGCTAAGTTTAACTGATTTTTATCTGGATCTAACCCGATAGGTTTTCAAGTGAAAATCATCCTAAAGCTTAGCCAGCTGGAGTTAGCACTGCTATTTGTCTAATCAGACCTAGCACTGAAAATCAGCACTTGCTCTCTATGACTTTTCTCTGTCTCAACCATTGCTCCAAGATAGCATATTTTTGGTTGTCTAAATTTAGCAACCTAGTGAATCTAGGTAAAGACCTGGACATGGGCATTCTAGAGATAAAGTGAGATAATGGAGATACACTTGTGCTCCTAAGTTTACATACCCCTGGCAGAATTTGTAAAATGTGTAGCATCATGAGTGATCAGACAAAATATGTCTGTTATTTTTAATGTGTTTCAAATTATCATTAAACAAACCATAGTAATAAGGAAAATTAGTGGCTTCACATAAATATTCAATGAATTTCTTAGCTCTTGAGAAACTCTCATGCATTTCATCCAGCGCTGCTCTGAGTCTGGTGGTTAATGAAGCATGGAGAAAGCAAAAGAACTGTAAAAGAATCTGTGAGCAAAAGTAGTTCAACTTTATAAATCAGGAAAAGGATATAAAAAGATACCCAAAGATTTGAAAATGCCAATCAGTACTATACCAACTCTGATCAGGAAGTGGAAAATTATGAGTTCTGTTAATACCATACCACGGTCATGTAGACCAAGAAAGATTTTGCATACAACTGTCAGGAAAATTTGTTAGGATGCAAAATAAAAACCCACAAGCAACGTCTTCTCTGAAACAAAGAGGTCTGGGTATTTCAGCATGCACAATAAGGAGATACTTGAACAAAAATGGGCTGCATGGTAGAGTTGCCAGAAGAAAACTATTGCTGCACCAATGCCACAAAATAGCCTGCTTACAATATGCCAAGCAGCAACCTAGAGAAGCCTTAAAACTTCTGGGATGAAATAATTTTGAGTGATGAGACCAAAATTGAACTTTATGGTAACAATCATAAATGATATGAAGATAGGCACACCATCCCTACCAAGCATGGATGTAGATCTTTTCTGGTTTTCTATTTATTTATTTATTTATTTATTTATTTATTGGGGGGGGGGGGGGGGGGGGTGAGCTACAGCATCACAGGGAATTTCATCAAAATTGATAGCAGGATAAATGCACCATTAATTTGCATTCATCAGCCAGAAAACTGCACATGGAGCGCTCCTGGACTTTCCAGCAAGACAATGATCCAAAACATAAGGCCAAATCGACCCTTCAGTGGCTACATCAGAAGAAAGTGACGGTTCTGGAGTGGACCTCACAGACTCCTGACCTCAACATCATTCAGCCACTTTGGGGAGAACTCAAACATACAGTTCATGCTAGACAATCAAAGAATTTACAGGATCTAGAGATTTTAGCAAAAACGAATGGGCAACTTTATCACATGAGAAAATAAAGGGCCTCATTCATAATTTTCACAAAAGACTGCAAGATGTCATTGATGCAAAAGGAGCCATACAAGATTCTAAGAGTATGCAAACTGTTGAACAGGTCCATTTTATTATGTCACTTATTGCTATGGTTTTTTAATGATTGTGTTGCTCTGTGTTACATAAGAACATGCCATACTGGGTGAGACCAAGGGTCCATCAAGCCCAGCATCCTGTTTCCAACAGTGGCCAATCCAAGTCATAAGAACCTAGAAAGTACCCAAAAACTAAGTCTATTCCATGTTACCGTTGCTAGTAATAGCGATGGTTATTATCTAAGTCAACTTAATTAATAGCAGGTAATGGACTTCTCCTCCAAGAACTTATCCAATCCTTTTTTAAACACAGCTATACTAACTGCACTAACCACATCTTCTGGCAACAAATTCCAGAGTTTAATTGTGCGTTGAGTGAAAAAGAACTTTCTCCGATTAGTTTTAAATGTGCCACATGCTAACTTCATGGAGTGCCCCCTAGTCTTTCTATTATCCGAAAGAGTAAAAAACCGATTCACATCCACCCGTTCTAGACCTCTCATGATTTTAAACACCTCTATCATACCCCCCCTCAGTCGTCTCTTCTCCAAGCTGAAAAGTCCTAACCTCTTTAGTCTTTCCTCATAGGGGAGCTGTTCCATTCCCTTTATCATTTTGGTCGCCCTTCTCTGTACCTACATTAAAAATAACAGACGTGTTTTGTCTGATTATACCAACCACATCTCCATTATTTCCATACAATCAAAATGTATTTATTTATTTTAAAAAATTTTCTATATCATCGTTAAGTTATATACCATCACAACGGTTTACAGGAAGGTATAATTAGTAATGTTGGGAATTGTATATCGTAATATGTTCTATAAAAGTGCCATTAAAGTCCGGTTACATAATTTCACAATAACTGCTAATTGATGAGTGTAATAAATCTTGTCCTTTTATACATGTATCAGTTTTATATACATGTATAACTCTTTAGAACTGTATAATTTCTTTTATTTTAGCGGTGGATTTAAAATAAAAAATAAAAATAAAAATATGCACATCTTGAGCTAAGTGCTGGTCTATTGCCTGCTTACTCTTTTATTCTCCATTCTCTTTGTAAAATGCTTGTTTAAAAAGCCAGGTTTTTAAGCTTTTTTAAAAAAGTTTGAAATTTCTCTGTAGTCTAATCTCTAATGGCATGGTTTCATATTATAAGACCTGATAAGGATAATGCCCGTTCTCTAACTTGGGTTAATTTTGCTGTCCTAACAGAAGGGATGGTTAGGAGTGCTTTGTTCGCTGATCTCAGGTTTCTATGTGGGACATGGACACAAATGGAGTGTTAAATGACCATCATACTAGGCGTTTTGATTATATGGAAATAATGGAGATATGGTTGGTATAATATTGTTTTGAAACCAGTTTTCCATCCTTCTCATCACTATTTTTTTATGTCTGTAGAGTTAGTACAGATTTATTCTTAAAAAGCTACACATCTTACAAATTCTTCCAGGGGTATGTAAACTTATGTGCACAATTCATTAATAAAGACATTTAAATATCTCAGAGATATCAATTCACAGGAGGTGGGTGGTTCGCATCCCATCAGCACCCGGCCAGCGCACGGACCTGCTCACCTCCATGATTCCACGGAAGGTCCGGGGTCGGCCTCCCTAGCGGCAGCTGCAAGCGCTTCCAGGCCTCGGCATCCCGCGGCGGCAATCACCGGGCCTTCCACTGCGCACCAGGCCTCATGCTGGAACTTGGCATCCTCGGCTGTATTGGCCATGCCCCTACGCGTGTGCGCAGACCACCCGACCTCTTGAAGGGCCAAGGGCAGGTCCTAGCTCCTTGGTGCGCCCTGTTATAAGGAAGTCCCTGCTTGTACTTCCTTGCCTTGGCAATCGGGTCAGCGTGTATGCTAGATTGTCACTGCATTTGTATCTTGCTCCAGTCTTGTTCCAAAACTCATTCCAGGATCCTTCTGTTCCAGTTCTGTTACTGTCTTTTTCCTGCTTCCTAGTACTCCAGCGTCCTCCTGTTCCTGTTCATCTGTCCATCACCCCAGGTAGTACTTCTGGACTGTCTTACTGGTACTGACCTTGGCTTGTTCCTCGACCTGCCTGCCTGCTGCCTGCCTTCTGACTCCAGTCTGTTCCTCGACCTGCCTGCCTGCTGCCTGCCTCCTGACCTCAGTTTGTTCTTAGACTCATCTGCCTGCTGCCTGCCTTCTGACCTCGGCCTGCCTGTGAACTCATTTGACCTCCAGAACCTGACCCCTGCTTTGCTGACTACTTCTCAGACTGACTCCCGGACTCTGACCTCTGCCTGCTTGACCACGTCTCTAGATTCTGGCTCTGTTCCTAGCCTTGTCATCACCTACGCTATTCTGGTCCTCCTTGTTCCATCTGACCTCCAGTCTCGAACCTGACCACTCTCCCCTTCTTTCTGTGGGCATGCCAGACTTCCATCCTTCCAGGAGACCCTGCGAGGCCCACCTAAGTCCAAGCGGCCCGGGTCCCTACGGGCTCCTCCCGGGGGGACCGCGGACTTCCAGTGGTGAAGCTCTTCCTAGCCTCTGTCTCCTCCAGTGCTCCACCCCCTGGAGGCAGTTGCTTTCTGGTCCCTACCAGGATGCAGTTCTCCACTGCCTCAGGACAAAGGTCCATCCCCGAGCGCAACAGTGGGTCTCTTTCAATGGAAAGGAGGTTCTGGAATGAGGGCTCATGTGATGAGTGTGAAAGAGGAAAGACTGAGAAGTAATCAAGAAATATTTTTTTACAGAAAGGACAGTGGATGCATGGAACAGCCTCCCACTGATGGTGGTGAAGACAATGTAATACCTTGTTCAAGAAAGCATGGGACAAGAAAGGGGATCTCTCAGTGGGATTAGTAGAGATTGTAGATCTGAGCAGTTGTGTGGATGGATTCTGCCATCATATTTCTTTATTTCTGAGTTTCTATGGATTACTCATTTGATTTAAAGAAATGTACATCCTTATTGATAGAATAGGTTCCCTATCATGCCTTAAGATCAGCCTAAATTGTAAGAGTGGTACCCCGTTCACTAAAGGGTAGATTTTCAGACCGCGCAAATAGGCGTACTTTTGCTGGCGCATCAGGCGCAAGCAAAAGTACGCGGGAATTTAGTAGATTCGCGCATAGCCGCGCGTATCCGCTAAAATCCCGGATCGGCGCGCGCAAGGCTATCGATTCTGTATAGCCGGCGCGCACCGAGCCGCGCAGCCTACCTCCGTTCCTTCCGAGGCCGCTCCGAAATCGGAGCGGCCTCGGAGGGAATCCTCTAACGCCCTCCCCTCACCTTCCCCTCCCTTCCTCTACCTAACCCACCCGCCCGGCGCTGTCTAAACCCCCTCCTTACCTTTGTCGGGGGATTTACGCCTCCCAGAGGGAGGCGTAAATCCCCGCGCGCCAGCGGGCTGCTAGCGCGCCAGGACGCGACCTGGGGGCGGGTACGGAGGGCGCGGCCACGCCCCCGGGCCTGCTCCCAAAACGCTGCCGACACCCTCCCAAAATGCCCGACGACCGGGCCCGCCCCCGACACACCCCCGACACGCCCCCTCGCCAAACCCCGGGACTTACGCGAGTCCCGGGGTCTGCGCGCACCGGTAGGCCTATTGAACATAGGCGCACCGGCGCGCAGGGCCCTGCTCACCTAAATCCGCCCGGATTTAGGTGGATTTAGGCGAGCAGGGCTCTGAAAATCCGCCCCTAAGGGTGCTGAAATATTAACTAGGAGTCCTAAGTATTTGGAATTCTATGTCTCAGCCATTCTGACTTCATTTATTTTCTGCCATTACTTAAAGACATTTTCTCAAGTGTCATCACTTAAAGTCTCTTTTTTCAAATGTTTTCCTGATTTGAATTTTATTATGGGTGAGGATTTGGGGTTGGTTGGCACTGCTGTGTGTGATTATGAATGTAGTTTATATATGCTAGAGTTTACATGCATGAGTATAATATGTAAACACCTAGGGGATAATTTTGTAATATTTTGCATAACTTAGCCAGCAAATGCATGCATAGGTTACACCAATTTTCAAAGTGGACTTTGACGTGCAAGTCTGCTTTGAAAATTTTCCATCTACCCACGCACACACGAATCTGCTAAAATATGCACAGAAATTTTACATGAAAATTTACATACATACATTTGGAAATTCAAAAGAATGTGTATATGTCCAAACCACTCTCCCAGCCCCACGCAGCCTGGGTGTTAGCTTGGTGCCTAGGTGTGGACCCTTAGCCAAGGCGGAGCTGCTGCTACCTGTAGGAGAGCTCCCGCAGGTCCCCTCCATTGGCAGGTGGAACTGGTTGGAGCAGGAATCCGAGCTGGACCTTCACCTATACCAGCCCTCGTTCCCCATAGGTTGAGCCCTTAGGTGCCAGGGCTGGCAGGACCTAGGTGAGGGTTCCTGGTGAACAGGATCCCACAACAAGAGGAGAAGGAGAGGTCTGTCAGGCCAGAGTCAGGACAGGCGGCAGACAGGCAAAGTCCAAGAGGTCGGGGCAAGCGGCAGGCAGGCAGTATCCAAGAGACATTCTGAGGTCAGGGCAGGCGGCAGGCAGGCAGATTCCAAGAGACGTTCTGAGTCAGGAGGTAGAAGATGAACCAAGTGAGAGACGGGCATAGGAACCAGGGCACGGGGACAGGAACACAGGAGCAGGAACACAGGAGCAGGAACACACAGCAACCAGTGGCTAACAAGGAGAAGGATCCATTGCAGAGGCAATCTGCATAGCCAGGGTTCAGGCTAAATAGAGCCCTGAGCCTGACATCATCTTCCTGGGCCGCAGTACTCCCTAGCCGCTGGCCCTTTAAGAGATGGGGAGGCGCGTGCACGCCGAGGGGGGGCCTGCCGACTCGCGGCAGTACATGGTTTCTTCTCTTTCACCAACCAATATCACTAAAATATATCCATTCTTTTGTCATCCTTTTGTTTACAATTAAATGAAGTCTACAAAATTCACTCATTTTTTACTCTTGTTGACTTCTCATCATGCAGGAGATCCCCCAGCAATTGCAGAAGACTTGGCAGGTCTGACTTTGGTCTCCAGGCATGCGGTACGTGTAAGTTGCCTAAGCATTAATTCTGCCCTAACAATTATGCATATAGAAAAGCCAATATACTGTTGATTCACAGTGCATATAAGTCAACAACTCCACCGTGTGCTTGCTATTTATAGGCCCCTTGCAAATTTTCAGCATGGCATATAGGTGTCATCATGTAGTAAATATGCCTTCCTATATGGAAAGGCACAAAATGTAGAACAAGCACTGGTAAATTTTAATCTGCCCCAAAGCACTGTCAAGGTGAGTTTCCTGAGTTCAGTTCATGCCCATAAAGATCCAACTAAAAACAATAATTTAGAGAAAAAAAGAAAGAATGCATTACCTCCAGGAATATCTGTCAGTTCACTCAGTGGTGGCACGGTCTCCAGTTTGTCAGCATATTCTTTTCCTGCCTGCCGCTGTGCATGCCGTGCCTCTATCTCCTTCTTTGTTCTGGGAATCCGGCATTTGAAGATACAGCAAAGTGTAATGACTGCAGAAAAGAGAGAGAGAAGGAAAACGAGGTGGTATTATTTGTCCTGTAGCAGCACAATCCTTGCAAGATAACAGCAAGGGGATGTTAAAGCAGATAAATGATATTGACAGAAAGCAAGGGATGTGAATCGGGTGCCCGATCGTTCCCGCTTTTGGATTCATCTGGCCGTGGGAAAATCTCGTTTTCCAGCGGATCGACTTTTTTTTCGTGAAAAATCGGTTTTCGGCTTAGTGCCCGCTAACGGGAGTTAGCGCTAATAAGAGTAACGGGAGTTAGTGCGCACTAACAAAAAATAGCAAAAAGTAATAAAAAATAACAAAATAAATGTTTTTTTGTTAGTGCGCACTAACGGGAGTTAGCGCGCACTAACCCGAAAAACGATTTTCATGAAAATTTGGGGGGAAAAGTGTTCATTTCTTTTTTAAACCAATATATAACGAATTAAGAAATATCGTATGATATTTCAATTCATTATAAAAATGATTCACATCCCTAGAAAGCAGGAAGCAAATAGTGATTCTCAGGACTTGTTCCGTTTTGTGACTTGCATAATGTAGTCGAAAAAAGTACAAACAGGATTCAAAGCAGGTCAAAAACAAGCTATTTCATTCTCAAAGTGTGCATTTTCTATTTTCCATGGTACATTTGCATTTGTTTTCTATGGTTCATTTCCAGCATATTTCAGAGAGCATATGCCTCTGGCAGATTTTCACACTCCCGGGGGGATGATCATGTCACGAGTTTTGGATTCCTGAAGATGAAATTCACTAGGTATTTGGGTTTTCCTTCATAGCAACTGTAAAAATATCTTTGCTCATGAGAAAAAATGAATATTCAATATGACTCCAGAAAAGAAATTCAAAGAAAGGAAGAAACAGGGCCACCATAGATGCTCCATTAATACCAGTCATTGATCAACCCTCAAAGGAATATTTACCTACATGTTAAGGTGATTATTATTTGCCTCCCAAAGCCCTCAACCCCATCTATATTTTCTTTGGATAAGGGCAGGAATATGTCTGGATTCAGTGGCTTTTTGCTTCAAAACTCCCACTATGTCCTGTTGCAGCTTATTTGCCCATATTTTTTTCTTATCCTGTCAAAGAAAGTTTTGTGATCTAGGCAGTTTGTCTTTTATTATTTTATGATCCATTCACAAGGAATGTGTGAAAAGTATAGGACAGAGAATCCAAATGGATCCTCTTAAGAAGCCTTTGATTCTTTTAAGACACAGTATCACATTCACTGCAGGATATTATATCATTCATCCTTTTTAAAAGCTCTCTCTCTCTCGTACCCTATATACAACATAAGTATCCTATCACTTTCACAGCCTTTCTTACAAATATCACCTATGCATGCATGGTATACATGCATACATACTTCTGCACTCATATATTGCAGTCATGCTCCCATATCACTAGAGCTGCATGAAAAAATACCAGACACAATGTTCATGCAAAAATAGTTACTGAAGGAAATAATAAAAAATAAAATGTTTATTTTTCATGCCCATTTTGGGTGTCTGTGTCTCTCTCTTTGGAGCATACACTTTCCTCTCTCTGTTTTTCTGGGGATTGGAGTCCTTCCTTCTCTCCTCCAAGGTGTCCCCCTCCTTCCTTTAGCTGGTCCTGGCATGAAAAGAAGAGCATGTCAAGGTGAAACTGAAAGAGCCAAAAAAGCAATATTTCACAAACACACCTATGAAATAGAAAAGCAAGACAGTAAGCAGCAAATACAGCTCCTCATCCAAAAAGGTAATTTATTTATTTAACATATTTCTAAATTGCCTCCCTGACTTTCAGAAAGTCACTCTAGGCCGTGTATAACAAAAAATCCTGATGCAAAAAATGAACAATGAAAACACTACATCTAAAAAAATAAAATTAAACACAAAGGTCCCATAATCTGCACCATTTAGCCAACTTAAAAAAGGCATTAAAACCTGGCTTTTTCTACAGCTTGTCTGTGAGATCAGAAGTTTTTTGCTTAGCCAAATTTCTTTTAGCTTTAAATTTCTTAGAAATGCTTTTAAATTTCTTAGAAGTGTATGTTTATCTTTTTCTAAAAATGTTGTATTTCTGATATTTTATTGTTGTTTTATTTGCTTACTTTTAAGATAGAATATTATTTTCTTTTAATTTGATGTTTTAAATGCCTATAACAGGGCATAATTAATTTGTACACCTATGAGATACTTAATTTTGAACACCAGTATAGAAAAACTAATAAATAAATAAATAAACTAAGGGGAAGATTTATTATACTGCTATATTTTACCACTGGAGGGGCGATATATTGTAGAGGAGCATTCCTGTGATATTCAGCCCCTCCCTGATAAAATAGCACAGTGTTTTTCCCCACAATATTTTTATCTTTTGAAAAAATGACGCAATAGAAAAATAATGTCGAGAAATGGGGAAAAACATGCCAATGGCAGTCCAAAAATAAGCTGCCCCTTTCACCTTGCCAAAAACCAACCAGGGGTCTTTTGATACCCTTGTCAACCCCCCCTTCCCCCACCACCTGTCGAGGCAGCCAGCAGGGCCCAAAGCTTAAAAACTATAAAAATTATTCCCATGGTGATGCTCCACCCCTTCCCAAACCCCACATTTTATAATAAATATTCCCCCTGGCTTCCAACTCCCCCCTACCAAGGCATCCTGACCCCTGCCCTCCAAAAAATTAGAAGTAGCCCTGATGTCTAGTGGCCTCCCCACAATTCCCCTTTCTTGAAATATGTCCCTGGAGTCTAGTGGCTCCCACCCTAGCCCACCTCCCAGACCTTCCAACCATACCTTGAGAGGACATCCCTGGTGTCTAGTGTGGCTTGAAGTGCCCCTAGGCTCTGGGCTAGTCAATGCCATCTTTCAAAATGGTGCTGACTAGCTTTTGCCTCGTCAGTGACATTTTGTAAGTGGTGGTTGACAGGCCTGTAGCTTACAGTTTGCTCCAGGCCCCATTAGATACCAGGAATATCTTCTCAGATGTGGAGGGGTCTGGGTGATAGGCTAGATTAGGGGGACCACATACACAGGAACTTTTTTAAAGGAAGGAGGTTTGGGGTGGGAGTGACCACTAGACACCAGGGACTTCTTCTAATATTGGGGAGGGACGGGGCAGGATGTCTTGTGGGGGGAGGTTGGAAGACCAGGGAAATATTTATTTAAAGGGGCTGGGCCATCACTGTGTGATTATTTTTCATAATTTTGGAAACGCTGGGCTCTGCTGGGCCATATCAACTGAGCACAGGTCTACCAAGAGCCTTTCGGGGGGGGGGGGGGGGGGAAGGCAGCTTTTTCAGCGCAGGAGCATCAAGACTTTCATTAGAGTCCTGATGCTCCCACAGGAAAATATCTAGAATAACATGGCTTGGCAGATTTTTGGCAAGCCGTGTTATTTTAATAGCATAGGATTACCTATGCATTAGCTGCTTTGCATGCATTTGCAAACTTTATGCATGCAAATTGCATGCATATCAGCTCTTTGTAATAGGGGTGTGTTTTGGGCCAAAATAACGCTCGATATCACTGCAATATGCCATTATCATGCAATATACATTGCATTTGGCGCACTAATGGCTAATCTCAGCTCAGTAAATCTCCCCAGAAGCTGGAGCTTAGCCAACTAAGGGGGTTATGTTTCAAAGCATCATCGCATGCGTTAGGACCTTATCGCACGCGATAAGGCCCTAATGCACGCGGTAAGGCCATATTGCCTGCGAAAAGGGCCTTTTTGCATGTGATATAATGCAAATTAGGGGGAAAGGAGGAGTTGGGGCAGGGAGGGGGAGGAGTCGGCCACGGCACCACTGCCAGCGATAATGTGAGGAACATTATCACCGGCAGTAGCGCAGCAAATAGCTACGCCTTTTACGGTATCGCTATTCGCTGCGAAAGGCTGCAGTTGGCCCCATCATGGCCGGAAAAATCGCAACACTGCAGTGCGAATAGCTACGGCCTTTCACAGGCCCGCCCACCTTCATCCCCACCCCCTTTTTCACGGAATTTATCATTCCGCGAGGAATGATGAATCCTGCCCTAAATGTGCTGTTTGAATATCCAGCTGCAGCCAGCAACTTCCATTTAACCAGCTAAATTAAGTGAGGGGCAGGGCGAGGGTATTCCAGGACAGAGCAACTTGTCCAGCTAATTTAGCCAAATAAATGCTGATATTCAGTATCATCCTTCTCAGTTAGCCAAAAATTCCAGGTCAACAATTTGGTTGCCCTAAAGATAGCCGGTTAAAGTGATTTGGTTAATCTTAAGTCAACTGAGTATATTCAGAGGTGTGCTTGGGTTAACCACCAGATAAGTTTATTTGGCTAATATAGGGAACTGGATAGTGTCTCTATATCTGGCCCCAATATCCAAATTTTAATACAGAAGACAGATTTCTACATGAGGGTAAAGTACCGAAAATTCATGCACCAACTGATGGAATATCTGGATGGGACGACTTGGACCCTTTAGAAAGGTGGCTGCATCATTTGCTTGCACTGGAAAAAATATACTGAACATGAAGAAGTAGAAGGAAAATATAAAAGGAGAAAGAATGGCACATTACTGTGCCTTGAAAAAAAGACAGATAGAATACACATAAAAAGTAAAACAATGGACCTGGAAAGGACAGGTTACAATCAAATCATATGCACCACTCATTCTGCATACAAACAATTTGTGTTTTTTTTCTTTGCATGCCATGGGAACCATGCCCAAAGCACACAACGAACTGAACCTACAACACAGCACACACAAAAAGGCACAAAGGACAGCAACAGAAACAAGCATGCATGGGCAAATATTTTGTGAAACACAAGGTAACTGTATAAATTGGATATGAATATTGAGTTACATGTATGTGCATAAAGTTACCTGCCTGTTACCAACACAGTTTGAATATATAAATTATGTTGCTGCGAAATGTATGCACATCATGAAATTCCATGCATACTTTCAGAAAGTTAAAAATCCACTTACAGACACAGAGATGATTTATGTGCATAACTCCTACTTTTACATTCTGTGTTTGTGCTATTTATGTTAGTCTGTATATATATATATTCAGGAAAGAATATAATGTAATCAAGAACACTACAGATGAGAGCTGAATTATGTGTTACATCTCAAATATTCACATGTTAGATTATAGATTGTAAAATGAGGGTTAAAATGTTTTTAAAAATTTGTTTTCAACGGATGTTAAATGTTAATAACAGTGTTATCATGTGGATATGATGATGAATGAAAAATCTTACTCAATCTAGTGTCTTTTGTCAGCAGTGACCAATATTGTATGTTGAAAAAGGAAATGTATCATACTTGAGGGTGAGTTGAGTTTAGCAATAGCATAGAGGCAAGGGTTATGAATAATGGTATATGCAGGTTTGCACATGATTTGATGTATGTTTAAGTGCTTCATTTGAAGGATTAAGTGGAATATATCCGTAGGGAGATATTGATACTATAAATGTTTTTATAAAATGTATATTTGCAATAAACAAATTGTTTTAATACATAATCACAAGTTTTGATGTATGGTGTTTATTTGGATAAACCAAAGTGCTTTTTTCCATTCTCCAATTTTTGTGGGTAATTTATTTTCTGTTTCTGTGTGATTTTTATTTCTTCCTTGTATTTATTATGAGTGCTTTCCTGTGAAACCTCTGGAATTTTGGAGATGAGCAGAACAGAAATGTTTAAATAAAGATAACAATAAAAGATAAAGGTGTGTAAGCTCCAGCTAAGCGTTTTAAAATTTACCTCTGTGTGTTAAAACCAGAATTACACAGAAACAAAATGTCATAAGAGCGCACCTGCCAGCTGTTGGAGGACTAACAACAGAAGGTCATCTGCCAGACCAAATATTCTCTCAGACAACAGAAGGACTAGAGGGCACTCCATGGAAGTTAGCAAGTAGCACATTTAAACAAATTGGAGAAAATTCTTTTTTTACTCAATGCATAATTAAGACTCTGGAATTCCTGCCAAAGGATTGTGGTTATAGCAGTTAGTGTAACTGGGTTTTAAAAAGTTCCTAGAGGAGAAATCCATAAACTGTTATTAATCAACAAGGAATAGTAGCTTGGGATCTTTTTAATGTTTGGGTACTTTCCAGGTACTTGTGACTTGGATTGGCCACTATTGTACACAGGATGCTGGGCTTGATGGATCCTTGGTCTGACCCAGTATGACATGTCTTCTGTTCTTATGGTTAACCATTCTCCGGCTGTGTCACCTGAACATGCATGGGAAGAGGTGGGATTGCAAGATCATCTAGATGTAACCAGTACTAGTGAGTTGAGTCCCCATCTTCGTCTCTTTCCTATTGTCTGATCACAGCAGCACAATCTCTATGTATAGACCCATGTGAACATGTGTATGATGTTCATTATTTTTCTCTTCTAGTTTCCCAAGTAAAGAATCCTTGCTTGCTGCCACAGAAGAGTTCTGAGTAATTTCCGATTCATAGTAAGTGTTTCTCCTGAAGGTATGGGCATCCCACTACACATATCCAGTTCTGACCTTTAAACAAGAAGATTAGGTCACATGGTACAAGAGAAGGAAAAAAGTATATTATCAACCAAGATGCCACTCAGTCACAAAGTAAAAACAAACAGCTATGTAGTCATTCTGAATGAAAGAGAGGCAAAGCTAACAACTCACAGAATGGCAGTCAAAAACTTTCCACAGCTGTTCTTCCAGCCACATATTACCCATCCAGGAATCTCCAGGAGCCATGTGGGTATCAGGGAATCTCAAACTGGGACCTTCCTAATAACCCAAACCAGCAGCAAGTCATTGACTGGTTCTAGGTCCACTCTGAAAAATCCAAAGAGAAAATGTCATTTAGTTCAGAGCACAGACAAGTTCACAGCAAAAAGCAATATTACTGTTTACTCTTACTCTGTAGCACACATTGGATCCATCAACAATGTGTGGGAAATTTTTAACTTCAAACAACATGGCTAAACATGTCCAATGTGGCTACTTTAATGAAAAGAACACGATGCCAGTGTCTGTGAAATGCCACACATGGAACACTTGCACATTTATGAATCATTATGGGAGACCTATATGAAAGACGACCTTGCTGAAGCAATCGAAAGAGCCTTGTATAAGCACAGGCCCACATGAAATATCTAGTTTGTGATGAGAAATTAGAAAAAGCAACTACATGGTGATCTGAAGGAAAATGTCTGTTCATTGAGGTAGATAAGAGGACCCACCAGCTTTAATAACTAGTGTTACAATTTTCATTATGGGTAAAATGAGGAAGGTCTCTGGATTTTGTCCTGAGTGGCAAGTATGAAGGCAAAGTATGATGTGTGGCCATGCATTGTGTGGAATATTGAAAGGTAGGTGACGCATATCTAGAGCCCTTATGTAGGGCAGTTCAGGTTCCATTTCAAACTGTCCTTACACGTACTATCCTTTGTTGTTGTGTTTATTTAGAGATGTGTGGCCCATAATTTTCAGTTCAGCTTGTTTTTTCTTTTTTTTTTTTTTTTTTTGGGGGGGGGGTTGATTCATTTAATGTTTTTATTGGTTCAGTTCACTTGCCAAACTGAAAAAAAAAACCCCCATTAAACGGAAAAAAAAAACCCAAACAAGAAAAGAAGCACATTTTAAACAAAAAGAGTCTCCTGCAGGCCTGGAATCACCCTTCCACGCTGCTAAAATTGAACCCAGGGGCCTGGCCTGCCCAGCTGGGCTTCTACAGACCCAGCCAGGGCATCTCCATGCTCCTCCAATTCCCACTCCTACCACTACAATAAAAGTGAGCCCAGTTCTTGTCTGGTTGGGCTTCCCTGGGCCCCTCTTAACCCCATAAAGATCTGTCAGGGCCTGGAAGCTCCCTCCCCAGCACCCACTTTCTCCCTTTCCCTTGCATCACTCACTCCTGTCCTAGCTATGGAAAATGGTGTACAAAGCCAGAGCATACTACTGCTCTTAAGGATTTTTATAGAGGGCCATGAGAAATGGGCAGCACTCTCTGAATCCAGCAGATCTTAATGAGGGAGGGGGGGGCTCAAGATGGCTCCAGGTGGTCTCAGGTTTACTTAGCTGGGTATACCAGGATCACAGACTCGCTTATTTTGTAGTAACAGGAGTGGGGATCAGAGGGGCACAGGAAGGCCCAGCTTGGCATGCCTGAGGCATAGGTCCAATTTTAGCAGGGCCAGAGAGGGCCCATATTTATTTCACAACAAATATGAAAATACCTTACAATTTTCAGGTATTTTCATGGGAGGCTATTTTTGGTTTATTCCATTCAGAATGAATAAAATGAATGCATATAGGGATGTGCAATCATATTTACAGGAAGATTCACTCAAAAGAGGCTCCAAATATTCTGCTGTAACTTCTGTTAGGATGAAGCAATCTGAACCAAAAAAATACGCTACATACCTTGACGTATGTGTAATCTTTTGCATTACATGCGATGCTGGAAGTGATCACTGTTTTCTGTCAGACACATTTCAACGCGGCGCTCCATGTTCCTGAACATGTCTGCAAGCATATTGGGGGGAATAGCAGTAATTTCACATTGGATGTTTTCCTTCAAATCTTCCACAGTGCGTGGTCTCTGGCCCCACCCCCGCTCCGCCCCCAGACCGCTTATTGTTTTCAAGCCCCGTGACTTACACGCTTCCTGGGGCTTTACGCGTGCCCCTGGGCCTTTTGAAAATGGGCCGGAGCACGTAGAGCTTTTTAAAATCTGACCCATTGTATACTAACAATTGTTTTCTGTGAACCCTGGTTAATTCTTATATAAGATTAGCCAATCTATATGTTAAATATTCCTTCCACCCATCAATAATACTTTGGCGTAACTCCACTCCATCCACGGCTTCCCTCCTTGTCTACTACATCCCAAAACAGTTCTATAGACACCAGAGCATGATTGGAGATAACTATGGACTTTTAGACTACAAATCACCACCTGCTACTCATCTTCCCTCCCCACCCACCACATCTAGCCGAGAATCAGACCCATGAGGGGCTGAGAAAAAGGAGACATCACGGGCAATTGAGTGTTTTTTCCTCCATTCAACTATCAATCCCACATCCTTTAAATTGTTTCTCAAGTCTAATAGCTCCTTTATCACACACCCTACTGAGGACTTACCAATCCTATCCAACTTTACATCCATCACAATATTAAAATCTCCCCCCCCCCCCCCCCCACCACCACCACCCCCTCTACTCTCTTCCAGCAGCAAACCAAAAATATTTGCAAAAAAATTGCTGAGACCATTTATTTAGGGCATAGACTTTGAGCAAGGTGACAGGATGGCCCTCCAGCCTCCCTCGTACCAGTGAAAATCTTCCTTCTGGGTCTCATATCACATTTTCTCCCTGAAATTGAATAGTTTTTCCTAATTAAAATAGCCACCTCACTCCTTTTCTTCCCTATATATGAAGAGGAGAAGCACTGAGTTTTCAATTTGTAATACCCTCCTCCTTCCGGCCAATGCATCTCTTGCAGTAAACTCATCAGATTGCAGCATATTTAAATGTCATATCACTTTAACTTGCTTAGCAGGATGGTTTAAGCCATTAACTCTCCATGAAAAAAAGTTTAACTACTCCCATGTTGCTGGCCTTCATATAACCACCGTATATTCTGCAATCCCCTTCTAACAAAATCACCAGTACTTTGCCAAGTATTCTCACTCACACCCTCCAGACTATTACAGAAAAAAACCCTCTCCCCCTACAAAACCTTCCCCAGCTCTCCACTTACCCTCCCTCCCCACCAACCATCCCCTCCCCTATCCCTAGCTGCCCACTTTGTTCTCCTCCCCACCACACCTCCACATCTACCCACAGAAGAGCTTGTCCACTCGGGTACCCTCTTCCCTCCACTCTCCAACAATCCATTTCAAATCTATCCCGGGATCCCCCATTATCTTGTATGTCAACCTCTCACCCCTCTTGTAATCACAACAGATAGATAAGATAAATTACCGCAGTATCTTGAACCCCTGCTGCTTTCTCACCCGGTTGTAACCACTGGAATCCTTCACACATACTAAAACACTCTCCGCTTTAACAGAAATACATTCAACCCCAACAATTCTTTAAGTAAACATCCAGGAAAACAGGAATTATCTGGATAAATACCACTACTTTTCCAGGTAAGTCAGAACTTGTGCAGATCACGGTTTTTACATACATGAACATATGGAAAGATTTGCATGCACTCTTCCTCAATTGTATGCAGATCTATTTCATGCATATTCATTAGGGATATCCTGGAACCCCCAACTAATTTGCTGCCCTTGAGGACTTGAATTGTCCACTTCTGACATAGACACATTTTCCAACTCATAGACAAGTAAGTCAGGGGATTTTATAACATTCTTATGATTTAATGCATATTATTATTAATGTTTTAAACATAATAAAAATATATATATCATGTATTTGAGCTATTTTTGTCCACCAAGCTAAACATGCTCCTGAGAATACTTCATTGCAGTCCAGCTAAAGGCATGTGTGCAATGGATATCTGCATGTAGGTTTAGTTGGGCTGAGAAGAGCAATTTTCAGGTGCCAGCCCAGGTACTTTAATCCATTTTAATGCAGTTAGATTACTTTGAAAAGTGTCCTCCCCTATCAGAGATAAGCAAAAAAAGAACAGTCATACCACACTTTTGTGGGCATCCCAATCTATACTCCAGGGGTCCCCACATCTGAAATCATTAGCTGTCAGAAAGAGAACAACTTTTGTCCCTGAATCACTTGCAGCACAATCTAATGCCAACAATGAGAGGCAATCAGTCAGCTCTGCATTTTCACCTAGAGACATAAAAATGTCAAAAGCAGATAATGGAATTTCTTGCATATTAGCTCCCTAAAATTACGTGTCTTTTTTTCCATTACATTTATCTCTGACTCATTTATCTCTGGCTCATCACCCAGATTTTGCTCACAGCCTAGACAGCAGGGGAATACTAGATTCTATGTTATTCACTAATCAAAAATGTTGTGTTCCTTCTAAAGGTAAACAATAACTTTTCCACAGTAAAAATACAGGTCAGGTCAGGTTAAAATCCTCAGTCAAAATTAAGCTCCCAATTAGTAATATAACTATATAGGTACTCAGATATTATAAGGCATCGAATATAAACTATAATTAAGAGATAGACTTAGATGACTTTGTTTTTAAATTCTCAGACATTATAAGCAATGTTTATTAAATATTTGTAAGATTTTTATTATAAGGCATTCTGAGTAAACATTATAGTGCTATTATAAGGTGTCTTGTGTAAACAAATGAAATGTATAAAAATGTTATGATTGCTAAGCTTAGAGCTGCATAGCTGAATTGTATTGGCTGCCCGAGGCTACAGATTTAACCCATTAGTGAGCATAACATTCTTATTTTTACTTTCTGTATTTATCTTTTTAAAGTATTGATCAATTAACTCATATGTAATAAAATATCATATATTTTTATTTTTTACTTTGTCTGATTTTACTGAGTTGCTCTGTCCTTTTAAATATTTATTGCTCTCAGTTATACATTATCTCTTAGGAGCAATGATGTGTTAAACTTATATAGCAAGGTGTGTTAAGGAGAGAGGGTGAACTATAAGGGAACTGTTGCGCTTCCCAACCATGTACGCTCTGCAGCCAGGCCTACTCACCTCTCTCAGCCATCCACGAGTGGAGGCCTCCCTTCCACTGCAGGTCCAGGCCATCCCCATTGCTCTCTCCAACCTGCTGCGGCTCTAGCTGTATCACAGGCCTCACAGTGGAGTTCCCACTGGGGCTCTGCATCCAGCATTTTCTCAGCCCCGCCCCTAGGTGTGTGTGAGGCCAGTGTCACAAGCTTTAAAGGGCCAAGCATGGGAAACCAAGACCTAATGCTCCCCAATGATGTCTCCGATCCATGGTATATAAGTCAGGGCTCAGACCCATGATCCCTGCCTTGGCAATCGGGTCAATCACTCTGTGATAGCAAGTTTGCCTTCCTGCATTTCCTGTGTCTCCTGTTCCAGTCTCTCTGTTCCAGCATCTCCTGTGCCTCCAGTTCCAGCCTCTTCTGTGTCTCCAGTTCCAGAGTCTCCTGTGTCTCCAGTTCCAGCATCTCCTGTGTCTCCAGTCCCAGTGTCTCCTCCTCCTTCGTCTCTCCATTCCTGGTAGTACCCTTCGGACTGATCTCACGGTAATGACCTCTGCTTGTTCTTGATTACTTCTTGATAGCCACCTGCCCTGACCTCTGCCTGGAACTCAGACTATCCTTGAATGCCGCCTGACCTGACCTCTGCCTGGAACAGCGACTACTCTCATCTGCCGCCTGGTATCCAACCTCCTGCTTGACCTCACTATGTCTGGACTGACCTTGCTACTGCCCCTGCCTGGCTGACCATTCTGTTCATAGACTCTGGCTTTGATTCTAGCTATACACTCGGACACTCCATTCTGGCCTCCTGCAACCTCCAGTTCTTCTTGTCTGAACACTGACCACGCACCCTTGTTCGTGGTGGGCACTCATTTGAACTTCCTCTCTAGGAGACCCTGCAAGGCCCACCTAAGACTAGGCGGCCCGGGTAACCAAGGGCTCAACTTGAGGGAATCCTGGGTTGCTATGGGTGAAGCTCCAGCTAGCCTCTGTATCCTCCTGTGCTCCGCCTCCTGGTGGCAGGCTCTACGGGTCCAACTGGAGGGCCATACCAATCCTGCACCAGGCCAAGGGTCCACTCCCAGTGCAACAGGAACTCCTTATTAAAGATTTTCTCACTTGGCACTACTTGACAGAGCTTTGAACATGCAAGAACAAATTGTCTATAACAAAAGTATTTAATACTCACTAAACTGCTACTTCATCAGATCCACTCTCCTATGATCTAGAACATAATGACATCACCACAATCCCAGCATTGACAAAATTCAAAGGTACACACCAAATATGGATCATACAAGATTCATAAAGATATACATAAAACAAACATTACACGGGTCATACAAGAAAAGATGAATAGGAAAATGAATGAAACATCAGACTATGATGACTTCATGTCTATGCCTTATTCCACTATCAAGTACATATATCAACCACTGATACTGCCCCCAGCTCATCATCATTGTTTCTTACTTCTGTCACTCAAAACAAATACCCCCTAATGTCACTTATACTACTGATACATTAGCTTTTGATTTATCCCTGGTGTTGGGATGATAAGATATGCATTGCTTCCTGAACCCTATATGTTAATAAGAAAACAAAAATTGACCATCAATATAATAGGACCAGGTAGTTTGGCAATATCCACCACTGTAGAAGGCTGAGGCTGATCTATTGATGCAAATCCATCAAATTCTATTACTGTGGTAGCTAACAAGGAGACCAAAAATCTCAACATTCATTGCAGCAAGATATACAACAATTTCATCTCTACCATGTGGGAGAACCTGGCTTCTGTGTCCAAAATTTCATTTCCCAGCATGTTTCACAAGGTTTCAAAATAAACTTTAGTGCACAGTGTCAAAGATAACTTACTTGCACAGACAATTCTGTCTACTGAAAGGATTTCATGAGAAGTTGGGGAGAAGTTATCTGGGTAAGTAATAAAAAATAATTATTAAAAGGCAATAGTCCATAAATAAAGGGTGCAAAAGTCATTTCCAATAAGCTTCCCACCTAAGCCATTTCTCTTTCTTAGGATTACCAGATGGCTCTAGGTTAAGGAATCAATGCAATGGGGTAAAACAGGACAGGATCACCTGGTTTTTCATGACCTGGAGCCATTTGGTAACCCTATTCTTCATGTTCAATACCATGTTTCCCAGCTAGGGTGCCTTTAAACCTGAGCAGGTTTGCCACAGAAAATCACCACTGCCTAATGTTCAGATCCAGATCAGTCCCTGGGCTCTGCTCTCAGCACTTCACAGCAGCAAGTGACACCCATGGTAGCTCTTACACATGTAGGAACTCCTTTCTGAGGACATGAGTAACTAGGAAGATATAGATAAATTGTGGTTTGAGGGTCATTGCCAGAGACATATAAAATAAATCCATAGACTAAAAGTACTTTAGATTAGCTTGACATCCCTGCTCCCTTAGAGATTTTAAATTGATAACAAATCAACAAAATTATGATGCAGGAAGTAATCCAGCAGTGAGAGGGAGACTTTCCAGTCTTCTGCACTGAGTGCCACATGTGTGATTATCTCCCAGCTGGCAAGAGGTCATATGTGTGTGCTAAGTGCAAAGAGCTCCAAGCACTCAGAGAAACGAGTCCAATCTCTGGAGGCTAGAATGGCAGACCCTGGAGGAGATATGGGCGACAGAGAGGTATATAGAGGAAGCATTCCAATCTGGTAGCCTCTGTGATGCTTTGAAGGAGAAAGGTCACCTGGAAGGAGAGCATCAGCTTGATGAGGCAGAAAGCATGCAGTCCTGTAGCTAGGACCTGCCCACAAGATGTAGTATCCTCTTGCTCGGAGGATAGGCCTCCAGGGGCACGTGCCCAGGAGGGAAGGGTTAGGATGGCTGTTATTATTGGTGATTCAGTTATTAGGAAAGTTGATAGCTGGGTGGCTGATGAAGATCACTTGGTAACTTGCCTGCCTAGTGCAAAGGTGGTGGACCTCACACAAAACATAAACAGGATTTTAGATAGTGTTGGGAAGGAGCTGGCTGTCTTGGTACATGTAGTACCAATGACATAAGAAACTGCAGGAGGGAGGTTCTGGAAGCCAAATTTAAGGTTTTAGGAAGAAAGCTGAAGTCCAGAACCTCCAGGGTAGCATTCTCAGAAATGCTTCCCATTCCATGTGTGTTGGACCCCAGAGGCAGGAAGAGCTCCAAAGTCTCAATATGTGGAACAGATGATGGTGCAAGGAAGATAGTTTTAGATTTGTTAGGAGCTAGGCTTCATTTTGAGGAAGGGAGGGCCTTTTCTAAAAGAATGGGATCCACCTTATCCAGAGTGGAACCAGGCTGCTGGCACTAACCTTCAAAAAGGAGATAGCGCAGCTTTTAAATTATATGATGATGGAAAGCCAATAGTTGCTCAGAAGGGTATGATTCGGAATGATATATCTTTGAAGGATGCTAAGAGAACAGGGAAAAAGGACATCCCAGTAGAGAGGTTGAAATAAATGCTAAAGGGGATCAGATGCCTTTTAAATAAAGTGTGAAAGTTTCCAAATTACCCCTGTCAACTGATGAGCAGGTTATTAATACAAAAAGAAATATACTTTGAAATGTCTATATACAAATGCTAAAACTCTAAAAAATAAGATGGGAGAGTTAGAGTGCACAGCACTGGATGAAGAGGTAGATATAATTGGCATCCCAGAGACCTAGTGGAAGGAGGATAACCAATGGGACACTGTGATGCCAGGGTACACATTTATCAAACTGATAGGATGGCTCAAATTGATGGAGGGGTGGCACTATATGTTAAAGAGAGCATTGAGTCAAACAGGATAAAAGTTCTGCAGGAAGCAAACTACAATATTGAATCTTTATGGATAGAAATTCTAGGTGCAAAAGGGAATAAAATAGTAATGGGGGTGTAGAACGTCCATCTGGCCAGAATGAACCAATAGACAATTAAATGCTAAAATTAATTAGGGAAGCTAACAAAATCAGGAGCACAAGAATAATGGGTGATTTCAGTTACCCTCATATTGACTGGATGAATGTTACATCAGGACATTCGAGAGATGTAAAGTTCCTAAATGAAATAAATGACTGCTGCATGGAGCAGCTGGTACAAGAACCAAAAAGAGTAGAAACTATTTTAGACCTAGTCCTTAGTGGAACACAGGATTTGGTGCAGGAGGTAACAGTGTTGGATCCACTTGGCAATAGTGATCACAATATTATCTAATTTGTCTTCATAACTGGAGGGAGCTCAAAAAAGAAATCTACTATGACAGCATTTAATTATGAAAAAGGTGACTATGATAAAATGAGGAAAATGGTTAGGAAAAAAATGAAAAGAACAACTGCAAAGGTTAAGAGTTTAGCTCAGGCATGGATGTTGTTTAAAAATACCATCTTGGAAGCCCAAAACAGATGTATTCCAGGCATTAGAAAAGGTGGAAAGAAGGCTAAATGACAACTGGCATGGTTGAAAGGTGAGGTGAGAGAGGCTATATTATCTAAAAGAACATCTTTCAAGAAATGGAAAAGGGATCCGAATGAAGAAAACAGGAAATAGCATAAGCACTGGCAAATCAGATGCAAAGAATTGATAAGGAAGGCAAAGAAAGGATTTGAAAAGAAGCTTGCCGTGGAAGCAAAAACTTATAATAAAAACGTTTTCAGGTACATTTGAGGTAAAAAGCCTGTGAGGGAGTCAGTTGGACCATTAGATGATAAAGGGATAAAAGGAACACTTAGGTATGACAAAGCCATAGCAGAGAGACTAAATGAATTCTTTGCTTCTTTTCCCAATGGAAAAAGGTGAATAGTGGAGTGCCCCAGGGATCTGTCTGGACACCTTTTTTCCTGGCATCAAAATATGTGATATTCCCGAAGTGGGATTTGTGATATTTATCACAAATCCCATTTCAGGCAGGAGAGGAGAGGAGTGAAGGAGAGGGAGAGAGATAGAGAGACAGCCACTAGGATGGCACACATATTAGTCATCTACTCTCGCGCTAGCTTAATGCACTCTCTACCTGGGTGCTATCAAGCTAGGACAAGAGAGTACATTGTAGAAATCTCTTCTTTGTGTACCTTTCCTTATTCCAAATCTCATCAAATATTCACTGATATGTACTGTGCTGATCGTACATCTCACTGTGAATGTAGAATTGGCCCCAAAACCCTAGACAACCACCAAAACCTCACCTTGAGTTTATAAATAGATGACTAATGTATTTGCCATCATAGAGGCTCTCTCTACCTATTTCAGGCATATCACACAGTTTAACTTCAGGAAAAAAGGGGTAGTTTATTTATTTTAGCTACACCTTTTTCAGTAGTGTTAAGCTGTGTGATGGGAATAGTGCATTTTGTGATGTCCTGCTGTGAGAGAGAGAGAGAGAGAGAGAGAGAGAGAGAGAGAGAGAGAGAGAGAAAGAGACTAGCCATAATGCCCTAACACTAGGTAAGTATTTATATCTCTATGGGAGGCCCACCTAGTAACTCGAGGTGAGGTTTAGGTATTAGTGTAGGGGTTAGGGGCCACTTTGACATTCAAAGTGAGATGTATGGACAGAACAGTGCTCTCTTGTGAAGATTTGAGGACCCTCGGAGTGAGGAAACTCAAAAATGAGATTTGTGCAATGGACTCTCTACCTCGGTAACATCAAGCCTTTTACTATAAAACACACCCCTTTTTCTATCGCATGTGATATTTAGTGCATTTTGATAAATCCAGGCCTTAGTTGGCTAAATCAGCTTCTTCAAGTTACGGCCCTGAACTGCCCCTAACTTATTTGGCTAAATGCTAGGGATGTGCAGAAGGGATGGATTCGTCCAATTCGGTATTCGTATTCGTCGGGACCCAAATCAGTTGCATCCTTTTTCGGGCAACCGAATTCGTCCATTAGTTACATATGTATTCATTTCCCATTAAAGTTGAAAAAAAACCCATCCCAACCCTTTAAATTTAATTAAGTACAACTCCCCACCCTCCTGATCCCCCCAAGAATTGCCAAAAGTCCCTGGTGGTCCAGCGGGGGTCCTGGAGCGATCTCCTGCACTCAGGCCGTCGGCTGCTGGTATTCAAAATGGCACCAGTAGCCTTTGACCTTACTATGTCACAGGGGCTACTGGTGCCATTGGTCGGCCCCTGCCACATGGTAGGAGCACAAGATAGTGCTGGCTGTCCAATGCTCCTACCATGTGACAGGGGCCGACCAATGGCACCAATAGCCCCTGTGACATAGTAAGGTCAAAGGCTATTGGCACCATTTTGAATACCAGCAGCTGATGGCCTGAGTGCAGAAGATCGCTCCAGGACCCCCGCTGGACCACCAGGGACTTTTGGCAAGTCTAGGGGGGCCCAGGAGGGTGGGGGTTTTATTCGTTAATGATACGTTGCATTCGTGGGGGTTCGCCATACGTTTCGGGAACCCACAAATGCAACGAATAGGAACCTATACATTGAGGATTGTGCATTCATTCAAAACGAATGCACATCCCTACTAAATGCTTGCCACCTAACTTGTTAGCAGGCGCATGTGCGCATGAGTGCTGACTTGCATGCGCAAGGGGGGAGATTTTATTACATGCACACGGCAATGAGATAGGGCCTTTTCCCAGTTCCCTCCCAGTCCGCTCCAATAAAGGAGTGGACTGGGATGAAACTTCCTAAACCCTCTATCTACCCTGCCTGCCAGTTCCCCTATCCTTCCTGACACCTAAGAACACTCTACCTAGGTTTTTTTTTTTTTATTGCAATACTTACCTGCTTTCCGGTGCAGTAGTAGGTTGCACAGGTCAGCCGGATGCCAGCGTGCGCTTCACCAGGACAGTGCCTAATAGCGCTGTTCTGGACTGCCCACGGCTGCCCAGACCCCTCCCCCGGCCCTCCCTGGCCCGCCCCATTTTTCCAGTGCCAGCTCTTGCGCGCGTATCGAGAGATACTCGCATGGCCCGGCCATGCATGTATCTCTCATTTTTTACAAGTGCCAGCATTTTAAAATTTGCCCTTTAGTTGGTAACTGTTACTTTATATTATTATTTAAACTGCTTCACTGCTGTGGGCTGAACCCGCCTTAAATTTTGTTACCATCCAGTTATTAGTTCTCAATTTATTTTTCTCTCTTTCAAACTCATCTCATGCCTTATACACTGAAGGAAAGTTGTTTCTCCTTAGAGGCCCAGCAGTCAGAGTGGAGCATTACTTCAGCTATACTACATCTTGTGCCCTAGTGTTACAGTGAGCATGTTGTTTGACTATCCCATTCAGAACCACCTACAGTAATGTCATGCATAAGCAGCTACAATAATGTCAATTACTGTGATGCTAGCAATGCACCAAATATGGGTCCTTTTCCTGAACTCTATTATACGTATTCCATGCTACAGGAAGATTATCAACCACAGATGGCAAAAAACTTGCAGATTCTCACTGGCATTACAACTCTATGAAACTTCATTATTTACAAGACATCAATAGAAAATTGCAGAGTTTTCCAAGATCTGTAGTTTACAGTAGTGACTGACTATGTTATTTTTTTTTATTTATATTAACTTGTATTCTGGCCATTTCCAGGACCTGTTCTGAGTGGATTCCAGATAACAAACATCAAATCATGACAGTTACAAATACAGATAAAACATAATAAAACAATAAATAGCAAGTTAAAAAATCATTAATATTAAGCAAGCTTATATATCATACATTCAACAAGAAGGTCAATCACAGCCTGCAAATATGTTTTTAATTGTTTCCTGAAAGATTTGTAGTCATCCTCCTGACCGCAGGGCACACTATTCCAAAAACTAGGAGCAGCTCTAGAGAAGGTGCAATTATAGGTCTCTTTTAATTGAACCTTCTTAATACTAGGGTTTTCCAGTAAAAACTGATGTTCTGATCTCAGCACCCTTGAAGGACTATAATAGTTTCCATGCAAGTTCTTAAGAGGTTCTGCTATATGGTCTGTACAGCAACCTCATTGCTTGCATATGTACGGTTGAGTACATTTCCAAAGGGGTTATATATGCAAAAAGTACATATATATGCATAACTAGCCTGTATTTATGGATATGCTATTTTATAAACATCGAAATTACTCACGTGTTTTCAGTTTTGAGCACACATTCACAGGCGCATAAAAGAGGCAGTCTGGGACATCACAGAGCAAGGTCAGGAGTCACGCACGAAAGTTGCTGTTTTGTAGGAGATTTATGCATATAAATTATTGAGCTAATTCACACACTTTTACACTTGCTAATCGATTTGGACAACTGAAATCTGTCTTGTCTGTTGTCTGCAATTTTTTGATGGGAGGTCTGTTTGAAACAGGGTACATTCAAGGTAAAGTATTAGAATAGATAATCCAGGTAAACTTGAGAGTGAACCGGAAGAGGTAACGACAAACTGGTGATTTCAAATACATGCTCAAATATTTTCAAAATGGTATAAATACATACTTTAAAATATACCTTCTTCCATGTAAAAATTAGGGTTTTTAAGCAAACATGTTATATCTTTTTTATGTGTGAAATATATGTGCGTATGTTTATAAAACAAGCAAAGAATGCAAGTGCTTTCATAACACTGGAAATATTTGTGCATACTGAAACTATGCACATATTTTCAGAGCAGAAATATGCTGTATTTTATAAATTATGCAAGAAGCAGCTGTACAGTTTCTAAAATACTAGGATAAATTTCTACGCATCCATCTAAGCAGACAAATCCAATACTGCTAATTAGAGATGTGAATCGTGTCCTCGATCGTCTTAACGATCGATTTCGGCTGGGAGGGGAGGGAATCGTATCGTTGCCGTTTGGGTGTTTAAACTATCGTGAAAATCGTTAAAATCGTGAGCCGGCACACTAAAACACCCTAAAACCCACCCCGACCCTTTAAATTAAATCCCCCACCCTCCCGAACCCCCCCCCAAAATGCCTTAAATTACCTGGGGTCCAGCGGGGGTCCGGAACAGCCTCCTGAAATCGAATCGTGTTGTCTTCAGCCGGCGCCATTTTGCGCCGCCATTTTGCAAAATGGCGGCGCAAAATGGCGTATGGCCGGCGCCATTTTCCGTACGGAAAAACGATTTGAGGCAGGAGATTGCTCCCGGACCCCCGCTGGACCCCCAGGGACTTTTGGCCAGCTTGGGGGGGCCTCCTGACCCCCACAAGACTTTCCAAAAGTCCAGCGGGGGTCCGGAACGACCTCCTGCAGTCAAATCGTGTTGGTCTATGGCCGGCGCCATTTTGCGCCGCCATTTTGCAAAATGGCGGCGCAAAATGGCGCCAGCTGAAGACAACACGATTCGATTTCAGGAGGCCGTTCCGGACCCCCGCTGGACCCCCAGGTAATTTAAGGCATTTTGGGGGGGTTCGGGAGGGTGGGGGATTTAATTTAAAGGGTCGGGGTGGGTTTTAGGGTGTTTTAGAGTGCCGGTTTTCCAGCCCGCCCCTTCCCCTCCCCCTTCCCCCGATTTACGATTTTTTAACGATAAATCGGGGGAATTGTTATTGTATCGTGGCCCTAACGATTTTTGACGATTTAAAATATATCGGACGATATTTTAAATCTTCAAAAAACGATTTGCATCCCTACTGCTAATAGCTTTAAAAGGTAGGCTCATATTCTTGTTTCAGGTACTATCAAAAATCATTGAATAACTTAACTTTTTATCATAATTAGGAAGATTGTGTTTGTCTTAATAATTACAAGGTCCATATTCAGAGGTATTTAGCCAGATATCTCACAAGCCAGCCGGCACACAGAGACAAATTAATAGAGTTAGCTGGATAACAAATTTGGCTAACTGGTCATGCCGCAGAGCAGACCTAAAGTTAGCGGGATAAACTTATCCAGCTATCTTTAAGGTAGCTGGCTATATGTGATACTGCAGTTGCACCACTGAATATCCCTCCAAAGCAAGCTGGATACAGTTTATCTGGCTAACTTTTCAATCTGGCCAGTGAGTGAATATTGACCTCTACATTGTTACCAGCACACGAGGGCTGATCCTGCTTTTGTATATTTTGTCTATGAGTTTTCAGAATAAGCATCAAAGTGATTGTTGCACTAGTTCCCTGACGGAAAATGCAGGCAGATGTTCAACTTCATACTGTTTATTCTGCATCACTTCTCATGACTACATTTAAATTATACATTTCATTCTGTTGCTTTTTAAAATTTTAGAGGCATCAAATTAGAAAGTAGCAAAGAAATTTATGACATAGCATGCACCTTACTAGAGGAAAATATTATTTGGAATGTATTTGTATCCTATTGTATCATTTATAAATGTAAATGATAGAATGCATGGCTTATGTGAATGTATCGAGGGTAAAGCAGATTGTGAGTGGGGGGGGGGGGGAGGTCAAGTAGTCACTACTGAGTGTGACATTGACTTACAAATAGGACAGTGTTCAAAATGATACAAAACCTTTTTCTATCCCTAATATAGTTCTGATTTCTCTATTGCCAAGAACTGAAGGGGAAAAAAATAATTAGATTTTAGAGTAAATATCTCTTGCCAAGTCTTAATGAGTACCTTCACATGGTGACCTTGTATTTACATCTAGGCTAAATCTCAGCAAAGCAACCACAACTGCTGAATGAAATATGAAAATAATGAAAAAGAAAATTTCATACTGGCCATATGATGCCCAGGATAAAATGGTGCCCATCTTTGCCCTCAGCACTAGGGCTAGTGATTGTGGTAGTGATAGCTCAGAATCATCAACCGAAGACAACATCAATGGTGCTGTTACAGGCCATGGTGAAACTGTTCATTGACCCATTAATACTACTATTATTACTTCTGTGTATTATTTCTAAAGCTACAGCTGGAGACAGACCAGAGAAGTAAATGAAAGTATTAAGAGGGTTAACTCCAATTATTTGGATTCTTGATGATAAAAAGAAGAAAGTATACTGCTATTTTTATGCTAAAAACGTTGAGGTCTATATTCAAAAGTATTTAGCCAGCTGTCTCAGAAGGTAACCAGTCAAATGAAGACTGGGCACTTATCCTGCTAAATTATAACCGACTAAAGCTAGCTGGCTAGAATTTTGCCGGCTAAGGGGATCATTGTTCAAATCATGATGGGCCATTATTGCGTGCATTAGGTCATTATCGCATGCCCTAATGCATGCAGTGTGCAGGGCGGCTGCAACCATGGCGGGTGAAAACACACCGCCTGCTCACTATTGCTCCTCCACCCCTTTTTTTTCGTGGCTTATCATTCCACTATATATTTATATCTGAGTGTGACATTGACTTATCACCAGCTGTATTTATAGCAGAATGATGAATCCAGGGGTAAATTAGGGGCACTCTGGAGGAGGAGCTGATTTGGCTAGATAAGTTATCCAGCTAACTGTTATATTCAGAGTTAGCCATAACTTAACCAGCTAAGTCTGGTTGGCTCATAGACTTGACCTAAAGTTAGTTGGCTACATTCTAGCCTGCTAACTTAAGATAGCAGGCTATATGCATTGGTGCAACTGCACTATTGTATGTATCTCTAAAGTTAGCTGGATAAGTTTATCTGAGTAATGCCTGGATTCATCATTCATTGCTGAATGATGAACACCGTGAAAGGTGGTGCTATTCAGTGCACTACTGGCGACGATAATGTTAATAACATTAGCGCCACCAGCGAAGACACCACTGAGTCCGCCCCCTCGCCACCCCAACTCCTCCCCTCGCTCTGCTAACTCTGCCCCGACTTGATTTTGCATGCTATCACACTCAAAAAGGTCCTTTTCATGTGCGATAGAGGCTTATCGCATGCGATACGGCCGTATCCTGAAAACCTGACTGGCTAGGTTTGTCCTGAGGACTGGGTTGAGAACCACTCCCATAGCGCACTACAGTGAATGTGATTTTTTTATTTTTAAAAAATAGAAAAAAAATAGGAGAGCAATTATATGAGTGGTGTTTTTCCAAAAACTATTTTGTGCTAAGTCCATAAATTTAATGAAAAAAAGCATTGGTTAATTTTGGCTTAGAATTAGATTCCTAAGTTTTATGGAGAAGTGTTATTTTGATTTCTAGCTTTCATAAAGTATAGCTATACCTATACTGCTAATGTGCTTGCTGTAGGTTGCTGAGGATATTTTTTAAAACTCAGTAACCCTGACCCCCTGGTTTGTTTTTTTATAGTATAGTGAAATGTGTATGCACATAAGAATGGTACTCAGAAGTATAAAGTTTTAGTAAACAACAGGAGAAGTCTGCAATGATGCCAAACACTTTTACAAGTATGAATAATAACCAAGTTTAGTCTGTGGTTAATACGATGATCTTACATAGTTTTTGGCACTTCTTATACAAATAGCACCTGTGCTGCATACAGAGCAACACTTATGCTGGCATCATTATAGGTTTCTGCTATGCATCTATCAAGGCTTAGCACAAACCTATAATGATGCCAGCATGAGTGATATACTGAATGGAGCACAGGTGTTATTTTTAAAAGAAGTGCCACAAGCTTTTTAAGGTCATCGTTTTAACCAGAAGCTACAGTTGGTTATTATTGGTACAGATGATGCTGGTAAAATGGTTCTCCATTCCACCTTGGCCAGCTCACCTGCATACAGGCATGGTGCTACGTGTACAAGGCAGGGATCACCTGCCTACTAAATACTGCTTTAGAGGGCACTTTGTAACTGAGGGCTAACAGATGCAGCAGCCAATTAAATCCTATGTTTTCTACCATTGGCACCATTTTTTTTTTTCTACAGTAAGCAGATGCAGAAAGCGGCAATGATACCGCTGAGTTCCAAGAACATCCCCCCAGAAAGAGAAGGTAGAAAAGAGTGTGAGATATGCCCCTGACCTTTTTCACTCTAGGTCTGTCTTCAACCCCAGTCCCAGCAGCATCACTCAATGATCCAGAGAGAGAGAGAGGAGGCACTTTTGATTTAGGGACAACCAGTATTTTGGTGAATGTATTCACTGTTGGAAGGTCATCAGTAAAGGAAAGTGGTATGCATCATCATATGCAAAACCAACATCCATTAGTCTTGATTTCAGGGGAGACAGCCAATATTAGTATAGGAACCCCATTTCCCACTTAAACAGCAGCAGTATGAGCCAGAAAGCCACATAAAAGGTGAAGTCTGTCAACCTTGGGCCCTTTTTCCACTGAGATAGCAGGGCAGTAGTGTTCCCCCCCCCACACACACACACACCAAGGCAAGCCATAATGGAGCAGATTGGGTGATGTTTGTATCACTGTACCAGGATAAGAGGCAGGCAATAGTGAAGGTGGCTGCACAGTTCATTGTGGAAATGATTGCCCTGAAGGACCACCTCCTGTAGATGGTATAGCAAATGGGATTTAAGCAACTACAGCATTGCTAAGCATCCAGTTACAGCATTCAGTAGGTAAGGTGATCCCCACCCTATTCACTCAGTCAGCATCATACCCACATGCAAGATGCAGATGGGAGGGGATGCTAGGAGTCCAGATGAAAAATATTTAGCTTGGTTCATTCATTTATTTTGTGGGCACCTAAATCCATATGATTAGTTTCAAAATGGAAAAAAAAAATTGCTTTATTTGTTCATTTGCATTGAGTCTCGGCTAACTGAATTTTCTGGGATTTTAAGACACACCACATGGCTGTAGAGTTGATTTTTTTTCCCCACTACATTAACTTTTTTTTCTCAGTTGTTCTCAATAGTGGAAAAACAGCAAAATGGTACACTTAATCTTCACATCTCTTTTCATTTGAACTTTCTGTAATATCATACAGCAGCATATTTCTGAGATCTTTTGACTCCTGGCTGGTATGTTCATCAGGTTGTCACTGTGAAGACAGTCAGCAGCTTTTTGTTCTATGCATGTAATGCCTCTGAGTTTCTGACTAAAGAAAGACAGGAATGGTTTGAATCACAAATGAGCACAAACTTTAAAAGTTATCACATTCTTTTTTAATATTTTATTTGCAAACAAATGTAAGGATAAAAGTCTCATTTTTTTTTCACATATTTCTATTTATTCAGTTTTAAAAATAGATTCCAAGAAATCATGCCTGTTATTTAAAATATCATAAATACATGGTCCTCTCTTTATTCAAATAATGCATATTGAACAATAATTTCTAATATTGTCTTCAATAAAGCAAAGATAAGGAACAAAAGAATTGTACGGTCCTCAAATTAGGAGATCCAAGGTCATAAAATATCTTGAACAGAAGGAAAGAAAAAAAGAGAAAGAAATAAACTTAATGGCAAAAACACAAAAATCGGTAGCTTTATATAAAGTATTATGTCTAACAGTGGCAATACAACAACCCCAACCCACATTAATCTATTCTAGAGGGCTCAGCTGTGCCACTAGTTTGCCAAAAAACATAGCTAATTGAGTAGAATCATAAAAGATGCATTGTTTATCCTGGTAAAACCACAGCATGTTTGCTAGAGAATTTAAAGAAACAATTTACCCCCAGGCAGCACAGCAATACTTTTCAACACATTCCCACAAAAGTCTTTCCCTTGGATTGCATAGCTCAGGTTACAACAGGAAAAACTAATCATTTGATTTGAGAGCATGGTTTCCTTTTCACAAAAAAAAAACATTTTGCATGCACTGTCAGGAACTTCCTGTGCAATTTCTCTACCTATGTAAATGAGATGCTTAGAAAAATTGTACATATAAATTTGCGCACGTACATGTGAAATTTTACTATTTGCAAATGCACAAAATTTTACAAATGGCACTTTGCATGCTAAGGGGGTCATTTATCAAAATGTGCTAAGGTGTTTTTGCATGCGAAAAGCCCCATTAACACATGCGATCATACCATATCGTATGGTGTGATGCAAATCTGAAAAAGAGGAGGAGTTTACCCGTTTGTGAAGTCCTATTGCATGGACTTAATGCCGATTTTAGCTACACCTTTTTCAGTAGTGTTAAGCTGTTAGTGCATTTTGTGATGTCTCTTGAAAGGCCTGTTTCAGTAGATTTGAAGCTCCTGCCTAGACATCTGGCGGAGAGAGAGAGAGAGAGAGAGAGACTAGCCATGATGCTCTCTCCCTAGATAGGTATTTGTATCCCTATGGGAGGCCCACCTAGTAACTCAAGCTAGGTGGAGAGAACATTGCACAAATCTCATCTTTGGGTGAGTTTCCTCACTCTGAAGGTCATCAAATTTTCACAAGAGAGCACTGTTCTGTTTCTACGTCTCACATTGAATGTCAAGGTGGCCCCTAACCCCCTTCACTAATACCTAAACCTCACCTCGAGTAACTAGGTGGGCCTCCCATAGGGATACAAATAATTATCTAGAGAGAGGGCATTATAGCTAGGATCTCTCTCTCTCTCTCTCTCTCTCTCTCTCTCTCTCTCTCTCTCTCTCTCACATTATATGCAGGAAATACAACAGGTCTGGCATATATTGCAAAGTGTTATGGAATTTGTGCTAACTTAACTCTTCAAATAGGTATTAGTGCAAATTGCAATAAACTGTCTATTTGCATAAAACTTGCTGCTATTGCATGCAATACTTATCACATTTTGATAAATCCAGGCCTAAGATGGTAACTTTTAAATGGGCATGTAGGTGCACATATACACGTGTGTGAACACATGGCCAGATATGAAGCAATTTTACATCCTATGTGCACATAAGCACACATGTTATAAAAAAGCCCTGGCACACAAGTGTGCATGCAGACCTGTGTAATGTCGGCTTTGAGCTGTGCAAGTGAGGGAATTTTATAACAGGTGCGCGTCCATGCCAAGACCAGTTTCACCAGTTTGCCCAGTCTACAGCTGGGTCCTCCAAACTTTTCTGGTTGTTTGTCTTGTATATCTCCCAATTATTTTAAATCGTCAAAAATCATTAGAGGCGCGATACAATAGGAATTCCCCCGATTTATCGTCAAAAATCGTAAATCGGGGGAAGGGGGAGGGCGGGAAAACCGGCACACTAAAACAACCCTAAAACCCACCCCGACCCTTTAAAATAAATCCCCCACCCTCCCGAACCCCCCCCCCCCCAAATGTCTTAAGTTACCTGGGGTCCAGTGGGGGGGGTCCCGGTGTGATCTTCTACTCTCGGGCCACGGGTGCGTTAATAGAAATGGCGCCGGCGCTACCTTTGCCCTGTCATATGACAGGGCAAAGGTAGTGCCGATCTCCTGTGCTCGTGACGTCGGGGGACAGGAACCAAAATGGCGCTGGCGCTACCTTTGCCCTGTCATATGACAAGGCAAAGGTAGCGCTGGCGCCATTTCTAACAACGCACCCGTGGCCCGAGAGTGGAAGATCACACCGGGACCCCCCCCCCCCACTGGACCCCAGGTAATTTAAATAAATAAATAAATTTTGGGGGGGTTCGGGAGGGTGGGGGATTTATTTTAAAGGGTCAGGGTGGGTTTTAGGTTTGTTTTAGTGTGCCGGTTTTCCTGCCCTCCCCCGATTTACGATTTACATGATTTTAAAAAAAACAAAACTGCGACAATCCAATTCCCTCCCCCCCCCAGCCAAAATCAATCATTTTTTCGTGGGACCCGAAATTTCAGGTTAGTGAGCACTAGTGCGAAAACTGAATTTTCTCGAATGTTCGGGAAAAATTCCTTCGGTTTTTGAGGTCCCCGAACGAGGATGAATTAGGCAATTTCATTGAATTCGAATTGCCTAATTCGTCCAAAATGATTGTGCATCCCTATTTCCCATATGAAACACCATTTGAGGAGTTTTCCTCGTATGGAGGCATTGTTTTCAGGTTCAAATAGAAAATGAACCATGAAAATTGTATGTGTAAATTATCCTTCCCTTGCGTTTCCCCAGAAGAGTAGTTAAGTTTGATGTTTAAACTATCAAAGAACAACTTAGAGGCAGGCATCATTTCTTCAACCAGCACACTGAACTTCTTAAAAGTGGGGAGACAATAAATCCTCGGGTTGCATGGAGTAAAGTAGTGTAGATACATTGAACCAGATGAGGGAATGCCAAGGGACTAGTTCTGAAGTAAATTTAAGAACTTTAAGGATATGTCTAAACATTTCTGATATTGGGAAAATAAAGAAAATGTTGTAAAGAAAATAATTTTCTAGGCCAACATTCAGGGCCGGCGCGTCCTATTAAGGGAACTTGGCCTGGGCCTAGGACACCGATCATTAGGGGGCACAAGCCATGTGGGGTTGCAAGTGGAGCAAAGAGGAGTGGAGATTTGGCACCCAATCGGCTAGCAGCCCAGAAAACCACACACACTAGGTGGGCGCAATCGCAAATGCGGTAGGAGTCAGGGCCGAGACCAGGGGTAGTGGTGCGACCGGAGAGGGGAGGCATACATGTAAGGCAGAAGGTTTGCTTAGGGCACCTAATCCCCTTGCTCCAGCCCTGCCAGCTATATTCTTCTAACTTACTTTTGGAGTAAGTTTTAGATTCCATAGGGTACTTGAAAGCCCATGGGTAGTTTGTGCCCATGAGCCTGAAAGCACATTTTCAAAGGGAAACTCCTCAGAGAGTTTCCCTATGAAAATGGAGGGCTAGCCATTGTCACAGATATTTTAGTACTTCAGCGCTTCAGTACCTGCAGCATTTACACCTGTTTTGTTGCAGGTGCATGGTCTATGACACTAATTTCAAAACGAAATCCCTGCACATAATTGACTCCATTCTCCCCCTGCCTCTCTCTATCTCGACACAGATAAAAGTATCCATGCTGTGAAATAGTGTGGGTACAGGACCCACAGAGAGGGAAAGCAATTTTCAGCACCAAACTTTACCTAGGTAACTCCTTCGTTGTCCGTTTTGTTATTGCAATGTCTTTTACTTTAAATGCTTTTACTTCCAGCATCAGAGTTAGAGAATAAATCTGAGAAACTCCTTTCACAGCTTTTCCATAGTCTACTGCTCTCATGCAGATTTCAACAGACAGCATCGCACCCCAGATACAGTGGCCATGCAAGTAGCAGCTTCTTTTACAGCTCTGGAGCCAAACTGGAAGTCTCCCCCCCCCCCCCCCCACACACAACACACACACACACACACACACACATTGTTCCTTCAACCGCACAACTTGGGTCCAGAGGAGAGAAAAATATCACTTCCAGATCATAAAGCACTCAGTGGCAGAGAGGGAGGCATTTGAGCACAAGGACTCCATAGGATTTCCAGAGGCAGAATGGTCATCAATGAAGCACTGCTCAGCAGAAACCCTGGCTTATGGGAGCTGGAAGAGCTGTGACAGGAGAAGCAAATGGATCCATAGCACCAGCCATGGGGACGTGTGGAGACAAGGTATAAACTTGGGTTTTCCCTGCAGCTTCACCACAGCATAAGAACATAAGAAATTGCCATGCTGAGTCAGACCAAGGGTCCATCAAGCCCAGCATCCTGTTTCCAATAGAAGCCAAACCAGGCCACAAGAACCTGGCAATTACCCAAACACTAAGAAGATCCCATGCTACTGATGCAATTAATAGCAGTGGTTATTCCCTAACTAAACTTGATTAAAAGCAGTTAATGGACTTCTCTTCCAAGAACTTATCCAAACCTTTTTTGAACCCAGCTACACTAACTGCACTAACCACATCCTCTGGCAACAAATTCCAGAGCTTTATTGTGCGTTGAGTGAAAAAGAATTTTCTCCGATTTGTCTTAAATGTGCTACTTGCTAATTTCATGGAATGCCCCCTAGTCCTTCTATTATTCGAAAGTGTAAATAACTGATTCACATCTACTCATTCAAGACCTCTCATGATCTTAAAAACCGCTATCATATCCCCCTCAGCCGTCTCTTCTCCAAGCTGAACAGCCCTAACCTCTTCAGTCTTTCCTCATAGGGGAGCTTTTCCATTCCCTTTATCATTTTGGTTGCCCTTCTCTGTACCTTCTCCATCGCAATTATATCGTTTTTGAGATGCGGCGACCAGAATTGTACACAGTATTCAATGTATGGTCTCACCATTGAGCACACAAACGTTAAAAAAAAAAATTACTGACTCAGAATCACAGCTTTCCGTACATTGTTACTGGTTAGCAGCCATCTTGGATCCACCGCCAGTTTAGTGTTTTCATCCAAAACTTAAAATAAGATTCAGAATTGGCTTTTAATAATCTCAAAAAGGGTGTCAAAAAGGTAAATACTTAATTGAATAATGTATTTAGCATTGTTGCCTTGATTTTTGAGTAATCTAAAATCCACTTTTGTTTCCATTATCAAATTACATCACCTCATATTTTCCTATGGTGAAGCTCATTTCCTACCAATACTTCCTCATCATTTCTGAATTTACTGTGCATTTCTTTTGTTTCTATTAAAGTTCAGAAAATATATTACTAATATGAACTTGAGTCATTTCAGAAAATTAGACTTGCACTGGATCTGACACTGACCCTTATGGTGTTTAATTTTTTTTTCTTTTATCCAATTAAATAATTCGCCAGACTCAATCTTTAAAGTCCCTTCTGCCAGAGCTACCCCAAACCTTTCCAAAATGAAAAAGACATCTAATAATACTGCCAGCCCCTCCTTCCCCAGAGAATTAAAATTAAAATTCAGGCTCCTCACCACCCTTTCTTCCCCCAAAGCCCTGTGCCCCCTACCCAGTACCTCTACTGCTGATACCCCATTTGCAGGCCTGGGATCATAGTAACACAATCCCAGACACTTCCAGTGAAACTCTGAACAGTCCGTCTGGAAGTGCAAACCTTCAGCTTGGCTGTTCAGAGTTATGCTAGAAGTCCCCAGGATTCCATCCTATTGCAATTTCAGGTCTGCAAACGGGCAGAGACTGAGATACTGGATGGATGGAAGGGATTTGGGGGAGAAGGGGGTGGGTAACGTGGATTTGAGGGCGTGAGGAGCCTGTAATTTTTTATTTTTTTTCTTTAGTCTATGAGGAAGGAGGGGGAAACATGGAAAGAGGACAGGCAGCTTTATTACAAGTCCTTTCATGTTGAAGTGGTCTGGGGTGGCTCTGGCAGCAGGGATTATACAGATTGATGGTGGTGGGGGAGTGGGAATCGGAACAGGAGGCCAGTGTTTCAGGGTTTTTTTTGCCTTAACTATAAGATCTCCACTTAACTGGATATCTTTTGAAGATATCCGGTTAAGTGGCAGGTTATCCAGCCACACAAGGCTGGATATATTTAGAACTTTTCTGAAGTAGGTCTAATTTTGTTAAAAATCTGACAAATTAGCCGGATAACATAACTCCTCTCTGAAATGCCTCCAGGATAATGACTTATTTGGATAAAATGTAGCCAGACAAGTGGCACAATATTCCAAATCTTGTGAGTTATCAATCTACATTTCTTTAAATATTGACCTCCTATTTTTCAACTTAGGGTTAAGGCAAAAAACTGAAATATTTTTCAGTTCTTATAGAATTAAGATCCCAACTTTCAAAACTGTCCGCAGTACACCAGATGTGTGTTTAAGTGAGCATGGAAGTTTATTTTAGTATTTTATAAACTGTGTGGTGGGATCCATACAGTTTATAAAATGCTACATATGTGTGCCCCAAATGTAAGTGCATTAATTTGTAATGTAGGAAAATGTACATGTTCTCTATCCATTTTATAAAATCATATATTTATAAAATATATATATTTTGCAAGCATAATAACAATACTTGCTCACACACTTGGACTCACTAGCTGGCCAATACCTTCATAAATTTACCCAGACCTTCACCACTTCACCTAGATCCTCCAGTACTTCACTCTGAAACTCCACCAATTAACCCAGACTTCCAACCCAAGAATTACGAACAAAAGATGTGTGATTTATATTGCGCAGATCAATTAGGTGTAAAAGCGTAAGGACAAGTTTGATAATGTGTGCGCACACCCACCTACAACCTACCAACATGTGCACGTATTTGCAAACTTTGCCCAGGAATGCCCCTAATCTGCCCCTTTTTTCCCTACTTAACATTTACATGTGAAACTGCAAGTATTTGCATACTCTTCAGATTTATAAAATAGCATATATGCACGTACATGCTATTTATGTGCAGATATACTAATTTTATGCACAGAACCCCTGCATAACTCTTCGAAAATGACCTCTTCAATGTATATTTTTTATGTGTCTGCAAATTTATAATGGAGACGATGATTGTTGTGCATACATGATGTACCCAAGCCATGAATGGTTTTGTCTGGCTGAAGCAGACTTTTGTGAGACTTTTGATACAATGTATAATTTTGAAAACTTTTTCATCAGCACTTAGAGAAGTGTCTATTAATCCATAACACTTTCATTTTTCTAAAACAAGTAGCTTTGGCCTATAATTGTATTTTCAGAGACTTCTGATGTAGCTGAGAGAACATGTTGACAATGAATGATGAGCAATGTACTTTTTAAAAAATGTCCCCCAATACAATCTTAATTAAAGCTACTAAAGCTATTAGGTTGATAATAAAACACGAGAACATTGCAGCTCCCAGTAAACAATGATTTTTAAAAATGGCACTAATAGTCATGAATTATAAGTCATAGTCAGTGATAGAATTATGGGATATATTTGACATTTTTCATGCAGTAAAACTTTTGACATAAGCTTTGATATTTTTAAATCTAAAGTTGTTTAACTCCACTTATTCAACGTTCTATCCTGCCACAACCTATATAGAGGGTTAAGTGACATCCATTTTACGCTGGTTTGCCAATAGTTTCATTTACGGTGAGCCTTTAGACAGGCAGACTCTTCCATGTCAAATTCCAGCATCTTCTCCTCTGGTATATGGCTGTGGAATCCTTCACATCTCTCTACATTCGGATTACTTGTTCAATGAGTTCTATCAATCTCCAACTCATGTTCATTGAAAATCTTCTTTCTTTTGGCTAATTAAGCTTTCTGTGGTCCATTACCACCAGTCCAAGGTGCTCCATCAATTGCCCCTTATTTTACTGTCCTTTGTTTGCTATATCTTGCTATTTACTTTAGAAATAAATCTCCTAGAGGAAGTTAATTACTTCTAATTCAATGTGCCAGTGCATCTAATTAATCAATGTATCATCCAGGTCTCTATTTTCTGAAAAATTGGTATCTCTGGGCATAGAGTGGAAGGTGCTACAAAAGCATCTGCAGTATTTTGGCTGTTCCTGCACACCCTAATCTACATCTATCTTGGCAGTGTTGTACTATAGGTGCATGCATTTTGCCCATATTCAGACAGCTACAATCTATCTTAATCAGATATGAATGACACATTTTGTTCACCCTACATAAACCTTGGGACATGGCCAATGAGTTGCAAATGCTACAAATGATGAAGCAGTAAAGCACTACCTCTGTGGAGGGATCTCTGTCATGGCTGAGGATGTCCTGCAGGTCCTTCAATGTTGTACCACTGGATATTTGATTCAATGCTCTCTTCCCAACCAAACCTCCCAAAAGAGGATAGGGGTACACGACTCACTCAGAACAGTCGCCAGAGAATGGAGTGGAGACAAGGATGTCATAAAGGAATTTACTGTCCTTTTAAGTATTAATTTTAATAATTTTATTCAATTTCCCAAGATAAACATTTACCAATAATGTATTCTTCTTCTCTTTTTCAGCTTAACATCTAAGAAAAACTGGTTCAAGAACTTAAAGTACAATATTCAGATAAGTAATATTCTACCTTTTAATTCTGCCTAGCTACAATTTATTTTACAATATATCTCCTTTCCTTAGAAAGTGAGTCTTTAAGCTATACTTTGTCTTACAGAGGATCTTCAGTTCAAGAAATGTGGATGCTACAACCATTTCTCTACTATGCTAAGTAGGTTTTATTACTCTTTTCCTTACTTTTGTGTTTGTATTTCTGGATGAACACAGTAATTCAGCTGCACACACCGCAAAGAAATTTAAGGTCCACAAATAAAGGCCTGCTCTCTATTCCCTCTGTAAACTCTGCATGACTCAGTCTTGTCAGAGAAAGAGTGATTTCACTGGCCAGACCTAAATTATGGAATGATTTACCTGAAGACTTAAGGCTACAAGCAGAATTTAAGAAGTTTAAAAAGGCACTTAAAACCTGGCTGATTCAGAAGGCATACACGATAGGTAACAGTGGATAGCTTTTCAACCTCCAGCTTTATTTTATAAAACCATAGTCTTAGAGTTTATTCTCTTAAATCTTAAATCTTTTATCTTTTATTCTGTTTATTAACTTTATTTTATGATTGTGAGCTTATTTTATTTCTATTTATGCTTTTATTATTGGATGTCTTGTATTAAATTTTGTAAACCATTGTGATGGCTTGTCTAAACGACGGTATAGAAAACCTGACAAAATAAATAAAATAAATTTCTCTTTCTTGCTCCCTGTTTCTCCTCCTCTTTATCTCTTGGTTGTTGTTTTATGTTTTTGTCCACCTTTGTCTCTATTTCCTGTCTTGCTCTTGTTTAAAATGTCGTTCATCTTGAGTGCACTCTCCTTTACTCAGTCTACTATAATGGTGGTTGTTGCAATGATGGTGTGTATACACTTATCTCTAGAATGTTCCGGGACTAGCTGGCACAGCTGGGATATAGAGCTGGTGAATACTGCATGAGCTCTTGCTCGGTGGCATCATTTTTCTTTTCCCTACTAGCCTACACTTTTTGAAACCAATAAAAGAATCTATCTCCCTATTCCAACAATCATTTGCCACCTAGTAGGAGTGTTACCTAGTGTGGAAGTCTTCAACAGCTTGCTGAGTCTAGCTAACAGGAAAACAAAGGATAATTATGTTTTCCTACTCTAAGAAAAGGACAAAGGGTCACTTTACCAGTCCTAGTCTCTCACACCCTTCTTTGTCCTAATCTGTTCAGGGTGACATTTTCAAAGGCCCATGCTTGTAAGGTTTGGGGTTTATGCACATGGCCAGGCCTTGCAGACACAGCGTGCATTTTACAATAGATCCAGCCATGCACGTAAACTAGGGATGTGCATTCGGATTGACCGCATATGGAAAACGCAACTCAAATTTTTTTTTTTACTTAAAAAAAAGATGGGGCGTATACGAGCAGATTTCCGACATAAATGAACATAGATATGTCGGATACGGCGAATCGCCATGCGCGCGCTTTCTCGCCGCCATTACCTGCGACTCGAGCTCGGAGCCCCGGATTACCTGAAAATGGCGGCGCCCCTGCGGTAACCATGCCAACCTGTCTGACCCTGTCCTGTGAGTTTCAGTGACTCACAGGAAAGGGTGGGACAGGTCGGCATGGATACCGGAACGCAGCGAATCTGCGTTCACCTTTTCAGAGAAGCACTGAATGCAGCGAATCGCGCTGTCATTCCGTGCTTCTCTGAGGATTTCCTGACGAGCCAGCAGCACTATAAAAGCAGCAGCAGCACGAGGACTGACGGACATTTTCAGCGATTCAGTGGGGAGGTGGGATCGGGATCGTGCAGGGTGGGCTTAGGCAGGCTGAGGCAGAGAAGATAGCAGAACCCGATTTGATAGACAACACAGAACAGAACCAGATTTGATAGACAACACAGAACAGATTCTTTGTTAGGGAAAAAAAAAAAAGAACATTCTTATTGAGTGAGTCTGTACATTTTATCCTGGGCAGTGCCAGGCAGGGCTGGCAGTACTCTGCCTCATATTTGCTATTTTTAAACAGACTTAAAAGCATTCTCCTTGAGTGGTTCAGTGCTGGCTGGGCAGCAGTTCCAGGGCTGGGAGTACTCTGCCTCATATCTACTTTAGTTCTATGTGCACTGCAGTGCACACAGACAGACACATTCCGTGCATTGCCAGGCAGACAGTGAGGCAGTGGGCATTGTAAACAGAGTGAACATTGCCCTTCAGCAAGTCTGTTACATTTGCTATTTTTAAACAGACTTAAAAGCATTCTCCTTGAGTGGTTCAGTGCTGGGTGGGCACTGGGCAGCAGTTCCAGGGCTGGGAATACCCTGCCTCATATATACTTTAGTTCTATGTGCACTGCAGTGCACACAGACAGACACATTCCGTGCATTGCCAGGCAGGCAGTGAGGCAGTGGGCATTGTAAACAGAGTGAACATTGCCCTTCAGCGAGTCTGTTACATTTGCTATTTTTAAACAGACTTAAAAGCATTCTCCTTGAGTGGTTCAGTGCTGGGTGGGCAGTGCCAGGGCTGGCACTGGCTGTACTCTGCCTCATATCTACTGAAAAGGAAGCTTGTTCTCTGTGCACTCACTGCACACACACAGACACATTCCGTGCATTGCCAGGCAGGCAGTGAGGCAGTGGGCATTGTAAACAGAGTGAACACATTCTCCTTCAGTGGTTCAGTGCTGGGTGGGCAGCAGTTCCAGTGCTGGGAGTACCCTGCCTCATATCTACTTTAGTTCTATGTGCACTGCAGTGCACACAGACAGACACATTCCGTGCATTGCCAGGCAGGCAGTGAGGCAGTGGGCATTGTAAACAGAGTGAACATTGCTCTTCAGCGAGTCTGTTACATTTGCTATTTTTAAACAGATTTAAAAGCATTCTCCTTGAGTGGTTCAGTGCTGGGTGGGCAGTGCCAGGGCTGGCACTGGCAGTACTCTGCCTCATATCTACTGAAAAGGAAGCTTGTTCTCTGTGCACTCACTGCACACACAAAGACACATTCCGTGCATTGCCAGGCAGGCAGTGAGGCAGTGGGCATTGTAAACAGAGTGAACATTGCCCTTCAGCGAGTCTGTTACATTTGCTATTTTTAAACAGACTTAAAAGCATTCTCCTTGAGTGGTTCAGTGCTGGGTGGGCAGCAGTTCCAGGGCTGGGAGTACCCTGCCTCATATCTACTGAAAAGGAAGCTTGTTCTCTGTGCACTCACTGCACACACACAGACAGACACATTCCGTGCATTGCCAGGCAGGCAGTGAGGCAGTGGGCATTGTAAACAGAGTGAACATTGCCCTTCAGCGAGTCTGTTACATTTGCTATTTTTAAACAGACTTAAAAGCATTCTCCTTGAGTGGTTCAGTGCTGGGTGGGCACTGGGCAGCAGTTCCAGGGCTGGGAATACCCTGCCTCATATATACTTTAGTTCTATGTGCACTGCAGTGCACACAGACAGACACATTCCGTGCATTGCCAGGCAGGCAGTGAGGCAGTGGGCATTGTAAACAGAGTGAACATTGCCCTTCAGCGAGTCTGTTACATTTGCTATTTTTAAACAGACTTAAAAGCATTCTCCTTGAGTGGTTCAGTGCTGGGTGGGCAGTGCCAGGGCTGGCACTGGCAGTACTCTGCCTCATATCTACTGAAAAGGAAGCTTGTTCTCTGTGCACTCACTGCACACATACAGACACATTCCGTGCATTGCCAGGCAGGCAGTGAGGCAGTGGGCATTGTAAACAGAGTGAACACATTCTCCTTCAGTGGTTCAGTGCTGGGTGGGCAGCAGTTCCAGTGCTGGGAGTACCCTGCCTCATATCTACTTTAGTTCTATGTGCACTGCAGTGCACACAGACAGACACATTCCGTGCATTGCCAGGCAGGCAGTGAGGCAGTGGGCATTGTAAACAGAGTGAACATTGCTCTTCAGCGAGTCTGTTACATTTGCTATTTTTAAACAGACTTAAAAGCATTCTCCTTGAGTGGTTCAGTGCTGGGTGGGCAGTGCCAGGGCTGGCACTGGCAGTACTCTGCCTCATATCTACTGAAAAGGAAGCTTGTTCTCTGTGCACTCACTGCACACACACAGACAGACACATTCCGTGCATTGCCAGGCAGGCAGTGAGGCAGTGGGCATTGTAAACAGAGTGAACATTGCCCTTCAGCGAGTCTGTTACATTTGCTATTTTTAAACAGACTTAAAAGCATTCTCCTTGAGTGGTTCAGTGCTGGGTGGGCAGCAGTTCCAGGGCTGGGAGTACCCTGCCTCATATCTACTGAAAAGGAAGCTTGTTCTCTGTGCACTCACTGCACACACACAGACAGACACATTCCGTGCATTGCCAGGCAGGCAGTGAGGCAGTGGGCATTGTAAACAGAGTGAACATTGCCCTTCAGCGAGTCTGTTACATTTGCTATTTTTAAACAGACTTAAAAGCATTCTCCTTGAGTGGTTCAGTGCTGGGTGGGCACTGGGCAGCAGTTCCAGGGCTGGGAATACCCTGCCTCATATATACTTTAGTTCTATGTGCACTGCAGTGCACACAGACAGACACATTCCGTGCATTGCCAGGCAGGCAGTGAGGCAGTGGGCATTGTAAACAGAGTGAACATTGCCCTTCAGCGAGTCTGTTACATTTGCTATTTTTAAACAGACTTAAAAGCATTCTCCTTGAGTGGTTCAGTGCTGGGTGGGCAGTGCCAGGGCTGGCACTGGCAGTACTCTGCCTCATATCTACTGAAAAGGAAGCTTGTTCTCTGTGCACTCACTCACTGCACACACACAGACACATTCCGTGCATTGCCAGGCAGGCAGTGAGGCAGTGGGCATTGTAAACAGAGTGAACACATTCTCCTTCAGTGGTTCAGTGCTGGGTGGGCAGCAGTTCCAGTGCTGGGAGTACCCTGCCTCATATCTACTTTAGTTCTATGTGCACTGCAGTGCACACAGACAGACACATTCCGTGCATTGCCAGGCAGGCAGTGAGGCAGTGGGCATTGTAAACAGAGTGAACATTGCTCTTCAGCGAGTCTGTTACATTTGCTATTTTTAAACAGACTTAAAAGCATTCTCCTTGAGTGGTTCAGTGCTGGGTGGGCAGTGCCAGGGCTGGCACTGGCAGTACTCTGCCTCATATCTACTGAAAAGGAAGCTTGTTCTCTGTGCACTCACTGCACACACACAGACACATTCCGTGCATTGCCAGGCAGGCAGTGAGGCAGTGGGCATTGTAAACAGAGTGAACATTGCCCTTCAGTGAGTCTGTTACATTTGCTATTTTTAAACAGACTTAAAAGCATTCTCCTTGAGTGGTTCAGTGCTGGGTGGGCAGCAGTTCCAGGGCTGGGAGTACCCTGCCTCATATCTACTGAAAAGGAAGCTTGTTCTCTGTGCACTCACTGCACACACACAGACAGACACATTCCGTGCATTGCCAGGCAGGCAGTGAGGCAGTGGGCATTGTAAACAGAGTGAACATTGCCCTTCAGCGAGTCTGTTACATTTGCTATTTTTAAACAGACTTAACCGCATTGTCCTTGAGTGGTTCAGTGCTGGGTGGGCAGCAGTTCCAGGGCTGGGAGTACCCTGCCTCATATCTACTGAAAAGGAAGCTTGTTCTCTGTGCACTCACTGCACACACACAGACAGACACATTCCGTGCATTGCCAGGCAGGCAGTGAGGCAGTGGGCATTGTAAACAGAGTGAACATTGCCCTTCAGCGAGTCTGTTACATTTGCTATTTTTAAACAGACTTAACCGCATTGTCCTTGAGTGGTTCAGTGCTGGGTGGGCAGCAGTTCCAGGGCTGGGAGTACCCTGCCTCATATCTACTGAAAAGGAAGCTTGTTCTCTGTGCACTCACTGCACACACACAGACAGACACATTCCGTGCATTGCCAGGCAGGCAGTGAGGCAGTGGGCATTGTAAACAGAGTGAAGATTGGCCTTCAGCGAGTCTGTTCAATCTGCTATTTTTAAACAGACTTAACCGCATTGTCCTTGACTTGGTCCGTTCATTTTGTTATTTTAAACAGACTGAGCATTCTTCTTGAGTGGGTCTGTTAATTTAGTTATTTTAAACTGACCGAACATTATTATTGTGGGACAGTGGGCAGTGTTACCACTAGTACTCATTGACATTAAATCCATAATGTCAGGGAAAGGGAGATGCAAGCGACTTAGTGGGAATGGCAGCGGAGGCACCGCAAAAGACACCAGCGCAACACCACCAGTACAGGTAAAAAGGCAACTGTCGCAATCAAACGTCTTTGTAGGGGATGGCAGTTCCATGGCAAAAAAAAAGAAATCAGACCATGAAACTTTGCAATCGCCAGCACCTGTTTCTGGCAGTGTAGTTTTGGAGGAGAGTGAAGAGGAGGCAGAGTCTAGCCAGACAAAAGTTACACACCCAAGAGCAGCCAGGGGACAGAAGTGTCCTGCAAAACTTTGCGGTGACAAGGTAGCGCTGGCACTGTTAGCTTCTGATTCAGAAGAAGAATCTTCTTGGATGGGATTCTCATCAGAAACGGAAGATGTTATACCTGAGCAATCTTCGGTAGAATTGTCAGTTAGTCCTGTTTTAGCCTCCACCTCCAGAAATCTGCGGCAGGGGAGACATTCCACTGATATCGAGGAGGAGGAAGAGCTGTCAGAAGGGAGACAGAGGGTGACTGTTGCCCCCGCTGGCATTGCTTTGCCGGGTGCAGTGGGTGCACCACCCACACCCAGTAGTACCTCAACTCCAGTGCCACCATCCACCCCCAGGGCGGGAAAGAGAGGAGGATCACAAAAGAAATCTGCGATCTGGGCACATTTTAAAGTGACAGAAGACCCGCGTTATGCTCGGTGTAATTACTGTGCCAGGGATATTAGCAGAGGCAAGCAACTGGGACATCTGTCAAATTTTGGCATGGAGTATCATGTTAAGAGGCAACACCCAACAAGATTACTGCCATCTGGGGATGGTAGCATTTTCCGTCAGGGGACCCCTTCCCCTTCCAACCAGGGTGCAGTGGTAGGAAAGCAGCAGAGTCAGCCCACGCCCTCATACCCTTCTAGCAGTCAGGCGGCAGGCCAGAAACCCACTGACATGTGGGAGAAGCGACAATGCACCATGGAGGAAATGGGGTGGAGTGCGGTAACGCTATCCCGGGGTAGGAGGCAGGCAGCCGCAAAAGTAGTAACCAGGAGCATTGGGGAAATGATTGCCCTTGATGACCAGCCCCTGCAGTTAGTTGAGAATGTGGGTTTCAAACGTTTCTTGAAGGTCGTACTTCCAAATTACAAAGTCCCCTCCAGAACCACATTTAGTAGAAAGGTCATCCCCAGCCTGTACAAGCACTGTGTCAGTCGCGTGCAAGCACTGCTAGGTAAGGCAGACGGAAGAGTGCATTTCACCTGCGATATCTGGACCGCCATGAATGCTGCACACTCTTACCTCTCTCTGACAGCACACTGGTGGGACATGGCAGAGGCAGGGGCAGCCAGCAGCTCTATTACTGAACAAGCATCAGGGTGGAGGTGGGCTTTACTGAACACCCACCTGACGGACCATGCCCATACCGCTGCCAATATTCTAGCATGCATCAGAAAGATGCTGGCGAGCTGGAAAGTACACCAGCGAGACAGTAAAACGCGGGCAGGCTTTTTTGTCACAGACAACGGTGCAAACATGGTTAAGGCAATAAGCGATGGGCGGTTTAAGAACATCCGATGTTTTGCACACACTCTGCATCTGGTAGTGAAGTCAGGTTTGGGCTTGGAGTCCAAGGACAAGGAGACTGAATACCTGCGTAGGTTAATACAGAAGTGCAGGAACATAGCAGCACACTTCCACAGAAGTGTCAGGGCGGGGCAGGTTCTCCGAGAAAATCAGACTGCTTTGGATATGCCCGAGAAGTGTCTCATTCAAGACGTTCCCACCCGGTGGAATTCCACCTTTATGATGCTGGAGAGGTTATTGGAGCTGCAGACACCCCTTCATGAACTTTCTGGTACAATAGACATAGGTGTACAGAATCCCCTAGGGCATCACGATTGGTTAGTCATGAGTCAGCTGGTAAAAATCCTGCAGCCCTTCAAGGACGTCACGGAGGAGCTGAGTTCCAGAAGTTCCACCTTGGCTGACATCATCCCTATAGTGAAATTCCTGGATGACCATTTGGAAGGCATTAAACGGCAAGAGGGAATGACTGCTGAGGTGCTGCAGTGTGTGGACGTTTTGCAGCAGCAGGTGAAAGACAGATTAAGGCCTTTAACAGAGGACAGCATATACATGCTCGCCTCTGTCTGTGATCCCCGTGTGAAAGGTAAACTCGCCCTACAGACCAATTGTCTGTCATTTGTGAAGGAGCTGTTGTTAGCACAGGTCCGTGAACAGGAGCACCATAGGCGGAGACAGATTAGGCTTGAAGCACAGGTGGAAACAGCAGGCACGTCACAGAGTTGTGCTGCTGCTATCCCTGGCAGGAGAAGGACTGTGTCAGTGACAGATACTATTACTAGTGCCTCCACCTCAACGTCAGAACGCCCAAGGCATGTTGGCCATAAAGATACATCAGTAGTGCAACAGGCGAGAGAGAAAGTAACTGGATTGAGTGACTCTCAGCCCTCCCAAGCACAGGAGGAGACAGCAGCAGAGCTGTCAGTGAAACGGTATCTCTCAGAGCCGATAGAGAATACGCAGACAGATCCGCTGGCATATTGGGCACACAAGTCCACTGTCTGGCCACACCTAGCCAAAGTGGCTGAAGGATATCTGTCATGTCCACCAACAAGTGTGCCCAGTGAACGTGTTTTTTCAATGACAGGGGATATCATGAGCCCTCACCGCTCAAGGCTTTCACCGGTCTTGATGGAAATGCTAGTGTTTTTGAAAGTAAACCTGCCAGTGCTTGGCTTTCCCGATTTTCCTTGTGAATGGCAAGATGAATAAAAGCTATTGAAAGGAGCCTTGCAGCAGTTCCAATTGCCTCCTATGCTCAAGATAATGTAAGCAGTAAGCACTGCAGCACATGTTCTTGACATGAATCGCTGTGTCTGACCGGCATCTACTGTGCAGCCCTAGTGTTCCCACAAGTGTTTTAACTCCATTGCTGTTCCTGCCTGTACCTCCAGGCCTTGTGTCCCTAGCTGGGCAGTTCCATTTTGTTATTTTAAACAGACTGAGCATTGTCCTTCAGAGTGGGTCTGTTGATATTGCTATTTTAAACAGACTGAGCATTGACCTTCAGAGTGGGTCCGTTAATTTTCTTATTTTAAACAGACTGAGCTTTCTTCTTCAAGGCCGAAGTGGAGAAGGGTTCCATGTGAACAGCAGTTCAACATGGGTCAGCCGGTCCTAACAGATAGGCGAGCGCCGTTCGGAAGGGACGGGCGATGGCCTCCGTCGTCCTCGGCCGATCGAAAGGGAGTCAGGTTCAGATCCACGAACCCGGAGTGGCGGAGAATCGGCGCTGGGCTCGTCCCTCTTCACTCGCCGTTACTGAGGGAATCCTGGTCAGTTTCTTTTCCTATGCGACTTGTGTCCCTAGCTGGGATTGACCTCTGTCCTCCAATGATGTGCCTGTTCCTCCAGGCCTTGTGTTCCCACAAGTGTTTTAACTCCGTTGCTGTTCCTGCCTGTACCTCCAGCCATTGTGTTTCTACTGGTGTTTTAACTCCATTGCTGTGCCTGCCTGTCCCTCCAGGCCTTGTGTCCCTAGCCGGGATTGACCTCTGTCCACCAATGATGTGCCTGTTCCTCCAGGCCTTGTGTTCCCACAAGTGTTTTAACTCCGTTGCTGTTCCTGCCTGTACCTCCAGCCATTGTGTTTCTACTGGTGTTTTAACTCCATTGCTGTGCCTGCCTGTCCCTCCAGGCCTTGTGTCCCTAGCCGGGATTGACCTCTGTCCACCAATGATGTGCCTGTTCCTCCAGGCCTTGTGTCCCTAGCTGGGCAGTTCCATTTTGTTATTTTAAACAGACTGAGCATTGTCCTTCAGAGTGGGTCCGTTAATTGTGTTCTTTTAAACAGACTGAGCATAGTCCTTGAGTGGGTCCGTTAATTTTGTTCTTTTAAACAGACTGAGCATTGACCTTCAGAGTGGGTCCGTTAATTTTCTTATTTTAAACAGACTGAGCATATTCCTTGAGTGGGTCCGTTAATTTTGTTCTTTTAAACAGACTGAGCATTCTTCTTCAAGGCCGAAGTGGAGAAGGGTTCCATGTGAACAGCAGTTCAACATGGGTCAGCCGGTCCTAACAGATAGGCGAGCGCCGTTCGGAAGGGACGGGCGATGGCCTCCGTCGTCCTCGGCAGATCGAAAGGGAGTCGGGTTCAGATCCCCGAACCCGGAGTGGCGGAGATTCGGCGCTGGGCTCTTCCCTCTTCACTCGCCGTTACTGAGGGAATCCTGGTTAGTTTCTTTTCCTACGCTGCTTGTGTCCCTAGCTGGGATTGACATCTGTCCTCAAATGATGTGCCTGTTCATCCAGACCTTGTGTTCCCACGCGTATTCTTATTTCTGAGAGATTTTCCGATTCCTTTGTCATCAGCTAAAGTGCATAAGATGCGTTGATGAATAGTTTTGAAGATGACACATATGGCTTTATAGATGATACGGAAGTGGACGGGTAGCCAATGTAACTCTTTCAGAATGGGAGATATGTGGTCTCTCTTTCTTGCGCCTGTTAGTAATCGGGCTGCTGAATTTTGAACCATCTGTAGTGGTTTGGAATAGGATGAGGGCAGACCTAGCAATAGGGAACTGCAGTAGTCTAATTTCGCAAAAATGACTGCTTGGATGATCGTTCTGAAGTCTTGAGCATGGAAAAGAGGTCTTATCCTCTTCCGAACCTGGAGTTTATAGAAGCAGTCTTTGGTTGTTTTGTTGATATGTGCCTTGAAGTTTAGCCGGTTGTCTATTATCACTCCTAAGTCTGTAACTTGTGTGGTAGGTAGGTTGGTGGGAAGAGTAGTGTTGGAGATATTGTTTTCAGGAGAGATGAGTAGGATTTCTGTCTTGGATGAGTTTAAGATGAGGTGTAGGTTGTTTACTACTTGTTTGATTTTCTGGTGGCATGTTTCCCAGTAGTCAAGAGTTTTAGAGTATGTGTCTTTGATATGGATGATGATTTCAATATCATCTGCGTAAAGGAAGTACTTTAGATTGAGGTCGGTAAGAAGTTGGCAGAGAGGAAGAAGATAGATATTAAATAGGGTCGGAGATAATCAAGAACCTTGAGGGACTCCTATGACAGAGTCAAATCTTGAGGATTCCTTGTTTTGGAGTTTAACTTTGTAACCTCTGTTATCGAGAAACGTTTTGAACCAGGATCGGACGGTGCCGCTGATTCCTATGGACGAAAGCTGGTTTAGGAGGATGGCGTGGTTGACCGTGTCGAATGCTGCGGAAAGGTCTAACAAGATCAATAGGAAAGAGTTTCCTTTGTCGAGGCCCATTAAGATATAATATTATATCTTACAGTTGTGGTTTGGATCATATTCTTTAGGTCAAGACGGTTGTCTATAATTACTCCCAGGTCTCTCACATGGTTGTGGGTGAGAAGGTGTTTGTGATGGATCTGAGATGGGAGGTTTTCTTGCTTGTAGGAAATGAAGAGGAGTTTAGTTTTAGAGGCATTGAGGACCAGGTTTAGACTGTTGAGGAGATTAGTGGTGGCTTCGGCTTGTAAGCTGTTGTTCCAAAGTGCGATGGCTTTCTTAATAGATTCTGTTATGGGAATAAGAATCTGAACATCGTCTGCATAGATGTAGTGAATGAGGTTAAGACTACTTAACAGTTGGCAAAGGGGAAGGAGGAAACGGCGGGGGTAACGGCAAAGCTGCTGCCAGGGGGGGCTATAACACGCGCCGCCGGAGCGGCGGGCCACCTGCCCCCCCTGGGCCTTCCCAGCCGACACGGAGCCGGTTGCGGCGCTCTGCCGCGGAGGAAATGCGCCCTGCGGCCGTCCGGGAGGCGTTCCCCGCCCCCCCCGCGAAAGGGGTGGGGGATGCGCCGAAAGCCCCCCCGGTCCCACCGAACCCGCCGCCGGGTTGAATCCTCCAGGCGGACTGCACGCACCCCACCCGTTTACCTCTTAACGGTTTCCCGCCCTTTTGAACTCGCTCTTGAAAGTTGTTTTCAACTTTCCCTTACGTACTTATTGATTTTACTGCTTTACTTTATTTTTTTTATTCCTGGACGGGGCCGGGGCCGTCCGGGAGGCGTTCCCCGCCCCCCCGCGAAAGGGGTGGGGGATGCGCCGAAACCACCCCCGGTCCCACCGAACCCGCCGCCGGGTTCAATCCTCCAGGCGGACTGCACGCACCCCACCCGTTTAACTCTTAACGGTTTCCCGCCCTTTTGAACTCGCTCTTGAAAGTTGTTTTCAACTTTCCCTTACGTACTTATTGATTTTATATATTTACTTTATTTTTTTATTCCTGGACGGGGCCGGGGCCGCGGACTGCACGCACCTCACCCGTTTAACTCTTAACGGTTTCCCGCCCTTTTGAACTCGCTCTTGAAAGTTGTTTTCAACTTTCCCTTACGTACTTATTGATTTTATATATTTACTTTATTTTTTTATTCCTGGACGGGGCCGGGGCCGCGGACTGCACGCACCTCACCCGTTTAACTCTTAACGGTTTCCCGCCCTTTTGAACTCGCTCTTGAAAGTTGTTTTCAACTTTCCCTTACGTACTTATTGATTTTACTGCTTTACTTTATTTTTTTTATTCCTGGACGGGGCCGGGGCCGTCCGGGAGGCGTTCCCCGCCCCCCCGCGAAAGGGGTGGGGGATGCGCCGAAACCACCCCCGGTCCCACCGAACCCGCCGCCGGGTTCAATCCTCCAGGCGGACTGCACGCACCCCACCCGTTTAACTCTTAACGGTTTCCCGCCCTTTTGAACTCGCTCTTGAAAGTTGTTTTCAACTTTCCCTTACGTACTTATTGATTTTATTGCTTTACTTTATTTTTTTATTCCTGGACGGGGCCGGGGCCGTCCGGGAGGCGTTCCCCGCCCCCCCGCGAAAGGGGTGGGGGATGCGCCGAAACCACCCCCGGTCCCACCGAACCCGCCGCCGGGTTCAATCCTCCAGGCGGACTGCACGCACCCCACCCGTTTAACTCTTAACGGTTTCCCGCCCTTTTGAACTCGCTCTTGAAAGTTGTTTTCAACTTTCCCTTACGTACTTATTGATTTTATATATTTACTTTATTTTTTTATTCCTGGACGGGGCCGGGGCCGCGGACTGCACGCACCTCACCCGTTTAACTCTTAACGGTTTCCCGCCCTTTTGAACTCGCTCTTGAAAGTTGTTTTCAACTTTCCCTTACGTACTTATTGATTTTATATATTTACTTTATTTTTTTATTCCTGGACGGGGCCGGGGCCGCGGACTGCACGCACCTCACCCGTTTAACTCTTAACGGTTTCCCGCCCTTTTGAACTCGCTCTTGAAAGTTGTTTTCAACTTTCCCTTACGTACTTATTGATTTTACTGCTTTACTTTATTTTTTTTATTCCTGGACGGGGCCGGGGCCGTCCGGGAGGCGTTCCCCGCCCCCCCGCGAAAGGGGTGGGGGATGCACCGAAACCACCCCCGGTCCCACCGAACCCACCGCCGGGTTCAATCCTCCAGGCGGACTGCACGCACCCCACCCGTTTAACTCTTAACGGTTTCCCGCCCTTTTGAACTCGCTCTTGAAAGTTGTTTTCAACTTTCCCTTACGTACTTATTGATTTTATATATTTACTTTATTTTTTTATTCCTGGACGGGGCCGGGGCCGCGGACTGCACGCACCTCACCCGTTTAACTCTTAACGGTTTCCCGCCCTTTTGAACTCGCTCTTGAAAGTTGTTTTCAACTTTCCCTTACGTACTTATTGATTTTATATATTTACTTTATTTTTTTATTCCTGGACGGGGCCGGGGCCGCGGACTGCACGCACCTCACCCGTTTAACTCTTAAAGGTTTCCCGCCCTTTTGAACTCGCTCTTGAAAGTTGTTTTCAACTTTCCCTTACGTACTTATTGATTTTACTGCTTTACTTTATTTTTTTTATTCCTGGACGGGGCCGGGGCCGTCCGGGAGGCGTTCCCCGCCCCCCCGCGAAAGGGGTGGGGGATGCGCCGAAACCACCCCCGGTCCCACCGAACCCGCCGCCGGGTTCAATCCTCCAGGCGGACTGCACGCACCCCACCCGTTTAACTCTTAACGGTTTCCCGCCCTTTTGAACTCGCTCTTGAAAGTTGTTTTCAACTTTCCCTTACGTACTTATTGATTTTATTGCTTTACTTTATTTTTTTATTCCTGGACGGGGCCGGGGCCGTCCGGGAGGCGTTCCCCGCCCCCCCCGCGAAAGGGGTGGGGGATGCGCCGAAACCATCCCCGGTCCCACCGAACCCGCCGCCGGGTTCAATCCTCCAGGCGGACTGCACGCACCCCACCCGTTTAACTCTTAACGGTTTCCCGCCCTTTTGAACTCGCTCTTGAAAGTTGTTTTCAACTTTCCCTTACGTACTTATTGATTTTATTTATTTATTTTATTTATTTATACCGGCATTGCATCCGCTGTAGGCTTCCCTGGTCGGTCTTGTGCATTTGAATAAACGGAGAGGAATTTGTAGGTCGATTATGGTGTGTTGGTGAATGATTTTTTATATCAAGGTGATGGATTTGTAAATGACTCTGAACTGAATTGGTAACCAGTGGAGGTCTTTTAGGACTGGGGAAATGTGGCCTCCTTTCCTAGTGTTTGTTAGTAGACGGGCTGCTGCGTTTTCAACCATTTGGAGTGGTTTCGTGTATGAGGAAGGGAGTCCAAGTAATGTAGAGTTGCAGTAGTAGAAAATGAGGGCTTGGAGGATGGTTCTGAAGTGTTTGGCGTGGAAGAGTGGTCTTATCCTTTTTTAAACTTGCAGTTTATAGAAGCAGTCTTTGGTGGTTTTATTGGGGGGCCACTACCGGCCTAACACCGTCCGCCGGCTGATCCTCCATCAGAAGGACTTGGGCCCCCGAGCGGCGCTGGGGAGCCGGTCTTCTGTATGCCACATTTCCCGCGCCCGCCGGACAGGCGGGGATTCGGCGCTGGGCTCTTCCCTCTTCACTCGCCATTACTGAGGGAATCCTGGTTAGTTTCTTTTCCTCCACAGCTTGTGTCCCTAGGTGGACCCTGCGGGTCGGTACGGCAAGAGCGGTATTCAAACAGCAAGCAATGGGGTATGAAAATACAGACCCCTGTGTACTTACTTGGTATAGGTTTTGCTAGGAGTAAGAATTTGTTGAGGATAATGTCAGTTTCTTAATAAGATCTCATGCTTTGACTGTTGAGGAGATTAGTGATGGCTTGTAAGCTGTTGTTCCAAAGTGCGATGGCTTTGTTAATAGATTCTGTTATGGGAATAAGAATCTGAACATCGTCTGCATAGATGTAGTGAATGAGGTTGACTACTTAACAGTTGGCAAAGGGGAAGGAGGAAACGGCGGGGGAAACGGCGAAGCTGCTGCCGGGGGGGGGGGGGGGCAATAACACGCGCCGGAAATGGTATTTAACCTTAGATGGAGTTTACCACCCACTTTGGCCTGCATTCCCAAACAAACAGACTACGAGAAAACCCGGTCCCGGAGCGCCGGGGGCCGCTACCGGCCTAACACCGTCCGCGGGCTGAGGCTTGATGAGAAGGACTTGGGGCCCCGAGCGGCGCCAGAGAGGCGATCTTCCGTACGCCACATTTCCCGCGCCCGCCGGACGAGCGGGGACTCGGCGCTGGGCTCTTCCCTCTTCACTCGCCGTTACGGAGGGAATCCTGGTTAGTTTCTTTTCCTCCGCGGCTTGTGTCCATAGGTGGAATTGACCTCTGTCCTAGAATGATGTGCCTCTTCATCCAGGCCTAGTGTTCCTACTGGTGTTTTAAGTCCATTGCTGTGCCTGCCTGTTCATCCAGACCTTGTGTTCCCACACGTATTATTATTTCTGAGAGATCTTCCAATTCCTTTGTCATTTTCTGAAGTGCATAAGTAGGGTAGCTAAATGAGGAGAATATTGGAGGGGCGAAGTTCCATATTGAAAGCTGAGTAGCTTTACTTATCTAGTGAAAGTTTGAAGGATCAGGGAAGGCTTGTAAGAATAGCCAAGTTTGTTAATAGATTCTGTTATGGGAATAAGAATCTGAACATCGTCTGCATAGATGTAGTGAATGAGGTTAAGACAAGTTAACAGTTGCCAAAGGGGAAGGAGGAAACGCCGGGAGGGGGGGCTATAACACGCGCCGCTGGAGCAGCGGGCCACCTGCCCCCCCTGGGCCTTCCCAGCCGAACCGTAGCCGGTCGCGGCGCACCGCCGCAGAGGAAATGCGCCCTGCGGGGGCCGGGGCCGTCCGGGAGGCGTTCCCCGCCCCTCCCCCCACCCCCCGCGAAAGGGGTGGGGGTGGGGGATCCGCCGAAACCCCGGTCCGACCGAACCCGCCGGGTTGAATCCTGCGGGCGGACTGCACGGACCCCACCCATTTACCTCTTTACAATTTCACGCCCTCTTGAACTCCCTCTTCAAAGTTGTTTTCAACTTTCCCTTGCGGTACTTACTTATTTATTTTATTTATTTAAGGTTTTTTTATACCGGCATTCATGAAATCGTTCACATGATGTCGCTTTACAGAAAACAGGGGTGCAAAGAAAACAACCTATAACATAAATACACGTGGTGAAGAGATGCAGTTACAATTAACTGGGGCTATGAACTGGGAGTGTAAGAAATAAAGAGGGATAGAGGAGGTTAATTATATACATGTGTAGAATATAAAAATATATAAGAGTACATTACAAATATGGCGTCCAATATATACAGCTTCTGAGCTGAGAATTTATTGATGGTGTGTGTTAGGTGCAGTTCGGGAAGGCTTGCCTGAAAAGCCATGTCTTGAGTCTTTTCCGAAAGGTTAGGAGGCAAGGTTCATTTCTGAGATCTGGGGGGATGGAGTTCCATAACGGTGGACCTGCTGTGGAAAGGGCTCAATCTCTAAAGGTGCTGTGATAAGTGGTTTTGGAGGGTGGAACAAGGAGGCATCCTCTGTAGGCTTCCCTGGTCGGTCTTGTGCATTTGTATAAACGGAGAGGAATTTGTAGGTCGATTATGGTGTGTTGGTGAAAGATTTTGTATATCAAGGTGATGGATTTGTAAATGACTCTGAACTGAATTGGTAACCAGTGGAGGTCTTTTAGGACTGGGGAAATGTGGTCTCTTTTCCTAGTGTTTGTTAGTAGACGGGCTGCTGCGTTTTGAACCATTTGGAGTGGTTTTGTGTATGAGGAAGGGAGTCCAAGAAATGTAGAGTTGCAGTAGTCTAATTTGGAGAAAATGAGGGCTTGGAGGATCCTGGTTAGTGTCTTTTCCTCCGCGGCTTGTGTCCCTAGCTGTGATTGAACTCTGTCCTCGAATGATGTGCCTCTTCATCCAGGCCTTGTGTCCCTAGCTGGGATCGACCTCTGTGCTCGACTGCTGCGCCTCTTCATCCCGGCCTTGTGTTCCCACAGGTGTTTTAACTCAGTTGCTGTACCCATTCTTCCGGGCCTTGTGTTCCCACAGGTGTTTTAACTCAGTGGCGGTGCCTGTTCATCCAGGCCTTGTGTTTCCACAGGTGTTTTAACTCAGTGGCTGTGCCTGTTCATCCAGGCCTTGTGTTCCCACAAGTGTTTTAACCTGGTTGCTGTGCCTGTTCATGCAGGCCTTGTGTCCCTAGCTGGAATTGACCTCTGTCCTCGAATGATGTACCTGTTCATCCAGGCCTTGTGTTCCCACACGTATTCTTATTTGTGAGAGATCCTAGGCTCCAATTCGTTTGTCATCAGCTGAAGTGCGTAAGTACAGTCTGAATTCACTAGACGCCAACGGAATTCACTAGACGCCAACGATATTCACTGGACGCCAATGTAAACACCGGGTACACACAACTCTAGGGGTGGACCCGTTCCAGGGAGTCCTTCCCTGAACAAGCATGAGGGTGGAGGTGGGCTTTACTGCACACCCACCTGACGGACCATGCCCATACCGCTGCCAATATTCTAGCATGCATCAGAAAGATGCTGGCGAGCTACCAGTGTTTTAACCTAGTTCCTGTGCCTGTTCATGCAGGCCTTGTGTCCCTAGCTGGGATTGACCTCTGTCCTCGAATGAAGTGCCTGTTCATCCAGGACTTGTGTTCCTACTGCTGTTTTAACTCCATTGCTGTGCCTGCCTGTTCATCCAGACCTTGTATTCCCACACGTATTCTTATTTCTGAGAGATCCTCCAATTCCTTTGTCATCTGCTGAAGTGCGTAAGTACCGTCTGAATTCACTAGACGCCAACGGAATTCACTAGACGCCAACGATATTCACTGGACGCCAATGTAAACACCGGGTACACACAACTCTAGGGGTGGACCCTTTCCAGGGAGTACTTCCCTGCACAAAGGAAAGGGAACTCTCTCCTGGGCCAATTGATAAGAAAACCACAATTCTGCAGCCAAAAATAGGCTGGAAATCCTTCCCCCATTGACTTTAATGGGCGACATATGTACATATACCCAACTCATTAGATTTTTTTTATGTCCATATTGGCCGCAAGTGGGACCCACTTTCGGACATAAGAAATATGAACATAAAATTTTGCTCTGCACATCCCTAACGTAAACCCTGATGCCACACAAGTGCCTGGTCTGACAGAAGGGGTGGGCTGGGGGAGCGGGGAGGGGTGGAGTGGGAGGAGCGGGCCGGGACAGCACCATTAGCTGCTGTCCCGGGAAGATGCTTCTGCTCTGATAGAGCAGTAAGTAAAAAAACAAAAAATGGGGATAGTTAGAGTTAGGTTAGGAGTCAGAGAGGAGAGGGGAAGAGGAAAGAAGGGTAGAGTTAGGGATAGGAAAGTTCCCTCCCAGTCCACTCCTTAATTGGCGTGCATGTACACATGGCCATGAGATTTTATAAGATGGGTGTGCCAGCGCACGCATGTTACAAAATTGGCGCATCCATGTGCGCGTGAAGGGAACTGCTCACACATGGACGCATGCGCACTCCTTTTAAAATCAACTTGTAAGGTCATACATTACATGTTCTTCGTTGTTGATTTTTGTGATTAGGTGACCAGAGAATTGGATCAGGGAAAAGTGCTCCATGTGATTTACTTGGATTTTAGTAAAGCTTTTGATAAGGCACCAATTAGTAGGTCCATGAACAAAATGAGAAGCTTGGGAGTGATTGCCAAGGTACTGGCATGGGTTGCAAATTGGCTGTCTGACAGGAGACAGTTTGTAATGATAAATGGAACCTACTATGAAGAGAGAACCATGTTAAGTAGAGTGCCATAGGGATCGGTTTTGGGACCAGTTCTGTTCAATATCTTTGTGAGCGACATTGCGGAAGGGATGAAAGATAGTATCATCCACAAATAGACAAACTAAGTTCTGCAACAAAGTGGATATGCTTGAAGGAGAAGAGAAAAAGAAAAGTGATTTAAGAAAGCTTGAAGACTGGTCAAGGATTTGGCAGCTAGGATTCAATGCCAAGAAGTGCAGCGTCATGCATCTGGGGTGTGGTAATCCAAAAGAGCTGTATGTGATGGGTGGTGAAAGACTAATGTTCACGGACTAGGAGAGGGACCTTGGGGTGATTGTGTCTTGTGATCTGAAGATGGCGTAGCAATGTGACAAGGTGAGAGCTAAAGCTAGAAGAATGCTGGGCTGCATAGACAGAGGACTAATCAGTAAGAAAAAGGAGGTGGTGATGCCCTTGTACAGGTTCTTGTTGAGGCCTCACTTGGAGTACTGCATTCATTACTGGAGCCCATATCTCAAAAAGGATAGAGACAGGATGGAGCAGTACAATGAAGATTGACCAAAATTGTATGGGTATCTGTATCGGAAGACTTATGAGGAGAGGCTGAATGATCTGCATATTGGGTTTGTGGAATATTGTGGACTCTTGGTCAAAGTGGCGATGACTCCTCCCATGGGGAGTGGTCCCGTGGGGAACCACAATGATTGGCTAGACTCTAGAGATGTGCATTCGTTTATCATGAATTAGGCAATTTCAACGAAATTGCCTAATTTGTTGTGGTTTGGAGGGACCTGAACCACGAAACGGATTTTCCCCGAGCTTCAGGGAAAATTCGGTTTTCGGGTTAGTGCAGGGGGGGGACACATTTATTAAAAAAAACAAAAAAGACCACCCCAACCCTTAAATTTTACTTTCTTACCCCCCCCCCCCCACCACCATCCCGATCCCTCCCCAAGACTTACTAAAAGTCCCTGGTGGTCCAGCAGGGTCCCGCTAGTGATCTCTCCCTCCATGCTGTCAGGCCTACTATGATTCAAAATGGTGCCAATAGCCTTGACCTTACGATGTCACAGGGGCTACCAATGCTCCTACCATATGACAGGGGCTGACCAATGGCACCGGTAGCCCCTGTGACATAGTAAGGGCTAGGCTATCGGCGCCATTTTGAGTCATAACAGGCCCAACAGCCTGACAGCATGGAGGGAGAGATCGCTCGCGGGACCCCGCTGGACCACCAGGGACTTTTAGTATGTCTTGGGGAGGGACTGGGATGGTGGGGAGGTGTAGGAAAGTAAAATTTAAAGGTTGGGGTAGTTTTTTTCCCGATTCGTGTTTTTTTCCCCGATTCATGGGTTTTTTTTATTCGTTTTCCGGTTTTGGGTTCGGGTTCCAGTTTCATTTTTGGCAAAAATGATCTGTGGGAAAACAAATTTTCCCATGAAGCACCTGAACCAAAACCCGGCTCGAGCCAGAAAAATGAAGCTCATCTCTACTAGACTCTTAGGGGTAGATTTTAAGAACCTGCACCCACACGTACTTTTGTTCTCGCGACCGGCACAAAGTACGCTGGATTTTAATAGATACACGCGTAACCACGTGTATCTTTTAAAATCCAGCATTGGTGCATGCAAGGCTGCGCAAAATTGGCTGTGCAGCCTGCCTCTGTTCCTTCCGAGGCCGCTCCAAAATCGGCCTCGTTTTCCCATGGATCTTTTTTGTCAAAAACGAAACTGGAACCCGAACCCAAAACCGGAAAAATGAATTAAAAAAAAAACACGAATCGGGAAGGAAACCGCGAATTGGGAAAAAAAACTTCCCCAACCCTTAAATTTTACTTTCTTACACCCCCCCTCCCCCCCACCATCCCAGTCCCTCCCCAAGACGTACTAAAAGTCCCAGCAGGGTCCCACGAGCGATCTCTCCCTCCATGCCGTCAGGCTGTCGGGCCTGTTATGACTCAAAATGGTGCCGATAGCCTTGCCCTTACGATGTCACAGGGGCTACCGGTGCCATTGGTCAGCCCACTCCAAAATCGGAGCAGCCTCAGAGGGAACAGAGGCAGGCTGCACAGCCAATTTTGCACAGCCTTGCATGCGCCAATGCCGGATTTTAAAAAATATACGCGGTTACGCGCGTATCTATTAAAATCCGGCGTACTTTTGTTTGCGCCGGTCGCGAGAACAAAAGTACGCACGGGTGCAGTTTTTAAAAATCTACCCCTAAGAGTCTAATGGAGATGAGCTTCGTTTTTCTGGCTCGGGTCGGGTTTTGGTTCGGGTGCTTCGTGGAAAACTCGTTTTCCCACGGATCGTTTTTTGCCAAAATCGAAGCGGCCTTGGAGGGAACTTTCCTTCCACCTCCCCCCCCCCCACACCTTCCCCTCTCTTCCCCTACCTAACCCACCCCTCCAGCCCTATCTAAACCCCCCCTACCTTTGTTAGCAAAGTTACGCCTGCCCAAGGCAGGCGTAACTTGCGCGTGCTGGCTGCCGGCACGCGATTCCCCGGCCCGGGAGCAGTTTTGGAGGCCTTTGCCACACCCACAAAATGCCCCCAGGCTGGAACCACGCCCACGGCCCTGCCCCCGGATGATGCGCTTCCATGACATGCCCCCTACACGCCCCCCCAGGAAAGCCCCAGGACTTACGTGTGTCCCGGGGCTTGTGCGTGCCCCGCAGGTTTTCGGGGGGTACGCGCGTATCTTATGTGTGTACCCCTTTGGAAATTTGCCCCTTAGTAAGCAGACACTGAGGAGAGAAAGCTTTATGATACTGCAATTGATGAGTAGAATCTTGCCCAAGGAACAGACAATGCTGTAGTCCAGCGATATCACAGTAAGCTCAGACAGACTCTGTAAATGAAGGTCTCACCCAGATATAGCAAAGGTCCGGTAGTGTTCCGCAGCACGGGATAGGCCGTGAACCTGAAGGGTGGAATGAGGAGAGCTGGAGCATAGTGATACTCACAGAGTAGCAGTGCTGGTAACTTCCTTCGGTAGTTGAATGAAGTCAAAGGAGGCTAGAAATCAATTTCTGTTACAAACAACGGGAAATAAACAGAGACTGAATAGGGAGATGTGCAGTGAGCTAGAGGGCATAAGAGGAGTTGAACAACATAAAGAAGATCTCAAAGTCATACTTACAATCCCAGATAAAATGAAGTCACCATATCAGGAAGACTCTGGTAGAAGATCCCTTTGAGGAAGATAAGCTACAAGAATGAAGGAGCCATGCTCAAATATGGAAGAGACTAACCCCTCCCCCTTTATACAGAAATGTGATTAGGAAAGTGGCACCAGTAATGGCATTAGGTGCACTGGTAAAGCTAGAACAAAGAAAGTGTGCATGGGGGTAACTTGTTGGTGTGGCGGTTACTATCCTTAACCAAATAAACATTGAAACTTTTGATGCAACTCCAAAATTTCTCTCTGCTTTAATGGCAAGGGAAAAGGGGAATTGGATTTAGACAGCAACCATCAAGGGCCCTGACTTTTACGGTCTGCGGAACTGATGAGCATGGGGGTAACCAGCGCAGTGTAGTGGTTACTATCCTTAGTAGAAGCATGAGATTTACTACACTTAACCAGTATGCCTTGAAGCTTTTAATGCAACTGAAACATTGCTCTCTTCTTCGTAGGAGGGGTGTTGGGGCTGAAAGGAAAGAGAAATTTGGATTCAGGGACAACTTTTTTATAGTCTGGGGTACTGATGCTCAGACATTAAGAAAAAAAAACACAGGACTGCTTCTATGGCCAAGTCCATAAGCAATATGAGAACATTAACTAGTCATATTTAGAATCTTTGCTGCAAGAAATCACTGCAATTGCTTTATATTGAATTTTAACTATTAAAATCTGTTTTACCTTTATTTATCATAATTATTTAATAACATTTTTTTTCTTGCAGCAAAGATTATAAATATGACTAGTTAATGTTCTCATATTGATTATATACTAGTTATTCCCAGATTTTTCTGTCTATTGGCCCAAGTCCATAAGCAAAGCACATCAAGCAAACCTGACTGCTACATGGGGATATCCTACATGGGGCGGCAGATACTCCCATGGGAAGCTTGCTGGGCAAACTAAATCAACCATTGGTCATTTTCGGCTGTCATTTCTATGTTTCTATGTTTATAGCTCCTGTGATTGTAATTTGTGAAGATCTTCTCAGATGAGATGACATCAAGATAATATTTGGCCTGGACTGATGTGCTAAGGTGACCTTCCTTAGAGAAAATTTAAGCAAAACTGAAAATATCTCTTTGACTGAAAACTATAACATAAAAGAACTTGAGCAGGAAGGTGTTTTTAAATATCTAGAAGTAGAAGAAAGTACAACAGTTTATCATAAATTACTGAAAGTAAGCAATCAGCAAAGAATACTAGGGATGTGAATCGTTTTTTGATGATTTAAAATATCGTCCGATATATTTTAAATCGTCAAAAATCGTTAGAGGCGATATATAATAGGAATTCCCCCGATTTATCGTAAAAAATCGTAAATCGGGGGAAGGGGGAGGGGGAGGGCGGGAAAACCGGCACACTAAAACAACCCTAAAACCCACCCCAACCCTTTGAAATAAATCCCCCACCCTCCCGAACCCCCCAAAAATGACTTAAATTACCTGGGGTCCAGTGGGGGGGGGGGGGGTCCCGGTGTGATCTTCCACTCTCGGGCCATGGGTGCCACGCCGGCCCGAGTATTGCAAAATGGCGCTGGCCGTATGGCCGGCGCCATTTTGCAATATGGCAACACGATTCGAGTGCAGGAGGTCGTTCCCGGACCCCTGCTGGACTTTTGGCAAGTTTTGTGGGGGTCAGGAGGGCCCCCCAAGCTGGCCAAAAGTCCCTGGGGGTCCAGCGGGGGTCCGGGAGCGATCTCCTACGCTCGTGACGTCGGGGGACAGGAACCAAATGGTGCCGGCACTACCTTTGCCCTGTCATATGACAGGGCAAAGGTAGCGCCGGCGCCATTTCTATCAACGCACCCGTGGCCCGAGAGTAGAAGATCACACTGGGACCCCCCCCCCCCCCACTGGACCCCAGGTAATTTAAGATGTTTTGGGGGGGTTCGGGAGGGTGGGGGATTTATTTTAAAGGGTCGGGGTGGGTTTTAGGGTTGTTTTAGTGTGCCGGGTTTCCCGCCCTCCCCCGATTTACGATTTACACGATATTTAAAAAAACAAAACTGCGACGATCCGATTCCCTGCCCCCCCCCAGCCAAAATCGATCGTGAAGACGATCAATCACACGATTCACATCTCTAAAGAATACTACAGGAGACAAGATAATTGATATTGAAAACTGCATGATCAGCATGGAATAAGATACAAGCTATCAATCAACTTGCAATCCCTGTACCATCCTACAGTTTTGGAATTGTAGATTGGTCTTAAAAATACAAAACAGTTGAATGTAAGAACTCGGGAGCTCCTTCATGTCCATCAAGTAATCTTTATGAGTCAGTGAATACCAAGTTTTTACATTTCAAGAACTGAAGGTGGTATGGATTTAACGAAAATAGATTACATATATAGAGCTGCTATTATGGGTCTTTAAGCATATCTAACAGCCAAAATCAGTTTCTGTCCTAAAGTATGGAAAATCATTTCAACAAATCGAAGGAATGAGTGAGAATCTACCAGCCCATGATGAGAGAAATAAATTATAGGATCATTTATCAAAATGCATTATGGCCATAACGCATGTGAAAAATAAAGTAGTGTATGGTGCAAATGCAAATTTTTGAGGGGGCATGATTGGGGGAGGAGTTTGGGTGGGATTTAGTTAAAATTAGGGGCCGCATCATGCTGTGCAATAGCATAATGCATGCTATCGCATGGTTTTAACGCCGGAAATAACTGTACCTTTTTCTTTGGCATTAAGCTGTGTGATATGTCCGAAATGGCCATAATGCAATTCATGATAAATGTTTGGAATTGCATTTTGGCCATTTCTGGCCTGGGAACAGAGATAGGGGAGAGGGAGAGAGAGGTAAAAGGAATGGAGTGGAATGGAGGAGAGAGAAAGAGAGCCTTGGGGAGGGCCTCACTGTGTGCACCTATTTATATCTCTATAGGAGGGCCCCCTGATAGGTCGAGGTGAGGTGTTAGTGATGGTTTAGGGTTTAGGGGCCAATTTTGCATGTAGAATGAGATGTACGAACAGCACAGTACACCTTAGTGAAGATTTGACATCATTTGGAGTAAGGAACAGCAACAAGACAGAGAGCAATAAGATCCCCGAGGTGGTATATCAGGGTGGCAGTAAGGCAGAGTGACTGCAAAATCTCTAAGGTTGTAGCATATGGGGTAAAGCAGCAAGGAAGAATAGTATAAGGAGTAAGGTAGAAAGGCTGAGTAGTGGAAAGACCCAGAAGATTTACTATAAGGGGTATAGCATTAAGGCACAGTGGCAGCTAAACCTCAAGGTATAAAGTCTGGGGCATGTCCGCAAGGCTGAGTGATAGCAAGACCACCAAAAAGTGATACATGAGGGATATTCAGAAAGACAGAGTGGGAGCAAGACCCTTTAGGTTGCTGCATATGGAGAATAGCAGCAAGGAAGAGAGACAGCAAGTTCTTGTAAGTGTAGCATAAGTGGTTCAGAAACATGGCAAAGTGCCAGCAAGGCAGAGTAGCAGCAAGACCTACAAGGTGTAGCATCAGGAACAAGGTTGTTTAAACTTGGTTGGTCCTCCATTCGGTATATTTGCCTACTTCACCCTCTCAGCTCCATCCTGGCTACTGCCTCACTCAGGAATTTCTTGGTTGCTATAGTAACCGGTCTCACTGCACCATTTTTCAATGGACCATAGACTTAAATGGGAAACATTAAACAAATAAAACAAAAATGTTTGTTTAAGTTTGGGGGCACCCTCCATTCTTTTTTGGGGCCACATATGAAACAAAATTGGTCTCATTCATTGCATTTTATCCATTTGTTTCAAACAAATACTCATCCCTTATCAGTATCAAGTGACTATTCTGTGGAATGCACAAGGTATATAGAGAGAAGATCTGCAAGTACCAAAAGATGTAATTAGAGACCAAGGAAATAATATAAAAATAATCCCAATTCCAATGGGCACCACTAGCCTGATTGAAAAGAACTTCTGAGCACATCTTGGTATATATTGTTTATACATATTACATCTTATGAACTCCAGGAGGCAGCTCTCTTTGGTATGACATAGGTATCAAGAAGGGCATAAGCAATAAACTTAATCTCTAAGATCAGATCTAATATCCTGACTGCCACTCCTTGCGACCTTGAGCAAGTCACTTCACCCACAATTGCCTCAGGTACAAGCTTGGGTTATTGTATGCTCAGTGTGCAGCAGCAGCCAAGAAATCAAATAGAATGCTAGGGATTATTAGGAAAGGAATGGAGGATAAAACAGAGAATAGGATAATACTTCTGTATCGTGCCATGGTGTGACATCATTTTGAGTATTGTGTGCAGTTCTGCTCACCGCATCTCAAAAAATATATAGCAGAATTAGAAAAGGAAGAGAGAAGGGTGACTAAAATGATAAAGGGGATGGAACAATTCCCCTATGAAGAAAGGCTAAAGAGGTTAGGACTCTTCAGCTTGGAGAAGAGATGGCTGAGGTGAGAAATGATAGAGGTCTATAAAATAATGAGTGGAATGGAATGAGAAAATGCAAATCAGTTGTTTACTCTTTCAAAATCATACAAACACTAGGGGACATTCAATGAAGTTACTAGGTGATATATTTAAAACTAACAGGATTATTTTTTTCAACACGTAATTAAGCTCTGGAATTAGTTGCTAGAGATGAAAATTGTTAGTGAAGTTAGATTTAAAAAAGGTTTAGACAAGTACCAGGAAGAAAAGTCAACAAACCATTATTAAGATGGACTTGGGGAAATCCACTGCTAGTCCCTAGGATAAGCAGCTTGGAATCTATCAATTATTTGGGATCCTGCCAGGTACTCGTGAACTGGATTGGCCACTATTGGAAACAGGATACTGGATTAATGGACCTTTGGTCTGACCCAGTATAATCCCATCTTTGGGTAATGACTAAACACTAATGAGGATAAAGTATACAATCAGAGGTCCTGTACGCAGTACTATATTCTACAAATAAATCTTTTTTATTAAACACATTCAATATAAATCATCCTCCTCTAATACTAAACCCACGGATCGCAATACTACATTGCATTTCCAGAGCTTTCATCCCAAGAAACTAAAGGAAAGTATACCGATTAGTCAGTTTCTCAGGTACAGACGGATTTGCTCGTCTGTACAGGAATACAAAGTTATGGCTAAAAGGTTAATGAAGAAATTTGAAGAAAGAGGTTACCCACATAAATGTATTAGAGGGGCTTACAAACGAGCATTATATGCCAACCGTGATAATTTATTACAGCTTAGCCCCCGTAGTACAGTGATGAGACCAATTTGCACGTTACCTTTTTCCACTAAGGTACATCAAATTAAGAAATGCATATTGAAGCATTGGCAGTTGGTGAGAGCACTACCGGGGTTTGAAGAGCCACCGATTTTTGCTATGAAACGCGGAACCAATATCAGATCGTTGTTATCTAGAACGGATTCGGTTGCGCCTGTAGCACAATGGGGACAACACAAATGTACAGGATGTTCAGTGTGCGAAAATGTTTTGGAAATCCAAACATTTAAGCCAGCTCAATGGAAACAACCCTTTGTATTGAGAGGGAATTTTTCTTGCGATTCAGCTATGGTAATCTATGGGATAGTGTGCCCATGTGGACTCTTATATATTGGTTATACTACACGAAAAATCAGGTTGAGAATCACAGAACATAAAAGTAGACTAAGAACCGTAAAAGAAGGTGCTCCTTTGGTGGCACACTGGATTGAGGCAGGGCACACTGTAGATCAGGTACGTTTTTTTGTGATACAACAATGCAAAATTAAGACTCAGGGAGAAGTGACACACATTATGCATAAAATTGAACAAAAATACATTTTTCAGTGGAATACTGTACGTCCAAGGGGGTTAAATGATTCATTGGAATGGGAGGCATTTTATTAATATACTATGTGGAGGTGGTCTTTCAATTTAACTAAATATTTTAGGTAAGCATTGGAGAAATACACTGGTTTTCGATGACAGGTTATACCTAGAGAATAGATACTTGAGGATATTCTTTGATACGTGATATCTGGGGAATAGGATATTTTCTGAATCATTTATTGTATTGTTTTGAAAGTTCTAGTTTGATAGATGCAGAATTGGTGTAGATATTGTTAATTCCTGCTATACTATAGAGAGATGTTTCACGGATGTTGGGAGTGGATGTAATGTCTATATTTTTGAATAAAGTTTTAGACATTCAATATGCATTCGTGGTGCACGGCTTTGATTGGTAGAGAGATACTTTAAAAGGACGCGGCCACTTCCTGGTAGCAGAACGTTTAAGCATAGCGTGCCGATACGGGAGAAGACAACATGTTGGTTTTAAGAGGCATACAAGAAGAAGGTTTGCTTGTTGGTTTAAGTAAAAGGTATGTGAGCTTAAAGGCTGTAGGTACGTGTTTCAAGAGTCGGCTTTTGATAAAGGAGTATAGTGGTATTTTAATAAGATTGCCGCGGTAGAGGGATATATATAATATATATTATGGTACTATATGATTTCAGGAGATGAAGGGAAGACACATGCGAAGAAGACTGGTAGTACCGTGAATACCAACAGCTTTAACAGAACATAAGGAGACAGAAGTGAAAGGAGTGTATTTGGCTACTTCGCTATTAGATGTGGTCAGCTAATGTTTTGGTATGGAGGGGGATTTAACTGACTCTAGAAAGTTAAGGTTACAAAATGTGAACTTGTTTGAATTGACAAAATTGTTTCACTTGTGTACTGTTTTAGGAGTTCCTGCTAGACGTGGGAAGGCACTTTAAGGAGTAGGGTTACAAGAAGAACTAGGGTGATTATTATAAATATGGTGATCGGGAGGTGCAATAATCAACTTCAACGTGATTAACTAATGCGTTCATGAATACATCCCTGAGGAAGTCTGCTACGGCGGACGAAACGAGATCGTCGTCGGGTGATTGAACATATAAATAGACATTTAATATTCCATGCGTTATATACTAAGAGGGAGTGCGCTGTATATTATGTGAAATGTTCATAAGATATTTGTCGACATATTAATCATGTTGGGGTATTTTATAAGTTAGAGAATGGTATGTGTGTGGAAAGTATGATTGGGGTAATGAATGAGTGAGCGGTTTTTATTAATTATTGTCTAGCTAGGAGTTCCTATGTATTAGAGGAGGATGATTTATATTGAATGTGTTTAATAAAAAAGATTTATTTGTAGAATATAGTACTGCGTACAGGACCTCTGATTGTATACTTTATCTTCGATATAGACGGAGGCACTGCACTATTTTAGTGTACCTGTAAACACTAATGAGGTCATACAAGAATTTATATATCCTGGGGCGGATGTTAACTCCAACTCTCGCACTCACAAGTCTCTTGCCACATGGCCGGGTTCATTTACTGGCAGGAGGGAGGCGGGGAGGGGGCCACGGTATTTTCTCCTCCAAAGCACTGAGTAGCACGGGTGAAACTGTTTCCTTTAACTGGGAGGTGTAAACCTCTTCTTTTTACTTTTGGATGTGAGTGCCAATAAACAATGCAGAAGACTATGGTTGAATGTCCAAAAATAAACTTTACTGTAGAAGTTCTGATATGAATAAATGGCACAGCTCACAACAGCTCTTTGCATAACAGATATAATACGGTTCTCAGTCTCTTCTCTATCTCTGCAAGGGTCTCTCTCTCTCTCTCTCTCTCTTTCTCTCTCTCTCTCTCTCTTTACCAGAGCAATGGAAAACACCCTCCAGGGTTTGGATAAAGAAGGTTCCCAAGTGGCCAGGGGTATCTTTGTTTGGGCAGAACTGCCTGCCCCCCAAAATGGTGAGGAAAATGATAACACAGTCTTTGCACAGAGTCCAAAATTCTCTCTTTCCCCAGGGTGAAGACTCCTGATGGGAGTCCTCAGAATATCTTAACTAGGTCTTACTCACAGTAGTTTCTCTCACTATTTCTATAGAACCCTCAAAGGAAAAGGGATCCCCAAAGGAACTCCACAGCTCTCTTGATGTTCCTCCTTCAGGGAAGGAAGGGAGTAGTAAAATATTCTGCCCAGATCATCCAAACTAACATCTTATTCCCCAAAACTAAGTCCAAACAGCAGAGTAACTTGCAGTGGGTCACAATCTTTGCCCCATCACAGATGAGGATGAAAAGGGGCAGGTCTTTCCTATCCTGCAAACCCCCCCCCCCCATCCCCCCAGAGGGAGACTCCCCCATAATCTTTCTCGAGGCCAAAAACCAGCGGTCTTGCAAGGCTTCTTACAACAAAAATGGAAAATCCTAAAAAGCAACTTGGAAGACAGAATTAACCATCCAAAGTGTGGTCTGGAAAGGCAGCTTCTCGACACTTTCCCCAGGACTGCAAGCAGATGGTGATTGAGTCTAGAGGTAAGCCCCAAAATCAGAACTAGGCAAAAGCTAGGGATGTGCATTTGTTTTGAACGAATGTGCAATCTGCAATGTATAGAACCCTATTTGTTGCATTTGTGGGGTGCGAAACGTATCGCAATCCCCCACAAATGCAACATATCACACGCTTCCATTCTTTTGGTTCGTGCCACAGGGTTTGAGAAATAGAAGGCCATGTGATAAAGTAGGGGCGGATTGGCCTATCGGGGGATCGGGCTTCCCCCGGTGGGCTGGACTAGGGGATCACATGGCCTTCTCTGCTCCGGAAAAAACAACAAAGGGACTACCTTACACCGTGGAAGATTTTATTAGAGATGCCCGACTCGAACTGAGTTTCGCCAACAAGGCTGCATCAGGGGCTTTATGTTGTAAACATACTCTCACCACAGTAAGAGTCAATATACCAATCTGTAAATTGGTTGTTGCAATAAAACTTTCAAACAGCGTTCTGTCCAAAAACAAATGTCACTGCAACTAGTTGCAGTGACATTTATTAGTTTATTGTTTATTAGAGATGCCCGACTCGAAACTCAGTTCGAGTCGGGCATCTCTAATAAAATCTTCCACGGTGTAAGGTAGTCCCTTTGTTGTTTTTTGCGTTGGCTACGTGGGACCGCCTTCCGATTTGTTTTATTGGACCTTCTCTGCTCCGGGCCATTGAGGGCGCTGTGCCGATGAAATGAAGAGACCAGGCTGTTTGGGCCGAAGAAAATAAGATGGCCGCTGCCAGCCGCCACTGGAGAAATGAAGACCGGCGCATTCAGCCACCGATGGAGAGCAGGCCAGCGGGGCCGAAGAAAACAAGACCGGCGCAGCCCGAGACTAGACCGAAGAAATGAAGATGGCCACTGCCAGCCGCTGCCAGAGATAAGCTGTTCAGCTGGGGGCCTTTGTGTGTATATGTATTTGAGATCGGAAGGGTGCTTCTGTGTGTATGTGTATTTTAGCCAAAAAAACATCCTTCAAAAATTGGAAGAAGGATCCATCTGAAGAAAATAGGATAAAACATAAGCATTGTCAAGTTAAGGGTAAAAAATTGATAAGACAGGCGAAGACAGAATTTGAAATGAAGTTGGCCATAGAGGCAAAAACTCATAATAAAAACTTTAAAAAATATATCCAAAGCAAGAAACCTGTGAGGGAGTCGGCTGGACCATTAGATGACCAAGGGGTTAAAGGGGCTCTTAGGGAAGATAAAGCCATTGCAGAAAGACTAAATGAATTCTTTGCTTGCGTGTTTACTAATGAGGATGTTGGGGAGATACCAGTTCCGGAGATGGTTTTCAGGGGTGATGAGTCAGACAAACTGAATGAAATCACTGTGAACCTGGAAGATGTAGTAGGCCAGATTGACAAACTAAAGAGTAGCAAATCACCTGAACCGGATGGTATGCATCCTAGGGTACTGAAGGAACTCAAAAATGAAATTTCTGATCTATTAGTTAAAATTTGTAACCTATCATTAAAATCAGCCATTGTACCTGAAGACTGGAGGGTGGCCAATGTAACCCTAATATTTAAAAAAGGCTCCAGGGGTGATCCGGGTAACTATAGACCAGTCAGCCTGACTTCAGTGCCGGGAAAAATAGTGGAAACTATTTTCAAGATCAAAATCGTAGAGCATATAGAAAGACATGATTTAATGGAACACAGTCAACATGGATTTACCCAAGGGAAGTCTTGCCTAACAAATCTGCTTCATTTTTTTTGAAGGGGTTAATAAACATGTGGATAAAGGTGAACTGGTAGATGAAGTGTATTTGGATTTTCAGAAGGCGTTTGACAAAGTCCCTCATGAGAGGCTTCTACGAAAACAAAAATGCATGGGATAGGAGGCTATGTCCTTTCGTGGATTACAAACTGGTTAAAAGATAGGAAACAGAGAGTAGGATTAAATGGTCAACTTTCTCAGTGGGAAAGGGTAAAAAGTGGAGTACCTCATGGATCTGTACTTGGGCCGGTGCTTTTCAATATATATATATATAAATGATCTGGAAAGGAATATAGCGAGTGAGGTTATCAAATTTGCAGTTGATACAAAATTATTCAGAGTAGTTATTAAATCACAAGCAGACTGTGATACATTACAGGAGGACCTTGCAAGACTGGAAGATTGGGCATCGAAATGGCAGATGAAATTTAATGTGGACAAGTTCAAGGTGTTGCATATAGGGAAAAATAACCTTTGCTATAGTTACACGTTGTTAGGTTCCATATTAGGAGCTACCACCCAGGAAAAAGATCTAGGATTCATAGTGGATAATACTTTAAAATTGTCGGCTCAGTGTGCTGCAGCAGTCAAAAAAGCAAACAGAATGTTAGGAATTATTAGGAAGGGAATGGTTAATAAAAAGGAAAATGTCATAATCTAAACTACCTTGAAGTTTCCAATAAGATCCTCCCCTGACTCACCAATCGTTTATATTTGTTTACTGCGTTCCTAGGCCTTTTTTCTTCCAGCAGTCTATGCCTCCAAGTTTACTATCCTTGTTGAATGTAACTTTGTTTTTCCTGTTTAAACTATTGTCTTTGGTTTAGTCCCCCAATTCGATGTAAACCGATCTGATATGGTCTTTTAACCAAGAAGGTCGGTATAGAAAAGTGTCAAATAAATAAATAAATAATGCCTCTATATCGCTCCATTGTGAGAACGCACCTTAAATACTGTGTACAATTCTGGTCGCCGTATCTCAAAAAAGTTATAGTTGCAATGGAGAAGGTACAGAGAAGGGCAACCAAAATGATAAAGGGGATGGAACAGCTCCCCTATGAGGAAAGGCTGAAGAGGTTAGGACTGTTCAGCTTGGAGAAGAAATGGCTGAAGGGCGATATGATAGAGGTCTTTAAGATCATGAGAGGTCTTGAATGAGTAGATGTGACTCAGTTATTTACACTTTCAAATAATAGAAGGACTAGGGGGCATTCCATGAAGTTAGCAAGTAGCACATTTAAGACTAATCGGAGAAAATTCTTTTTCACTCAACGCACAATAAAGCTCTGGAATTTGTTACCAGAGGATGTGGTTAGTGCAGTTAGTGTAGCTGGGTTCAAAAAAGGTTTGGATAAGCTCTTGAAGGAGAAGTCCATTAATGGCTATTAATCATAGGGAATAGCCACTGCTATTAATTGCATCAGTAGCATCGGATCTTCTTAGTGTTTGGGTAATTGCCAGGTTCTTGTGGCCTGGTTTGTAGGGATGTGCAGACCAAAAGTTTATGTTCATAAGTCCATAAGTTGAAAGGGGGGGTCAATTTCGGTCAATATGGACATATGGAGAATTCCATAAGTTGAGTCTATGTCCATACGTGCACCGATTCCCTAAATAAAAATTTAAACCCCTCACCCTCCTTAATCCCCCCCCAAGACTTACCAAAACTCCCTGGTGGTCTAGCGGGGAGTCAGGACGCCATTTCTGTACTCCTTTGCGAGGAGCACGTGACGTCGGCGTCACGTCGGAGTGACGCGGACGTCACGTGATTCCCCACGGGTTCGCTCCGGGACCCTCGTTGGACCCAAAAGGAACTTTTGGGTCCAACGAGGAGCTCCTCCCGAAGCGAACCAGCTTGGGGGGGTCAGGAGGCTCCGGGGGCCTCCTGACCCCCCCAAGCTGGCCAAAAGTTCCTTTTGGGTCCAACGAGGGTCCCGGAGCGAACCCGCGGGGAATCACGTGACATCCACGTCACTCCGACGTGACGCCGACATCACGTGCTCCTCGCAAAGGAGTTCAGAAATGGCATCCTGACTCCCCGCTAGACCACCAGGGAGTTTTGGTAAGTCTTGGGGGGGGATTAAGGAGGGTGAGGGGTTTAAATTTTTATTTAGGATCAACAATTGCGATTACCAACGTATTCAACATAGCTATGTTGAATAAGTTGGAAATCCGATCGTTTTCGCCTCATCACTTTTTTAAGTTAAAAAAAAAAAAAGTTGCGTTTTACCTATAAGTTCAAAACGAATGCACACCCCTACTGGTTTGGCCTCTGTTAGAAACAGGATGCTGGGTTTGATGGATCCTTGGTCTGACCCAGCATAGCAATTTCTTATGTTCTTATGAGAAAGGAATGGTGCTTCTGTTTGTGAGACAGGGAAGGTGCTTCATGTATGTGACATAGGGAGGGTGCTTCTGTATGTGAGTGGAGTATATGTGAGTCAGGGAGGGTGCTTGTGTGTGTCAATGTGTGTGTGCGAGAGAGAGATGGAACATGTTTTTGACTGGCTTGTGGCTGTGAGAGAGGGCATGTGTATGATTGAGCCTGTTTGTAAGTGAGATAGAACATGTGTGTGATTGAGAACTTGTGAGTAAGTGAAATAGAGAGAGCCTGTGTGTGATTGAAAGCCTGTGTGTAAGTAAGAGAGAGCGAGAGCATTGTGTGATTGAGAGAGACTTGCCAGAGAGGTGATGTGTGTATGTGTGGGAAAGACTGATCAGGGAGATGACTGGTGTGTGTGTGTGTGTGTGAGAGAGAGAGAGAGAGAGAGAGAGAGAGAGAGACTGGTTGGGGGAGATGATTGGTGTGTGCTATACAGAGTGTGTGTCTGGTGTGTATGTGTGAGAGACAGAAGAGACTGGTTGTAGTCCCTAAGGAAGAGGACAGTGAGGAAAGCTTCAGCAGCTACTGCTAGGGATGTGCAGAGGGACGCCATATGTTGCATTCGTGATTTGGATTCGTCGGGGAGCAGATACATTGCATTTGGCCGTATAGCGCCCCAATGCGTTAATACGGCGATTTCTTTTCGTGTCCCAGCTAAAATTAAAATTAACTACAACCCCTCACCCTCCTGACCCCCCCAAGACTTACCACAACTCCCTGGTGGTCCAGCGGGGAGTCCGAGAGCCATCCCCTGCACTCTCACACCCTCGGTGCTGGTTTCATCATGGCGCCAATAGCCTTTGTAACAGGGGCTACCGGTGCCATTGGTCAGCCCCTGTCACATGGCCATTGGTGCCATCTTGTGCTCCTACCATGTGACAGGAGCTGACCAATGGCACCGGTAGCCCCTGTGACATAATATGGGCAAAGGCTATCGACGCCATTTTGAGTACTGGCACCGGACGGCCGGAGTGCAGGAGGTCGCTCTGGGACCCCCGTTGGACCCCCAGGGACTTTTGGCCAGCTTGGGGGGGCCTCCTGACCACCACAAGACTTGCCAAAAGTCCACCGGGGGTCTGGCCCCAGTGTCACTATGTCACAGGGGCCGACCGTCGGTACCTGTGACATAGTAAGGGCAAAGGCGATCGGCGCCATTTTGAGTACTGGCATCGGAAGGCCGACGTGCAGGAGGTCGCTCCCGGTCCCCAGGTGGACTTTTGGCAAGTCTTGTGGGGATCAGGAGGCCCCCCCAAGCTGGCCAAAAGTCCCTGGGGGTCCAACGGGGGTCCCAGAGCGACCTCCTGCACTCCGGCCGTCCGGTGCCAGTACTCAAAATGGCGCCGATAGCCTTTGCCCATATTATGTCACAGGAGCTACCAGTGCAATTTTATTTATTTTATTTGATTGATTTTATTTGATTTATAATTATTGATTTTATTGATTTGTTTCACAAGGAATGGTGAAATGTTTGTTTTTCCATTGTTACACTGTATAGAGTCTGGCATGATGTGTTTTACAGTTCAATTTTTGTCTGCACAAATTTTATTTATACTTTATGTGGCTTTATTCTGTATTTGGTGAGGGTTTGTGTTCTGCATGCAAAGACTGAGATGAAGCATTCTTTTAACATGTGGTTTCTCTGTAGAGACCTATAGTAGCTTGGCCTGTTCTGTTTTCCTGATAGGAGGTGTATTGATATTTTAGATTCTGGTGTAATATTTGTGGTATTCTTTTTCATAAGTAGGGTTGTTATTCTTTGAGTGTTGGCAGATAGTACTGTGTTGATATGGGAGGACCATGCCGAAATATATCACAATAGGTATGATGCCATATGAATTCCAAGGTGCAAAGTTTTCTTGTTGGCATCACAAGAGTGCATGAAATTATCACAATAATGTATATATTAATTTTACCTCAGATTGTCACTTTTCATGTAAAATATGTGTTAAATGCATAATTTAAAATTGTGCATGGGGGTAGGGCACCAGGCTGTGTTTGCCTAGGGTGCCTAATACCCTTGCACTGGCCCCGTGCACAGCAGCAACGCTCCCACCCAGGCATAGTTCATCATGTTTCAGGTCCTAGTACGTGTGTTAGACTCCTTGGTCCGTGTTTCAAGATGAGTCGGGTAGACAGTACGGCCTGGTTGACAGTCGCGCCACATGCTGAGTCTTGTCTTGCCTCCTTGTCTTTCCCCTATCAACACCACAGCGATCTGACTACCTCCGCTCTGCCAGCCTGTCTTGCCCCTATCAAAACCACAGCTGACTACCTCAGCTCTGACAACCTGTCTTGTCCCTATCAAAACCACAGGGACCAGACTACCTCTGCTCTGCCAGCCTGTCTTGCCCCTATCAACTTTCTGCCACTCTGCCTTGCTGCCATATACCAGCTGACTCACTCAACTCCCTGTGGTGTTCTTGCCACTATCATGGTTCATCAGTGTGTTGGTGCTAGTCTTTCTGCTTGCTATGTTCCCCCTTCATTGTGCTGTAGGATGTTGATGCCCCTTGTCTTGCCACTTTGCCTGTTGTGCTGCCTTCGAGGGTTCATGCATCTGTTATCAGTGCTCTCTTTTGAAGCTGTGGTGTGTTTTTGACACTCTCGCTGCTGCTTTTCACCTCTGTTAAAGCACTCTTGCCACTCTTGGTACCCCTTTGCCCCTTTACAGTGCCTTAGGCTATTCATGCCACTTTGGTGCCACTTTGCCACAGTCTAAGTACCTAGGAGCTCTTTTCTTGTTCTGATGATTGCTCCCCAGAAGTTTCATCAGAATTGATGAGAAAACCCCAATTCTGCAGCCAAAAATAGGCTGCAAATACTTCCCCCATTGACAATAATGGGAAACGAATCAAACAAATCCGGATTTTTCCCAGAAAAACTAATGCAATGAATTTGGGTCCTGGCAAACCGAATAAGAATCAAAATGAATTTTTTCCTTCTGCACATCCCTAGCAAAAGCTCTTGCACTTTCTCTGATTCCAAAGATCAAGCTACACTGCCCCACTCTCTATGAGAGAGCTGTATGTATTGCCTCACAAGGGGATGGCCATCCCAACACCCTCAAAGTAAGAGTGCTTCCCTAATTACTAACCTGTCTTTCCTAGCTTCTGAAGTTAACTAGGGTCTTTACCCATAGGATCATTACACCAATATGGCAAATTTTATGTTCTCATGTTCTTATGTATCTATGTCTTTTACTTGCAGTATATTTACTTCTGCTCAATATCTGGTGTAAGTGATCATCAACATTGTTAAAGTGAATAAATTACTGGGTTGAGGGTCTGGGTGCAATGGATGGACTTCAGGCTGAAAGCTAATATGGTCTTTATGAGCTGCAGATGAATTGAGCAAACTGGTAAACTAATTGGTAAAGCTGGTTATTTTATTGCCACTTGCATGTTTATAAAATACCCTGACTTATGCATGTAAAGGGCCCACTTACAGGGGGGGTAAAAGCATGAAATGAATGTGATTAAAATCTGTACACGTCTCCTTTTAAAATTGGAAGTACAAATATGTGGATATATGATTTGAGCACACTTATCTGGCTAATTTCCATCTTATTTGTAAAGTAATACCTTTTCTGCTACTTAGATGGACAATTTGAACATATTTGTAGAAATTGCGGCACTTCTCCAGCTATATTCTGATTTATCCAGCTAAGTAGCAGCAGGTCTACACAGTCAGATAAATCTAAAAAGCGCTACTTGTCTAGGTAGTGTTTTTCAGACTTATCCTAGCTGCTACCTAGCTGGATAAATCAGCATTTATCCAGATAAATCCGAACTTGTGCGGCTTGTGGTTTTTTACATATGCGGGCATTTGTGAACGAATGTGTACTTGTATTTTATATCCTGCGCATATTCTTTCTGTGCAGCTTATAAAAAGCTGTAGGAACTTTGTGTGTACCCATATGCATGTGTATATGGGCACGTGCAATAAGTTTTGAAAGTTATCCTCCCTCGTGGCAGTGAACATGATAGAAAAGAGGAGTTTTTGTGCTTCCACACGAAAGATCATTTCATTAATCAGAACTGAGCTTGAGGATAGCTATGATGTTCTATCCAGTTGGAAACTCATTCCCATTTCCCCAAGCTTTTCTTTTCCATCTTTTTATAGTTTGCATTGTGCAGTTTGCATACGCGAAATGTATACTGTCCTAGAAAGGACAGAGAATGAAACTTCAAATGTGTGGAATGAATACATATATATTTTGTATTTGATTTTGATTTTTATTCAGCTTTTCAGGCACTTTCAAAGTGCAGATTACATTCAGTTACTGTATGGATTTCCCTATTCCCAAGGGGCTTACAATCTAAGAAATTAATTTTCAAACTGGCACGCGGGCGCACATCAGCCTGCAGCCAGGGATGCGACCATTTTATAACATACACACGCATATGTGCACATGTGCGCCAAATTTTAAGTGTGCACGGAAATCCCACTTCTACTGCGCAAGTCAGGGATGTTAAAAGGGGCGTGCGCCAACGCCATTGCCAGTTAAACCAGTTCATCCCCAGTTTGCCCAGTTATGGGGTAGATCCTCCAAACCCCCCCCCCCAGTTTAACAGTCTTCACTCCCCACGTTAGCCCTAACCCTTAATACCCCACAGATCCGCCTATTTTTCTTTATGTTATAACTTACACCTCTTCCATAGCAGAAGTAAACTTATACAGAAGGGGATCTGTGCGCATGCCCAGCCGTGTAAATATCTACGCAAATATCTCTGGTTTATACCCTGAAAGGCCCGTGCCACGCCCAGACCATGCCCACGCCCCACATCTTTTTGAAACATTTGGAGATGTGCACGCTGCGGGAGATCCACGCATATCTGGGCAGCTTTTATAATCTGCTCGGCACGCGCAAGCCCGACTTATTCGCGCATCGCCTAATTAACGCGGGCGCCGGACCTTTAAAATTCACCTTTAAGTTTGTACCTGAGGGTAAAGTGACTTGCCCAAGGTCACAGGGAGCAGCAGCGGGATTTAAAGCCTGCTACTTCCTGGCTCATCGCAACAGCTCTAACCATAAAGTCATTTGTGAAGGGACTGGTCCTCTTTCATGCACAGGATCACTGATAAAGATGGGAATACAATGCAAAGTTGAAATATGCAAGAGACCCATTTTATATATATTTTTTTAACTTCCTTAACTCTTTTTAACATACTATACTTCTTTCATCCTTCCAGCAATGATGGATATTTATTTTTAGTTATCATTTTCATATAATTCCTATGAAAATGGGATGCATAAATGCTCTTGGTCATGTTTAAAGAGGACAGAATGATGAGTGAAATGTGGAAAAGTTTTTTTTAGCTTATTGGCCATAAAAACTGAAAGTGCTTCTTCTGCCAATCCATGATGTAACCCTCAGGAGAGTACCTGTCAGCTTACAACTCAGGAAATGGCAAATTTGCATATTGTAATGAAGCTTACAATTCCGTGTGAGGGGCATACTAGAAACTCATTCAATAGGAGTTTACGCAAGCATTGCATAATATGAAAGGCCCATGAGTCACATTTTATTAATGTAGGATCTAATTATTTGTAGTCTCCATTGTTGGTGAATATTTTCCTGCAGGGAATTTTTCAAAGTCCTGTTTTTGAGTAAATCAAGACCACTGTGTGCATGAAGAGGCATCAATTACCATAAACATCTGCCATTACCCTTATGCAGCATTAAATCATAGTTCAGACAATTGACTGCTCATTAATTTTAATTTCTCCCAGAGGTCAGCTCTACTGATAATAAATTTCAAAGATAAGACTGTCAAAATTATATTGCATAACAAAATGCAGTGCAAGGATTGTATAATTATATATTAAAGGAGCAGAACCAAGAGAATTGCACAAAATATCAGCTTATCTAGTTTATAGTCTTATTGCACAGGTGTAGAAAATCCAAAGAAAAGTATTCAAAAACTCGTTCATTATATCAAAATGAGTGGAGAAATCACTTCCAAAATGTTATACTCATAGTCCTTGTGAGACTTTGCATTTCAATTTTGCATTACACAAGTAATAATAATTTGTTGGGTATTTTTTTAAAGAACACTTCCCTTTCAAAAATCAGAATATACACCCTTTTCATGCAACAAAAAATCTTTGAAAGCCAAAAATAATACATTCCAGCATTCAATCACATATGTGCAGAGATTCACCATGGTCTGTATGATTCATCATTTCTTCTGCAAAGAAACATAGAGGTCACGGCAGGAAAGGACCAATGGTCCATCCAGTCTGCCCAGCAAATTTCCCATGGTAGTATCTGCCCCCATGTATCAGTCGGTGCTGCTTGACGTGCTTTGCTTATGCCTTTGGCCATAGAAGCAGTCCTGTGTTTTTTCCTTAATGTCTGCATCAAGTCCCCAGACTGTAAAAAAAAGTCATGGCTCATGTTGGTTGTCTCTGAATCCAAATTCCTCTTTCCTTTAACCCCCGACCCCACACACCCTTCCTTCGAAGCAGAGAGTGTTGTTGCATAGGGATGTGAATCGTGTCCTCGATCGTCTTAACGATCGATTTCGGCTGGGAGGGGGAGGGAATCGTATTGTTGCCGTTTGGGGGGGTAAAATATCGTGAAAAATCGTGAAAAATCGTGAAAAATCTAAAAATCTAAAAATCGCAAAACCGGCACATTAAAACCCCCTAAAACCCACCCCCGACCCTTTAAATTAAATCCCCCACCCTCCCGAACCCCCCCCCAAATGAGTTAAATAACCTGCGGGTCCAGCGGCGGTCCGGAACGGCAGCGGTCCGGAACGGGCTCCTGCTCCTGAATCTTGTTGTCTTCAGCCGGCGCCATTTTCCAAAATGGCGCCGAAAAATGGCGGCGGCCATAGACAAACACGATTGGACGGCAGGAGGTCCTTCCGGACCCCCGCTGGACTTTTGGCAAGTCTCGTGGGGGTCAGGAGGCCCCCCACAAGCTGGCCAAAAGTTCCTGGAGGTCCAGCGGGGGTCAGGGAGCGATTTCCCGCCGCGAATCGTTTTCGTATGGAAAATGGCGCCGGCAGGAGATCGACTGCAGGAGGTCGTTCAGCGAGGGTTCCGGCGCCTCGCTGACCCCCACGAGACTTGCCAAAAGTCCAGCGGGGGTCCGGAAGGACCTCCTGCCGTCCAATCGTGTTCGTCTATGGCCGCCGCCATTTTTCGGCGCCATTTTGGAAAATGGCACCGGCTGAAGACAACAAGATTCAGGAGCAGGAGCCCGTTCCAGACCGCTGCCGTTCCGGACCGCCGCTGGACCCGCAGGTTATTTAACTCATTTGGGGGGGGTTCGGGAGGGTGGGGGATTTAATTTAAAGGGTCGGGGGTGGGTTTTAGGGGGTTTTAGTGTGCCGGCTCACGATTCTAACGATTTATAACGATAAATCGTTAGAATCTCTATTGTATTGTGTTCCATAACGGTTTAAGACGATATTAAAATTATCGGACGATAATTTTAATCGTCCTAAAACGATTCACATCCCTATTGTTGCAGTTGCATCAAAATCATCAAGGCTTATTGGTTAGGGGTAGTAATCCCATGCTTTCTGTTAAGGGCAGTAACCGCTGCTCTGTTCAGGTTACCCCCAAGCTTATCAGTTCCCTGGATTGTAAAAGTCAGGGCCTTCATTAGTTGCTGTCTGAATCCAAGTCCCCTTTTCTCCTGCTCTTGAAGCAGAGAGCAATGTTGGAGTTGCATCAAAAGTATCAAGGCTTATTGATTAAGGGTAGTAACCACTAGAGATGTGAATCGGAACCGGAATCGGTTCCGGTTTCGGATTCGTGGACTATAGGGAAATTATTTTTCCCGCGGTCCAATCGTTGTTTTATTTTTTATCGGCTGCACCTAGCCGATAACCCCAAAACACAGCCGGACCCTTTAAAATTAGTTCTTTAGTATCCCCCCACCCTCCGGACCCCTCCAAACCCCCAAATTTTTTAAGTACCTGGTGATCCAGTGGGGGTCCCAGAAGCGTTTTCCCACTCTCGGGCCGTCGGCTGCCAGTAAACAAAATGGCGCCAATGGCCCTTTGCCCTTAACATGTGACAGGGTATCCATGCCATTTTTAAAGATGGCGCGGGCCATCCAGTGTTCCTACCATGTGACAGGGGCCGGCCAATGGCACGGATACTCTGTCACATGCTAAGGGCATAGGGCCATCGGTGCCATTTTGTTTACTGGCAGCCGACGGCCCGAGAGTAGGAGAACGCTCCCTGGACCCCCACTGGACCACCAGGTACTTAAACATTTTTTTGGGGGGTTGGAGGGGTCCAGAGGGTGGGGGGATACTAAAGAATTAATTTTAAAGGGTCGGGCTGTGTTTTGGGGTTACTTTTAAGTGCCCTTTCTTCCCACCTCCTCCCATAACAATAAGAGAACCCACAAAATTAATCGTGGGGTTTCCTATCGCTATCGGGGACCCCCCGATATTTGGCGAGATTGAAAATATCGTCCGATATTTTCAATCGTCAGATAAACGATTCACGTCCCTAGTAACCACCGCATCAGTAAGTTACCCCCATTCATGCTTTCTTCGTTTCCTTTAGGACTTGGCCAGAGAAGAAGTCTTGTGCTTTTTCCTTATGTTTGAGTATCAGTATCCCAAACCATGGAAGTCAGGACCCTTGGTTGCCTTCTGAATCCAATCCCCCTTTTCCCCTGCTGTCTAAGTGGGGAACAGTGTTGCAGTTGCATTAAAAGCATATTGGATAAGGGTAGTAAACACCTTGCCTTCTGCTATGGATAGTAACCGCCGTAACAGCAAGACAGCCCTGCATGCTTATCTCATTTTTGTCCTCTAGCCTTTAGAGATCCAGTGTTAATCCCATGCCCCTTTCAACTCTTTGACTATTTTCTTCTTCACTACCACCCACCTCCGGTGGGGCATTCCAGGCTTCCACCATCCTCTCCATGAAGAAGTATTTCCTGACATTGGTTCTGAGATGTCTCCCACTGGAGTTTCATTTTTTTGACCCCTAGTTCTATTCTTTTCTTTCCAATGGAAAAGGCTTGATGTTAGGGCTGGTGTAACCATTAGGCAGGACTCGGTTACCAGGGTATGTGAGAGCACCATTTTCAAAATGTGAAAGGGAGAGGATGATGAGAGAGAGAGAGAGAGAGAGAGAGAACACTATAAAAGGGAGAACAAAACTATATATTTCTACCACTGGCAGTCAGCACTTTCAGCTCAGGATGGGGGGACGGGGGGAGGTGTTACATTGGTCTGCCTTGGGTGCACTGGCCCTGTTCAAAGTCCATATATCATTGAAACCTTTTAGATATCTGATGGTCTGTATCATATCTCCCCTGCACTGCCTCTCTTCCAGGGTATACATATTCAGAACCTTCAGCCTCTCCTCGTAGGTCTTCCAATACAGACCTCACACCATTTTTGTTGCCCTTCTCTGGAATAATCCCATCCTGTCTCTAACCTTTTTGAGATATGGGCTCCAGAACTGAACACAATACTCCAGGTGAGACCTCCAAGGACCTGTACAAGGGCATTACCACCTCTGTTTTCTTACTGATTATTCCTCTCTCTATGCAGCTCAGCATTCTTCTGGTTTTAGCTATTGCCTTATCACACTGCTTCACCATCTTCAAATCAACAGACACTATCACCCCAAGATCCCTCTCTTGGTCTAAACACATCAATCTTTCACCACCACCCCCCCCTCCCCCCATCACATACAACTCATTTGGATTAGTGCATTCCAGATGCATGACTCTACACTTCTTGACATTGAATCCTAGTTGCTAAATCCCCGTCCACTCGTCAAGCTTTCTTAAATCACTTTTCATTCTCTTTACACTCCTTCAGGCATGTCCACTCTGTTGCAGATCTTTAGTATCATATGCAAATAGGCATTCTTTGCCTTCCAACCATTCCACAATGTCGCTCATAATGATATTGAACAGAAACTGTCCTAACACCAATCCCTGTGGCACTCCTCTTAACACGTCTCCCTCTTCTTAGTAAGTCCATTACTTGCTATCTCCTATCAGTCAAGCAGTTTGTACTCCATGCCACCACCTTGGCACTCACTCCCAAGCTTCTCATTTTATTCACAAGCCTCCTATATGGAGCCGTATCAAAACTTTTCCTGAATTCCAAGTAGATCACATTGAGCGCTATTCCTCGATCCAGTGTTCTAATCACCCAATCAAAAAGATCAATCAGATTTGTCTGACAGGACCTTCCCCTGGTGAATCTATGCTGCCTCAGGTCCAGCATCCCACTAGATTATAGATAGTTCATTATCCTTTCCTTCAGAGGCACCTCCATTAATTTTCTCACCACCAATGTGAGGCTAACCAGCCTGTAGTTTCCAGCCTCCTCCCTGCTACCACTCTTGTGAGGTGGGACCACCCCCTGCTCTTCTCCAATCTTGCAGCACCACTCCCATCTCCAGGGATCTATTGAATAGGTCCTTTAGCAGACCCACTAGCACATCGCTGAGCTCCTCCAGTATCCTAGGATGTACCTCATCCGGCCCCATGGCCTTGTCCACTTTCAGTTTGCTTAGCTCTTCCCATACATTCTGTTCCATAAACAGAGTTTCATCTACCCCATCCCCATCTACGATCTTGTCAACCAGCAACGGACCTTCTCCAGGGTCTTCCTTAGTGAACACCGAACTGAAATGTTTATTTAATATTTCTGCCATTTCTTCGTTTCTTTCCATATATTGTTCCTCAACACCATTCAATTTTACTATGCCACTTTGGACTTTCCTTCTTTCTCTGATATATTTGAAAAATGTTTTATTACCTCACTTTACCTTTTTAGCAATCCTTTCTTCCACTTGACCTTTTGCTTTCCTGATTTCTTTCTCTGTCTCCCTCAGTTTCACCAGGTATTCTTCTCTGTGTTCCTCTTTTTGTGATCCTTTATACTTCTTGAATGCTGTTCATTTTGCCTTTACTTAATCAGCCCTTAGAGAATCAGATCAGTTTCTTTTTCCTCTTACTTTTGTTTACTTTTCTAACTTATAGATTTGTTGCCTTTGAAATAGCTCCTTTCAATTTGGCCTATTGTAGTCCCACCTCACCTATTTTCTCACAGTCTTCCAAATCTTCCTCTAGGAATATTCCCATTTTGACCAATTCTGTATTTGTGAAATTCAAAACTTGGGTTTTTGTTTGTCTTCTTTGTATCCTGTTTCCGATATCAAACCAAACTATCTGATGATCACTGGTGCTCAGGTAGTGATATACTCGGATATTTGAGACATTATCCCCACTTGTGAGTACCAGGTCAAGTATTACACCCTCCCTCATAGGTTTCATTACCATTGTTTTAACAGAGCCCCTTGAAAAGCACCAACTATCTCTCTACTTCTTGTATATTCTGCAGAAGGATACTCCAATCCATATCCAGCAGATTAAAATCTCCAACTAGCAACATTTCTCCCTTCTTTCTCACCTTTTGGTTGTCTTCAACCAGATCTCTGTCCAGTTCTTCTGTTTGAGACAGAGGCCTATAGACATCCCATAATGTGTATTCTCTACCCCACATCCCTTGCATTTCAGGTGCTTGGAATCTGTTTCTGACATAAAGATCTATTCCTCCACCTTTTCTGTTCTCTCTATCCTTCCTAAATAAGTTATAGCCAGGAATGGCCATATCCCAGTCATGACAGCGAATCATGTGTCTATAACATTAACAATATCCAAATCTGCTTCCACCATTAGAGACTGCAGGTCTGGGATTTTATTGCCCAGACTATGGGAATTTGTGCTCATAACTTTCCAGCTTCTCTCCTTGGCCATCTTTTCTGCCCTATTCAGCTGATTTTTGTTAATTTCTTCACCCACTTCTTGGATATGTTGGGGGTGACATTTCAGTTTCCTTTTTCCATCCTTATCCTCTAGTTTAAATGCTTTATGGTTATATGATTTCGTTTTTTTTCACTTAGAATCATTTTTCCTGCCACAGATAAGCCCTCTGTGACATAGAGCCTCTTACTGTTCCATACATGGCCCCAGCCCCAAATAAATCAAATACTTTCTTCCTTACACCAGGTTGTGCCTAATCTGCTTCCCCAGAGTCTGGAATTCTCTCTGTATAGCTTGAATGTTGATTTTAGCAAGGTCATTGGTTCCAAGATGATAAAGTCAACTTCAGAGTCCTTTCTTTCTTCATTGATTCCATGATTATCTGATTAGCATTTCTACTAGCAGAGGATCCTGGAAGGCATTCAACTGTAGTCTTCCCCTTGAAAAGAGTTCCCAAATTAGTGCCTCTGATGACTAAGTCTCCAAGCACAATGAACATCTTCTTACGGATTTTGGTTGTGTAATGGAATTTCTGTGCACACTGGGTTTCTTCTTTCCTTTTCAATCCCACATCAGTCTCCATTGCTAGAGCTTCTTCATTTTCCAATACAGAGAAGGCATTTTGTACTTGTGTCACTGGAGAGAGTGGGTGTCTCTACATCATATGTCTTATCCTACCAGAACCTACTGTAATCAATTTATTCTTGGGTTTCTGTATGCTCTGTACAAGTAAAGGAAGTCATCTAGGCTGCACTATTGTGATGAATGGGTGTCTTTGGGTCACAAATCTTATCCAACCTGAGCCAACTGTGAGCCCTTTGTTTCTGGGTTTCTGAATCTTCTGTGGTGGTGGTGGTATGTGTGTGGGGAGGTGAGGAGATTCCTGAATGCTGAAGAGTAGCTGAAGCTTCCTTAGAGGTTGCTAATTCCTATTTTATTGTAGCTAATTCAGCTTTAAGGTGAGATAACTCTTTTCTTTTGTGTAACTGGACTAAATGTGCAGGGGCGGGGGATGGGATAACTCCATTTTCATTGAGGAGAGTTGTAAACAAAAGAAGCAAGCCCTGAGCTTCCATATGGTTTGCTTCAAGATAAAGGTTCCACAGTCAGGAAATAAAAAGAAGCATGCCAGTGCAGTAATTCTTAAACCAAAAAGGCTCCTCCTCAGCAATTATAATACATAATCCCTGGTGGGAGATGCTATAGCAGATTTAAAATGCTATGCATTGGTCAGAGATGATATCAGCACTAAAGGAATATGCATAAGTAGTAAATTAAAAGAATCATAATAGGGGAAAACTTGAACAAAATCATCTGTGTTGTGAGAAAATATACAAATGAACTGTTCTTACTATAAAGTTCTAGAATAAATAAAATTAATGTATTGAAATCTGTGGCATAGGAACATCTATAAAGTGTCATTTTCAAAATTGTGGATCACTCTACACATACACTCATAAAAGTGCTGATGCTACCAGGAATACACAGAGACAAACAAGAATGCACAGTGCTGCCAGGAACACACAGCTAGCTCCATTTGGCCTCTGGCCAATGGACCAGGTAGGCTTGGAACAGTAATTAGCAGTTCACTGTGCAGGGAGGGGGGGGGGGCTTGGTTATTTTTGGCAGCTAGGGATGGGCCATCATGGTGTTAACATCATGTGATGTGCCCAAGTTACACAAGTGATGTCAACTGGCACAATGGCCAATGCTTGGGTCTGGATTGGACCATTTAAAAAGGGGAGGGCACAAGAAGGGCAAGAGAGGAATAAAATGAGCATTTTCTTTCTCATCTGCCTTCTTTGCTACTTGATCACCAGCCACTGAGGCATTTTGTTAAGATATTCGCAGTGGTTTGGTCGACATGAGAGGCCCAAATTCAGTGCAATTGCGGCTTAGTCAGGTGAATGTTCCTTGTGTTCCTCCTGATTGTGTGACCAATCTATTTATTTAAAAAAATAATTGATAATTGCTCTTGACTGAGCTTTATATAGTGTATATATTTATGAAAACTACATCAATTTTGTGAGCTGAGAAACTAGGCAACCATGCCCCGAGGTCTTAACCAGTTACAACAGCTCACTATGTGATATGTCGGGAGCGGGAAGGCACCAGGCAGATAACCCAGCTGACAGGTAGAGTATGTTTCATTGATCATGAGCTGATATTGCCAACCCTAGTCCCCTTGATAAGACAGGCACGGGGGGGGGAGTGAGCTAGAGGCTTCAGCGAGGAGGTAGGGCTGGATGTCAGGTAATCCTGGTGTGGGGGTATACACGTAGGCCTGATAATGAATTTGGAGATGAGCATGAAAGGCAGGCAATGATCAATGGTAAAAGTTATGGGTACTTTTGTTCTTGTAGTCCTTTCCATTCTGAATTTTCAAAAGGAAGTTCCACGGAACTGCAAAGTTCCAAAACTCCAAACTACTTAGACTGTTTAAAACATGGCCCATAAACCATATGAGTATTTTTTTTAAACTCCTTTTGATATGCCTCCCATTTAGGGAAGCTTTTTGAATTTTTTTTCTTTTGGGTGCAACACTTTTGTACATTATTTTTCTTTTTCTTTGGTGTTCTAGTCTCCTTGTTTGTGTACTCTTTATAGCTCTGTTGCTCCTGTTCATATTTCAAGGTTTTTTTGTTCAACTATATCCTATTTCTTTCTTTTTAATCTCTAATTGCGGCCATATTGTCTTCTTTTCCTTTCTTCCTTCCCTGAGTACTCTCTGCTTCGTTCATGCTTTGCTTTTGTCAGTAAGAGATCTGCATGTGCACGGAGCTCTGATAAGAATCAATTTGTTGAGCTTCACAATGGTAGATATGATTAATTAGGAGATTTCAACAGTTTTTTAAGTGCTCACGTTTTCCTGGGAAATGAATGAAAAAGGTCAATCTTCATGAATTATTTAAAACAATGCTAGCGCTTCTGTTTTAAATAATGATATTTATGATGCATCCATACCCTTTTCAAGGCCCCAGAAATGTGCAGGCATATCAATTCTATTGTAGTATCCTCGCTAACACTAGCAACACGGTATGCAATGTGCTACTTGTTCTACCTCTTCATTGCAATGGGGCACATGATCCTGAAGTTCCCACTCATGAGGCTAAAGGAATAAATTTCCACTTGCGCTGCTTTGAAAAGAATGTTATCTTCTATAGGGGGTAAGTTTTAAGCAACTACATGCATCGGCATGTGTGCATGTACATGGCCACACGTAGATCTATGATACTTTTTTATAACCTGCATGATTCGCATATGCGCGGGTTATAAAATGTGCTTATTTTTATCCCAGAAACATGTATGCTTATTTGAAAATACATGCAATACACTGAAAGTGAGCACTTCAATGCACTGAACCCATGTACTTTTCCTACCTATTTAAAAAAAAATATATGCATATATTTTGTGCACAGACATAAGGTAGAACTTACAAGTGTAAAACCCAAATTACATGTGTAAATTGTCATATTTAAAACATGTGCATGCAATTGAAATTTAATTAGTTTACCAATTAGTCCACCAGTTTGCCTAGTCCTTCTCCAGGTCATCAAGAGCCTCTTGGTTCTTCAGCCTGAACGCCCCCTATTCGCACACACCTCCCACCCTGTGAATACTACACTAGAAACAAGCCTGATATTAATTATGCAAGATAATCATCAGGTGTAAAATTATGTAAGTTGCCAAATATACATACGCATCTGTTAAAATAGCAACTTACACGTGTTAAGCATTGACCCTATCATAGTACACCCTAGTCCGCCCCTTTTCTATGTGCATATATGTGCGCATGAAGCACACAGTATTCTGCACTTTTGACTTTTATAAAATAGCGATTATGCAAGTACAGGCTACTTACGCACATATATGCTAATTTTTATGCTTAGAACTCTTTCAAAATTAGATCCATTATGAATAGGTAGCTGAAACAGACTTCAGATGTACTGTGCAGTATCAGTTTTCAATTATTGCCCAAAGTTAAGTATTTTGGCCTTCAGTCAATATGTCCTTATTCATGGTCATGCTTATGGGTGAAAGATCTTACAGATTAATTTTAAACCAAGCTTGCGTGCCCCCATACACATCCATATTGGAGCGTGAGAGGAGATATGCTGGAATTTGTAATCATGCATGCACTTGCACGTGTATCATTTAAAATACAACTACCGTGCGTTAGTATGCCATTAATATTAAGAGCTTACTCGAACAAAACTACTTCGTGTATCTTCCATATGACTTTGCTGGCTTTACTGTGCATATGTAAGTGGATTTTAAAATAAGCTTCCAAGAGGGACATTCCCAGTTTTTCCAATTAGTCTAGCAGTTTGCCCAATCTATCTCGAGGTCATCCATATCCCTTCTGGTTCATCATCCTGCATGCCCCCCAGCTGACTCAGAATGCTTATCCTGTCTTCTAAGCCCTGAAACGCAAGATCTGCAGAATTTTTCCTTATCAGGAGCAGAAGTAAAATTATGCAGCTAAGAAGCTGCTGCCCACTGCAACCTTCAGTTTCAAAATAGGGAGTTATGTGCATAACAGTTGACTCTGTCCCATTTCCAACCCCTTTTTTTTTGCTTGCACATAAATCAAGACATAAATCAAGTTGCTCAAGCCCTAAAATACCTTTATGTGGCCATTTTAGCGTGAGCAACACTTTTTAAAATTGACCCCTTAGTAAATCAGGGCTTACGTGGTTTCTTTTTTATATGCCAGAGCACAATGTTCATGAAGCTCAAGTGACAAGTAGAGCTCATAATTACTGACATGTTTCTTGCTCTACTAGTTACACAAATCAAAAATGCATTAAAAAAAAATAAAATAAAGATATTGTAAGGAAAAAAAAAAAGGTTTTCCTTCAGCAAATTGCATTTGTAAATAGGGAGGCAATTCAGGCCACTCCTATGCCTTTCTCCATCTTCTAGAATGCCTCTTACCACTGCGAATAAATGTACAAGCACCAGGATCCTGCATGTATACTTTTACTGATATATCATGTGTTCTTGTTCTAGTACTTTTATTCCACTGAAAATTGTTTTCTTCTTGTAGATTACTTATACTTTTAACTTGCCCAGAAATTTTCATTTAAAGGACAATGACAACTCATAGTCTCCCACCCATCTCATGCCCCTCACCCATCCATCCCACTGCAAAAATGCTAGGGCCAGGATCCCCCCCCCCCCCCCCACAGACACCATTTACCCACTCCGAGGGGGATCCACAGACGAGGACCTTAGTCTAGGCCCTACTCAAGGCCCAGGCTTAGAAGTCTGGCCCTGATGCCTGGGCCTCAACCTGGGCTCAAGACTGACATTGTGCCTCAAGTCCCGATGCAAGGGCTTCTACCCAGACGCAGGCCCAAAGCTGAGGCCCGGTCTAGAGGTCTGATTCCAAAACCTGGGCCTCAAACTAGGCCAAGGCCTGGACCCAGGGCAAAAGCCGTGGTCCAGCAAGGAGTCCAGGTCCCGCGCGGGTGCTTCAGCCCAGACCCAGGCCAAACAGCCGAGAATCAGGCTCAGGCCTGGAACCCAAGCCTAGGAGCTACTCTTTAGTGACTTTCTTTGGCTCTTCTATGCCAACTGATGCCCTCTGCTGGGGTTTTGCCAGCGTGGGGTACTATTTTGATGTACTGCAACTAACTCTAGTGCAACAAACCCAGCGGACGCTGACAGTTGGTAAAAAAGAGCCAAAGAAGAAAGATGCTGAAGTGGAGCTCTAAGGCTTGAGTTCCAGGCCTGGGTCTGACCCTGGACCGAGGCCCAAGGGTCGGGACCTGGCCTCTATGTCTGGGTCCAGGATGAGGCCTAGGTGTCGGAACCCAGCTTCCAGGCCAGCCTCCTGTGACAGGCTTGGGTCGAGGTCAAGGCCTCAATGTCGGGTCCAGGCCAGGATGCAGTGACAAATTTGGTAAGTTTAGGGGGGAGTCATCTGTAAATGTCCTAGGCCTGGGCCTTTGCTTCGGTCTCGACCTAGGCCCAGCTTCGAGACAGGGCCTAGGCTGAGACCCCGGCGTTGCACTTGGATGTAGGCTATGGACCCTTTGACAGGCTGTGGCTTATGCCTAGGTGAGGCCCAGGCTTTGGGCCTTGGCCGTACCAGAAAATTTTTTTGATTAATAGATTTTCAAATCAAAATGAAATTCCAATGAAATTTCATCATAATTTAACTCGTTCCATTTCGAAAACAATCTGAAACAAAATAGGAAGTTTTGTCTCATTTCCTATGTCGTTTCTCCTGAATGCCCATCCCTACTGTTGATATTTGTAGTTTGAGAGGGAAGGAGCTAAAGAGTGTGCTGGAAGGTTGCCGGCTTATTTTTATTTCATAGGAGGGAGAGAGGGAATCATCCCCGCATCAGAATTGTTTTTACTTGACAAGAGATAGAGTGGAATTGGGAATAGGCATTCCTGACTTGGTGTTCTATTTTTTGTTCCCATTTAAGCTGCTAGGTTGGTGCATATTTTTAACACTCATCAGCTAAAATTAGCTGAGGGAACCCAATGGGACTAAATCTAGACAGCTGAAATCTGACAAGCTACATTTAGGGATTTTTTCAGCTCATCGGGTTTTTGAATGTCTACCTCTATGCCTTTTTTTAAACTGGTGCCTAACACAGCTTGCTAGCGCTGACTAAAGTGGTCATTTACAAAGCTACAGTAATGTGTTAACACATGTAAACAGCATATACTGTGTGTTAAATGTGCTTTCTACAACTAAACAAACCCAGTGCAAAACCAAGATGTTTATGAGCTGTTCTGCATGAATATGCATGCAGATAAGCTTATATGCATGCAGATAAGCGATTCTTCTCACCTTCTTGTCTGCCGGGGCTCGCGCGGTCGGCGCAGCCTATTTGGGGCAAGAGCCCACTCACCCCCGAGCTGTGAGCCGTGCAGTAATCGAGGGAAGGAACGCGCAGAATGAACAAAGAAAAAAGAAAAACACCACGCGGTGAGTCAAGCCGCTCAAGCCGCTCCCCCCTAAGTTAGCCGGCCTATCAGGAGGCGGCAGGGCCCTTTAAAATCGCAGCGCTTCCCGGCGCGCTTCCCGGCAGCGTCACGCGCCGGGCGTTGCACATCCGTAGGAGCATGACCTAAGGGGCCTGCCCCTTAGTGCGCCCCTTCGTGAGCCCCAGGACCCAGGGCAAAGGCCACCTCCTATCTACATCCTATTCCTAGCACTACAACACTCGACCCCACCAGCATTCATCCTGCCTCTTCAAGCATCCATCCAGCTGCTTCAAGCACTCATCCAGCCTCTTCAAGCACTCATCCAGCCTTCTCCAGCATTCAGCCAGCCTCTTCAAGCATTCATCCACCCTCTTCTAGCACCCATACAGCCTTCTCTAGCACCCACCCAGCCTCTTCAAGCACTCATCCAGCCTCTTCAAGCACCCATCCAGCCTTCTCCAGCATTCAGCCAGCCTCTTCAAGCATTCATCCACCCTCTTCTAGCACCCATCCAGCCTTTTCAAGCACCCATCCAGCCTTCTCCAGCATTCAGCCAGCCTCTTCAAGCATTCATCCACCCTCTTCAAGCACTCATCCAGCCTCTTCAAGCACCCATCCAGCCTTCTCCAGAATTCATCCAGCCTCTTCAAGCATACATCCACCCTCTTCAAGCACTCATCCAACCTCTTCAAGCAACCATCCAGCCTTCTCCAGCATTCAGCCAGCCTCTTCACCAGTCATCCAGCCTCTTCTAACATTCATCCAGCCTCTTCTAACATCCATCCAGCCTCTTCTAGCATCCATCCAGCCTTTTCCAACACACACCATCCTTCGCCTCTTATTTTTAGAACAACATGACTCCAGGATTCCCAATCCCGATCCTACATCACAGTCTCATCATCACCGGAAAAGCGTCTACGCAACCACGGCCTCGTTCCAATCATGATCTCACCCGTTACTCAACACCTAGGCCTCACATTATTCTCATTAACACTCTTCAATGCATAATCCCTTACAAAAACATCACATCTCTTCAACGACTACCTCCTAGACTCAAGGCCTGACATCTGCGCTGTAACGGAAACGTGGCTTAAACCAACAGATATAGCCCTGATAAACCAGCTTCCCACACATCTTTACGACTTCTTTTCAATTCCCGACAAAAGAAAAGAGGCGGTGGCCTCCTCTTAGCAACCAAAAAAGAGCTAAGACTATCCCAACTACCAGCTAAGTCTGCCTCTAAACTAGAATTAGGCCTTTTCAAAACTGACCAACTCCAAATCCTCCTCATATACGCTCCGCCAGGATTTCTTGACACAGATGCCTCTCCCATGGTAGAATTCATAGCAAAACATATGAACCTTGACTCCCCAGCTATGATCTTAGGGGATTTCAACCTTCATGTTGATAACACCCCACTCACAACCAACTGTGAGGCTTTTCTCACCTCCCTAATGGCTATGGGCTTCAAGCAGATTGTCAACAAGCCCACCCACAAAGCTGGCCATACCCTGGACCTTATTTTCATAAACTCCAGCCTCACGCATTCAGCCTCCCCCAACTGCACTCCAATCCCTTGGTCAGACCACTCCCTAATCTCTGCCACCTTCACAAGGAAAGAAACCCCCAATACGCACCCCCTTGAAACATCCTTTCACTACAGGAGATCATGCTCTTCCGAAGTCCTCAGCAATCACCTGGCCAAAGAACTTCCTCACCTAGACCTTTCAGACCCCAACTCAGCTTTACTCTCCTGGAGCAACATCACAGAAACAGTAGCTAACAAATTATGTCCAATGTCAACTAAAAAAATCAATCCCACCTTACACAGAAGACAACCTTGGTTCTCCAACGAGCTCCGATTACTTAAACAAAGTCTCAGACAGAAAGAAAATAAATGGCGCAAAGCCCTGTCCCCCAGCTCACTATCTGCTTACAAATCCGCCCTCCACCTCTACAGGAACTCCACTCTATGGTCAAAAAGAGATTTCCTCGCTCAAAGAATTCACAACCTCGTTTTTGACCCTAAAGCACTATTTTCCTATGTATCCGATCTCACACCTACCAGCACCCCGCCTATTCCTAATGACCAAGCACAATCCAAAGCCAATGAACTGGCAATCTTCCAAACCAAAATCTCCAACCTCTTAATTCTCCTTCCCCCTAGCCCTACCTCATTTCCTAGCCCCTACCATCTCTCAAACAAAGGGATTTCACTCGAATCGTTTGAACCTACCACCTCACTGGAGATTGAAACCATATTAAAGAAAATGAAACCCTCTACCCATCCATACGACCAAATCCCAACAAAACTACTCCTACTGGTACCTGACATCATCTCCAAACATTTGGCTGATATCATAAACTGCTCGCTCTCACAAGGAATCTTCCCAGATGACTTAAAACTCACCTCTCTTAAACCTCTCCTTAAAAAACCGAACTTAGATCCAAAGGAACCCAGCAATTTCTGCCCCATTTCCAATCTACCTTTTGTAGCCAAGATCATGGAGAAACTAGTCAATTCTCAACTTCCAGATTATCTGGAAGACCATTAAATACTACACCCTACACAATACGGATTCCATAAGGCACTAAGCACTGAAACCCTCCTCATCTCTCTAACAGACCACCTCATCATGGGATTGGACAAAGGACAATCCTTCCTACTAATCCTTCTCGACCTCCCGGTGGCTTTCGACACCGTAAACCATTCCATCCTCCTCCACCGACTATCTGACATCAGAATAACAGGAACCACCTTCAAATGGTTCGAATCATTTCTCAGTAATAGAGGCTACAAAGTCAGAATCAACAATAAAGAGTCCCCTCGCATCAATTCTTCGCTAGGAGTTCCACAGGGCTCCTTCTTGTCTCCCACTCTCTTCAATATATATCTCCTTCCCCTATGCCAGCTGCTAACAAATCTAAAACTAAAACACTTCCTTTACGCAGATGACGTGCAAATCTTGATCCCCATAACAGAATCCATCACAAAAACACTCAAATACTGGGAAAATTGCCTCCAAGAGATCACCCTCCTCCTCACTAACCTAAACCTGATACTCAATTCAGTCAAGACCGAACTCCTTCTCATCTCCCCGGACAATAGTGTTCCCCCTCAAAAGACACTCACTACCACCTTCGTCACCCGAGCAAGAGACTTGGGAGTATTAATCGACAATCGCCTGAATTTAAAAACATTCATCAACCACACAACCAAGGACGGCTTCTACAAACTGCAGGTACTAAAAAGAATAAAACCACTTCTTCACTTTCAAGATTTCAGAACGGTCCTCCAATCCGTTCTATTCTCCAAGATAGACTACTGCAATTCCATCTTGCTAGGTGTCCCCGCCGCCTCAATCAAACCCCTTCAGATGCTTCAAAACATGGCGGCCAGAATCTTAACAAACACTTGCAGAAGAGACCACATCACACCCATCCTCAGAAATTTACACTGGCTACCAATCAGTTTTCGAATTCTACACAAGTCACTCACCATCATCCACAAAACCATCCATAATCGAACCCCTCTTGACCTTCAACTCCCGCTCAGAATACACACCTCTTCTAGACCTATCAGAGAAGCCTACAGAGGATCCTTGTACGCCCCCCCCCCCGCCCAACTAAATCCACCCATCATCTAGCAAATAGAGAACGGGCCTTCTCCACAGCGGGACCAACCATATGAATGCTATTCCTACTGATCTCAGACAAGAACCTTGCCTGTTGACATTTAGAAAAAGGCTTAAGACTTGGTTATATAAACAGGCCTTTCCCTAAACCATCGATCTGCAATAGCTATCACTACCGATCATTCAGCACACTGTAAATATTTGTTCCTATCTTTGATTTACTTTCTGCTTTGTCTTCTTCTTCCCCCAGTTCCATTACCCTGTTTTATTGTAACTTTTTGTCTCTCTTATCTGGTTTAACATTTAATATTCAATATTTAATTATGTTGTTTTTTACCCCGGTTCCCTGTAAACCGACATGATATGATTGTATCATGAATGCCGGTATAAAAAAGCATTAAATAAATAAATAAATAAATAAATAGATAAATAAATAAATATAATGAAATAACGCTATGATGTGATGAAAGTAAACTACACCTCAAATGGTGTATGTTGCGCACCCCGTCTGCGTCCGTCTGCATATGTTGCGCACCCCGTCTGTGTCCGGCCAGCTCACCTCTCTGGTTCCACGTCGGGTCCCGGGCTGGCCTCCCTAGCGGCAGCTGCGAGCTCTTCCAGGCCTTGGTGTTCCACGATGGCGGTTGCCGGGCCTTCCACTGCACACCAGGCCTCACATCGGAGTTTGGCGCCCTCCATATCGTTGGCCACACTCCTACACGCACACAGTCTGCCCAGCCTCTTATAGGGCCAGGGGCGGGTCTTAGCTTCACGCCGTGGCCTGATTGATTGCCTGATAAAAGGAAGTCCCTGCCTGTACTTCCTTGCCTTGGCAATCAGGTTTGTACTGTGCTAGATTGTCACTGCATTTGAGCCTTGTTCCAGTCTTGTTCCAGTCTCATTCCAGGATCCTTCTGTTCCAGCCTTGTTCGTGCATCCTTCTGTTCCAGTGTCCTCTTGTTCCTGTGTTCGTCTGTCATCTCCCCAGGTAGTACCTCTGGACTGTCTTACTGGTACTGACCTCGGCTTGCTCGACCCTCCTGCCTGCTGCCTGCCTTCTGACCTTAGCTTGCTCCTCGACTTCTCTGCCTGATTCCTGCCTCTTGATCTTGGCCTGCCTGTGACCTTGTCTGACCTCCAGAACCTGACCCCTGCTTTGTTGACCACTCCTCGGACTGACTCCCGGATTCTGACCTCTGCCTGATTGACCACGTCTCCTGATTCTGGCTCTGTCCCTAGCCTTGTCATCACCTTCACTGTTCTGGTCCTCCTTGCTCCATCTGACCTCCAGTCTCGAACCTGATCACGCTCCTCTCCTATACATGGGCACGCCCATCTATCACCTCTCCAGGAGACCCTGCGAGGCCCACCTAAGTCCAAGCAGCCCGGATCCCTACTTGCTCCTTCTGGGGGGATCTCGGGTTTTCAGTGGTGAAGCTCATCCTAGTCTCTGTCTCTTCCAGTGCTCCGCCCCCTGGGGGCAGATGCTTCCTGGTCCCTACCAGGGAGCCATTCTCCATGGCTCCAGGACAAGGGTCCACCCTCAAGCGCAACAGTGTAGTTAACTTTCCCCAGAATATTGGAAAACTAATGTGTGCTCTGATGCTCCTGGGGCAACCATTTGAAGCTGGATTCCTGGCCCCATAACCCCTCCCTCAGCATCCAGGGTGTTCTAATGGGACCCTCCTTTCTCACCCTGACTGCTCATCATTTGATAAGGGCCTCCTGAGGTCATCCAGTGCCATTTCGAAAATGGCATAGAAGGCCTCAAAGTCCTAGGGGAACTCCAGGCACTGCTGGACTATTCATGAGTTTAAGGTACTGATTGGAGGGTTGGGGAGTATGGGAAAAGAGAGGTGGCTGGTTGGGGTACTTTTTAAAATCAAAATAGGTGAGGTCTGGGAATGAAGCCAAGGCTGGCACTATTACGTTATTAATTTTTTCAGATCTCCTGTCTCAGGGGGTGCCAGCCTTGGCTTCATTAGACTCCACTGGTTTGAGCACTATGGCTGGGTGAGTCTGGGGCCACAGAGACCCTTTAAAATATGGCAGCCCCAGAATCTAGGGCCAGCATTCCATGATGCTATTTTGCCGTGGTAATTTTCCCAGCAATATTTTATCATCCTGAGAAATACAATGGGATTTATTTAATAGTCTGAGGAAAATGCTGTTGCTTAGTAAATCTCCCCCTTAGACTGTAAGCTCTTCAGGACATTGAAACACCTAATATACCTGAAATGTAACTCTCCTTGAGCTTGGCCGTGGAAAGTCAAGTAGTCAAAACTAAAATCTAAATCCAGATTCCCTAACAAGGACTTGCTAAATGGCTCTTGTAATTTTCCTATCATTGTGGAATGAAAATGCAATCTGTAATATGAACAGGGTATAACATTTCCATTTGATTGATGGCACAGAGATCGCTGAGCACAGGATTAAAAGATCCAGGCATAAGACTCCAGATGCTACCCCAGGGATGCTACCTCAGGGACAATTTTGATTGCATGTAGCATAGCTCTGTGTCTTAAGAACATGACATCCTGATAAATGGCAGTAAAGGTTTTATGACAGCTGTAATGAAAGTTGCTTACGAATTTAAAACCACAGAAAAGAATGGGTGAGTTGGCCCTTGATGATGGTAGATGCTACCTGTCTAACACACCAATGTTACCTCAATCAATTTCTAGGCTGATGGGAAAGGACTCCTAAGATTCTGGCAGCATCTGGAAGATATTTACAAATTGAATGTTTTGTTCCCTGAAGGTTGACATGAAAGAACGCAATTGTGCCTGTCAAAGCAGTGCTATTGGTGCTCTGGGACTCAGTTACAGGTTGCTGCCGGTCCAGAGACCTTAGCAAAATTACAGGGAACATGTCAAATAACACCTGGAGGAATGTTTCTGTTTTGATGTGTCAACCCTTCTATTTATTTAACAATGCTAGTAAAAAATGACAGAGGCTTGTAAATGCAAGTGCAGTGGGAAGTCTTTAGGAGCTGAATTTTCAAAGTTATTTTCATGCATAAAACTCAGGTATACGCGCACAAATGTCTATTGTAAAATTACCCGGGGTTCAGTGTGCATAAAAGTACACGCGTAACCTGATGTTTACATACTTTTACACACCCTAGAGAGAGGGGTTCATAGGTGGGGCTGGTATTTACATGCAGAATTTTGTAATTTAAAAAGTATGCACATAAGTTCACCTGCAAAAGTCATGCCCTTGATAAAGCAGGCCTAACTTTGTGTGGGTAAGTTTGGGCACTTACATGAGAATTTTCAAAATGAACGTAATTGCACAAGCTCACTTTGAAAACTCCGGGTAAAATCTACTGTTTTTATGTTATAACTTTATATTTATTATATTTTACAAAGCAAGATACACTTTGTACATGGGAAACACGTAGGAATCACATAAGCAAAATGTTCACATAGAAATGCAGTATGAAACATAAACATGTATGCAATTTCCTATTCCATCTCACAACAGCTACCAAGGAGGAAGCGAAAAACAGGAGACATTTTAGAAAGCTTTAAACAGTTGAGCATGAAAAGGAACTACAAAATCTACTCCTATTTATCATTTCTAAAGTGCTACTAGGCAGGCATACAGAGGTAGGTACTTAAAATTAGACAGCTAAATAAGATATCCGGATAAGGCTTATCAGGCTAACTTACAAGGGATATTCAGCAGCAGGGTAAGTTAATGAATATCCCTATAAAAGTCACTAGTTAGCCAGATATGTCTTATCCATTTAACTTTAGACCTGCTATTGAGCAGATCTAACTTATCCTGCACAACTTATTTGGATAAGTCCAAATATCACCACTTATCCAGTTAAGTTAACCAGATAAGTAACTCCTCCATGAAACACCTATTTGTTGCCACCTACCACTTGTCCAGTTAAGTGGCACTGAATATAAGTGTAAACTCAATGCAGTGCCAGATGCTGAAATATTTTGAAGCACATTTTATTCATTTCTCTTATTATGAAGTTTATTAGTAAAGTGATATATTACACGATAATTACAGCACATGACCCATACTGTACATGAAAACATTCAAAGATCTGCAATTGTAACATATTATGCTGAAAATGACCTCCTTTCTGGGCACTATACTTAATCAAAGTCAAGGAAATATATCAGGTTTTTTTGTTTTATTTTGCAAAACAAATCTCAGCGATCTCAAGATGGTAATTATTTATAGGACAATTTTGGTCAAATTTGTGAAGGAGTTTTTCATATTCAGTACAGCAAAAATATATTACATGCATGCAATATGCAATAGAGCCCCAAATTAATAGGTTCAATTTCTTTATATTTCTTTATTTGTTTTCATTTTTATTTGGGCGTTTAATGTTTCTTTTGATTCAGCTCATTTGCCAAACTGAATAAAGCATTAAGCAAGAAATAAATGTAAAAAAAAAAAGAACCGATAAAAACAAATTGAGCCTCATGTGGCCCTCACTGAACCTTCCTGGGCCTGGCATTGAGACCTAGGAATGGGTCAGACCATGCACTGAGGCCTAAGCTTTGGCCTGGGCTGGGACCCACCCCTCTGTAAAACTGCTGGAGCTGGGATGCTACCACCCCAGTCCCCACTTCCTTCCTTCCTTCCCAGAACCTGCTGTAAATGGACAGAAGCAAGACCCAGTCACTCTTGCCCAGGTCCCATTTGCTTTAATAATAGCGTATCTGCCTGGAGGATAGCACCAAAGTGACATCACTTCAGCACCGTCCTCCGATGTGGCTAGTGCCCATTTCGATGTGCAGCCATAGAAATATTTCAGCAGAATACAAAAATTGTGCTGGTCACATCAGTGGAAGGAGCTGAAATAATGTCAGTTCAATGCTATTCTTCTAATAGATGACGTAAATTCTTAAATTCCAGGATCCAGGCAGGAGTGACTGGGCTTTGCTTCTACCCATGTATAACAGGATCCAGAAAGGGGGAAAGTGTAAGGTGAGATGGATCTCCCCTGGACACAGCAACTTTAAGAGGGTGAGGAAATTGGCCCAGATCTTGGCCGTGATACAGGCCTGGGTGCCAGCCCTAGATCTCGGCATTAGGCCTAGCCTGAGTCCAGGCTTCAGTATGGCCCAGTGCTGAACCCTGTCACCCGGCCCAGGACATTTTGGCTGGGAAGACCAAGCCAAGGCTACCGGAATCCAATATATTTTTTATATGCCACAAATATGAAAACACCCCCCAAAATTTTGTTTTTTTCATAGGATACTATTTTCTGTTTGTTCCATTCAGGACAAACCAAAAGTAGTCTCATTCACTGCATTATTGGCATTTGTTAAAAATGAAAAAGTCACATACGGTATGTATACTTCCTGCACAAGGAACTAACGTATGACTACCCTGGACTTCCAATTATTCATTTACGGCTAAATTTTAAATCCCCTGCGTGCGGGGAAAACGGGGGTTACGCACGTGGTCAGGCCTTGCACGCACTGTGTGCATCTTCAAAGGGGCCTGGCCACACACATAACTCCCGTTATGTGCAGAAGTGCAGGGCCCATTAAAAGGAACAGTCGAGGGGGGAGGGCGGGGAAGGGCGGAGCTGGAGGCGGCCAGTACAACAGCCATTTGCTGCTGTACAGGGGGATCGCCTGCCGGCACGCTCAAGTTACACCAGCTCAGGAGCTGGCATAAGTTCTGAAATAAAGAAAAAAAAAAAATAGGTAGGCCGTGAAAAGGGATAGGGGAAGAGAGGGGAGAGAGATTGAATGGCACTTGTTCGTGTGATCGTGATTGGTTTAAAGTTACTGCCTCTGGTGTGATTGGACTGTGTGAGTCTCGCGATGGATCCCTTTTTCGCGCCTTTTTCAGGTTTAAATGCCTGTCTCTCATGAGGTTGTACGGGCTCCCTGTTGACCTTTGGAATGTATTTCTAAAGGTATGTTTCTTTACATTGGTATTAAATTGGTTAGGTAGCCTTTCCTTTGTAGTTCCACATCTGTATGTATTTCCTTTCAGATTTCTTTGATGTCTACGGTCCCTCCCGACGCAGCCACGGCGAGACACGGGTCCGTGTCGGGGGGACTTTTATAAGATGTCTGCTGTTTGAAAGTGGAGTTGCCGTGTGAAATTCTGTTGAATAAATGTACACTCTTTGAAGAATTCCTTGTGGAACTTTGATGTCTCCTTGCACTATCGTGTTCTCTACTACTTGCTTAAGTGCAGGTTTCTGCTTCTTGTGGTTTTGGATTAGATTTCTATTACCCTAATATTGACTGAGAAATGTAACATCAGGACATGCTATTGATATAAAATTCTGGGATGGAATAAACAACTGCTTCATGGAGCAATTGGTTCAGGAACCAATGACAAAGGGAGCTATTTTAGATCTAATTCATAGTGGAATGAAAGATTTGGTGAGAGAGGTAACAGTGGTGGGGCCACTTGGCAATAGTGATCATAACATGATCAAATTTGAACTAATGTCTGGAAGGGGGTACAATATAAAAATCTACAGCTCTAAAACTAAATTTTGAAAAGGAAACTTGATAAAATGAGGAAAATAGAAAAAACTGAAAGGTGCAGCTGCAAAGGTTAAAAGAGTACAACAGGCATAGACATTGTTTAAAAATACAATCTTAGAAGTGTAATCCAGATGTATTCCATGCATTAAGAAGGGTGGGAGGAAGGCAAAATGACTATTGGTATGGTTAAATGGTGAGGTGAAAGAGGCTATTTTAACCATAAAAATCATCCTTCAAAAATTGGAAGAAGGAGCCATCTGAAAAAAATAGGAAAAAGCATTAGAGATATGAATCGGAACCGGAATTGGTTCGGATTCCGGTTCACATGTGGGTTTTTTTCCATCGGGCCCGATCGCATTTTGTTTATCGGCTGTGCCCCAGCCGATAAACAAAAAAACCCACCCCGACCCTTTAAAAGTAACCCCTTAGCTTCCCCCACCCTCCCGACCCCCCCAAAACCTTTTTACAGGTACCTGGTGGTCCAGTGGGGGTCCCAGGAGCGATCTCCCGCTCCGGGCTGTCCTCCGGCTCCCGGGCCGTCAGCTGCCACTAATCAAAATGGCGCTGATGGCCCTTTGCCCTTACCATGTGACAGGGTATCCATGCCATTGGCCGGATCCTGCACATGGTAGGAGCACTGGATGGCGCCATCTTGTGCTCCTACCATGTGACAGGGGCTGACCAATGGCACCGGTAGCCCCTGTGACATAGTAAGGGCAAAGGCTATCGGCGCCATTTTTAATACTGGCAGCCGACAGTCCGAGTGCAGGAGGTCACTCCCGGACCCCCGCTGGACTTTTAGCAAGTCTTGTGGGGGTCAGGAGCGTCCCCTAAGTCTTGCCAAAAGCCCCTGGTGGTCCAGCGGGGGTCCGGGAGCGATCTCCTGCACTCGGGCCATCGGCTGCCAGTAATCAAAATGGCGTCGATAGCCTTTGCCCTTTCTATCTCACCATACCTGTGCCATTGGTCAGCCCCTGTCACATGGTAGGAGCACAAGATGGCGCCAGCCATCCAGTGCTCCTACCATGTGACAGGATCCGGCCAATGGCACGGATACCCTGTCACATGGTAAGGGCAAAGGGCCAGAAATGAGACGAATCTCTAGGAGGCAACGAGTACTCGACCAGCGAGGAGACCTGTTGCAAAGGCAAAACTAGGGAGTGGAGCCTGAGCTTAAATACTGTAGTTGAGTTGACATCATGATCCGGGGCTGCAGCTAGGTTCCCGTCGCAGTTCCTACTTAAGGATCAATGGTGCGCACACGCTCGCTTAGGGAAGAGCGCAGCGCAAGTAGCAGCGTCTCTCTGTGGGCCACATGGAGAGGCCCGACAAGAAGTGGTAGCAGGACCAAGAATGCCAGGGACTGTGGCAGGGCCAGAGGCATCAGGGGAGGGCCCGAGGATGGAGCTGACGGCCCACTGCTGCCAGCAAGGAGAAACCAGAAGCTAGAGTCACTGTAGAAAGGTGAGGGGGCCATGCCACGGGTCTGCCGCGGATGGCATGCGTAACACTAGTTGCAGAATTTTGCAAACATTTCAGTGCATGTAACTGTGATATAGGTAGATCGATGTATAGAGAATAATCAATTTTTGTAATAAGAAATGCTTGAAATATGGTTCTAAAATCCTCTAGTTCAACATGCAGTCACAAATGGCAAAGCTGATTCAACTTAAAATAACCTGTTGCTAAAGCTTTCTTAACTTGTGGAATAAACTTGAACTGGGAATTGAATTGACTCCTAAATTTCACACCTGCTCTGCATTTTACTTCCACACCTAAAATTGTCATCATGGTCACTTCAATGGGCCTGGCTTTGCATGAGATCCATAGGATTTCGGTCTTACCTAAATTTAACATCAAAGCATTTGCAGACATCCAATTATTAATTTGGGTAAGACGATGATCTATATTTTCCTGCACAGCAGAAAGCTTACCACTAACTGGGAAATATAGCTGAATATCATCAACATAATACACGAACTCTACTTTAAGGGAATCAAGAAGCACACACAAAGGTTGAACAAAATATTTAAAAGGGTTGCTGATAAACTGGAGTCCTGCAGGACTCCAGTTCATGCAAAATACCAATCTGAAAGCTGTCCATTGATCTTCACCTGATGATTACGATTAGTAAGACATGATGTGAACAACTGCAGTACTTTACCATCAATTCTTTTAACAAAGACTAAAAATGTCTCAGTACTATCTTTGGTTCTAAAAGAACATTGATTATCATGTAGTACATGATACATGTCTAAAATGTCAGTCAATTGTGAAAGCACTGCCTTTTCAATTAGTTTGCCCAATGATATCAGATTTGCTATCGGTCTATAACTTGCTGGCAATTCAACTGCCTGGCTTCCTTTCTTTTTTATTGGTCATACTTGTGATCTCTTCAAAAACTATCTGGCAGTAGGCCTTCCTCTAATGATCTGTTTAGCATATTGCCCACAATACTTAGGAATTTACTTTTTAAAACTGAAAACATCCAGAATAGACAGAGGTCAAGGGAACAATTCAAATTTTTTTATTATTTGATAAGTCTTCCCTTGGGCCTCCCAGAGACTGCTCTGGACCCTACTTTCAATCCCTGGATGACCTTGACTGTTCCCAGGGCTCACCACCTCGGAAGCTGACTCCAAGGAAAAGGGGTTATATTCAGATAGTCAGCTAGCTACATAAAAGTAATTGATCAATTGAGGTGAATAAGTAATAGGATTTATTTTAACAGCTGCCATTGTGCTTGTGAATTGTTTGCTATTTTTCATTTATTGTTTCCTAAATAGGCTCCAATGATGGGGACTTGGAAGAATATAGGAATATGTATTTTTCCTTTCTGTAAATATTTTCTTTTTGTTATTTATATCTTCAATTTCTTATCTTGGTTTTTATGTAATATGTTTGTTTAAACTCCAATAAAGAATTAATTTAAAAAAAATATATAATTAGTAAGGTAGAGCTCATTAGCGTTCAAAAGTAAGTCTCAGCTAAAGAGAGGTGAGACCAAGAGAAATTAATGATAATTGGATAAACACTGACCATTAAATATGCTTTTGTGACGATTCTTTTTCCTATTGCTGTGTCCCCAGTTGCCTGCGCATTTCCTGATGCAAAGTGTTAGGTTTAGCCCAGTGTAATTTTGGAATAAATTTGGCTAATTTTCTAACAATGAACAGGAGGGTCGCTGGTAAATAGTAGGTACATTCATAAAGGGAGGTGGGTTTAGAAATCAGAGCTCGTCTCCCTATGGGCCTCATTTTCTAAAGTAGCGCAGGCCTGCGATACTTTAGGGAATGAGGGGCCGAAACGGGGGGCGGGCCTGCGCTAGCCGGCAGCGATCGCACCATCGCGGTGCGATCGCTGCAGTTTTCGCACCCAATAGCGCCACCATAAAAGGTGTAGCTATTGGGCGCAAACTCGGACGCGAAAAGCGCCTTACCTTTTCGTCGTCCGCGGCATCTTAGGGGAGTCGGCCCCGGTGACGCCCCGACTCCTCCTCTTCCGGGGCCGACTCCGCCCCCATTTTGGTATCACATGCAATCCCTATGGAAAATGAGGCCCTCTAGTCCCTGTATATAGCCTATGTGCTCAGAAGTTTATTCTCAAATCAGCAGAAGGATTGTCAGGGTGGAACTCTGAATGATTAACTGTGTTAAGAAATTTAAACTTTTAAAAAGCGTTTTACTAAGATTTGAAATTTTGTCTTTTTTTATATAACATGGCTGCTTGAAATTTTAATATGTGGCAGCTTGAGATTTTAATATGTCTTTTATGTTTTTTATATTTGTATTTATTATGAATGTTTTTACTTTGTTCGTCGCTTAGGCCTTATTTGTGTTAAGCGATTAATAAATTTGATAAATGAATGAATGAATGAATGAATGAGTTGAGTAAGAGTTTGCACTTATGCATACAGTTTTACATTTTCAAAAATCTGCACATAATTTTTGCAGAGAAACATTTGTACATAAATTAGCAGATGTGTGTGGTGGTTTTGGTAGTGTAATTTTCAAATAGAAAGTATGAGCCTACTTTCCTACTTTTAAAAACTGGTGTATAATTCACATATGTGATTGGAAATTTATGTGGGCTGTTACAAAATGGCCTCACTAAAATTCAACTGTAAATTCTAATAATGACATTGTAGTTAGAGTAAAACATAAATCAGACATTTTATAGATGTCTTGAATTCAGGCTTTTATATAGTTCATGCTTAAAATCCAGTGAATGTGCTGTGTTTATAGGAAATATGTTTCTTGAAATGAGAGTCTATCCAGCTCCCAAAGCAACTTTCAATTAATTATGATATTCACTCTTCCATAAAACAAACATACGTCTAACAGCACGGTCTCTCTCTTTCCAGAGGAAATGTAATAATATGTTTGTTATTGTGGAAGATAAAGTGGTGTGGGTGCTGTGTTAATTCTCTGGGATATTTAGATAGATGAAACCTTTATACTGGACCTGATGAAACTGGGTATAGCCCTGGAACGTTCATCACAAAAATGTTAATGAAGAAATTTTCAAAGGGGTTACTTGCAGAAAATTAGCAGATACATGCATAAATGGCCTGCATTTATATGTATATTATTTTATAAAAATAAAAAATATGCACATAGGGGGTAATTTTCAAAAGGAGTTACATGCGTAAATATAGCTACTATTGTAGCAATTTTCAAACGCCATTTACTCACGTAAAGTGCATTTATGTGAGTAAATCCTATGGACCATTCAATGGCATATATTGTAGCAATTTTCAAAAGCCCACTTACTCGAGTAATGTGCATTTACATGCGTAAAACCCAGTTTTACGCATGTAAATGCTTTTTAAAATCAGACCCATATTTTTTGTTTTTTGCATGCACATTTACTGACACAAAAAGGAGTAGTCCAGGGGAATTTCAGTGTGGAGCCAAGAGGTACACCTGGAAGCTGATATTTTATAAGGGATTTATGCAAATATATTAGCCAACTTGTTTGAGCAGTTTTACACCTAAAAATTGATTTGGGCAGGTGAAATCAAACTTGTCTGTTTTCTTCTATTTTTGGATGGCAGATCTATATGAACTGGGGGGAGTTCAGAGTGAAATACTAAGGGGTCTAGGTTATCTGGAGATGGACTGGGTGAACTGGTGAAAGTATTGGAAAGCTGGTGATTTCAAGTATGCATGCATATTTTAAAATATACCTACCTCTGTGTATAAATCAGGGCTTTATGCATTTATGTTCACATGTAAAATATACGCATGTATATTTATAAAATAGGTAGAGAAACTAAGCGCTTTCATTGCATTTGACCATACTTTCAGAGCTGAACTATGCTGTATTTTATAAAGCATGCAGCAATCTGCTGCACAGTTTAGAAAATAATAGGATAAATAAATATGTGCATCCATTTACACACACAAATCCAGTAATGCTAATAGGTTTGAAAGTTATCTTCCCTGAGGGCAATTTTCAAATTGTGTACAGAAGTGTAAAGTCTGTGTGTATTTTTTACTTTATGTCAATTTTTAAAATTGGGTCAGATAAAGTATGCTGCCAGACCTGAACCTGTTATTAGTACGGGTACTGTTTCTAGTGAAATTAAGTGCACATGCATGTGTGTAGAACGTAACCAGGCGCAAACAAAAGTACACCGGATTTCAATAGATATGCGTATAGCCGCGCGTACCTGTTAAAATCCGGGGTCAGCGCGCAGCCTGCCTCCGTTCCCTCCACCCCCCCCCCCCCTGCACCTTCCCCTCCCTTCCCCTACCTAACCCACCCCCTCCCGGCCCTATCTAAACCCCCTACCTTTGTTGCACAAGTTACGCCTGCCCAAGGCAGGCGTTACTTGCTGGTCCAGAGGCTGCTGCCACGCCCCCGGAATGCCCCGATGACTCGCCGGCTGTGACACATCCCCGACACGCCCCCTTTGACGCGCCGACTGCAACACACCCCCCGACACGCCCTCCCCCAGGAAAGCCCCGAGACATACGTGCGTCCCGGGGCTTTGCACGCGCCGGCAGCCTATGCAAGATAGGCTCGGCGCACGCAGAGGGGGGTTTGGGGTAAGTTTTCGGGGCTTACGCGCATAACCTACGCACGTAACCCTTTGAAAATCTACCCCATTATCTCCATCATTCTCATGTTGTTTCATGTTGAATCATGAACACATCACTCATCACTGATGGCCTTTTTGGTTCAGTTGATCCATTGTTAGATTGTTCATTGCCATTGTCCTGAGGATGCTAGAATAGAAGGTACAGAGAGATGAGGAAAAGGAGGTAGTTTCAGGGCTAGTGATAGCAAATTTATACAAATGAGGTAATGATCAGGTGGTCAAGTTCCGCCTTCCCCCAGTCCTCAAGTGTCAGGTTCTGGTCTGTGGAAAAGTGGACAAACCAGGGGATCAGGACCTATGGCCCATGCCACGTATCTGTGAAGTTTTGCACAGACTTTTCACATAATTGTTTGTGGTGACATTTCTTTGATATTTTTGGTTTTTCACAGAATTTCCCACAGGAATTTCTCAGATGTTTAAATCTGAAAAGTTTGCACATCCATAAATTCCAAATGCGTACATTTACAAAGTTTCAGAGCTGTTCTGCAAAATGTGACAAGCAGTCTGATCATTGCATAGCCATGTTACACCCAAGTATGAGCTCTGAAGCATGTATTACTGGTTTAATCTACAAGCCAGAGAATGCAGTTTTTAATAGAACAAACTATAATTATCCCACAGTTCAAACAGAGAGGTGTTAAAGAGGTCCACAACCATGTAAGAATAAAACGTGTCACGGGAACATGTAGCCTAAGCCTTTTGCAGTGTACTAAGAGTAAAGTAGATAAAGAAATATAACTTACTGACTCCCAGAACAAAGATGGAAAAGACGCCAATCACCTGCCAGAGTCGTAGACCCCAGAACACTACAGTCTCTGATGTGACGGGATCTGGTTTCTTTTTGGGGGGCTCTGTGGTTGCCTACAAAATGGAAAAGCAAAACAGATAAAAAAGGATGCACCAGTATTAACTGATAACCGTACGCTTGCTTTTGGTCCTTGCAACATAGGTACGTCTTGAAAATGGTACAGTACAAAGAATCTGTACAGAGTGAACTTCCTGTTTATAGCCAACACTCTTCCTCTTTCCAGCAGGTGAAGAGTAGATTATGCAATAAAAGGTTAGAAAATTCTGTGCTACAGTTTTCAAAATTATGCAATTTTTCTATGACACATATGCATATCTTTGCATGTAAACTTTGTAGCCCGCTGCTTACTTTTTTTCTCCTTTCCATTCTTTCTCTTCATTCTCCCTTCTCCCTCCCTCTTTCCCCCCTCCTTCCTATCCATTTATTTTTGGAGAGAGGTGGGAGTTGGGGTGTGCAGCCTAAAATAAATTGTTTTGTTTTGGGATTCCCCCCCCCCCATGGGTATTCTTTTGTTTAATGTTCATTTCATTTCTGTTTCTTTGCAGAAACAAAACAGTTTTAAAAATCCCAAAAACAACAACAATAAAAAATGAAATGGGGCTTCCCAGACCCTCCTGTGCCACCTAACCTTCCCTCGAAATGTCCTGGGGCCGGAAACCACCTTGGCCCCCCTCTTATCCCATCTGCTGGGGTCCAGAGGGCAAGGAGGGATGCCCACTCACCTCTCACCATAAGGTCAATTGAATGGCAATGGCATCGGTCCACCCTGAAATTGGTGCCATAGTGTAATCTCAAAATGGCACCAGCAGTACAAATATATGGGAATACAAGAAAATGGCACTGGCTGGCTCTGAGAAGGCACCATTTGGCTGTTACCTTATACCACTGGGCTGGCCGGTGCCATTTTGAAATCACACTATGGCGCCACTCTAAGGGTGGCCGGCATCATTGTCATGCAGACGGCCTCAGGGCAGGAGGTGAGTGGATGTCCCTCCTCCCCCTCTGGACCTCAATGGATGGAGTAAGTCGGGACCAGGCTGGTTTCCAGTCCCCAGTACCTTTTGGGTGGGATGGAGGGGGAATTGGAGATCCTGGTTGGTAGGCCCCAGGGAGGGCTTCAAGTTGGCCATGGGGAAGGGCCAGGATAGGCTCCAGGAGGCCTCAGGGAAGTCTCTGGTCTTCCCCAGAAGGCCTCTTATTTTTTCTAAGTTTTCAAAATAAAACAGAAGTAAGCCAACAAAATGTAATTGGGTTTTATTTCATTTAGTTTTTGAAAACTTCAGGAATTGAATGCACATCCCAAGTGAGCATGGGAGTTGCAAGAAACAACAGTTTCTATCTGATTTTTTTTTTTTTTTAGGGAGGGTAATTGTATTTAGAGCTAAAGTGTGCGTGTAGAGTAAACACTGATTTACCCCAAAATTTCAAAGCAGTCTTCGTGTATAAGTCCGCTTTGAAAATTTAGAGCATACATGCAAAAAACAGTGTGATACATGCCCACATTTATACCTTTTCATTAGCAAATGTAAATGTGTGCAGGTAGATTCACTTGGGTACTTTTGGAAACTGAAAGAATATGCTTGAATACTATCCCTGCCTCAGCTCCGCCCCCGGGGTGCCTCTACGCTGTGCGATTAAAAGTACTCATTTTCCCCGCTCAGATTCGTAGGAAAAATTTCCTTCGATATAGGGAGAAAGTATTGGAAAAAGGAGGATCTTTCAAATTGTTGTATCCTTGTAAATGCAGTATAAGACTGAATGGTCGTAACTATGCATTTTTTGATCCAGTTGATCTCAAAAACCTTCTTGAAAACTAATGACCGGTATAGAAATGGGGGTCTAGACAATGCTTGTTTTAATGATTATATCGTTCAATCATACCAGATTTCACTTCTGATTTCCTTATGTAATAATAATAATTGATGATAGGAAGATGACTGTTTTATTATAGTCAGTCCTGGAAATTTGTGTTAATTTGTTGTTGTAATTATTTTGAAACAATAAAAAAAAAAAAAAAGTACTCGTGGAATGACTTCCACATGTACTTTTGCATCTAGAACCACCTGAGCAATTTTCAACAGCCTATTTATCTGCAGAAAACTGCCTTTATGAGGATAACTTTCAAAAAAACTCTGCGTGACCCCATAGGAGTGCATATATGGCTGTACAGAGATCTAGTACAGTATTTTATAAACTGTGCATATCAGGTATTCACAGATTATAAAATATGCATATATTTACACTCCAACATATGTGCGTATGCTTGGTTATGCACAAATATCTGCAATTTAATGAAAGAACACTCTTTTTCTATGTATTTTAGAAACATTAATGCATATATTTATGCACAAAAAACATAGAACTTGCTCAAGTAAAATCCGGATTTATACACAGACATCTCCTTATTTTAAAGCATGCTTGTATGCTTGAAATCACCAGCTCACCAATGCCTACAGCAGTTCACTCAGTCCGTCTCCAGTTTAAGACTTTCCTAGTACTTCTCCCACTTCACTTAGACCTCCCACCCAACCATAGCAGACAACAGATGAGTCTGCTATCATTTGTGCTAGATAATTAACAGGTGTAAAATTGTGTGAATTAGGCCTAGATTTTCTAACCTACCGCGGCGTCGTGAATCGCATGGTACAGGGGGGCGGTGGGTGAAGCGGGGGGCAGGCCTGCTAAAGCTGGCAGCGATTGTACCTCTGCGGTGCAATCGCTGCCGGCTTTCACACCCAATAGCGCCATCATAAAAGGTGGTGCTATTGAGCGCGAAATAGGCAGCGAAAAGGCTCCTTACCTTTTCGCCGTCCACGCTGTCTTCGCAGCGTCCTCCCCGACTCCTCCTGTTCCGGTCTTGACGCCGCCCCTTTTTAGTGATCGCACGCGAAAAGGGACTTTTCGCGTGCGATCGCTTTGAAAAATGACCCCCTAAGTTGTTTGATGTATTCATGTAAAACTCTTAAAAATTAGCAACTGACAATCATTCCTCTTGGCCCTGCCCCAGAACACCTCTAGACCTCCCCTTTTAAGCACAAGTAAATGTACACGTGAAATCGAAAATATATGCATTATTTTATGTTATAGCGTGTATGCAAGTACAAGCTACTTACATGCATATATGCTAATTTTATGCACATAACTCCTATGCAAATTCACCCATTGCATATAAATATTTTGAAAACTTCTGCCTTTAGTTTCTATCTCAATTTGATCTTATTGCCATTAGGCTATAGTGACTTGCTCCTTCGTTCACAACTACCTATGGGTTTTTCTACATTTTTAAATCACATGCCAACACATTTAACACAGTTCTTGCAGTGGCAATTATAGGGCAGGGGCCAGGGGCCATGATCCTGAAGCAATGCATCCGGCCTAAGTCCGGAGTTCTGAAATCAAAAGGCATAAGACCAGCCACTAGGCAGCGCCATCACGAAAGGATTGGGACCCCCACCTCAAACCACAGGGACTGTGAATGCTCGCTCTCGGCAGTACCCAGGCAGCCTGGGCAGGAAATTTACTTGCTGTTTCCTGATTTGACTGGATAAAATGTGAGCAAGGAGAGAAGAAGTATATTGACTGCTCTAAAGGCTGAATTTCCCAGATGTGTTAATATTTTTACTGGGGAAATCACTCTATGGGCCTCATTTTCCAACGCTAGCGCACACATGCACTAGCAGCACAGGCTTGCGTTATCAGCGCTAGCGTGCGCTAGCAATATGGAGGCGGAGTCGGCCCCGGAAGAGGAGGAGTCGGGGCGTAACCGGGGCCGACTCTGCAAAGAAGGCGCGGACGGCGAAAAGGTAAGGAGCCTTTTCGCGTCCTATTTCGCGCCCAATAGCACTACCTTTCACGGTGGCGCTATTGGGTGCGAAACTGGCAGCGATCGCACCACGGCGGTGCGATTGCTGATGGCTAGCACAGGACCGCCCTCCCGTTTCGACCCCCGCTCCCCGTTAGTGCAATTTTCTAAAGTATCGCAGGCCTGCAATACTTTAGAAAATGAGGCCCTATGTTTGGATACCAAGGATCAGTTAAACAGGGGCACTCTATATAAGTTGATATTGTTTTTCTTTCTTTATACTGTTTAACTTTTGATTAGCAAAAAAAAAAAAAATAGCTATATAAAAACTACTAAAGTATTTTTTCATAAACAGGGTAATATTCAAAGGAAAATGTAATTGTAACATATTATCATAGCAATTTCCAAAAGCCTATTTACTCACGCTAAACGTAGTTATCGCTGATGAAACCTAATGACAATTCAATAGCATATTTTGTAGCAATTTTCAAGTTTTTTTAGTCACTCATTTAGGGCATACTTTTTTCTAACAATTTTAGTAATTTGTACATTTTTTTGAGTGTGGAGATTGTGCTAAATGTTCCTTTTATTCAGACAGGATGGCTTCCTGAATAAAACATGTCCTCTCAGGCAGCCGATGTGATGAAACGCAGTTTGCATCTGGAGTTACTGAAAGCCAGAGGAGCCGCACATGTATACTTAAACATTTTCCCTGCAGAGAGAAAATTAACAGATAGAACAATATTTGAAAAGATATGAGATACTGCTTGGATGTGGTTCGGAATGCTCTCAGATTACTAGTTAAGAGGAAGCTTGCAAAACTGATTATCATATAGTAATGTGATATAATTTATAGACATGAAACTTTTAAAGTGGGGGACTTGACCACAATAATATGCAAGGTATGAAAATCGGTAAGTTAAAAAGATGATGACAACCTAACCGTAAACTTATTTTGAGTGAAGGTATGATCACAGGTGTTGATCTCTCCTTACTTTTTATAAAATAGTTCTGTTTAGGAAAAAAGTATTTTAGTTTAATTTATATATATATATATGTGTATATATATATATATATATATGTGTATATATATATATATATATATATATATATATATATATATATAATTTTTTTTTGGCCAATCAAAATTATACAGTTTAAAAATAGTTAAAAATGATAACAACTTATATAGAATTACACTGTTTGGCCATTACTATTTCCAGGACTGGTGCATCTAGGATCCACTTGAAAATAAAGTATCCGTCTTAGGGCCTCATTTCCTAAGCATTTTTCCCATAGGCACAGAATGGGAGAAAAGCCTTAGTAAATCAGGTCCTTAATGTAACTTTCCTGATCAATAAATATAGTTACTTTAATAAAGGACTGCTCCAGCATTCTGCACAAGCTTCATGCTTACAATCAGTCATCAGAGACACACATTTCTAAAACAAATAAGTTACCCCATATAATCCCTGACCATGGTATCATAACTGTATCACCACAAGGAAAATTTTTTTAAAAAACCAAAATATTGTGAATACATAGATTCTCAAAAAATAAAATACCATGCAGCTCTGCTCCCAAAATATATGCATATGTTTCAGTAAACATGAATATTTCCAATGTAAGAAAATGTATACTTCCTCCGCTTGTTTTATATCTATAAGCATGTAAATTTTAGGTTGTGTAAAAATATATACCATGTCCATCTAATTTCCACGATTTATACATGGATGCTGTTATTTTATGAAGTATGTGCAGATACCATTTTGAAAACAAACTTGAAATCAATAGTTTGCTGATACCACCGTCAGTTCATCCAGTCTGTCTCCATTTCTTCTAGATCTTCCATCACTTCAGTGTGAACCCTCATCAGTTCACCCAAACCTTCTACCCAAAAATGGCAGCCAACAGACAAATCTGATTTTAGGTGTAAAAGCATACAAATAAGTTTGGTAATGTATACGTGTATATTTCTTACAAAATAGCAACTACCATGTGTACATCTGAATCCTACCCTAGAATGCCCCTAGCCCACCCCAGAATGTCCATAGCGCACCCTAGAATGCCCATAGCCTGCCTGGTAACGTGAATATGTGAAAAGGAGCTGAACCACCTCCAAACAAGGGTTGAGAAACCACAATCGGAGGTGTGCTCCAAATTTCGATCCCAGGGAATTGGCTTAGTGACAAAGAGTGGAGGCTGGGGAGTGGACCAGCAACAACAATAAAAGTGTGGGACAGCCTGCCCACCATACTCTTTTTTTGGTAGTTTTTAATTGAAGAGTTCACCTCCAGGTCATTTCAGCATCTGTCCTTTGTTCTGAGCCACTGCACATTCCTGTGCTTGGGCCCTTGGTTCCCTTGTATGCTGTTCCCTTCGATTATGGGGTACTGGCCTACTATTGCTGACAGTGGCCCCCACTCTCACCTGAGCACATACCAACATTCCATCCTCTCCCTTTTCCTAATATAATGGAATTTGTTGAAGTACACTGCCTACTTGCTATTTGGACATTTCAAATTAATTTATTTAGTGATACCGTAACTGTACCCTTACTCACAGTACCACTCACTGAATGGAGAACTGTCTGTCACACACACATACATAGACATGTATACATCTATACATGTATACACATAAAAAAAACTTTAAACACTAACAGACATAAAAGACTGGCAGCTTGGTAAAACACTTTTCTTCAGTCTCTGAGTATGCAGACTCACTGGTGTGTAGTCAAAAAGAGTAAAAAAAAAAAAATCACAAGTACTGCTCCAATTGCAATTTCCACACAGTCTCCCATCTTGACCTTCCCCCAGTGAAGAGAAAAATCAAAATCAGCAATAGTGCACTGCTTCTCTTTCTGGCACAGTAAGTATCTAAGATCACTGCAACACAGAGAAGAACAGAAGCAGCACCTTACTAGTGCCAAATTCAAAAGCTTCTAAGCTTTTTTTAAAACCTGAGTATTATGACCGTCGGTCGTAGATGGCTGCGATCACTATTACTTATTCCGTGTGTGGCTGCCCTCTCTCCTTTGGGAAGACTCGCAGCTGTGGCTAGCCGCTTCCGACATTCATCGCTCCATTCCAGGACTCCCCAGAGCGGCGAGGACGCTGCCAACCGCCATGCCTCTCCCGGGCCTTCCTAGGCGCATACACGCACTCCATTGCCCTCCTTTAAAGACGCCAAGGGAAGAAACCTCAGGGCGTCTCACCTTGATGACATCACTAGCCCTGGACTCTTAAGCACCATCGGGGCCTGGCCCTAATCGACTAGGCAACGAGTTTCCTCCTTTCTGAATCCTACTGATCTCTGTAAAGACACTGGTTCCTGATTCCTGCTCCCTGGCATGAGACACTTTCGGGTACCCGCTCCTCGGAGGCCCTGCTCTTGTCTCTGGCTATCCGCTCCTTGGAGGACCCTGCACCTCGGACACTGTCTGCCATCTTCCCTGCTCCTCAGGGTTGCTCCAGGAACTACTCTACCCGTAATACTCTATTTCGGTGTACCCCGCTCTGCGGACCATTGCCGTATGACTCTACTTCGTGGAGACCAACATAGGTGTAAACCACCCTGTGGGCCATTGCCTTCGCTTGTGACTGCTGCGCTCCTTGGGGTAGCGTGTTGTGAACTTGGGACTGAGACCCATTTCTCAGGACAACGCCTTGTATTTTACTGTTACTACGTTCCGCCTCCCGCTCCTTGGGGTAGCGTCCAACCTATCTCTGAGACTGTACTGCACTCCCCCGCTCCTCGGAGAAGTGTCCTCTTGCACTGCCAGAGACCCCTGGGCTTCCCCACTTCTTGGGTAAGCCTATATCATACCACCCGTGCTGACTTCTTCTCCATTAACTTATCCAAACCTTTTTTAAACCCAACTACACTAACTGCACTAACCACATCCTCTGGCAACAAATTCCAGAGCTTAAGAACATAAGAACATGCCATACTGGGTCAGACCAAGGGTCCATCAAGCCCAGCATCTTGTCTCCAACAGTGGCCAATCCAGGCCATAAGAACCTGGCAAGTTCCCAAAAACTAAGTCTATCCCATGTTACTGTTGCTAGTAATAGCAGTGTCTATTTTCTAAGTCAACTTAATTAATAGCAGGTAATTGACTTCTCCTCCAAGAACTTATCCAATCCTTTTTTAAACCCAACTACACTAACCATATCCCCTGGCAATAAATTCCAGATTTTTATTTTGGGTTGAGTGAAAAAGAACTTTCTCCGATTAGTTTTAAATGTGCCACATGCTAACTTCATGGAGTGCCCCCTAGTCCTTCTTTTATCTGAAAGAGTAAATAACCAATTCACATTTACCCGTTCTAGACCTCTCATGATTTTAATCACCTCTATCATATCCCCCCTCAGCCGTCTATTCTCCAAGCTGAAAAGTACTAACCTCTTTATAGTCTTTCCCCATAGGGGAGCTGTTCCATTCCCTTTATCATTTTGGTCGCCCTTCTCTGTACCTTCTCCATCGCAACTATAACTTTTTTGAGATGCGGCGAACAGAATTGTACACAGTACTCAAGGTGCAATTTCACCATGGAGCGATACAGAGGCATTCACCATTCCCGTCCTAATAATTCCTAATATTCTATTTGCTTTTTTGACTGATGCAGCACATCGAGCTGACAATTTCAATGTATTATCCACTACAATGCCTAGATCTTTTTCCTGGGTAGTAGCACAAAATATGGAACTCAACATTGTTTCATTACAGCATGGATTATTTGTCCCTATAAGCATCACCTTGCACTTGTCCACATTAAATTTCATCTTCCATTTGGATGCCCAATCTTCCAGATTCACAAGGTCCTCTTGCAATTTATCACAATCTGCTTGTGATTTAACTACTCTGAATAATTTTGTATCATCTGCAAATATGATTACCTCACTCATTGTATTCCTTTCCAGAACATTTATAAATATATTGAAAAACACTGGTCCAACTACAGATTTCCAAGGCACTCCACTGTTTACCCTTTTCCACTGAGAAAACTGACCATTTAATCCTACTCTCTTTTTCCTGTCTTTCAACCAGACTTTCTAACCAACAAAAGGACACTGCCTCCTCTCCCATGACTTTTTAGTTTCCTTGGAAGCCTCTCAGGAAGGACTTTATCAAATTCCTTCTGAAAATCCAAACACACTACATCTATTGGCTCACCTTTATTCACATGTTTATTAACCCCTTCAAAAAATGAAGCAGATTTGTAAGGCAAGACTTGCTTTGGGCAAATCTATGCTGACTGTGTTCCATTAAACCATGTCTTTCTATATGCTCTGTGATTTGGATCTTTAGAAAAGTTTCAACTATTTTTCCCAGCACTGAAGTCAGGCTCACTTTATATAGTTTCCTGAATTACACCTGAGATCCCTTTTTAAATATTGGGGTTACATTGTCCACCCTCCAGTCTTCAAGTACAATGGATGATTTTAATGATAGGATACAAATTTTAACTAATAGATCTGAAATTTCATTTTTTAGTTCCTTCAAATCCCTGAGGTTCATGCCATCCAGTCCAGGTGATTTGCTATTCTTTAGCTTGTCAATCTGGCCTACAATATCTTCCAGGCTGACAGTGATTTGCTTCAGTTCATCTGAATCATCACCCTTGAAAACCATCTCTGGAACTGGTATCTCCCCAACATCCTCTTTAGTAAACACCGAAGCAAAGAATTAATTTAATCTTTCTGTAATGGCCTTATCTTCCCTAAGAGCCCCTTTAACCCCATGTTCATCTAACAGTCCAACCGACTCCCTCACATATTTCTTGCTTTGGCTATATTTTAGAAAGCTTTTATTATGAGTTTTTGCCACTATGGCCAACTTCATTTCAAATTCTCTGCCGTTGAAGCAGAGAGCTATGCTGCTTTCCCTATGCTAGTTGGAAATATCGGAGCACAGAATCATTTTGTATTGTGTATGGAAGACGGCTGAATAATTACATGAGTAACAACTTCTCCATTCTTCAAATAGATTGAGTCTAGTTTTGTGGTCGATATTTTGATGAAAGTTTTTATAAATATGATGTTATCCGCTGGAAGTGTGCCCATCAGTAGTGGACTTAAATATATGGAGATGTTTTATATATATTTATTTTTTTGGGTATTACCCTTTTTTGATTCATAATGTTTTTAAATTTTATATTCTTTGATCTTGCATCCAATTGCATTTATTGTTATAAAGAGGTTCTGGTGAACAGTATATATTCTGTAAGTATCGTTGAGTCTTCTTGGGAACTCGATTAATCGCAGTGATAGCAGGTTCTGCAAAGTTTGAACAGTGCAAGGAGCAGGCAGCATCCAAACCATTTGGCGAACACTTAGGGGTAGATTTTCAAAGGGGTACGCGCGTAAGATACCAGCATACCGAGCCTATTTTGCATAGGCTCGGCGGCACGGGCAAGCCCCGGGATGCGCGTAAGTCCCGGGGCTTGCATGAAGGGGCGTGTCGGGGGCATGTCAGGGGCATACCGGGAGTGACGCAGCATTTCGGGGGCGTGTCCAGAGTGACGCGGCATTTTGGGGGGGTGTCCAGGGGCGTGGTTCCGGCCCGGGGGCGTGACAGCGGCCCCTGGACCAGTCCCCGGACCGGAACATGGAGCGTGGCAGCCGGCCCGGCATGTGAAAAGTTACGCCTGCTGTAGGGGGGAGGTTTAGATAGGGCCGGGGGGGTGGGTTAGGTAGGGAAAGGGAGGGGAAGGTGGGGGGAGGGAATGGAGGCAGGCTGCGCGGCTCGGCGCGCGCAGGCTGCCGATTTTGGGCAGCCTTGCGCGCGCCAACCACGGATTTTAATGGATACACGCGTATCTATTGAAATCCCACGTACTCTTGTTCGCGCCTGGTGCGCGAACAAAAGTACGCGTGTGCGCAGATTTATAAAATCTGCCTCACTATCTTTCTCTGTATTTTGCTTTAAATGAAACCTTAATATGAGTGTTTGTAATAAGAATTTAATATAAATTTCCTCCTGAGTAAGCCTTGCTGGCGAAACTATTGGGCCCATGGTCAGGGATAGGTGATTAATTAAGAGGATATCTTATCATTAGGGAAATATTATTAAGTTTAATGTGGAATAACAGTGTTTATATTAGTGCTATAGAGGTACATTGTTGTAAAACTTCCTTGAATAAATTGGTGTGGGATCATATATTTTAAATTATGGTGTGGGTATGAATCGTGTGAATGATTGTATATATGTGGTATAGAGAGAGTGATGTAATTTTCTATTGGTTTTAATCTTTTATATAAGTTTGGTATATGGTTACAACTTAAAGTGGCACATATATCTAATAAAAAGAGTAAATTTGTTATGATTATGTTTAAACTGTTGTTTATTTATTGAAATGGAAGATTCTTTTTGTATATGTGTATGATATTTGGGCTAGGAATTGGTATATACCTCAGTTTTTTATTATATACAGGATTGGATTTTATATCATCACTGCTCTGTGAATGAGCCTTTTGAATGGACTCTCATGATAATGATGTACTGTATATGTGCATTTCTTTTCATGTTTTGTATATTTGACAAACAATTCATTATTATTGTGTTAAATTACATGCTCAATTTTACATGATGCTAAGTGTGTCCTGTATATGTTCGTATATTTGTAAGATGTACTTATTTAATGTATTTATTTATTTTATTTGCTGGTTTTTTTAATACCGCCTATAGCAGAAAAACTGTGCTAAGAAGTTAGTTAAACACATAGGGGCGGATTTTAAAAGCCCTGCTCGCGTAAATTCGCCCGGATTTACGCGAGCAGGGCCTTGCGCGCCAGCGTGCCTATTTTCCATAGGCCGCCGGTGCGCGCAGAACCCCGGGACGCGCGTAGGTCCTGGGGTTTTTGGAAGGGGGCATGTCGGGGGCGTGTCGGGGCGGGGCCGAACGACACAGCGTTTTGGGGGCGGGGTGAGGCGTTTCGGGGGCGGGACCGGGGCGTGGCGCCGGCCCGGGGTGTTCCGGGGCATGGCCATGCCCTCCGGAACCGCCCCCGGGTTGGGTCTCGGCGCGCCAGCAGCCCGCTGGCGCGTGTGGATTTACGTCTCCCTCTGGGAGGCGTAAATCCGTGGATAAAGGTAAGGGGGGGTTTAGATAGGGCCGGGGGGTGGGTTAGGTAGGGGAAGGGAGGGGAAGGTGAGGGGAGGGCGAAAGAAAGTTCCCTCCGAGGCCACTCTGATTTCGGAGCGGCCTCGGAGGGAACGGAGACAGGCTGCGCGGCTTGGCGCGCACCGGCTGCCCAAAATCGGCAGCCTTGCGCGCGCCGATCCAGGATTTTAGAAGATACGTGCGTATCTTATAAAATCCAGCGTACTTTTGTTTGCGCCTGCTGCGCAAACAAAAGTACGCGAACGCGCTTTTTTTTAAAAATCTACCCCATATATAATTTAAAAAATCATTTCATGTAATATGATATTGTATTTTACCACATATTGGGGCAGATCTTTAAACCTGCGCGCTGGTGTAGATTTGTTCGCGCAACCCGGTGTGAACAAATCTATGCTGAAGCGCGTGCATGTTATAAAATACAGGGTCGGTGAGCACAAGGGGGTGCACAATTGTGCAACTTGCATGTGCCGAACCGCGCAGCCTTCCTCCATTCCCTCCGAGGCCGCTCCAAAATTGGAGCGGCCTCGGAAGGAACTTTCCTTCTGCCCCCACACCTTCCTCTCCTTTCCCCTATCTACCCTGCCCCCAGCCCTATCTAAAACCCCCTCCTTACCTTTATCGGGAAAGTTACGCCTGCCTCCGGGCAGGTGTAACTTGCGCGAGCCGGCTGGCTGCCAGCACGCCATCTTCCGGCATGGCAGCTGTTCCGGAGGCCTCGGTCCTGCCCCGGGACATATGCGCGTCCCGGGCTTGCGCGCATGCTGCCGAGCCTATGCAAGATAGGCTCGGCGCAGGCAGGGGCAGCTTGGGGCAGTTTTTCGGGGGTTACGTGCGTATGTTACGCGCGTAACCCTTTGAAAATCTGCCCCCAATTTTTGCATATTGTTACATTTTCATGATTATTTTCTGCATTGTTTTTTATTAGACTGATTGTTGAGATCTTGCTATTTTGTTTCCCCTTACAAAATTTATTCTCGTACTTATTTAATTTTTCTAAAAAAAAAAAAAAAAAAAAAAAAAAGGACAACAACTGCACATGAAATATCAGCCCCATTGTGCTACAATAATTGGCCTAACTAATAATAAAGGGCAATCTTCCAACAGCTCAGAGTTACTGCACTGCTAGAGAGTTCTGATAAATCTTAAGCAGAGGATGGAGATCATCTTTAACAGTAGGGGGAGGCGGAATTGTAAGAAGAATACTTGAATAGGATTTTAATCTTTTGTGCCATAAAGAACATAAAGTGAGGCATACAGTTGAAGTAATGAGTATAATGACATTGTTGGTGATTTAAATCCTCCACCTCTCCTTCTCCCCCTTTATTTGAAAGTCATCTTTAGCACAAAGCTTCTTCAGTTGCTACTGCTGCCACCGCTGCTGCTTGTTGGCTAATTGACACTTTCTTTAGTGGTCTTATTGTAACTGGCACAGGGTTTTCCTTCTTTTCAAACTTTTCTTTGACTGAGTGCCACTATTCCTCAGGCTAGAGTGGGTGTTCTTTCTCAAAAAAAAAAAAAAAGAGGCAGGAAAATGTGGAATTGTTCATATTTTTAACAGGTTTGGGAACTAAAACAAAATAAATGGTGATAGGTTCAGCAGTCAAAGAACACTGTTTTACAGCCCCCTTGTGGAATTTTTCTAATATTTTTCGATGGTACAAGTACATTTTCTTAGTGACTTTCTTTTATGTTCATTCTCCGAGAGTTTAACAGAAACGACATGCATGCACCAAGTTTATACAAAATAGTACACTTGTAGTTAGTACATCCAGAAATAGTACCAAAAGAGCATGCAGTGGATGGAATGAGGCATTTGATTTTTAGGAGTAGTGGCATGACTGACTTAGTCATCTGAAGCTATACTCACGTTTTACAGAGTAACCATGTCAACAGATGGAAATCAAAGCTCGGCCTACTCATTCCATCTTATTTCTTTATCTGCTACCCAGGCCCACAGAAGCGTACGTAAAAACACAGATTACCGTTACTCTAAATACTTTTTCTGGTTTTGGTGGTGAAATTTCCAGCGGTCTGCAATGAGATAAAGTCCCATTACATACTTTTTATGTGCAGGCTTTGTACCAGTTCTCAAAGTGGAAGTACGCAGATCTTCCACTTTGTGCATCTACATTTTCTGCGGCTAGAATTTCACTGTAAAAGTTAAGGGCAGAGATTTGAAAATGCTGTTTAGGCGTGGGCTTTTCCTCCCCACTCCTGCCCCGACCTAAGCACGCCCACAAGAACACCTCCTCCTAACACAGCTATAAGTCCTCCAGTTATTCTACCATGTGTGTACTTTCAGATTCATTGAGAGTGGACAGTTTCCAGGAAGCTGTGATTTACACGGGTAAAAAGCTTTTTAGCCACAGAAATTGCTTTGAAAACTGCTCTTTCAATCTTTTTTTTAAATGTTTTTCTTTACTGCCTTAGAAAGGTGTTCAAGCTTTCAGAATGATAGTTGCAAAGTTCAAATGCAAAGTAGAAGAAAAATGGGCTTACATCTAATGACACTGCAATCGGTAATTTTGACAATAGAAGAAAATATAACTAGAACTGGCACGTAACCCAGTCTGATTGCACAGCTTGTATGTGAGGTTACTGTAAAAAGGTATTTTATCAGTATGTTTATCTTGTGAATTATTTATTAAAAAGAGAAAGTTATATCTATTATTCAATAAATGAAGCAATGTCGAATTAAATCATGTCATACCTGGCAAAGATCCACATACCATGAAGGAAAGGAGATGAGAGAAATGGGGATATGATTTAAATTTCTCAACACCACTCCTGTGCGTGCTGTATGCCCCAGGGCTTGAAAAAAGTGGCGGAGAGGTCCGGGGCAGGGCAGGGGCGTGTCCAGAGGCCTCCGTAGGACCTCCAGGCCGGGGGATCGCACTCTGGCACTCAGCTGGCGTGCGCAACCTACGCCTGCCCGGAGGCAGGCGCAACTTGCCTATCAAAGGTATAGGGGGTTTAGGTAGGGCTGGGGAGCGGGTTAGGTAGGGAGGGGAAGGTGGGGGCGGCGGAAGGAAAGTTCCCTCTGAGGCCGCTCTGATTTCGGAGCGGCCTTGGAGGGAACAGGGAAAGCCATCTGGGCTCCCCTAGGGCTCGGTGCATGCAAGGTGCACAAGTGTGCACCCCCTTGCGTGCGCTGACCCCAAATTTTATAACATGCGCGCAGCTGCGCGCGCATGTTATAAAATCGGGCATAGATTTGTGCACACCGGGTTGTGCGCACAAATCTACGCCCGCGTGTAGATATTAAAATCCGGCCCATACTGCATAACGGGAAATATTTCTTCAGAGAAAGGGTGGTGTTGGAGGTGTTGGAAGCAAGTTATTGTAACAGAATTCAAGAAGGCCTGGGGTAAGCACAGAGGAAACTTAGCTGCAGGGAAGTGAGGCCAAAGCCAGAGATCCAATAGATTCTGTGGCATTTGTAATAGAAATTGAAAATGGGAAAACCAGGTGGGCCAGGTCCACCTTTATCTGTTGTCATGTTCTGTGTTTTGGTTTAGAGAAAGAGGATGCAGATCAATTGTAGAAAAATAGAGAAAGCTATATAGAACTGAAGAAAAAGAGCCCCATAAATAAAAAAGAAAATAGCAAGGAGAAGATGAAAAAGAAAATGATGGGAACTAAAAACTGGAGAAAATGAGGATGGAAATGAAATTTTTAGATGTACTAAATGTAAAAAAGTCCAAAGCAGAAATGATGCAAATCATAGAAAACTATTGTTCCTTTTGCTTGAATTCTCTGCTAATTGCAAATTACTAGGGAAGACACTGTATAATTTTTTGGACCTTCAAAAAGGCAGGAAAGGTGTCTAGAGTACACGACTTATTTTGTACCTCTTTTTTTCCCTATGCCGCTAAAACTCTCATCATTGGTATTTTGTCATCCATTTTTTAGCATTTTTTTATGCATTTAAAATCAAATTACTACAAATAATACAATCAATACTACAATAAGCACTGAAAGGTAAATTTTAAAAGCTGGTTGAGTGCTGAAATCGGGACATGAGCACTCATCAACCCTTGCGCATGTCCCCCCGATTTTATAAGGTGCCCAGATGTGCACACTAATGCCAAAGAGCAAATATCTCTCATTGGCCAATAAAGGGATGGAATGTGGGCGGGGCATTGGGGCATAGGCAGTTCAGGGCATGGCCAAGAAACGTGCACACAAGTAGCTGTGCACCTGGACGCATGGCCAGGTCCAGTACCGTGTAACTTTACTTCTGTTATGGAAAAGGTGTAAGTGCTAATAAAACTATTTCCAGATATCTATGAAGTGTTTTAGGGTTCTGGGTTAACTGGGGGGAAGTACAGGCTAAAGAACCTGGGAGGTTTGGAGGACCTAGCTGAACACTGAGCAAACTGGTGGGGAACTGGTGAAACTGGTGATTGGCTGGACGAGCGTCTGTAATAAAATAAAACCCTCACCTGTGCGTCCGTAAGCCGATTTGCGCTGCTGGGCATGCACAAGATTAAAATTATACACAACGCGATAAGCATTGAAGATGTAAGCAGTGGCGTGTAAAAAAACTGTGGCTGAGAAAGTTAAAAGAGGATAACTATAATAGAGACACCGAGAGTGTCAGAAGTGATTAACTGTAATTCAGACGCGGTAAGCGTTGAAGATGTTAGCACTTATTATAAAAATTTGAATAAGATTAAAAACTTGAACAAGACTGAGCTGTTTTAGCCGATTTTAAGCACATATTACACAGAGTTTGTTTTTCACAAATTTTTTCACATAAAAGTTTTCAAAAAAATTCCAAGGTAGGATGGAGGTTGGTTTAGGATTACAAATTGTAAGATTCTGTGTACAAGACCGAGGAGGCATGCTACAGAAAATGTATGAAACCTTCCTCATCCTACTTCATTAATTTTTTCATATGAGTGAGGTAAACTTAGTTGTTTTTGCAAGACTAAAATTAGGCACACATACACACATGCCTAGGCTATTTTATATCATGCACGTGCATGTCAATGCATGTTATACAATTGCTGCCTATCTGGCCGCGCACCCACTCACAAGCGTTTATGTGCGCCGTGTGCCTGTTTGAAAATTATTGTCTTATTTTCGAAACTTCAAGGTCCAATATTGCAAGAGTTACTTATCTTTCAGAAGTTCATGGTCCCAGTTCTTTTCTCAGTAAAATCATCCCAAAACGGGCCATGTTTCGGAAATCCTCCTGCGTCAGGGGAGTTTTTTTTGCTCACAACATTCTCATCAGAGCCTTCTTTTTGCAGGAACCGGGAGGATGCTTAAAGAAGGCTTTTAAGCTGCATGGAGGAAAGCTGCACAGAGGGGCAGTTGCTGCACATAACAGAAGGCAAAAGGAGGTAACCTGCATGGAGCAACAGTTACCACCCAAGCAACTTTGCTGGGCAGACTGGTTGAACCTTTTGGGTCTTTATCTGCTGTCATTTCTTATGTTACTATATAAATGATTAGACTTGCCCTTTGGCTCTGATGGCAGACTACACACTATTTTCAGCCATTTGCAGCAAGGGTTTGAGCTACTGTGTCTGTTCATGTGATCCATGACCTGAGATAGCCTATTAATCAGAAGTAATTTGATTCATTTACCTCATTTTTTTTTCTCTACAATACTAGTTGAACATTCCAGATCTATGTTCAGTCAAATTTGTGTGTAGAGCTAGATTTCTATGCATAAAACTGATATAACCATGTTTTAAACTACCAGTGTGATATGTGTGTATATAACTAAAATACCCATATTAAAACTCAACATACTTTTGCATACAACTGAGGAAAAATTCACTAGATTTCAATGGAAAAACAGAAGAAACTGTAAAGATGTGCCATATAACAAGGAATTTTTTAAATTTGGGTATGATTTCCATATTTCTAGAAATATATTGCTGAACTGATGACTATTCCCACATATACAACTGATCTTGATCCTGCCTGTACTGGTAACTGGATCCTCACTTTATTCATTTAAATAATTATTCAGCTGATCAGGATAACTTTGTGATCTATCTTTTGATCAAGAAAATCAGATTGAATTAAATGCCTTATTTTCAAGTGCCAGAATTCAATACTCACCAAGGGCAATGGTATGTCACATTTTCAAGGAATCTTTGCGGGACAACAAGTATGGGAGTTGACTGGCATCTAGTGGCCAAATTAAAAACAAAATATATCAAATGCTGCATGCTTTCCTGTACACTGAGCAAACATTTTTACTAGTTTCAAATGCTTTTTGATACAAATAATTCAAAACCAGTATCTTTACACATCAAGGGGGTCATTTTCTATCCCTATTGCATGCGAAAAGGGACTTTTTGCGTGCGATAGCTAGATAGGGGCGGAGTCGGGGCGGCATCGGCACCAGAAGAGGAGGAGTCGGGGCGGACGCGGCGGAAACTTCACTGGCTGCGAAAAGGTAAGACCCCCTTATTGCTACCAGTAGCGCCCAATAGCGCCACCTTTCGCGGTGGCACTATTGGGTGCGAAAGCCAGCAGCGATAACACCGCGGTGGTGCAATCGCTGCCGGCTTTCGCATGCCCGCCCCCCGTTACCACGTGATTCAGGAAGGCGTGCAAAGATAGAAAATCCAGCCCCAAGATTGCAAAATAGTATCTGTATTTCTGTTTCATGACAGCCTAAGCATCAAGCTAACCCCTATTTATAGACAGAAAAAAAAAGGTGTGAGGTGCTACAGTGCTCAGCCGGCCGCATCGCTGAGGTGAGGTTTAATTTGCTGCAGTGCGGCTGCACCACCCACTATCACCCCCATAGCGCCACTGGAAAAGATGGGGTTATTTCCCATGGTACTGCCAGAGATAATGTGGAAAACATTATCACGTTCAGCACTGCCGGGCCATAACACCACCCAAATCCCCTTCCCCTAATTAGCATGGCATCGCCACGATAATGACCCATCACAGAATAAAGTATGACCCTGAAATTGTTTTTAATTTCAATACTCGTTTCCAGTAGGAGATATGCATAGCATCACTTAGGTTTACTTTTTTTTTTAGCTTTGAATATTATTTTCTGAAAGGAATTCTTTATGGGGGATAATTACTCGAGATGAGCTTCATTTTTTTCTACCGGGTCATTTTTTTTGAGTCGGACGCTTCGGGGTAAAGTTCATTTTTCCTCGGTTAGTTTTTTGGAAAAACGAACAAAAACTAAACAGGGAAAAATGAAAATGGCCCAAAAAACAACACGGGAAAAAGAAGCTCAAAAAAACCCACCCCAAGCATTAAAATTCACTTTAATACATTAAATACAAACCCCCCCCCCCCCCCCACCACCATCCCGATCCCTCCCCTAGACTTACTAACATCCCTGGTGGTCCAGCGGGGTCCCGCGAGGAATTTCTCCCTCCCTGCCTTCGGGCTGTCTCGCCTGCCTCGATCAAAATGGCGCCGATAGCCTTTGACCTACTATGTCACAGGGGCTACTGGTGCCATTGGTCAGCCCCTGTCACATGGTAGGAGCACAAGATGGCACCGATGGCCATGTGACAGGGGCTGACCAATGGCACCGGTAGCCCCTGTGACATAGTAGGTCAAAGGCTATCGGCGCCATTTTGATCGAGGCAGGCCAGACAGCCCGACGGCACGGAGGGAGAAATTCCTCGTGGGACCCCGCTGGACCACCAGGGATGTTATTAAGTCTTGGGGAGGGATCGGGATGGTGGGGGGGTTGTATTTAATTTTGTTGAAATTGCCTAATTCGTGATAAACGAACCACATCTCTAATAATTACTAAGATTTGATTATCAGAAAGACTGTTGATATTTTGAGAACAATTTTCAATGCATTCTTAGCCTTGTTAATAATATTTAATGTGAGTAGATTACACCATTTGAAAATTGCATCTCCCCCAGCGCCTTATATGGCCCAAAGCATGTGCATTGTGAAACAACAACACAAAAGGGGGCAGAGCCAGGATTAGGGCAGGGAAAATAAAGCATGCACAAGGATTTCATCTTGAAAGCATGTGTGAGGTCCTGTGAAGCAGTTAGAAAGTCCATGGATATCTTTGTGCTTGTGATCCCCGCTGGCCCCAAACTTTGAAAAAGGAAAATGCACATTGAATTTCCCTTTGAAAATTAGCCTGCAGGTTCATGCAAAATAACCTGAGAAGCTACAAACTCTGCCTTTTTCAAAATTGCCTCCTAAAATATTTCTACATATTACTAATGATAATAATGGTGAAGGCGAATCTGATGCTCTCCTTGCAGTAGCAGAGAACAGGATAGCATCAAGGTCAGACAATGTCATTTTCTTCATTGGAGCCAATGGAGAAGGAGGTGAGTGGAAATTGCTCCTGCCTCAAAGACCCTTTCTGCAAATGTAGATGGGGGTTGAAGGAGGTGAGGGAATCTGGGGAGAGGATCTGCTGGGGGTTGGTTTGATTTTCTGATAGCTCAGAGCCCCTTACGTGGCTCAAATAGCTGGATTGCTGGTAGGCATGAGGACTTGGTAACTTACCTGCCTGATGTGAAGGTGGCAGATCTCAGGCACCACCTAGACAGAATTTTAGAATTTTAGACAACATAGGTAGGGCTGAGAGGAAGGTTCTAGGAGCCAAATTTAGGCTTTTAGTTAGAAAGTTGAAATCAAGAATCTCCAGGGTAGCATTCTCAAAAATACCCCCTGTAGCATGTGTAGCATCCCAGGTGGATTCTGAATTCACCAATGAGGTGATGATGCAGAGAAGAGGGGCTTTAGTTTTGTTAGGAACTGGGCAACATTTTGGGGCAGGGGGAACCTATTCCAAAAGAATGGGCTCCATCTTAACAAGAGTGGGGCCAGGCTACTGGTGCTAATGTTTAAAAAAAGAGCTAGAGCAGCATACTAGATTATGGGGGAAAGAGGCAGTCACTTAGGAGCACATGGTATTTTGTGAGGTATCTTCAAAGCATACTGGCATAATTGGGAAGTTAGAATATCACTATAGAGAGACTGTGATAAAGGCAGATATAGCCTAGGTACATTTAAATAAAGAGCAGACAGAGATGATTCTAAACTACCCATTTCAGCTGCTAGATAAACTGTGAATACCATAAAAATTGCACGTATCTTATAAAATCTGGTGTACTTTTGTTCGCGCACACATACGTTTTTAAGATCTACCTCTTAATGTTTCCATCATCATCATCGGTCCCAATTCATTTTTTATGATTTTTGTCTATATGCATTTAAAATCAAAAATTGAAAAGTGCATAACCTTAGACATGTTGAACTTATGCATATTCAGTAGCATTAGTACTTTTCCTCGAAGAATTGCCAAGAAATCCAAAGCTTGTTAATTAACTGTATATCCCAACACGGGCCGTGTTTCAGAATTTATCCTGCTTCAGGGGCATAGTGTAAAACTCTCACACTTATAGATGTGTAATGGCTTCCTTCAGCTTCTCTGCAAAGTATCTCTGCCAGAATTGAAATATGCCGCAGCCTATAAAAACAAATGGCAACTCCTGATTTAACATCCTACAATTCTATCAAAATTTAAAAGCAAATACAATATGGCACAAAAGGGGTCATTTTCAAATGCTTATCATGAGGGATAAGCCGCTATCGTACATGACTACAATTGAAATCAAAGTGAACCATTCAACCTCATTGTTCTTTTTCATTTAGTTTTGTCTCTCTATTCCCACCTCGCCACAATTCAGTAACATGATCAAATCTTTATGTTTCAGCATTTGAAGAAACGTTTTTGTATAATTCTTCGTGGTTTCAATATATTCACTAATGACAATGTTATGTAAATGATGTGTTTTTTATTTGGGATTCCACAAATGCTGAAATAGATCATTTCCAGGTATGGATTAATTCTTTAGACCAACATTTACAGTTTTCATTGGTTATGCATCAGCATGAAATTTCTTTTTTAGACATTCATATTATAAAGACAACTGGGTATTTTCAGGAAACCTACAGAAAAGAGCAATGTTTTATATTTTGAAAGTTTTCATCCACACAGTCAGAAAGCAAGTCTTCCGTTTGGACAATTCCTTCGCCTGCGGAGATTATGTTCATTGGACCATGAGTTTAAAAACAGTCTCAAACTTTATGTAATAGAGCATCAACCAGGCTATACTGATTATATTTTATGGATGGCATATAAATGTGCCCGGTATGCTAACAGAAAGTTATTGCTAACATATCAGACCAAGAAAAATGATTCCCGACTGAAGTATATTATGCGATATTTAATCAATCCAACCCAGTTATAAAGATCATCAAGAAGCATTGGCCAGTTCTTTCCCAATATAGGATGTTTTCTGAACCCCTTTGTTTTACATTCACAAGTAGTTGTATCATCAAAGAACATGCCACTAATGCGATGCTGAGAGATCAGAAGTAACAAGGGTTGTTAATCAAGGATTTTTTAAATGTGTATCATGCTCCTATTGTTGACAGTGGGTTAGATCTTAAAAAAAAGTGATCGCGTACTTTTGTTCACGCACCAGGTGCGAACAAAAGTAAGCTGGATTTTATAAGATACGCGCGTAGCCACGTGTATCTTATAAAATCCTGGGTCGGCGCGCGCGCAAGGGGGTGCACATTTGTGCAACCTGCGCGCGCTGAGCAAAGCGCACGCTGCCTGTTCCCTCCGAGGCCGCTCCGATTTCGGAGCGGCTTCGGAGGGAACTTTCCTTCGCCCTCCCCCCACCTTCCCCTCCCTTTCCCTACCTAACCCACCCCCCGGCCCTATCTAACCCCCCCCCCACCTTTGTCGGCAAAGTTACGCCTGCTTTCAGCAGGCGTAACTTTGCGCGCACTGGCCGGCACCGGCACCGGCCGGCACCGGCAGCCCTGCTCCGTGTTCCGGTCCCGGGGGCTGGTCCGGAGGCCTCGACCACGCCCACGCCCCCGGGCCCGCCCCCAAAAAGCCATGGCACGCCCCCGAAACACCACGTCGTTTCGGGAATGCCCCCGACACACCCCCTCCCCGCCCCTTTTCCAAAGCCCAGGGACTTACGTGCGTCCCGGGGCTTTACGCACACTGGCGGCCTATGCAAAATGGTGCGCTGGCGTGTAAGGGCCCCGCACGCGTAAATCCTTCCGGATTTACGCGCGCAGGCCTTTTAAAATCCACCCCAGTCTTTATAGGGTGATACATAGGCTGTGACGGACTCTGAAAGAGTGCTTAATTTGAAATGGAACACATCTTCATGGGTCATCTATGCCATATGCCCATGTTTCCTTGTATACATTGGGAAAATTAGCAGAGCCATTAAGGTTCGCTTGAATGAACATCGAAGATTATGTAAATCTGTTGCCCCGCTAGTACAACATAGTATGGCGTACATCACTCTTTTGAAATGGTTGGTCATTGGTCATGCTACTGAATTGGGCAAGGTAGGAATAAGGAGACAAAACTAAAATGAAAAAGAAAAGTTTTGGATTTATTTTCTTAACACAGTATACCCATGTGGCCTCAACAGTGAGGTCAAAGGGTACAGTTTAATTTGATTTCAACTGTATTCTCTAAGTTTCTTCATGTCATATTGAATTTGCGTTTACATTTTGATAGAATTGTAACATGTACAATCAGGAGGTGCCATATGCTGTTTTCTGATAGGCTATGGAATAAATACTGGCAGCATGATTCTCTCTCTATACAGGGACACTGAAGAGAGCTACTGGGAAGCCATTAAAATCCTTTAGGTCTGAGAGTTTTACAATATTCCCCTGAAGCAAGATGAATTCTGAAATGCAGCCATGTTGGGATGTTCAGTTAATTAACAAGTTTTGGGTATCTTGGTGATTGTTCGAAGACAAGTTCCAGTGCTATTGAATATGTATACGTTCTGCGTGACTAAAGTTAAGTACTTTTCAGTTTTCGATTTTATATGCGTATAGAAAAAAAAAATAAAAAATGAATTGGGACCAATGATGAAAACATTGAGTGGCTCTTGAAAGATTGGAAATGGAGTAAAAAAAACAGGTGCTCTACTCGTAACCCCTCACCATGTTTTTGATGGCCCACATTAATTTACTGTTGTATTTTCAAGAACTCTTGTGATTTTGTCTTGTCTAAATAAATTTAAAATTTAACAAGTTTGGTGTTTTTGGCTCAAGTAAATGTTTAATATATTGATTTAAGCAGAAAAACTGTGTGTAATTAATTACCATAAAAAACATATTGAATTGTCTGTGAATGCCAGAAGTCTACAAAATAAGGGGATCATTTTCAAAGGCTTATCGTGTGCGATAAGCCTCTATCACATGCGAAAAGGCCCTTTTCACGTGCGATAACATGCTGGGGGCGGAGTCAGGGTCGAGTCGGGGCGGTGAGAAGGCGGACTCGGCGGTGTCTTTGCTGGCACGATAAGGTTAGTAACGTTATCATCGCCGGTAGTACACCCAATAGCACCAACTTCCACGGTGGCCAGCAGCAAAAACACCATGGTGGTGCCAAGGCTGCCGTCTTTCGCAGACCTGCCCCACCCCCCCACCCTCCGTTTTCGCTGGATTCACCATTCTGCGATAGAATGGCAAATCCAGGCCTAAGATTGGAGAGGTGGAATGTATGACATTGAACAATGATATAGAGATAAAAGGCATCTCTGAGACCTGGTGGAGGGAAGATATCAGGATACAAATTATATAAAAATGATAGGCCAGATCAAACTGATGGAGGGATGTTGCTATATGTTTGGAATTTTATAGAATCAAGCAAATTTATGCTGACGGTTATCAAGAGGGAAGGATTAGATTTTACTTGTCTTTGCTTAAATTGGGTGGGATTTATGGCTCCATAGTCTCCCAAATATCGGCCTAAAGGAAAGTTTCTTATTGTTTCAGAATGGGGCTTCAGAGGTTTCAAAGCTCTAAATGCAATACCACTATGGAGCCTTAGGGCTTTGGTTCTTTACAGGCTAGTGTTACCATAGTTGTGGGTACAGTTGGAGAGGATCCACAAAGTACAGTTACCTCATTATGACCAGACTGCTACCAACTGGTCAGAAGACCATGTCAGCAGCAGACCCTAAAGTTGGGCTGGTAGCCTTAAGATTATAGGCTGTCTAGCAGCCTTCAATGTATTAAAAGATCCTAAGAGAGATTTGGCCTGATCTGTAGGTTTAGAAAGGAATCTTAAGGGATGTGTTTTGTACTGGTGTATACAGTTTGTACTAACTTTTAACTTGATGTAATGTGGTATGTTATTAATAAAGATGTGGCCCTATTTTTGCAATAGGTTAATTTGTAGTGTGATTATATGGGGTGAATGAGCTGAGAGAGGAGGGTATGAATGCCTAGGTTATGGAATTAGAAAAGGTATAGAGAAAGGTAACCAAAATGATAAAAAGGATGGAATGGCTCTCATTTGAGGAAAGGCTAAAGCTTGAACTCTTCAGCCTGGTGAAGAGATGGCTGAGAGGAGACATGGTGTCTATAAAATCATGAGTGGGGTGGAACAGATAAACAAGGAACGGTTATATACTCTTTCAAATAATACTAGGACTAGGGAATACTTCATGAAGCTAATACGTAGCAGATTGAAAACAAATCAGAGAAAAGTATTTTTTTTCAGACAACTATATGGAAGAAAAGTCCATAAACCATTATTAACTATGAAGACTTGGGAAAGTCTCTGCTTATCTCTGGTTCTAAGAAGAATTATACCATTACTTTGGAATGCTTCCAGTTACTTACATAAGAACATAAGAAATTGCCTTACTGGATCAGACCAAGGGTCCATCAAGTCCAGCATCCTGTTTAAAGCAATGACCAATCCAAGTTACAAGTACCTGGTAAATACTCAAACACTAAGTAGATCCCATGCTACTGATGCCAGTAATATCAGTGACTATTCCATAAGGGGTAGATTTTAAAAGATGTGCGCGCTCATGTTATAAAATCGGTGGGCTGCGCACACATGTACGCCAGGTTTTATAATCCGCGAGTGCATGTGCAGGCGGCATGCGCAGGGGGAGCCTAATTTTAAAAAGGTACATGCGGCGACGATATCAGGCCTCTCTGCTCTTAATTGGAGAGGACTGGGAGGTAACTTTCCAACTCACTTAGCTAGCCTCCCTTCCCTTTCCCCTCTCCTTCCCCCCCCCCCCCCCATCCCTATCCTATGTAACCCCCAATTTGTTATTCTACCTTTTGCTCCTCTTCCAGAGCAGTACTAACTTGTGCGCACTAGCAGGCTGCCGGCGCACGCTTCCCCAGCACAGCGGCAAATGGCTGCTGTACCGGCTGCCTCCAGCCCCACCTCTCCCCGCCCCCCAGACAGCCCCCTTCTCTGGGCCCAGCACTTCAGCGCATTACAGGGGTTGAATGAAAAAGAATTGTTTCCAATTAGTCTTAAATGTGCTACTTGCTAAATTCATGGAGTGCCCCCTAGTCCTTCTATTATCCAAAATGTAAATAACCAATTCACATCTACTCGTTCAAGATCTCTCATGATTTTAAACACCTCTATTATATCCCCCCTCAGCCATCTCTTCTCCAAGCTGAACAGCTCTAACCTCTTCAGCCTTTCCTCATAGGGGAGCTGTTCCATCCCCTTTATCATTTTGGTTGCCCTTCTCTGTACCTTCTCCATCACAACTATATCTTTTTTGAGCTGCGGCGACCAGAATTGTACACAGTATTCAAGGTGTGGTCTCACCATGGAGCGATACAGAAGCATTATGACATTTTCTGTTTTATTAACCATTCCCTTCCTAATAATTCCTAACATTCTGTTTGCTTTTTTTCCCTGCTGCAGCACACTGGGTGGTAGCTGCTAATATGGAACCCAACATCGTGTAACTACAGCAAGGGTTATTTTTCTCTAAATGCAACACCTTGCACTTGTCCACATTAAATTTCATCTGCCATTTGGATGCCCAATCTTCCAGTCTCGAAAGGTCCTCCTGTAATGTATCACAATTGAATTGTGATTTAACTACTCTGAATAATTTTGTATCATCCACAAATTTGATAACCTCACTCGTCGTATTCCTTTCCTTTCTTAGACTTCTGGCATTAGTAGACAGACATTTCAAAATGTGCTTTTTGTTTGTATTAAGAACCTACATTTCAGATGATATGGATAATTTGGAATTCCTTAGCTCAGGTGATTCTTATAGGCACATGGACTACTTTTATTTTTAACCTCTTTGTTAGAATGCCCTAACTCTCCTTCAAAGATACATTCCTCTGAACCATGTACTGCTGAGTGACTGTCGGCTTTCCCCCTTGTTCTAGTTTAAAAGCTTCCCTATCTCCTTTTTAAAGGTTAGCACCAGCAGCCTGATTCCACTCTGGTTAAGGTGGAACCCATCCTTACAGAAAAGTCTCCCCTTTCCCAAATAGTTTGTCCAGTTCCTTACAAAACTGAATCCCTCTTCCCTGTAAGATCATCTCATCCATGCATTGAGACTTCTGGCGCTCTGTCTCCCTCTGGGAATCTGCACGTGGAACAAGGAGCATTTCAGAGAATGCCACCCTGGAGGTTCTGGATTTCAGCTTTCTACCTTTCTCCCCGTTTTTGCCATTGATTATCTTTGTAATTGTGTAAATAAGTTATATTTTCTATTTTTTTTCCTAACTTATGTAATTTTGGTTGTTTTTGTTCCTCCGTTTTTACCTGCAGTTATCTGTTCCATGTAAAGGCCCAGCCTATAATTTCCAAGTTAATTGTAAACCGATACGATGTGCAAACGGTTGTCGGTATATAAAAAATGCCAAATAAAATAAATAAATAAATAAATACCTAACATCCTAAATTTGGCTTTTAGAACCTTCCTCCCACATTTTCCTATATTGTTGGTACCATGATAGCCGGCTCTTCCCTAGCACTATCTATAATCCTATCTAGGTGACTCATGAGATCTACCACCTTTGCACCAGACAAGCAAGTTACCAGGAGGTCCTCACGTCCACCAGCCACCAAACTATCTACATTTCTAATAATTGAATCGCCTACTATGATGGTCGACCTAACCCTTCCCTCCTGGACAGTAGACCCGGGAGACTTGTCCTCAATGTGAGGGGACAACACATCAACTGGAGAGCAGGTCCTTGCTACAGGATAACTCCTAAAACACCAGCTTGATGCTCTCCAGCTGGGAGTCTTTCTGATCCAAGGCAGCACCAGGGCTGCCAGACTGGATTTGGGACTTGACTACTATGTCCCTGAAGGTCTCATCAATGTACCTCTCTGTCTGCCTCAGCTCCCCCACATCTGCCACTCAAGCCTACAGAGATCAGACTCATTCTCTGAAAGCCAGGAACTCTTTTTACTGGGTGTACACATAAAATCTCTCACCAAAATTCATATACTCATGCAAAAGACTGGAAAGCCCCCTATTTGCTGATGGACTGCTGCCTTCATCTGAATTTTGTTGAGTTCCTTGTTAAGTTTAGGTTGCTAAGGGAGTTGGAATTAGAGTACTTTCAATTTATAGGTGTGTTCACTAATTAATCTGCTATTGCCCTTTAAGGTGATGATTAAACTCTCAATAAGGGCTGTTGCAATAGTATGATTTAGATAAGAGCCTGGTTTATTTTTAATGAGAAAATGTTTCTGTTATGCCCATCTGTCACAGACGGCTGTGATCACTTATGCTCACCTCTTTCTTTGCTACACCTTAAATCCTTGGAAGAATGGCGGCCTCCGCCAGTCACCGCCGACCTGCCTGGCGGTCGGCAGGATGGCGTGGGCACTGCCGACCGCCATCTTGTTTCAGGAATCACCCAGCCATGCGCGCGCAAGGGCCGCCTTTGCTCACATCATGGCGGGAACCTCGGGGGCGTCCCCTTCAAATGATGTCATCTTCCTGCTGTACTAATACTGACCGGCCCTATGCTTAGATGAGTTAGCAAGGAGTTTCCTCGTTGCTAAATTCTGCTTCATCCTTGGACTTCCAGTTCCAGATTCCTTCCTTGGCGTGAGACGCTCTGGGTACCTGCTCCTCGGGGGCCCTTCGGTGTTTCTGGCTATCCGCTCCTTAATTCCCGGGATACTCTCCTGGAACTACCTCTTGTGAGTACATGACAATGGGCTTCAATGATACCGAACCTACTGTGGTCTTCTCTGTGGTGTACCCCGTGCCTCGGTCCACTACCATATCTTCCCCAGTAGGGGTCACTCCAGTATATCTTTTGCTGCAGGTTATTACCACACCATCTATAGGAGCCTCTTCCAGGTTCCTGTACCTCAGACTATCTTCTCATCATCAACACAATGACATCCGTGGTATTAAAGATGTTAACCTGTTTGCAAAAAAGGATGAATGTAATCTTCAAAGATAGTGTTCAATTTAAGGCGGGTAACTTGCGACTTCCTAATCTGTTGGTTTCTTTAGATAATGAAATAAAATCCCTACACATTCGTGTTTCAGACGTGTGTCTTTCTTCAGGGGAGTCTCACGTTGGAGATTACCAACCTTGCAGGATTCTTGCCTCGCTAGAAAATTTTACTTCGCTTCGGATAGCTGTAGTAACTTCCTTTTCACCGCATCATCCTGTTATTCTCCTCCAATGCAGGTATCCAGTGAGGTGCTGTAGGAGAGACAGACTGGCAGATGTTATTACACACTCTCTTGTAGCTGAGTAGATAGAGTTCCCAATGAGCAGTAGAGAGAGGATAGGTAGCAACAGTCTGTGATCCTCGGCAGAGGAGTTACGTTCCACAATGGTGGTGTAGGGCCTGATGCAGATAGATAATGAGGAGCTGTAGATGAACAGACTGGGAAAAGTAGTACTCACTCTCTGTAGCTGATAGGTGATGTTCCAGCAGGTAGAAGAATTGGTAGCAGGCACCAGGATAGATGCACAGGCCCTCAAGGAGTGATTACCTGGATTCAGGATAGGCACCTGGAAATAAGCAAAGGGCCCCAGAGGAGCGGGTACCCAAGTTAGTAGAACCCCGGAGGATGAAGATAGCTTCCAGCAGCAGCAGGAGCGGCAGAGCAGCTTCATAGCAGAACGAATCCAATCCGCTGCTAACTCGGCGAGAGTCAGCAAATGGGCAACCTTTTGTAGTCAGAAGCAGTGACGTCACTCGAGGGGGATGCCCCCAAGGTTCACACCAACACTGCTACAAAATGTGAGACATGCATGCATGTGTGCGCACCCTAGGAGGCCTCAGGTCAAAATGGAGGGATGCCGCGCCAAAGTCGCTCTGGGGACGCCGGAGGGTGCGGCAAGGAGATGCTACGGATACCATTCTCCCGAGGTCGGTGGAGAAGGCTGAAATAGAGGTGAGGCATGTCGGGCGAAGCCATCTGAGACCGACGAATGCAACAACATTGATAAGGCAAGCTAAAAGAGAATTTGAAAAAACGCTGGCCGTAGAGGCTAAATTCATAATAAAAACTTGTAAAAATATGTCAGAAGGAGGAATATTATGTGAGAGTTGGTTGAACCCTTAGATGATCAAGGGGTTAAAGGGGCACTTAGGGAATATAAGGTCATTGCAGAAAGTTCCGGACCTTGTCCTCAGAGCTTGGTTGGGACTCCAATTGTTTGAGAACAATCTTCCTACAGGGACTTAGTTCAAGGATTAAAGACGAACTCGCAGGTCGAGAATTGCCTAGGTCTTTGAACTCCCTCATTGACCTGGCGGGGCGCATTGATAGACATCATCAAGAATACTCTCGAGAGGTTCAGATGTTCAAACTGAACATCTGAACATACTCTCGAGAGGTTCAGATGTTCAAACTTCTAGCACCTTTAGGCGTCCTCGACGCTCACCATCTCCCAAAAGCGAACCGGGGCCTCTCGAGTGCCAACTGAAGAACCCATGCAGCTGGGTCGAAGGAGACTCTCCACTCAGGACGTCGAAGATGGATGAAAGACGGACTCTGCCTCTACTGTGGTACTGTGGGTCACCACCTAGCCTCCTGCCCGGTGTGTCTGGGAAATTCTCGGGCCTAGGATCTGAAGGAGGTCTCTTCCGGGGCCTGACATCACCTGCACCTCCACTAACTCTGCCAGTCGCACTGACATCTGTGGACCGCAAATTCCACACTTTAGCCCTGGTGGACACAGGAGCCGGGGAAAATGTTATCATGAAGAGTTTAATGGATCACCTAAAAATTCCACTCCTTCACGCCCAGATTCCATTGGTCCTCTTGTCCATCCAGGGCGAGCCCCTCCTGGGTCGGGTGACACACGTCACTGAAGCCATCCAAGTTTGTAGTGGATGACTTCATGTTGAACGACTTTCCTTCCACATCCTGGAACAATCTATACACCATGGCTTCAAACACACTATCCCCAGTTTGACTGGAAAACCCTACAGCTGGTCCAATGGGGGCCAGCATGCCAAGGTGCTTATCTCCAACCTGTAGTTCCATTGCAATGCTCGACCACCATCGCAGGCCTCCAGAGTCTACCAGCACCCTACGTGGCTTACATTGACGTCTTTTCCAAGCAAAAGGTGGAGACGCTACTACCACATGCGCATCCTGGGGCTTGCACGCGCCGCCGAGCCTATGCAAAATAGGCTCGGCATGCGCAGGGGGGGGGTTTAAAGGCTTATGCGTGTATATTACACACAAAATCCTTTGAAAATCTACCGTACTATGCACACAAATGAAAAGTTACAAGAAAGGGGTGGGGTGTGGGCATGATTTGGGCAGGGCATGAGCATTCCTGGATTTTAACTTGAAATTTGCACGTAAATACTTATACGTGCACAGTCACGCACTGGGGTCCCCTGTTGCATAACTTTACTTCCGCTATTGATGACATGTAAGTTGTAAAATAAAAAATTCCAGATAGTTCAACTGGGTTTTATGGGTCAGGGCTAACAAGGGAGAAGGGAGACTATTAAACTATGGGGGGTTTGGAAGTCCTATCTCTTACCTGGGCGAACTGAGAACAAATTGGGAAAACTGGTAATGACGTCGGTGTGCATGTCTAATACAATCCTCCCACTTACACGGTAGAAGTGGTATTTGCACACATAGGCACGTATCCACTTAAAATTGCGCGCACCTGTGCGCGTGGTCAGGCTATTTCATAACATACACGCATATATGTTATAAAATAGCCGCATCCCCAGGAGCAGGCCGATGAATAAGTGTGCCTGCACCCCTGTTTAAAAGTTACCATCTGTGTATATATATATATATACACTAGGGATGTGCAGAGCAAAATTTTATGTTCATATTTTTTATGTCCGAAAGGGGGTCCCACTTGCGGCCAATATGGACATAAAAAAAATCCAATGAGTTGGGTATATGTACATATGTGCAAAAAAAAAATTTAAACCCCCTCACCCTCCTTAATCCCCCCCCCAGACTTACCACAACTCCCTGGTGATCGAGCGAGGAGTGAGGACGTCATTTCTGCAATCCTTGGCGAGAAGCATGTGACGTCGGTGGCACGGCCTCCTGACCCCCCCAAGCTGGCCAAAAGTTCTTTTTGGGCCGAACGAGCCGTCCGGCGCGAACTTGCCGGGAATCACGTGACGCCGCGTCTGAGTGACGCGGCGCCACGTGATTCCCGGCTCGTTCGCGCCGGACGGCTCGTTCGGCCCAAAAAGAACTTTTGGCCAGCTTGGGGGGGCCTCCTGACCCCCCCAAGCTGGCCAAAAGTTCTTTTTGGGCCGAACGAGCCGTCCGGCGCGAACGAGCCGGGAATCACGTGACGCCGGCGTCACTCGACGTGCCGCCGACGTCACATGCTTCTCGCCAAGGATTGCAGAAATGGCGTCCTCACTCCGCTCCATCACAATGGAGTTGTGGTAAGTCGGGGGGGGGGGGGATTAAGGAGGGTGAGGGGGTTTATATTTTTATTTTGGCTCAACAATCGCGATTTCCCACATATCGAACATATCTATGTTCGATATGTGGGAAATCCGATCGTTTATGTCGAATCAATTTTTTAAGTAAAAAAAAAAAATGAGTTGCGTTTCACTAATGCGGTCAATCCGAATGCACACCCCTAATATACACACACACAGTATATATAGTATATACAGTTTTCATTTGTTATCTTTTTTCTGTATATTCAAGTGGACAGCAACCAAAATACTTTATCAAAGGATGGTGGGCAGTAATGTTTCTCACAAATCCTTTCCATCTAACCTGTGACTTTTTTCAGCTAATATTACAGCAGTTATTCATTAAGTAACCAAACTTGTGAATAACAGGGTCAGAAATAGATTAATATGGTCAGAAATAGAAGGAGGAATGTTTGATAATGTTTTAATTATGTGAACGGCAATTAATTTAGGCACAGCATGCCCTGCGTGACTTCACAGCTTCAAAACCCAAGTTGCCAACATTTTTCAAAGTTGTAATTTGACTTAACGATTTATATAACTCATGGAGTTGGGACAAAGTTAGCTCTGATTCACCCAAAATATTTTTTGGCATTTGGACAGCAAGAACCCGAAAATCTAGGCATCTAGGTTGAATGAACATTTTCTTAAAAATGCTCAGCTTTGTCTGAAAATTGGCCTGAAGGAGACCTCAGTGATGAAGGGAAGGAGAAAACAACCGGATCAAGTAAGAAACATGAACGTACATTAGAAAGGTACTTATTGGGCAGATTGGGTTGACCAAGCAGACCTTTCCTACTGGCTTCCTCGTTTCTGTGTTAAAAACCTGAATTTATTTTTTCCATGCTGGCTGTAATTTTCCTTTCAAAACTTACTTTTAAAGGACCCGTACTACTTTTCTTGCTGTGGATCACAGAAACCTAGAAAATGATGGAAGATAAAGTCCCTAAGGCCCCATTGTGATGTTTACCTTTGAAATAATGCTTTGACCCACCCTAATGCAATGTTTTGTTGTCACTATCTCTGGTGTACTATTCCATAAGGATAACTTTCAAAACTATTTGTGGGTGCCAATAATATATGCGTGTATATGGATGCAAGGTAATTTACTACTGTGTTTTCTAACCTTCATTCTGCTTCCATGTGGTTCAAACAACTTATCAGCAAGCCACAAGCTGAGGAGAGGTGCCAATGCCAGTAAAGAGGAGTGGCCATGTTAAAAGGCCAGCAGCTCAATGCCACCAACCCAAGAATACAGCACTTTAAAGGGGCAGATTCTCTGCAGGAAGCATTTGCCTGATTTGCCTCTCCTGCATCAGGTCCATGTCTATCCAGTACCACCACTGCCCGGCCCACTGGCTGACCAGCCTGACAAGACATGCCAGCAAAATCCAGGGCACCTCTTGTCTCCAGGTACCCCGGGTGATCACTGAGCTCACCCTAGTACCTATAGGCCAACTCTGACTAATGAGTATGCCATGCATGTAGAGTCCTGCAGGGTATATGATGCACAAATGGGGCAAATGAGATTTCATTCCAAGTTCTTCTAACAGATCTGTCGTGTGTTAATGTGCTTACTGCTGTTGAGACCTGTCAGTCTTTGAAAGTAGTGCAAAGGTTATAATGTGCATTATGCAAAGAATAGTATTTAGTTTAGTTTATTATTTTATATACCACCTTTCAACTGTATCCAGCAAGGTGGCTAACAAGTACTGCTTTGACAGCTGAGGATCCTGTGCCTTAATGTCCAGGAAAGCTGAAAATGAATAACGGAGAAATAAAGGTTTATTATGTGAGACAGGATATGTTAGCAATTCAAAATTGCAGTTTCTCATGATCTGAATTTTAGAAAGCTATTTCAGCTGGCTTTTTAAAAAAATGTTCTATGTGTGTCTAGTTGCAACCTTATTCCCTTTATTATATCATATGGATTAGGCATAGCTAAATAAGGGTGAGTTGTGACTAAAGTGTGGCCAAGCATTTTTGGCATCTTTACATTAGATTATGATGACATCACTTCTTGAGCATGTTCCACTCAGTTCCAGATGTTACTGATGTAATGATAGTGACTTTGCATGTCCATAATCGAATAATGGACCTCATGTATATGGTAATTAAGTTGATTACATATCCTGCAATTCCAGGAGGGCATTGCATAGTATCCCTCAATTTGCTGCTATTATCACTATTTGGGTTACCAGGAAGCCTCTTTCTAAACTCAGTATAGCATATATGATGTTAATCTGACCCTTCTGAATTCATCACAGCCCCCTTTCAAATCAATTCATAGGTAAATCTTCCCTCAAGGAAATAAATTATATACAGATGATAGATTTCAATTCTGCATCTGAGCTGTAGGTGTAATCTGGCAGAACAGTTTAAGGGTTAATCATTTTAGCACATGTTGAAGTAATTTATTACATGTGGGTTATACATATAATAACTTCACTTCCTCCCAAACCAATCTTGACTTCTACTGCTGAATCTAAAATATAAAATATATATCTAAATTGAGATCTTGCCCAGATTTAATTGAGCTTTAGCAGATACATTTCTGAGCAATTAGGCAGCATGATCTGACTCATTAAAACTGAAGACAAGTAAATAAAAATAAAGTACTGTACAGTGGAAGAATTCAATTGTATGTTCTTCAAGCAACTCCAGGAAGTACAGTGTAGGCACCCAGGAACATTTTTCTAATACTTTCAGGCAAAATTGCATTAGCATATTAAACAGAATGCAGTTCATATTGCCATCCAACTCAGAGCAATGTCTCTTGATTTGCAAGCTCCTATGTTCAGCACCAAATCTCTATGAGATATAGAATCCCTAGTATCTCTTTATAAAGCATAAATAAAAGTTGTGGGCCCACTGTTTGCATGTACTGCATGCGCTCATTTATGTGCTTCAGGAAATCTGTAGAACTATGGCCAATGCATGAAGGTAATTTTCAAAGCGAAACTTGGCTTGTCTGAAAATTGTTCTCCTCTGCCCACCTAAAAGTACATGCGGGATTCTACAGAATGCACACTTTTAGCCCTGTTAAAAAGAGGAAGTTCCAAAGTGGTGATGGGATTGGGGAGGGAAATGTGCACGGGATTTTCAAGAATACAGCATGCGTGCTTTTTGTACACCCCTCCCCCCCCCCAACTCCTCCCTTGACCTCCTGCACAAATATTAGGTTGGGTCATAGTGTCAGACCTGGGTCCAGGACAAGGTGCTGGCATTGGGACCCGGCCTCCGGGTTGAGTCATGGCATTGGGCCTGGGTCAGGGCACCGGGCTAGGCCAAGGCTTAGGCATCGGGCCTAGGGTTAGGAAGAGACCTTGGCCTTTGCAAGTTCAAGGCTTCGGCCTAGTCTAAGATGGACGATCCCCACCAGACCAGGTACGTGGGGGCTGTGCGGGATCCTGGCCCTGGCATTTTTCCAGGAGGAAGGGTTCATTTTCATTTTTTGGCCATTTTTGTTTTGTTTTTTTTAATTGCTTGATTCATTTTTTTCACATGAATGAAACGAATCAAGCAATCCATGAACCAAAATTTGTGGGGAAAAAACTTCCCAAAAACGAACTGAACAATGAAAAGAATTTGTTTTTCCCTTCACATCCCTAGTACTCTTCACGTTTTTGTTTAATAGCAGGTAATTCCAACTTATGGGAGAAAGTTAAGGTGGTTTCCCTTTTTTTTTCTCAGCTACTGCTGACTTTGATTGTTTGGCTCAGCTACTACAACAGCAGCCTCTAGAATAAAAAAAAAAAAAAGCTGCTGTCTGTTAGCAGGAGAGAGCACCAGTAGCATCAACAAACAGTAGAATAGAAAACAGTTGAGGGAGCCGCAGCCTGCATCCAGGTTCAGACTTGATCTTGAAAGTTAATGAATGAATGCTGTTCAGCATAGCCTACAGCAATCAGCAGGCAACCACAATGATAATACAGTGCAGACCACCGCCCGGACTGAAACAGGAGCTGAGAGTCAAACAGGAGATGGAATGCAAAGCATGCCACCACCCCAGGAAAAAAAACCAAGGGACTTTATCAGGTGCCTCAGTCACTGGAGGGGCTCATGGGGAGTAGAGATAGGGCAGCAGGCTGCAGCTGGACGGACCAAGTAAGTTACAAGAGAGAGAGAGAGGAGGAACAAGCAGCTCAAGCTTCAAGCAGGCACTAAGGGGTAAATTTTAAAAAACTGCGCCAGCGCGTACTTTTGTTCGCGCGACCGGCACAAACAAAAGTACGCCGGATTTTAATAGATACGTGCATAGCCGCGCGTATCTTTTAAAATCCGGGGTCGGCGCGCGCAAGGCTGCGCTAAATCGGCAGCCTGTGCGCACGGAGCCGCGCAGCCTGCCTCCGTTCCCTCCGAGCCGCTCTGAAATCGGAGCGGTCTCGGAGGGAACTTTCCTTACACACCCCAAACCTTCCCCTCCCTTCCTCTACCTAACCCACCCCCCCCCCCCCCAGCCCTATCTAAATCCCCCTACCTTTGTTGGAAAAGTTACGCCTGCCTGAGGCAGGTGTAACTTGCGCGCACCGGGCCGACCGCCAGCGCACGATTCCCCGGCCGGGGAGCAGTTTCGGAGGCCTCGGCCATGCCCCGAAACGTCCCCGGGCCGAAACCACGCACGCAGCCCCACCCCTGGATGATGCGCCGCTGTGACACGCCCCCCTCCCCCCCCCCCCCATACACACACCCCCCCAAGAAAGTCCCGGGACTTACGCGCGTCCCGGGGCTTGCACGCGCCGCTGAGCCTATTCAACATAGGCTCCGTGCGCGCAGGGGGAGCTTGGGGCAGGTTTTCGGGGGGTACGCACATATCTTACGCGCGTACCCCTTTGAGAATCTGCCCTAATGAGTGCATCTTTCACAAGCTGAGCATGCTCTTGATGCTGCTTCTGTAAGCTGTGAGAACCTGGACCAACAGCCCAAAGAGAGAGAGCATGCAGCTGATTAGTGCACCGTGCCTCATAGCTGGTCCTAATCTGATTGGCCCCTGGCATGGTCACAATAGATGAAATTTCCTTGCTGTCTTGACCGGGTTTTATAGTGTCCGGTTTCCCTTGAACCGGACAGAACACAATTCACTGGAAATCTGGAATGCCTGGTTCAAAACCGAGCAATTGATCACCCTACGGCCAGGACAGAGCTGACTGAAAAACATGAGGAAAAGCTCACAGAATCTTCTGCTTCCAAGTCAGAGGTTAACTCTTTAAAAGCCAGCTGCACTGAAAACAGCAGAAGCTGAAAACATGCAGACTGGCCACCAGTTGGCAGTATAACAGTAAACAAAGAACTATACAGCGTAAAAACATGAACAATAGCATCAGCTACAGAAACAGAAACAGGCTATCGTGAAAGCAGGACAACAATGAGCAAACAGAAAAGCATATGTAGCTGCAGGACACTCCCCACCTGGAATCTTAAGATTAAACTATTAACAATATTGTAGTCTCTCCATGCTTCTCATGCCCCTTTCTTGCTTAGAGGCAGTGGGGTATCACATTCTTGTGTCTCTGCTGAAAGCTCCCTTAGCAAAGATTTTCCTTGTATAGTGACTGGGGCTACAAATCCATGCAGACCGTACAGGCTTCTCACCGTGGAAGGATTCCACATCTGATATACGGTATTTCCTGGATCGATACCTGAAAAGTGAATGTGTCTTTCTTGAGATCCCAACTGAGACCAAGGTTGTGCTGAATTGGTGGTATATCAACTCTTAGCTCTATGTCCTTTAGATCCTTTGCATGGTCCTAAGACAGGAACACCTTCATTACCTTTGCACTATTGCATAACAGCTGTAATGAAAGCAGAAAAAAGACCAAATGGTCCATCCAGTCTGCCAGAAAGTTTCATAAGGTAGTAACCAACTACTGCTCTGTGCAGGTAACCCCTAGTCTGTGTTAAGGGCAGTAACTGCTACTCCGTACTGGTTACCCCCAAACCTTATGTTAAGGCAGACGTGCTACTTGAGCATATTGTGTTTTTTGTCTTGGCTGTAGAAACAGTCCTGTGCTTTTTCCCTGATGTCTGCATATCAGCACCTTGGACTTTAAAGTCGGAGCCCAGCATTGGCTATCTAAATGTTGAAGCAGACAGTGATGTTGCAGTTCAACCAAAAGCATCAAGGCTAATCACTTAATAGTATTAATCCCATGCCTTCTGATTAAGGGTAGTAATTGTCATGCCATGCACCCTTTTCTTCATTTCAGGTATCCACAGTGTTTATCCTATGCCCTCTTGAATTTGTTTACTGTTTTCATTCTCACCACCATCTCCATGAAGACATGTTTCCTGACGTTGGATCTGAATTGTCCCCTTTGGAGTTTAATTTCATGATGCCTACTTCTACTGTTTCCTTTCCAATGAAAAGGTTTGAAATTCGCTCATCATTAAAACATTTCAAGTATCTGAAGGTCTGTATCATATCTCCCCTGCACCTCCTCTCTTCCAGGGTATACATATTACATAATCAAATCATTCAGCCTCTTCTCATAAGTCTTCTAATACAGACCCCCTACACCATTTTGATCTCCCTTCTCTGGACCACCTCCATCCTGTCTCTAACCTTTTTGAGATATAGGCTCCAAAACTGAACACAGTACTCCAAGTGAAGTCTCATCAAAGACCTGTACAAAGGCATTATCACCTCCTTTTTCATGCTGATTATTCCTTTCTCTATTCTTCTGGATTTAACTATTGCCTTGTCACATTACTTTGCTGTCTTCAGATCACCATCTGTCACCCCATACAGTCACCCCAGTCACCCCCCCCTCTCACCAGTCACACCCTCCCCCCCATACACCCCTGCCTCTCTCTCATTAGTCATCACCCCAACTAGTCTCTCTCCCACATGTCACCTCATACAGTCACCCCCAGTCACTTCTCTTCTCACTAGGCACCCCCCCCCCCCCAAACAGACAGATACACACAAGAGGAATTAAAAGTATGCCTATCTCAAAATGTCAGGGCCCTGTTCCTAAAATCCACAATATTGGCAAATTCAAAACATGCATTTGCATTACATGCTTTTCCTGACTAGAATTTGATGGTATTATTATATTACTTATTTGCTTTCTCTTTTTACCAGGTACTGGCCATCCCCCTACCACTTTGCAAACTTGGCAAAGCAAACAAGTAACTAAGGAGACAGCCAATGGGAATGCAGAACCATACATCTAGCTAACGAACTGCTCACCCTATTGACACTTTAACATATTGGTAACATTTTCAGGTAGCATTCTCTAAGTATAGTTAGTTTGTGCTTACATCCAGTTAGCATGCACTAAGTCCCATTAGTGCGCTAACTCCTAAATTAGGAAAACATGAAATAAACATTCCTGAAACATTTTTAAAATGAAATCAAATAGACAATGACTCGAAACAAAAATGACACAAACAAAACAACAAAGCAACACTCTCAGATTATCCTTCAGCTGGCAGGATAAGTTTTCAGTTAGCTAATAACTAATCTATCTTAATCAAAGATGGTCAAACTAGCAGGATTTTTAAATCCTGTAGTTTGTTCAGCTATGTCCAAACTTACTCATAGATACATCAAGCCATGATGATTTTTCATGGGATAGGTCCCACTATCACTGCAATAGTGGGGCTCCTCCTCCCCCTCCCAAAACAAAAAAAAGTATCATGGCTCTATGGTACGCTCTTTTGTCTCACAGCAAAACAATGTGGGGCAAAAAAAATGTGCCTAGCAGCCTTTTAACGAGATGGTGGTCCCAACCTCAGGGGAATGCCATCACCTTAAAGGGCCACAGGTTCCCCCCAAAAAATATCTCAGCCACATGGGGAGGTTGAACGGGGGTCAGTGCTGACCTCTGACTTAACCTAGGGCCACCATTTAGGGTGGATCCCCAACTCCCCAAAAGTTAAAAGATTAAAAAATGAGTCCACTTGATGACAGCCCTGGCCCCTCTTCCCCTGCCAAGCTGGCAGAATTTGGCCTTTAGTTCCTCCGTAGTTTTCTGACACGAGGCTTGGCTGTTGAAAACATGATGTTATAGGAGCAGCTTACAAACAGTCTGTTTATACAGAAGACAGTATCAATATCCAATCCACTTCCACTGCTCATTTCTCCCTAGCTCTATTTCCCCTGCAGCTGATCTGTATTAGCTGTTTCCACTAGGGGACTGTTCTGTTCTTCACCCTTCCTTGAATTACCCCTGGAGACCAAGCGCTGTAGTACAGTAGTTAGCTCAACTGGCACGTAAAATAATAGCGTATTTGCTCTAACTAACAGCTCAGTAAGAAATTTGGTCTACCCCAATCTGCCACCAGATGTGTGTCTGTGCCCTACCCCCCAGGTCTGTCACATTCCTGGGCCTACTAGGGTACCATATGTGGCAGCCGTGCCACATGAACCTCAACATTGGATCTCAGGATCCTCTTACCTTATTATCCATTTTGTTCTACAGAGCCATCTAGAGGCTGGCCTATGACAGTTCTAAACTCACACTCTGACTCATCAACCCCTCATTGCCTTTTCTCTGATGCTTCTGCATCCTGACATATAACCACTCCCAAGCACTGCCCCACTGTTAGCTACTCTAATAGGGTAAGGATTCACTGGTCACGTGCAGTAATACAGCTCTCCAACATTTGACATGATGCCATCCCCCAAGGGATTGAACAGAAAAATCTGTATGCCTATAGATTCAAAGCATGCCAAATTTCAGCCCAGATGGTGGTTCGAGCCATTAGATTTCCCCTGCAGGGGCCAGGTGGATAGATCACCTCCTCTTCCGGTAGGGATGTGCATTCGTTGTGAACAAATGCGCAATCTGCAACGAAGAGCTGGTATAGGTGATGCTCCAGTTGGGCCTCTGCCACAGCCAGCACTGCCAGTCGGCAGTGGAGACCTGCAGGGCTCCACCCTGCAGGTTGTGTCAACTCCACCTTGATCTAAGGTTCCATGCCCGCAACAGATTGCCGAGGCTATTCAGGGTCTAGCCCATAAACTCCAGGAACAATAGCGAGTCCTGGAGATTCTGGCAGCTTCCATGGAATGCCTCAACATCTCCCTGAATGCTATGGTGGCATCAGCTGCCCTGACTCCTCCCGTAGCAGCATTCCCTGCTCCTGTGGTACTGAGTCATCCCATGATACATTTTCCAGCTCCTCTTTGGTACTCTGGGCACCTGAAACTGTGCCAAGGTTTCATCAGTCAGTGCTATATGCACTTTTCCTTTCAACCAACACTTTCCCTAAGGATTCTGTCAAGACAACATTCATCCTGTCCCTCCTCTATAGCAAGGCCCTGGCTTGAACCTCACCACTGTGGGAATGTGCCGATCCGATCCTCCAGGATCTCCAGCAATTTATCACAGCTTTCAAAAATGTTTTTGACAAACCCAGTCGACTGGCTGCGTCAGGCTACTATCTTCTCCACCTGTACTAGGGTAACCAAACGCTAATGGACTATGCTTTAGAATTTCGCATCCTAGTCACCAAGCTCAATTGGAAGAAGAATTGTTTATGCACCATCTTCCTTGAGGACTTGTACCCCTGGATAAAGGACAAGCCCGTGAGCACTCGGATTTTCTGGAGGGCCTCATCAACCTAGTTGGCCGAGTTGACTGTCACCTCTAGCAATGGGCCAGGGAGATTTTCCCATCATGGCGATACATTATGCTAGTTTCCCACTTCCAACAGCCACTATCACTGCCTACCTCAGCCTTGCTGCCCTCAGTGCAGCCCAAGGAGCCCATGCAACTGTGCTGGCAAAGGACACCTCCTCACCCAGTGCCCAATGCAGACAGGAAACTGCAGAGTCTAGAATCCAGTGGGGAGTTGATCCTAGGTTTCACAGTTCCAGCTCCCCAACTGACCATGCCAGAAACAATTTCCACATTGGCCCTAGTATCTGGAGCTGGAGGGAATTTCCTGATAAAGGCTTAGGGGATCACCTTCAACTGCCCACTGTTTTCAGGAAGGAACCCCTAATCATTTCATCTATCTATTAAGATCCCTTGTCTTGAAGGATTACTCACACTACAGCACCTTTAATGGTCCATACCTGATTGCTTCACATGGAATGCCTCAGCTTCCATGTCATCGACAAAGCCATCCATCCCATGGTACTGGAACTATCCAGGCTCCAGTTGCATTCACCCCAATTTCACTGGACCATGTTGCAACTCTAAAGGTGGAGGTAAAATTTCACAATTCTTGTCTGGAGCGGGTGCAACTCCCACTCTGCCTACCCTTGGTGGCCACATTGTATGGCATACCACTTTAGTACAGTAATTATGCTGATGTGTTCTCAAAGAAAAGAGCCAAAACTCTGCCTCCTCATAGGGAATATGATTGTGTAATTGAGCTGCTGCCTGACTCCAAGCCGCCCCATGGCAGGGTATATCCCTTGTCTCTTCTGGAAACCAAGGCGATGTCTGAATATATCCGGGAGAACCTGGACCAGGGCTTCATCCAGTGCTCTATGTCTTTAGCCAGAGCAGACTTCTTCTTCGTTTCCAAGAAGGATTGGTCACTTTGACTTGCACCGATTACCAAGGATTAAATGCCATTACCAAAAAGGATTGGTACCCCTTACCAGTAATTACCAAATTATTTGACCAACTTCAAAGGGTGAGGATTTTCACTAAGCTAGAACTCAGAGGAGCATACAATTTAATTTGAATTCATCAGGATTCGACACCATTCAACAATCGGGATGAGCACTACGAGTACCCGGTGATGCCCTTTGGACAATGTAATGCCCCAGCTGTCTTCCAAAAGATGATTAATGAGATCGTTAGAGATCTTCTCTACTTTTGTGTAATTGTGAATCTTGACTATACCCTCACCTTCTCTTGGGACCTCAGCTCTCACCACCAAGACATATGCCAGGTGAACCAGAGACTACGAGACAACAAACTATATGCAAAACTAGAGAAGTGCTTTTTGAATGGGGTACATTGTATCTCACAAAGGTTTCTACATGAACCTGGACAAAGTTAAAGGTATCCAGGATTGGCCCCAATAAACTGGATTTTGTGTCCTACAAAGATTCTTAGGCTTCATCAACAATTACAGGCACTTCATCACCATCTGTTCCAAGGTTGCTGCCCCATTCACCACACTCACCCATAAGGGGCCAAACACTAAATTCTGGTCCCTTGAAGCTATGTCTGCTTTTCAAGAGTTGAAGGTCATCTTCCTTAAAAGAACCTGTCTTCATTATCCGAACCCTACATGTTCCTTCATATTAGAAGTGAATGTTTCAACCCTGAAGGACAGTTTCTGATATTGACCTTGTCCTGGACTCCGACTCTGATTGTAATCCGCAAGCCACTGATGCTGCCAGAATCTGACATGGCTTGTATTTTCTGTGTGCTAGACTCTGGCTTGCAACTCTATTGACTCAGCGGATCCTTACCTCATCAGCAGAGGCCCACACCTAAGACTTGTTGGCCCCAGCACACGAGGGCTCAACCTAAGGGGAACGAGGACTGGTATAGGTGTAGCTCCACCTATACCAGTCCTCCAGCATGGCCAGCCAAAGGTGGAGACCTGTGGGGCTCCTCCGTGCAGGTTGCACCAACTCCACCTCATTCCAAGGGTCCATACCTGCAACACGATGTAGTTACATATTTTGCATTAAGTGGTCTGTGTTCATTTGTATATTTTAATGTGCATTATTTTACTATGCACAAATAGGTAATAAGCAGTTTTATGCTATTTCATTGTAATCCATTTGAAACTTATCATATCAAACGGATTACACTGACATAGCATATACAATAACACATTCTAAATATGACAAATGCCAAATATATGACAGTACAATCAAAAAAAAAATGCAAGCAGTAGCTGACAGCTAAAAGCAAATGCAGCATCAAATTCCTATTTTAGGAAAGCATCATATTTTTCATTATTGTTTTGCCTCTCATTACCTCACTAGCATAGTTTGTGCATTAAAACTCTTGCAAACAAATGTATGCCTATTAAAAGCAGATAATGTACGTAAATTAAATCGGGCATTTTAACAGTGCTGTTAACATATGTTAACATATATGTTCAGAGTAGTTCACATCAGTTTATTGGCAACTTAAGGTTGGAAGGGGTCCCAAATGATATACTGTACATATATTTGAATACATATATTTAACAATATATATTTGAAGACTGCTATAGTTATCCATCAGTCTTCCTTTTTAAGACTAAACAAATCCAACTATTTAAACCCAGTGAAATAGCCAGAACTATTTTTTTTTTTAGGGGAGTCCCAAGGCTAACATGGATGGGCAGTAAGGATATAGGTCTGAGCCATACAAGTTGTACTCTTATAGATAAATAATGCCTTAGAGTGCACCTGACAATGAATTTCTAAGTAGTCTACAACAGTTGTCATGCATCATAAGTAACACTTTAAAATATTTAACTCAATTATTTCAAGCACTTACCAACATTAAAAAGCCTTTATTATGCTGTATTAATTCATTTTATATTTATTAGCTTATAAATATACAAGATATCATGTAAAAAGCAAAGAACATATAACAATCAGGTAATAAAATACACATCAACGTATAATTTATGAATCCTCTTTCCAGAAAGGCAGTGATCATCATAACTACAATAAAATAGCAAGAATCATAAGAATTTAAAATTTGCAATAGGTGCAAAGCAGAATTAGGACAATTCACATTACATCCCAACATGCAAAAAAAAAAAAAAAAAAAAAAAAATATATATATATATATATATATATATATATTCAAAATCTGGTGTCACCTCAGTAACAGTAAAACAAACTCCCTCCACTACCAAACACATAAAGATGAATTATCAAAGCCTGGCACGCAAATCAATGAGGGGATGTGCACACAAATTGGGTTTTCACATGTTGACTGAATTTCAAAAGCTGCCCTGATATATGTGGTCTGGGAGGGGTCTGAGTGGGGAGTGGACCAGAAGATGTGCGTGTAAATACTTACGCTCTCCGGTGCATGCTTACATCCACTGCCGCGTAAGTTTTCTTATGCTATAGAGCAGGTGTAAGTTTATAAAAAAAACAAGCAAACAGCTGTTTCAGAGGAGTCTAAAGAGTAACTAGGGAGTATGCAGGCTATTAAACCATGGGGATGTAGGAGGACCTAACTGTAGACTGAGCAAACTGATGGGCAAAGTGGTGAAACAGATCAGGGCATGGATGTACACCCGTTTTAAAACACCCTGACTTACGCGGTAGAAACCTGATTTATGCAGCTGAGCACACATACACACTTAAAATGTGCTGCACATGTTGAGCATCAAGACTATTTCATAACATGAAAGCATATGTGCATGCAAGTAATAAAACTGTCCCTGGATATGCGTCGAAGCACGAGCAGCATACATGAAAGTTACCATTTTTCTGAAGTAACACAAACCCCCTGCAAATAAGAGACACAATGGGTTAGATTTTCAAAGAGTTGCGCGTGTAAGATACGCTTGCAACCCCCGAAAACCTACCCCTGCCTCCCCCTGTGCGCGCCGAGTCTATCTTGCATAGGCTCGGCGGTGCACACAAGCCCCAGGCTGCACGTAAGTCCCGGGGCTTGCAAAAGGGGGTGTTCCAAGGGTGGGGCCGTGGGCGGGGTGCCAGCCCGGGGGCATGCTGGGGGCGGGTCCAAGGCCTTCGGCACAGCCACCGTGCCGGGGGATGGAGAGCCGGCGCGCGCAAGTTACGCCTGCCCAGAGGCAGGCGTAACTACTTCGATAAAGGTTAGGAGGGGGATTTAGGTAGGGCTGGGGAGTGGGTTAGATAGGGGAAGGGAGGGGAAGGTGGGGGGAGGCGGAAGGAAAGTTCCCTCCGAGGCCCTCTGATTTCGGAGCGGCCTCGGAGGTAACAGAGGCAGGCTGCTCGGCTTGGCTGCGCGCGCCGATCTTGGATTTTTATAACATGCGCGGCAGCGCGTGCATGTTTTAAAATCGGGCATAGATTTGTTCGCGCCGGGTTGCGCGAACACATCTGCGCCCGCGCGTACCTTTAAACATTTGCCCCTTAGAACCTTGCCATAGCATACCATAACTCTCAGGACTCTAACAGCAGCAATGTTATCTATGAGAAGGGAGCATTGCATGAATTACACCAGGCCCTAGAACACAATGCATCGCCTTCTAAGAAAACAGAACAAGCTGGACTGCTACAAACCCAATAGAGAAACTATATGTCAGCAGAAATTCTGCATCTCAGTCACAAATGCAGAAATCAGACCTACCCTTATCTAATACAGAGTAAGGGAATACAAATTAAAAACCGAAACATGCAGACAAAACTGAAATGGAAAGCTCAAGAAATCAGACTCTGTGAACAGTAGAATACTGAAGAAAGAGCAAAATACAAAAATATAAGAAATGCACATTCCCAAAGATGGCCCATTCCAATGACTAAAAACTCAAAATGGATTGTTGTTTTGTTTTTTATGTTTGTTGTCTGATTTTTTTATTTTTCTACTCAGTTGATCCTGGTCTCTTTTTTCCACTTTCTCCTTGTCGGTCTTTTCCTAATTTTTGTTTCACGGTCTCTTTTCTCTCTCTTCCTTCTCTCTCATCCTGTCTTCCTCACTCACGTACTACAGATTCTCATTCCCACATGCTTTCTTTCACAGGCTTCCTCATACACACACACACACACACACACACACACAAACAGGGTTTCACAGGCTCCCTCACATATACAAACATACACACACACACATACACAGTCTCTCACACACATACACACACACACACAAACAGGGTTTCACAGGCTCCCTCACATATACAAACATACACACACACACATACACAGTCTCTCACAGGCTCCCTCATATATACACACATACATACACACACACACACACACACAGGCTGTCATTCAGAGGGTCCCTCATGTACATACACACAGGGGCGGATTGACCTATCGGGGGATCGGGCTTCCCCCGGTGGGCCGGTCACTCCTGTCACGTGACTTTTTTTTTTTGTATTATAAATTTTCCAACCAAAGTATTAGGGGGCGCCGCGAGCAGTGGTATCCCGAGGGGAGCCAATGCCCCCGGGCGCAAGGAGGCTCATGCGGCCGCTGAGCAGCAACATGTATATAGGAGGCAGATAAGCAGGGCCGTGGTGAGGCTCACGTCACCACGGCCCGAAGAAAAAGATCGCGTTTAAACGCGCTGATGCTCCACCTCCTTCCTGCCCTTGCGGCCCTGGAAGTAAACGTTGCCAGAGCCGCGTGGGCAGGAAGGAGGAGGGGCATCAGCGCGTTCAGAAGAGGAGCAGCGCTTACGGGCCGCTGCGATGATTCGTGGCGGTCCGAGAAGAGGAAGAGGCCCGGTAGCAGGGTCGCCGCGGCCCGAGAAGATCAGGGCCACTGCAGAACCCATCCTGCAGTGACCCACGAAGAGGAGGCCCAGAGGTAAGAGAGAGGCTGAGGGTCTGTAGAGTGTGTGTGTGCGTTTTTGAGATGAGTTGAGAAATTGTGTGTGGGAGTGGGGATCTGAATGTTTGCAGAGACAGCATGTGAGAGCCTCTGTGTGTGTGAGAGAGACAGCATGTGAGAGTGAGAGCCTGTGTGTGTGTATATGAATAATTGTATGAGAGAGAGCATGTGACAGTGAGAGCCTGTGCTTGAGTAAGACAGCATGTGGGAGTGAGAGAGAACCTGTGTGTGTGAGAGTCAGACAGCATGTGCCAATGAGAGACTGTGTGTATGAATGATTGTATGAGAGAGAGCATGTGACAGTGAGAGCCTGTGTGTATGAATGATTGTATGTGAGAGAGCATGTGACAGTGAGAACCTGTGTGTATAAATGATTGTATGAAAGAGAGCATGTGACAGTGAGAGCCTGTGTGTATGAATGATTGTATGAGAGAGCATGTGATAGTGAGAGCCTGTGTGTATGAATGATTGTATGAGAGAGCATGTGACAGTGAGAACCTGTATGAATGATTGTATGAGAGAGAGAAAGCATGTGACAGTGAGAGCCTGTGTGTATGAATGATTGTATGAGAGAGCATGTGATAGTGAGAGCCTGTGTGTATGAATGATTGTATGAGAGAGCATGTGACAGTGAGAACCTGTATGAATGATTGTATGAGAGAGAGAAAGCATGTGACAGTGAGAGCCTGTGTGTATGAATGATTGTATGAGAGACAGCATGTGAGAGTGAGAGCCTGTGTGTATGAATGATTGTATGAGAGACAGCATGTGACAGTGAGAGGCTGTGTGTATGAATGATTGTATGAGAGACAGCATGTGACAGTGAGAGCCTGTGTGTGTGTGTGTGTGTGTGAGAGAGAAATGCATGTGAGAATGAGAACCTGACTGTGTTTGAGGGAAGAAGATGGAGAGAAAAGAAATAGAAAAAAAGAGAATATAAAAGGAATTGGCAAAAAAATAAGAAAGGCAAGGTGGAAAAAAAAAAAGCCTTTGACCAACCGATTAGAAAACTAAGATCAGCCAGCAAAGGTAAAAAATAAATAAATTACTTTTTAGTGATTAGCACATGTAATCTTTGGGAATGTGCAAGAATAGCACTTTCTCTATGCGGATCTCTCAATGTACGAGATCAGCATAGAGAAAGTGCCTGCACAGAGGAGGCAGCAGAATGGGCTTCAGTGTCAGTAGCAGCAATCGGCGCCTCCCCAATAGCCATGCGGCAGCAGTGACAGTGGCAGCAGAGGAATGAAAGAGGTTCCAAGGTTGTTGGCAAAAGAAAGAGAGGGGGGTCTGCCTTTAGTGTGTGCATGTGTATGAATGGGAGTCTGCCTGGGGGTGTATGTGTGTGAATGCATGGGTGCCTGCCTGGGGGTCTGTGTGTGTGAGAATGAATGTGTATATGCCTGGGGGATGGGGAGGGAGTGGTGTGAAAATGAATGGGAGCCTGCCTGGGGGTCAGTGTGTGTGTGTGTGAGTGTGAGAGCATGAGTGTGTATGAGAAAATCCAAGGGAGTAAGAGTTTGTGTGTATGTGGGGGGTGTGTGTGTGTGGAGGGAGAGTGTCTTAGAGCCTGAGAGTGTGTCAGTGTCAATGAGAGCGAGAGGTTATGGTGGGTATAAGTGCATGAATGTGTATGTATGTGACAGTGAATGTGTGAGAGAGAATCAACATGTGAGTATGTGTGAGAGAGAGAGGATAACCTCCTAATCCTCGACAATATCAGGGTGACTGGAAATAAAGAGCTCCCACAGAAGGGGGCAGCAGGGGCTTTTTAAAATCCTTATTAGTTTTAATTATTGAATGTTATTTGATATATGTGCTGTTTTGAAATATTTTATTAGTGTTTGGGACATTGTAAAAAATGTATATGATTTTAATTAATATAAATTCTATTTATCAGTAGTTTTAAAATATTCTTTTATTATGGTTTTACTATTATAACTGATGCTTTATGTTTCTTGATTTTATTTGTTTTATGAGGAATAGTGGTTCTATTTTTCTATTGTTAATACATGGAGTCTGGCTTCTTGGAGTTTCCATTTCAGTTTTTGTCATTTGTGCTCCTTCATTTTGTATTCTGTATTTGGTGAGAGTTTGTGTTCTGCATGCAAAGACTGAGATGAAGCATTCTTTTAGCATGTGGTTTCTCTGTAGGGATCTGTAGTAGCTTGGCCTGTTCTGTTTTCCTGATAGGTGTATTGATATTTTAGATTCTGGTGTAATATTTGTGGTATTCTTTTTCATAGGTGGGGTTGTTATTCTTTGAGTGTTAGCAAATAGTACTGTGTTGATATGGGAGGACTATACCGAAATATAGGGGTGTGTACACATTTATGTAAATTATATATGTAAATTATATTGTATATGTAATTGGTACCCATGGGCCAGTATGAAGAAAAATCCCCCGGGCCACTATTTTCCCACAATCCGCACCTGCACACACACATTCTCTCAGGGCCTCCCCCCACTCTTCTGGGCTTCTTCTTGGGCCACTGCAAGATGAGGGCCACAACAGCCCTGCTGCAACACCTCAGCTCTTCTTGGGACGCCACAGGATGGGGGTCTATGGTGGCACTGGTGCACCACCTTGGCTCTTCTTGGGTTGCTACAGAATGCTGTTCATGTTGGCCCTGTTGCATCACTTCAGCTCTGCTTCAACTGCCACAGGATGGAGTCCGCAGCTACCTTGCTGCAGGGCCTCTTTGTCTGCCAAGCAACCTACCTCTCATGGCACCATCAGACCGATGAATCCTCTTCTTGAGGCCCCCATGGCATCTTCTTTTTGCCATGATGACCTGATTGCGTGGGCCTGAGCCCCACCCATGGCTACATCACTGTTTCAACCTATCTTTATTGCTTGTACTATCCAGGCCTCCAATCATTTTTGCTGTTATCTCTTAATCTTCTTTTATTCTCCACATCACTCTTACAAGATGGTAACTAAGAGAACATATTATGCTGAAGAAGCCTTACCAATGTCGATGACCGTTGGAAAACAGAAATCTAGAAGCAAGCTGGAAATGTTCCAGTCATGAAACTTAGTTCACAGAAAGTTAAATAAATACATTTGTAATTTGGTTGTGAATTTTGGAAGTGATGTACAAAGACTTATACGGGGGCTGTATGCATAAAATTGGCATATACACACATAAATAGCCTCTGCGCACAGTAAGGGAATTTTCAGAAGGGCAGAAGACTACTCATGCTCTCTCTACCATGTGGAAAGTATGGGGTAGATTTTCAGAGCCCTGCTCGCCTAAATCCGCCCAAAACCAGGCGGATTTAGGCGAGCAGGGCCCTGCGCGCCGGTAAGCCTATTTTACATAGGCCTACCGGCGCGCGCAGACCCCGGGACTCGCATACGTCCCGGGGTTTTCGGAGGGGGGCGTGTCGGGGGCGTGTCGGGGGCGGGCCCGGTCGACGCGGCGTTTCGGGGGCGTGTCGGCCGCGTTTTGGGGGCGGGTACGGGGCGTGGCTATGGCCCGGGGGCGTGGCCGCGCCCTCCGTACCCGCCCCCAGGTCGCGGCCCGGCGCGCAGCAGGCCCGCTGGCGCGCGGGATTTACGTCTCCCTCCGGGAGGCGTAAATCCCCCGACAACGGTAAGGGGGGGGTGTAGACAGGGCCGGGTGGGTGGGTTAGGTAGGGGAAGGGAGGGTAAGGTGAGGGGAGGGCAAAGGAAAGTTCCCTCCGAGGCCGCTCCGATTTCGGAGCGGCCTTGGAGGGAACGGGGGGAGGCAGCGCGGCTCGGCGCGCGCAGGCTATACAAAATCGATAGCCTTGCGCGCGCCGATCCAGGATTTTAGTGGATACGCGCGGCTCCGCGCGTATCTACTAAAATCCAGCGTACTTTTGCTTGAGTCTGATGCGCAAGCAAAAGTAGGCTGTTCGCGCGCCTCTTAAAATCTACCCCTATATGTGTATGAAAGGGCATTTAGGGTTGTGTTTTGGAAGTATGTGTTGTGCACATGTATGTATTTTATACAGGAAGTTATATGTATACATCATGAAATATGCTTGGATGCTTTTACACCTGCTCATCAAATCACAGATATTAAATCTGTCTTCTCTTTTGTCTGCAGTTAGTGGGATAGTGGTCTGAATCACGTGATGGAGGCTGTGAGTGGACTGATGGAGGGTGTGGGTCTAGGTCAACTGGTGAAGGTTTGGGTCAACTGGCGGAGATCTTGGCAAACTGATGCCTGGAAGTGCGTTCACAGATATTTTAATAAGTGAGATATACACATATCTGCCTCTCTGTATAAACTGAGGGTTATTTATATGCACGTTACAGTTATTTAATGTGTAAAATATATGCATGTATTTTTATAAAACAGATGATAAACAATGCGTGTGTACAGAAACATGCATGTGTACTTTCATGGGCGGTGATAAGTGATATTTTATAAACTGTGCTTCTGCGGCCCAGTTTACAAAAGTACAGGCACAATTTTAAGGCACACACTGTCACTGGGGTCTGGGCGAGGCAATCAGGGCCACCCCAGAGGGAAAATGAGTACCTGAGAGGCAAGGTGGTGACATGGTGGCGGAGATCAGGAGCCGGAGAAGAGCCAAGAGAGACAAACAGAACAGGGACACTAGAACTGGATTCAGGCAGGACACAAACAGGAGGCTGAACTGTGAAGCAGGAAGATTTATATGCAGGAATGCTGGAACACAAATACAACTGCAGGCATCTTGGAACAGGACACTGACATACACCTCCTTATGCATATATGTGCTGAGTAATGCACGAAAATGACCCTCCCTATCACAAAGCAGAGTGAAGAAATATGGAGACTAGGGGGCACTCCATGAAGTTAGCATGTGGCACATTTAAAACTAATCAGAGAAAGTTCTTTTTCACTCAACGCACAATTAAACTCTGGAATTTGTTGCCAGAGGATGTGGTTAGTGCAGTTAGTATAGCTGTGTTTAAAAAAGGATTGGATAAGTTCTTGGAGGGGAAGTCCATTACCTGCTATTAATTAAGTTGACTTAGATAATAACCACCGCTATTACTAGCAACGGTAACATGGAATAGACTTAGTTTTTAGTAGGGATGTGAATCGTAAATCGGGGGAAGGGGGAGGGGAAGGGGGAGGGCGGAAAAACCGGCACACTAAAACAATCCTAAAACCCACCCCGACCCTTTAAAATAAATCCCCCACCCTCCCGAACCCCCCCCAAAATGCCTTAAATTACCTGGGGTCCAGAGCGGGGGTCCCAGTGTGATCTTTTACTCTCGGGCCTGCGGTGCATTGTAGAAATGGCGCCGGCACTACCTTTGCCCTGTCATATGACAGGTCAAAGGTAGCGCCGGCGCCATTTTGTTTTTTGTCCCCCGACGTCAGGAGCGTAGGAGATCGCTCCCGGACCCCTGCTGGACCCCCAGGGACTTTTGGCCAGCTTGGGGGGGCCTCCTGACCCCCACAAGACTTGCCAAAAGTCCAGCGGGGGTCCGGGAGCGACCTCCTGCAGTCGAATCGTTTTGCCGGCCATACGGCAACACGATTCGACTGCAGGAGGTCGTTCCGGACACCCGCTGGACTTTTGGCAAGTCTTGTGGGGGTCAGGAGGCCCCCCCAAGCTGGCCAAAAGTCCCTGGGGGTCCAGCGGGGGTCCGGGAATGACCTCCTGCAGTCGAATCGTGTTGCCGTACGGCCGGCGCCATTTTGCGCAAGATGGCACCGGCCGTACGGCAAAACAATTCGCGTGCAGGAGGTTGCTCCCGGACCCCCGCTGGACTTTTGGCAAGTCTTGTGGGGGTCAGGAGGCCCCCCCCAAGCTGGCCAAAAGTCCCTGGGGGTCCAGCAGGGGTCCGGGAGCGATTTCCTACGCTCCTGACGTCGGGGGACAAAAAACAAAATGGCGCTGGCGCTACCTTTGTCCTGTCATATGACAGGGCAAAGGTAGCGCCGGTGCCATTTCTACAACGCACCGCAGGCCCGAGAGTAAAAGATCACACCGGGACCCCCGCTCTGGACCCCAGGTAATTTAAGGCGTTTTGGGGGGGTTTGGGAGGGTGGGGGATTTATTTTAAAGGGTCGGGGTGGGTTTTAGGGATGTTTTAGTGTTCCGGTTTTCCCGCCCTCCCCCGATTTACGATTTACACGATATTTACAAAAACAAAACCGCGACGATCCAATTCCCTCCCCCCCCCCCCCCAGCCGAAATCGATCGTTAAGACGATCGATCACACGATTCACATCTCTAGTTTTTAGTACTTCCCAAGTTCTTATGGCCTGGATTGGCCACTGTTGGAAACAGGATGCTGGGCTTGATGGACCCTTGGTCTGATCCAGTATGGCATGTTCTTTTCTTATGTAAGAGAAGTTGGGGGAAGAGTTGCTACTGCAATAGGAATTGTGGATTCTCTGACTTCTACCACACAACATACAGTAATTAAATTATGTATTCACTTTTTATTGATGAGTACAGTGCTGTAGTTCTCTAATATACGTAATTGATCCTAGTTTGATCTTGGGAAAGGGAGAGGATTTTCTTATACTGCAGCTTTTCTGACTGTGATTCTGCCTCAGCTGTTAACTCAACAAATTAAGATGAGGTAGTTGATTTAAAAATAACCTTTCATTTTGCATTCTGTATAGTAATTGTTTTTGTTTTTCATTCACAGTGTTGGCAATCCTACCAGAATATCAGATGTCAGCATCCAAGAATCCCATCCTGCTTTTATCGAGCATTGTACGCTGTCTGTCCCACTAAACTGCATTACGGACATTTGTAACACAAAACTGATCAGATCAAAGCAATACATACACATTTGACTTTCAGAGCTTTTTTGCAGGAGAAAATTACATTTATTTTCCATTTCCAATAAATTATTTACATTCATGCCATACTCATTAGAAGGCTTGTCTGTCATTTACTATTGCTAATGCTAAATTCTCTGACACTTTATTTCACAATGCTATATCACAATGCTATTCAACTGTTTCATTTTCAGGGCCATAATGATCCTTTAGAAACATGCATCAGTTGGTGGTGAACAATATAAATTAGCTTTCTTTTATATGAGTAATGCTATATAGTAAAAATAACTAGATGGTCCTTATTATATTATTATTGATGATTTAGGGTCACCTTGCTATCTGGACTTCCCTTGACATAGGAGTTGGCTCAGCTCTTTGTTTTTTCAACATATATTTTGACTTCATGGCCTACTGCAACACATCCTCTCAGACCGAGGGACACAGTTCACTGCAAAAAAAAGAGTCTCTGCCAGAAGTTCAAGATTTCTTTGGATTTCTCTTCGGCATATTACCCTCAAACCAATGAACAAACTGAGAGAATGAACTAGATTCTCAAAAGCTTCCTGTGAGCTTATGTGAACGAGCGGCAGGACGACTTAGTGTCACTGCTACCCAGGGCAGAATTCTGCCACAATAACCATATGGGTGAGGCAGCAGACTTGTTACCTTTCAGATTGAATACTGCAGACATCCCCACACTCCATTGCCCTGTGTCATCCCCTGTGGCTAACATCATGGGCCAGCAGTTGGGAGAGTTCAGGCAAAAGACCCGGCAATTTTTGGCTGGTTATAGCCACAGACAATACAAGAGAAAGGCTTACAAAAAACACTGTCGTGCACCGTACTTTAAACCCAGAGATAAAGTCTGGTTGAGTAGCTGCAACCTAAATTTGAAAATATCATCTATGAAATTTGCACCCAGGTTCATTGGACTTTTTTCCATACTACAACAAGTAGGACCTGTTTCTTACCAACTTAAGCTACCTCCCACGATCAATGATCATAACATCTTCCATGTGTCTTTTGGCCATCCCAGAATCTACCAAAATGGCCACCAAAGAAGACACAGAATATGAAGTGGAAGACATCTTAAATTCTAAGCACAGAAGAGGCAAGTTACACTACCTCATATATGGCTGGATTTTAAAAGCTTTACGCATGTAGAGTTCCTTACATGCGCCGGGCCTTTTTTATAAAGGTCCGGCGACATGCGTAAAGCCCCGGGATGCGACTAAGTACCGGGGTTTGCAAAAAGGGGAGGTCTGGGGGCGGGGCATGGGTGGGGCTGTCTGTGGTGGGGCCAGATACCTCCGACACAGTAGCCAATTGCCGCTGTCAGAGGATCGCGTGCAGGCAGGCTGCAGGCACGCGTAACCTGCACCTGCCTCCAAGCAGGTGCAAAAGGTTTGATAAAAATTTGGGGGGAGGGGTTAGAGTAGGACTAAGGGGGGAAAGGTTAGGTTAGGGGGAAGGGAAGTTCCCTTTCAGGCCACTCCGATTTCAGAGCGGCCTGGGAAGGAATGGGGGAAGCTCGTGGGCATAGGCGCACAAGGTGCACTAGTGTGCACCCCCTTGCGTGCGCCGACCCCCGATTTTATAACTTGCGTGCACCTGCATGTGCAAGTTATAAAATCGGGCATACATGTGTGCATGCCATACATGTACGCCTGAGCGTAGGTCTTAAAATCTACCCCATAATGAAGAGCATTTGATCCTGATGAAAAAATCTGGGAACCTGCTTCAAATGTCCATGCTCCACAGATCACCAGGAGGTTCCATAACCTCTTTCCCCATAAGCTCAAACCAAGGGGCTTGGGGAGGATGCTTAGAAGGGGGAGTACTATAACATCCCTCACCTCTAATTTGAAGAACCTCTGGCATAGCCTCTAGCATCCTGCTGCATCCAAGGAACATGGCTGAACTTCCTGTAGCTCTGAATTCCTTTTATTCATTTTCCAGCAGCAACTTCCTGTGGCACTGACTGATGATATCACATCCTGTATGAGTATATAAGGAAGTTCCTTTCAACCAGCCAGTGCCTCAACAACAGGTTCTCCTGCTCTGCAGTGTATGTTGCTACGCCATTGTTCCTGACTCTGCATGTGTCTCCTGGGTTCCTGCTTCCATCTGACTTTGCCTGAATGCTGTCTACCTTGACCTCTGCCTGGTATTTGACTTTGCCTGCATGCTGCCTGCCTTGACTTTGGCCTGGTATCTGAGATTTGCCATTCACGGGTTCCTGGATTTCCTTCACTCATTGGGACCTTGCCTAAGTCCTGCTGGGCCCTGAACCCAAGGTTGGGGGAAGTTCAGGTTGAAGAATCAAAAGGATCTTGAGGACCTGGAGAAGGAGTGAGCAAACTTGAAGAGGAATCAAAAAACTTATAATTTCAATTATGCACACATGTTTTAAAATATACTGACTTCTGAGCATAAATCGGGTTTCATGTAAGCAAGTTCTTTTTTTCTCATATAAAATATACATCCCTATATTTTTAAAACTGATAGGAAAAGTATGTGTGTTCAATGCATTGAAATATTCACTTTGAATGAATTGTTATGTATTCATAAATAAGCGTACATACATGTGTACATTATGGGGTAAACATATGTGTATTTTTATAAAACCTGCATATCTGATGTATACATGTGGCTGCATTGAGTTGTTTGAAAGTTGCCCTCATAAGTATTTAGCCAGATAAAATTAGCTGCATAAATCAGAGGAGATGTGGGGCAGAATTAACTTGTCTGCTATAGTTAGCTGGATATCACCGATATTCAGCATTATCCAGCTAATTTTAGAACTCCTGGAAAGCAATCCTAAAGTTAGCTAGATAAGTGAAAATATAGTAGCAGGCGAGCAGTAAATCCTTCCCTCTTTTCAATCAAAATAAAATCAGAGCAGGCCAAGTAGCTCCCTTCCCTATACATGTATTCACTTATTCATGTTCTTATTGACAGGTCTTTCACCATCAGTTGTCTATGAAGAACTTATCCCCATTGAGAAATGAGTTTTGAATGGGGATTGGCCCATTCAGTAGTGAATGGTTGAAGTGAATAAATTAACTCATAAATGCATAGAACTATATCCAAGCACTTATGTACTGAGAGAGGGAGGAGGTAATAAAATGTACTCCTCCTACTCTGCATTTCAGAGCCTTCAGGGCATTCTGGATAAGGGTGGGGGGTCTGAGGTGAGGATTTGGGGGCAGGAAGGAAATTATTTGGCTGGCTATAATTCTTTTATTTATTAGAATAGGGGCAGGAGGTGGCTGCTCAGCCTGCTATAATTTTATTTTAATTGAGATTGAAAGGGGGCGTTGGGAGGGGAACAACTCAGCCATTATAATTTTATTTTCATTGGGATTGGGAGGGGAGCCTCTCCACTGTTATGTTATTTTGATCAAGATAGGAAAGTGCTGCTCAGCTCATTACTATTTTTTATTGACTGAAGGGAAAGAAGGAGATGTGAATTTGGCTGTGGTTCCACTGCTTGTTTTTCTTTTTTGTTTCTATATTCAGTAAGCCAATGAGCACCAAAATTACCCAGGTAACTGTTGCCAAGTATACTCATTGGGAGGTTTGTCCTGCTGAATATTTTACATTTGAGTCAGAAGGGTCAGACACAGGTATTCCAACAGATAATGCAGTACTAGCTGCTTGTTGTCCACTACCTGCTACTGCATCAACAACATGTGGAGATGGATTGAATAGGAGGAGGTCTACTAATTTCTGGACTAATTTCTAGGGATGTGCAGACAAAAAGTTTATGTTCATAAGTCCATAAGTCGAAGGTGAGGGTCAATTTCGGTCAATATGGACATATGTAGAATTCCATAAGTTGAGGCTATGTCCATACGTGCACCGGTTCCCTAAATAAAAATTTAAACCCCTCACCCTCCTTAATCCCCCCCCAAGACTTACCAAAACTCCCTGGTGGTCCAGCGGGGAGTCAGGAAGCCATTCCTGTATTCCTTTGCGAGGAGCACGTGACGTCCGCGTCACTCCGACGTGATGCGGACGTGACGTGGTCCACCACGGTTCCGCTCCCGGACCCCTCGTTGGACCCAACCGGAACTTTTGACCAGCTTGGGGGGGCCTCCCAAGCTGGCCAAAAGTTCCTTTTGGGTCGAACGAGGGTCCCGGAGCGAACGCGCGGGGAATCACGTGTCGCCGCGTCACTCCGACGTGACGCCGACGTCACGTGCTCCTTGCAAAGGAGTTCAGAAATGGCGTCCTGACCCCGCTGGACCACCAGGGAGTTTTGGTAAGTCTTGGGGGGGGATTAAGGCGGGTGAGGGGTTTAAATTTTTATTTGCACATATGGACATAGACTCAACTTATGGAATTCTCCATATGTCCATATTGACCGCAAATGATCCCCCCTTTCGACTTATGGACTTATGAACATAAACTTTTGGTCTGCACATCCCTAGCGGTGGCCCCTAATGTCTGCACCCTAGGCCCAGGCTCGGCTCGCCTAATGCTTCCGCCGGCCCTGGATGTACTGGAAGAATGATGAAATTCCAACTTTTCATTGCTGGAGCGACTTAATGCAACAAACTGCACAGGCTACCATGTCATGAGCCTGGCGCTTCTAACATTGCTAGAAGCGCTTGCTGGATGTATATACTTCTAGTGTAGCTCCCCTAGCAACGGTATAAGTGCAAGGCCCAGGACACAATCTTCTACTGTGATCCTTGGTGAAGATCTTACTAATTTAAAGTACCAGGTGGGTAGGTGGGAGGATTAGGGTTGAGGTGGGCAATGGGTTGGATGGAAAGGGATGGACGGGAAGGGAGTGAGGTCCTGGAGGCCACATTTTGGTGTAAATAAGCCAGAACCGTGGAGCAGACTTGGGGAAAGGCCAGCACCAGCTCTTAGAATTTACTGCTTATGAATTGGAGGGTTTGGTGATGGGAGGATGCAGACTCGAGCTAGCAAGGCCTAGTATTTGGAGCTCCGATGGGTGCAGTGATAGGGCCACCAGGACTATAATATATGTATTTGTTTTTTCAAACTGCTGCTCAGCACTTAACTTCTGAGGTCAGATAACTTTAAACTAACCCGAGATGTTAAAAAAAATAACCGGATAGGTTCAAAGTTATATGGGTACAGTTAACTGGAACACTTTATTTGGGAATATTCATTAGCGGGATGTTTTATCCCACTGAGAAGCATGGCAAGTTATTTGGCTGTCTGTAGCAGATAACTTACCTGCTTTCCAGCTTACTGAATTCTGACCTCAATATGTTTTTGGTCTTGGAATAGCTATATTTCCTGATCTGTCTAGTAAGTCCAACTCAAAGAATACAATGGAGATCGTGTCTGCTCTCAGAGCCACTTTTATGCTTAAATTCCCTTGAAAATGTTAAATTAAGTTGGAGAGTGTCAAATATGCTTTCTATGAACCACAACAACTATGGAAGTTTTTACAGGGAAGGGCCAAGTCCAGCAACTTGGTTGTCCATATTGATCCCAGTTAATTTTGGTACCATTATCCAGGGTGTTTATACAGAACTGTTTGCAGATTAGCTTCCTAATACATTACTTTTCCTTATTTTGTGTTCCTCCATATTGTGGTCAATTTTTCCTACTTTATAATTCAGATTATATGTTTATTTATTTATTTATTTTTAATTTTTATATACCGAAGTTCTTGTGGGAATTACAAATCACTCCGGTTCACATAAAACGATGAACTGCCCAACAGCGGATGGGGGCTTTACATAGAACTGTAGAACATAAGGAACAATAAAACCGGATGTCAATTTAACATAGTAATAATAAATATAATATAATATAATATGTACATACAATTTAACTATTTAACGTAGTAGAGATGACCTGTCAAATCTACCATATAGATACAATAAGAGTAATATAGTGAACTTATGGATTCAAAAATTGATTGAGCAGTTGTGGAGTCCTGATAGTAGGAATAGGTGAGATGTCGATAATTTAGGGATACTATTATTTAGGAAGTCCTCTTGTCTAAGTATCATTGAGAATCTGGGAAGGCTTGTTGGAAAAGCCAGGTCTTCAGTCTTTTTTTGAACTCTTGATGACTGGGTTCTAGTCTTAGATCTGGGGGGAGAGCGTTCCACTGGTGGGGTCCAGCTGAAGATAATGCTCGTTTGCTCAATGCTGATTTTACTTGTGGGACATGCAGTGTTCCTTTGTATGCGCTTCTAATTGGTCTGGAAGATGTATGCGGTTGAAGTTGAGTGCTTAGCATGATAGGAGCCAGATTGTATATTGCTTTGTGTACTATTGTGAGTATCTTATAGAGTATCCTATATTTGATGGGAAGCCAATGTAAGTTACGAAGGATTGGGGTGATATGGTCTTTTTTGTTAGAACTTGTGAGGATTCTAGCAGCGGAATTCTGTGCCATCTGTAATGGTTTGATGGTGTTGAAGGGTAGACCTAGCAGAAGGGAGTTGCAATAGTCGAGCTTTGATAGTATGATGGATTGCAGTACGAGCCTGAAGTCCGAGAAGTAGAGGAGGGGTTTAAGTTTTTTATGGACTTGCAGTTTGTAAAAGCAGTCCTTAGTGGTAGTGTTTACGAACTTTTTTAGGTTTAGATGGTTGTCTAGCCAGGCTCCAAGGTCTCTGACGTCGGGTGAGAACTTGCTATTTGAGTTATGAGAGAGGTTTGATGAGATTGTAAGGGGATCCTGGGAGACAATGAGCATTTCGGTTTTATTGTCATTCAATATTAGGTTGAGGTTTGAAAGAATGTTTTTAATCGGCTGTAGGCATTCGTTCCAGTATGTGATGGTTTTTTCAAGGGATTCTGAGATCGGGAGAAGGATTTGTATGTCGTTTGCATAGAGGTAGTGTGTAAGCTTGAGGTTTGAGAGTAGGTGGCAGAGAGGGAGGAGGTAGATATTGAAGAGGGTGGGTGAAAGTGAGGAACCTTGTGGGACTCCTAGATCTGTGAGGACTGGATGCGATTCTTTGTTGTTTATTCTAACTTTGTAGAATCTGTTGCTTAAGAAGGACTGGAACCATCTTAGAGCTGTGCCTTTGATCCCTATATTGGCAAGTTGGTCTATAAGTATCGTGTGTTTTACCGTGTCAAACGCAGCAGAAAGATCAAGAAGAACAAGCAGGTACGATTGTTTTTTCTCCAGGTTAATGAGGATGGTGTCAGTGAGAGATAGTAATAGAGATTCGGTGTTTAGGCGTTTTCGGAAACCATATTGAGCCGGGGATAGAATATTATGATCTTCCAGGTATTCTGACAGTTGCTTGTTGACAATTTTCTCCATCAGTTTGGCAATGAGTGGTAAGTTAGCGATAGGTCGAAAGTTAGCTGGGTCCGATGGAGAGGCGTTTGGTTTTTTTAGTAGTGGTTTGAGGATTGCCAATTTTAACTGGTTGGGAACTAGACCTTGAGAAAGGGATGAGTTAATAATTTCTGCAATTGGTTTTGAGATGGTGTTTGGTATGGCTGTGAGGAGATTAGTTGGTAATGGGTCTGATGGATGGGAGGATGGTTTGAGTTTCTTGAGTGTATTTTCTATCTCCAGTGAAGAAGTGAGCTCGAATGAGTCCAGGCATGTGTTTTGTTGCGGCAGGGCTGTTAGGTGGTATGTTTGGGTGGAGCTGTTGGTTGTGATTGAATGTGTAAGGTTGGTGATTTTTGTCTTAAAGTAGTCGGCGAGTTCGTTTGCTTTGTTGAGAGCTTGGTGGTCTGGGATGGTGGGAGGAGATGGTTTGGTTAGAGAGGAGACATATGAGAAAAGAGCCTTTGAGTCGAAAATGAAGTTGTGTATTTTTTTTGCATAGAATTCTCTCTTTGTTCTAAGGATAGTATTCCTGTAAGTGTTGAGGAGGGATTTGTAGATGGCATGTGTCGAAGTGGTTGGGTTTTTTCTCCAGCTTTGTTCATTTTTTCTTAGCGATTGCTTTAGTGATTTAAGTTCTGGGGTAAACCAGGGTTTTCTATTGTCTAATGTGGGTTGTATGGTTTTGGTTGAAGTTGGGCAGATTTGATCTGCGATTTTATTGTTGATAGTGATCCATGAGGTGGTTGCAGTTATTGCGTCTGTAAGGTCTAGTTGGTTTAGTGCTTCGGACATCTTTTCGCTGAGTGTGTCTGGAGAGCATGGTTTCCTGAAGTGGATGGTGGATTTGGTAGCGACTTGAGGTGGTGGGTTGTTGATCTTAAGAGTTGTGCGAATGACTCTGTGGTCAGACCAGGGAACTGGAGAACAAGTGGGGTTGGTGTGAATGGTAAAGGGTTCGTTAATGAAAATAAGGTCCAAAGTATGGCCTGCCTTGTGGGTAGGACTGTTGATGATTTGCGTAAAGCCCAAATGGTTGAGTGAGGAGAGGACTGTTTGGCAGTTGATGGATTGTGTAGTAGCATCTACATGTAAATTAAAGTCTCCGAGGATTATTGCAGGTTTGTCTGTGTTTATATGTTTGGCTATAAGTTCGATCAGCGGTGAGGGATCCAATTCTAAGGTTCCTGGTGGGGCGTAAACTAATGCTAGTTGGATTTGTTCTGATTTAAAGAGGGAGAATTCTATTTTGGTGGAGGTGTTCGTAAGTTGTAAAGTTATACTTAGACCTTTTTTTGCTGCAAGGAGGAGTCCTCCACCTCTTTTTTTGGGCCTGGGGACAGAGAATAGGTCGTAGGATTGCATGGGAAGCTGATTTGTGAGTACAGTATCTGTGTGTTTTAGCCATGTCTCTGTGATAGCACAGATATCTGGGTTAACTTCTATGAGATAGTCACTGAGGATGTCCATTTTTTTGGTAAGAGACTGTGCGTTGAATAGGGTTAAGGTAAACAGAGAGAGTCCTAGGAATTGCGTAATTGGAGATATCATTATTGGTATAATCCTATGTTGTCGTGCAATGTGATGTATTGTAGGTTTTGTATGCTTTCTGAGTTTGTGCCAAATTTTGGGTAGGGTGTAGAGGTGCATTATTGTGGCTTAATTGGTTGTGAAAATGTTGCGGTATTGGAGATACTGCAATAGGTATAGGGGAGACTTGATGAATGCTAGAGAGACTGGATGGATGCTGTAAGCTGGAGAGTCTGGATGATTGCTGGAGAGTCTGGATGATTGCTGGAGGGTCTGGATGATTGCTGGATGCTGTATGCTTGAGAGTCTGGATGATTGCTAGAGAGACTGGATGATTGCTGGAGAGACTGGATGATTGCTGGGTGCTGTATGCTGGAGAGACTGGATGATTGCTGGAGAGTCTGGATGATTGCTGGAGAGTCTGGATGATTGCTGGAGAGACTGGATGATTGCTGGAGGGTCTGGATGATTGCTGGATGCTGTATGCTTGAGAGTCTGGATGATTGCTAGAGAGACTGGATGATTGCTGGAGAGACTGGATGATTGCTGGGTGCTGTATGCTGGAGAGACTGGATGATTGCTGGAGAGACTGGATGATTGCTGGAGAGTCTGGATGATTGCTGGAGAGACTGGATGATTGCTGGAGAGTCTGGATGATTGCTGGAGGGTCTGGATGATTGCTGGATGCTGTATGCTTGAGAGTCTGGATGATTGCTAGAGAGACTGGATGATTGCTGGAGAGACTGGATGATTGCTGGGTGTTGTATGCTGGAGAGACTGGATGATTGCTGGAGAGACTGGATGATTGCTGGGTGCTGGGCAGTCTGGAGGAGTGTTGAAAAAGCAGATGTGTGAATGAAGCCTGGATAATGGAGTCCCTGGACGAATGCTTGGGTGGAGCTGACGTTGTGTGATTCGGTTGTGGAGGGTTGGGTGGCAGAGCCGTTTGGTGTCTGTGTTTTCTTGTTATATCTCAGGTTCACACGAAGGAGCACACAGGCCCCTTTGTCGTGCTCCTTAGGCGCGCGACGCCTAACAGGGTGTAGAATTGAAGCCCAGCCGGGCTGTAGCTGGTTGGCTGGCTTCTGGTTTTGGGCGGGACTTGGTGCGGTTCGCGGTTTTTTTGTCTTTTTTTCGCCGCGTTTCTTTGGGCGGATTAGGCCTCGGAGCGTGCGGCTGGCGTCGGGGTCCCCAGGGTGGGGAGGCCGAGTACTGACCTGACCTTCCCCCGGTGGGGCTCTGGCGCCGGTCGCGCAGGTCTACGGTCGCGGTGTTGAGCAGGAGCGAAATGGCGCCTGCAGCCTTGTTTTAAAGCCCAGCCGGGCTGTAGCTGGTTGGCTGGCTTCTGGTTTTGGGCGGGACTTGGCGCGGTTCGCGGTTTTTTTGTCTTTTTTTTTTTTTTTCGCCGCGTTTCTTTGGGGGGATTAGGCCTCGGAGCGTGCGGCTGGCGTCGGGGTCCCCCGGGTGGGGAGGCTGAGTACTGACCTGACCTTCCCCCGGTGGGGCTCCGGCGCCGGTCGCGCAGGTCTACGGTCGCAGTGTTGATACTTTATAACATGGAGTTTTACTTCCAAGCATCTTTTGATGTTTACAGTGCTGAGAACACGTTTATGAACCACTTCCCTCCCCCCCCAAGAATGGCCAGTATTTTAACATAATTTACACTGAAAACATTAGATCTTAATCTAAACCCTGTTAAGAGAGAAAGATATCCCTATTGAATAAATAATTCAGATATAAAATACATTTTTTTGATTATTTGTTCAACAAAATGAATTCACCAGTAAGTATCCTTGTGTGAAAGTGTATGCAAACCCTTCTCTCGGTATCTAGAGGCACCTCCTTGAGCAGCAATAACTTCAACTAAACGTTTCCTGTATCTGATCAGTCTCTCACATGCTCTTGAGGAATTTTAGCCCATTCTTCCATATAAAACTCTTTCATTTCTGACATTTGAGGGTTTCCTTCCATGAACAGCTTGTTTCAAGTCCTACAACAATTTCAACAGGGCTTAGGCCAGGATTTTGACTTGTCTAATTCAAAACACAAAATCTCTTCTTCAGTCATTATGAGTATGTGTTCAGCTTCGGCTCATGTATGGATGGCCCTGACATTCTTCTGTAGCATTTTATGGTATAAAGCTGAATTCTTGATTCCATCAATAATGACAAACCGTCCAGGCCCTGATGTAGCAAAGCTGCCCCACACCATGATATTTGTACCACCATGGTCGACAGATTGGCGATCTTACTTTGTAAGGCAGCGTTTGGTTTTGGTTACAATAACAAACATTTTATATAGCAAAAAAAGTTAAATTTTTGACATGTCTGTCTGTCCAGAAAACATTATTCCAGAAATCTTGTGGCTATTCCAGGCTCTAGGTATTCTATGATGAACCTGAGGCTAGCAACTCTCTTCCTTTTAGAGAGGAGTGGTTTCTTCCTAGCTATCCTCCTATGCACAGCCTTCCTATTCAGATTTTTCCTGAGGCTTAATGCATGAAAACTTACATCAGTCACAGTGAGATAAGATTCTTTGTGACTTTGTCCCCACCACATCTACCATACAAGTTGCCTGTGTATTTGAACACACCAGCTACTAAGTGCCTATAAAATAGCTTTAATTTATACTAATTGATATTAGAGAACCATTTAACATGCACTAAAATGGGGAAAAAAAGCAAAAAGAAACAAAAGCTTGCACACCCTTATTTTCCAAACAAGATACATACGTTTTTTATTTGCCTAATTTGGTAAGTAGCCATTTTGGCAGAAATGTTTCTAAGCCATGAATGAGGGGGGGTTCATGCCATCAATATCTAAAAATAAAAAAACAACCCTTAATATTGATTCTATTCTACAGAAAATTAGAAGATTCTATAACTATGCAAAGGCTGCATAACATTGTCCAGGGTTGAGGAAGAAATCGCGTGCGCAGACTGAATACTTAAAATAGACATTGTAATTATGCCTGATTATCCCTGCTGGTTTCTCTGCTGAGCAGATGGCTTTGAAAAATAAGTATGCTCTATTATTAATACTATTTTATTAAGACTATAAAGACCTCAAACTGTCTGAGATGCTCCCACAAAATATATGGATAACAAACAGACAAAACAGTCCTCTTTCATAGGAAATATGCCAGATTAAAAATGAGTGCTTTACAAAGGCCAAGAACAAGGCAAAATACAGCCCTACCAATAAACAGGAAGAGGGCTCAATCTGCTAAGGGATTTCTCATAATACTATGATAGGAAAATACCCAATTTTTAATTACAGGCAGGGAGAAGTTTGGTTAGCGGATCACATTGTGTTTGCTGAATCGTTTTGTGGTTCAGCGAAAGTCCTATGATATATGGTTGCCTCTCGCTTCATTCACTGACACTCTGTGTGACTTTCAACAAGTTGCTTTACATCTTTGTGCCTCCACAATATAGTTGAATATGTAATACCACCCCTCCCTCTACACTGGGGTTACCTTCATAGACTGCTAAGTACTAGCCAACTCGTTCCAGAATCTGGAAAATTCACAGATTCATGCTATGGGAGATGAATAACCTGTAGAGCCCAAGGGGTCACTAAATAAAATCAGTCCATACAAAATTTGTGTTCCAAAACATGAAAAAATAATGGGGTAGATTTTAAAAGCTTGCGCGCGGGTAAACATATGCGCACGCTACACGGCGTGCACGCATGTACGCCCGATTTTATAACATGCGCGCGCATGTTATAAAATACTGTGTCGGTGCGCACAGGAGGTGCACAATTGTGCATCTTGTGCGTGCCGAGCCCGCTCCGAGCCACACTGCCTTCCCCCTTTCCCTCCCAGGCCGCTCCAAAATTGGAGCGGCCTGGGAGGGAACTTTCCTACCCCCCCACCCCACCTTCCCTTCCCTTCCCTCCCCTGCCCTTTCCCCCCTACCTTTGATGACTTCTTTTTTTTATTTCTAAACTTACTTCAGCCCTGGGGCTGAAGTAATTTGCACGCGCTGGCCAACTGCCAGCGCGCGATCCCTGGCACAGCGGCAAATATGGCCGCTGTGCCGGGAGCCTGACCCCGCCCCGCCCTAGCCCCACACCTTTTGGTAGGGGTGTGCATTCGTTTTGACCGCATATGTAAAACGCAACTTATTTTTTTTTTTTAACTTAAAAAAGTGATGAGGCGAAAACGATCGCGATTTCCAACTTATTCAACATAGCTATGTTGAATAAGTTGGAAATCACGATCGTTGATCCTAAATAAAAATTTAAACCCCTCACCCTCCTTAATCCCCCCCCCCAAGACTTACCAAAACTCCCTGGTGGTCCAGCGGGGAGTCAGGAAGCCATTCCTGTATTCATTTGCGAGGAGCACGTGACGTCGGCGTCACGTCGGAGTGACGCGGACATCACGTGGTCCACCGCGGTTCCGCTCCCGGACCCCTCGTTGGACCCAAACGGAACTTTTGGCCAGCTTGGGGGGGGCCTCCTAAGGAAGAGGACTGTGAGGACAGCTTCAGCAGCTACTGCTGCTTCTGGTATGGCCTGCAAGGGAAAGGAGTAGGAGAACTGCTGGAGAGGGTAAGTAAAGGTGGCTTTTTAAGTTCATTTTTCTTGATTGACTACCATTTTAATTATTGGGTAGTATGTGATGCTGTTTGAAATATTTTATTGGTGTTTGGTAAAGCTTTCAAATTTTGTATGATTCTTTAATTATTGGATATTCTATTCATCAGCTGTTTTGAAATTATTTTATTTGTATGATTTTATAATTATGATTAATGATTTATATATCTTTATTTCATTGATTTGTTTCACGAGGAATGGTGAAATGTTTGTTTTTCCATTGTTACACTGTATAGAGTCTGGCGTGATGCATTTTACAGTTCAGTTTTTGTCTGCACATTTCTATTTATATTTTATGTGGCTTTATTCTATATTTGGTGAGGGTTTGTGTTCTGTATGCAAAGACTGAGATGAAGCATTCTTTTAGCATGTGGTTTCTCTGTAGGGGTATGTAGTAGCTTGGCCTGTTCTGTTTTTCTGATAGGAAGTGTATTGATATTTTAGATTCTGGTGTAATATTTTTTGGATTCTTTTTCATAGGTAGGGTTGTTATTCTTTGAGGGTTGGCAGATAGTACTGTGTTGATATGGGAGGACCATGCCAAAATATATCACAATAGGTATGATGCCATATAAATTCCAAGATGCAAAGTTTTCTTGTTGGCATCACAACAGTGCATGAAATTATCACAACAACGTGTATATTAATTTTACCTCAGAATGTCATTTTTCATGTAAAATATGTTATAAATGCATAATTTAAAATTGTGTATGGGGAGGGGGCGCCAGACTGTAAGATTTGCCTAGGGTGCCTAATACCCTTGCACCGGCCCTGAGAAAGACTGATCTCTACTGTGAAAGTTTCTTTATTTTTATGCTATGATCTTCCTTGCAATGTTACTTTTTTCATATAAGAACATAAATTACATACTGGGTCAATCCAAGGGTCCATCAAGCCTGGCATCTAGACTCCAACACCATCCATGCAGCTTGCATGTACATGGCAGAATCTCAAAAGAATAGAACCAATTATTATTGCTCACATCCAGGGATAAGTAATAGCTTTGTGAAGTCTACACAGCTAATAATGGTTTACAGACGTTTCCTTCTGGACTGTCCAAATCCTTCTTGAACTCAGGTACCTGAACTGCTTTTACCACATTCTCCAAAAACAAATTCCTTAATTAAACTTGTGTGTTAAGTAAACAAATGCTTTCTCCAACTTAAGGGCCTCATTTTCCAATATCGCAGCAGTAACGCATGAGGGGGAGTGTCCTATGCAAATAAGGCATTTTTCGTGCAGTGGGGAAACATCGCCGCACGCGATGTTTTCGCCATAACATCATGCACCATGATGATTCATTGGTTGTTTTATCGCACGATGTTTTCGTGAAAGTGTCTAGCCAGCCCGTTTCAGTATCCGAGAGAGAGAGAGAGAACCTTCCTATAATGCCTATGCCCTAGACAGGTATTTGAAATTTGAATCCCTATGGGAGGGCCACCTACTAACTCGGGGTGGGGATTAGGTATGAGCGTCGGGGGTTGGGGGCCACTTTCGCATTCCACATGAGACCTACGGAAAGAACAGTGGTCTCTAGTGAAGATTTGCTGGCCGTCGGAGTGAGGAAACTCACTCCAAGAGGAGATTTGGGCTACATTCTCTCCACCTAGCTTGTTGTTGCCCAGGTAGAGTGTCCATCAAGCTAGGTGGAGAGAACGTTGCCCAAATCTCCTCTTGGAGTGAGTTTCCTCACTCCGGCCAGCAAATCTTCACTAGAGACCACTGTTCTTTCCGTACATCTCATGTGGAATGCGAAAGTGGCCCCAACCCCCGACGCTCATACCTAATCCCCACCCCGAGTTAGTAGGTGGCCCTCCCATAGGGATTCAAATACCTGTCTAGGGCATAGGCATTATAGGAAGTCTCTCTCTCTCTCTCTCTCTCTCTCTCTCTCTCTCTCTCTCTCTCTCTCTGCTGTACAGACATAGCACGAATTTATCGCACGTGGTAAACTGCTTGGAAAATGAGGCCCTAAGTGTGCTATTTATTAGCTTCCTGGAGGGACTCCTAAACATAGTACTATTTGAATGAGTAACAAAAGGTTTCCCATTCCCTAACCCCCTTCATAATTTTATATCATATCTCTTCTCTAGGCTGAAGAGCCCTAACCCATTTAGCCTCACCTCAGAGGAACCATTCCATCCCTTATTTTGTTCACTCTTCTCTGTACATTTTCTAGCTTTGCTGTATTGCTTTTGAAATGGGGTGATCAGATTTGCACCCAAGGTGCAGTCACAACATCGACTGATACAGAGGCATTATGATATCCTCTGTTTTATTTTCCATTCCTTTCCTAATAATTCCTAATACTATCTGATTTTTTTGCTGCTGCCATGTGCTGGGCCAAGGGTTTCAATAAATTGTCCACAATGATTCTTAGATCCTTTTGCTGAATGTTGAAATAATTGGATCCCAGCATCGTGTACCCATGATTAGGATTATTCTTTGCTATATGCATCACTTTGCATTTGTCCACATTAAATTTAAACTACAGTCCGGTTAGCCTGACTTCAGTGCCAGGAAAAATAGTGGAAAGTGTTCTAAACATCAAAATCACAGAACATATAGAAAGACATGGTTTAATGGAACAAAGTCAGCATGGCTTTACCCAGGGCAAGTCTTGCCTCACAAATCTGCTTCACTTTTTTGAAGGAGTTAATAAACATGTGGATAAAGGTGAACCGGTAGATATAGTATACTTGGATTTTCAGAAGGCGTTTGACAAAGTTCCTCATGAGAGGCTTCTAGGAAAAGTAAAAAGTCATGGGATAGGTGGCGATGTCCTTTCGTGGATTGCAAACTGGCTAAAAGACAGGAAACAGAGAGTAGGATTAAATGGGCAATTTTCTCAGTGGAAGGGAGTGGACAGTGGAGTGCCTCAGGGATCTGTATTGGGACCCTTACTGTTCAATATATTTATAAATGATCTGGAAAGAAATACGACGAGTGAGATAATCAAATTTGCAGATGACACAAAATTGAGCAGAGTAGTTAAATCACAAGCAGATTGTGATAAATTGCAGGAAGACCTTGTGAGACTGGAAAATTGGGCATCCAAATGGCAGATGAAATTTAATGTGGATAAGTGCAAGGTGATGCATATAGGGAAAAATAACCCATGCTATAATTACACGATGTTGGGTTCCATATTAGGTGCTACAACCCAAGAAAGAGATCTAGGTGTCATAGTGGATAACACATTGAAATCGTCGGTTCAGTGTGCTGCGGCAGTCAAAAAAGCAAACATAATGTTGGGAATTATTAGAAAAGGAATGATGAATAAAACGGAAAATGTCATAATGCCTCTGTATCGCTCCATGGTGAGACCGCACCTTGAATACTGTGTACAATTCTGGTCGCCGCATCTCAAAAAAGATATAATTGTGATGGAGAAGGTACAGAGAAGGGCTACCAAAATGATAAGGGGAATGGAACAACTCCCCTATGAGGAAAGACTAAAGAGGTTAGGACTTTTCAGCTTGGAGAAGAGACGACTGAGGGGGGATATGATAGAGGTGTTTAAAATCATGAGAGGTCTAGAACGGGTAGATGTGAATCGGTTATTTACTCTTTCGGATAGTAGAAGGACTAGGGGACACTCCATGAAGTTAGCATGGGGCACATTTAAAACTAATCGGAGAAAGTTCTTTTTTACTCAACGCACAATTAAACTCTGGAATTTGTTGCCAGAGAATGTGGTTCGTGCAGTTAGTATAGCTGTGTTTAAAAAAGGATTGGATAAGTTCTTGGAGGAGAAGTCCATTACCTGCTATTAAGTTCACTTAGAGAATAGCCACTGCCATTAGCAATGGTTACATGGAATAGACTTAGTTTTTGGGTACTTGCCAGGTTCTTATGGCCTGGATTGGCCACTGTTGGAAACAGGATTTTGGGCTTGATGGACCCTTGGTCTGACCCAGTATGGCATTTTCTTATGTTCTTATGTTCTTATGTAATCATTTAGATGCCCAATCCCCTACTCTCGTAAATTCCACTTACAATTCCTCACATTCTACTAGAGATCTGACAACTTTCAACAAATTTGTATCATCTGCAAATCTGATCATGTCACTCATCACTCCTTTGTTCAAATCATTTATAAATATATTGAAAAGCACTGGTGCCAGATTTGGTCCCTGGGACAATCTACTATTTACCTTCCCCCACTGAGAGAAATAACCATTCAGTTCTATTCTGTTTCCTATCCTTTAGCTAGTTACCAATCCACAATAGGACTTTGCCTTCTATCCTATGACTCATTAATTTTGTGATGAGGGACTTAGTGTATCTGGATTTTTAAAAAGTGTTTGACAATGTGAACCATCTAATCTTTGTCCACATATGTGTTGACTCATTCAAAATAATCTAACAGATTTGTAAGAAAAGACTTCCCTTTGCTAAATCCATGTTGGCTCTGCCCCAATAGTTTGTGTTCATCTAGATGGCCAGTAATTTTGTTTTTCAGAAATGCTTCTACCATTCTGCCCTGTACCTATATCATGCTCACTGGTCTATTGTTTCCTAGATCAGCTTGGAGCCCTTTTTAAAAGTGGGTCTTCCATTGGCTACTCTCCAATTTTCAGATACATTAGCTGATTTGAATGAGAAATTTGAAAATACTAGAAATTTCATTTTTTAGTTCTTTCAGAACTCAGGGGTGTATACCATCTGGTCTGGGTGATTTGTTACTCCGGAGTTTGTCAATTTGCTCTATTACATAGTCCCAAATCACTGTGATTTGATTCAGTTTATTTCTTTGGTGACCATACCTACTTTAGCCTCAATAATACCACTCAGAGTTAAAACCTCTTGGATATTAAAAAATAAGCAGAATTGGGCCTGGCTAACACATAGATGGGAGATCATCTCTAAAGACCAAGTACTGTGGGTTGCAGAAATCAATAGCAAACCTCTGTAGAATCCTGCCAAAAATGTCAAATTCACACAATAGGCTATGATTACCAAAATCTGTGAAGAAAAAAAAAAGGTACTTTCTTTCACCATCATTTACTCTAAATATTATAGATTGCACTTAACAATAGCATGGAAAAAAAGTTAATTTTAGACTGTGGGTCAGATTTTCAAAGGGTTACGTGCACCGGGCCTATTTTCAAAAGGCCCGGCGACGCGCGTAAAGCCCCGGGACGCGTGTAAGTCCCAAGGCTTTACTAAAGGGGCGGGGCAGGGCAGGGGCGGGGTCAGGATCCCGGTGCAGCAGCCATATTTGAGGATCTCGCGCCAGCAGTCAGCCGGCGCGTGCAACTTGCGCCTGCCCAGAGGCAGGTGCAAAAGGTAAAATAAAGGTCGGGGGATTAGAGTAGGGCTGGGGGGGAAAGGTTAGGGGAAGGGGTGCGAAGGTCAGATTAGGGGGGAGGGAACGGGGTAAGGCAGCGCAGCTCGGCGCACGCAAGGTGTACATTTGTGCACCCCCTTGCGCGCGCCGACCCCGATTTTATAACTTGCGCACGCTAGTTATAAAATCGGGCATACATGTGCACGCGCCGGGTAGCACATGCACATGTAGGCTACGCACGTTCCTTTTAAAATCTACCCCTTTCTGAATAATTTCACAAAAATTAGAACAATGCACATTTTCTAAACTATTTCCTGTACATTTAGAAAGGGTCATTTCCAAAGACATTTCTGGGGGAAAAAAATGTATCCATCAAAAAGGCTTTTTAGAAAACATTGTTCATCCTTTTTTTAGGTAATGCTACTATGTTTAATTTTAACCTCAATGAGGTATTCCAAGGAGTAGAATAAGTGTGCACCTATGCATCTTTATTTTTTAATTTTTCAAAAGTATGCAATTTTTGTTTTTCAGAAAAATTACCCACTTAGCTTAGATGTTTATCTATGTGTGGATAGATTTTTTGGGATAATTTTCAAAGTGAAAGTAAGCACATGTTTTCATTGCTTACTGTAGATAATTGGCATTGTAGCAGTGCAGGCAGTTATAAAACTACTTCTAGATTGGGAAAATTCTTGTACAAAAAAACAGCATAAAAATCACCAATTTTACAGTTTAAGCTGGTAATAGCTGTTGCCTGCAAATTAAAACAAAATGTAACAATCACATTTAAGCCTATGGCAAAAATTAAAATCACATATTTTTCATTCGTTATTTTGGCAAAGGCAAAAAGATTAGTTTTTTAAATTTTACATTGAAAATGTTCACGTATCTCTAGCAATATCTGCATCTCTCCTTAGACATTTTCACTTTCAACAGACATTCAAAATAATCTTCCTATTAGCTGACTTTCTACTGGATGGACATACCTTGAGTCAATGAAGGAGTCAAACAGGAGAACTGCAGAAATAAAAACTCATTACTTGCATTGCCAGAAGTTATGACAAGATGTCGACTATCTCCTTTAATGTCATTAAACACAATCTTACTAGACCAGAAATGATACCTGCGCTTATGTATGTGTTAGTGTTGGGAAGGGAGAATTTGGTGGAATTGGCGCAATGAACACAACAGGTGCAATAATTTTAAAATGAATGGTAATCTGAATCAGGCATTATTTTGATTTGTTTCACCCTGAAACAAAGGTACAATCCCCCCCACATCCCAAAGGTTTTTGGGTTCATTAATTTTGGAAAATAGCACACTCTCTTCAAATAAATGCACCCTGTTTTTTAAAAACAAATGCAAACAATAAAAGTCCACAAAATGAAATTTAAAAAAAAGCTAATCCAAAAATGAAAAAAGAAAAAAACCCCAAAAAAACTTTCCCTGAACATCTCTCTACCAGGACACTTCCCACCTGCTGACTCAGGGTTAGGGAAAAGAAATAAACCTTAAAACACATCTTGAAAACTAGACCAGCTTCTTGAGAAGTGACTCTCTAATTTCAAATCAGGTGGAACATTTTCCTTGCATAATGTTAGCTATAAGATCAGTGAAAAGAACAGACCAGTAATCACTATTAAAGCTTGAAAAGGTAATAGTCTCTGTATTATGTAATACAAGCTACCCAAATGAAGCACCCAAAGCAAAAAAAATAATCAATTAAAGCCAACAGCTTTATTTTCTGCTAAATATAAAACCTAACAATTGTTCATTTTACAAATTGCGTTAGGGCAATAACACATGTGTTATTTTTCACATTCAAAGGGAGGAGTCTATGAAAATGAGGGGTGTTTAACGTTGTATGCAATAGCATAACACACATTTTAACTTATGCTGGCATTAAGGGGAGAGCGAGTGAGAGCGAGAGAGAGCCTCTAGGGTGGTACACTTATTAGGCAACTATTTATACCACTGTAGGAGGGTCAACTAGTAGTAACTCGAGGTGAGGTTTTGGTGGTGGTCTAGCGTTTGCGGGCCAATTTTACGTGCACAGTTAGAGATACAAATAGCACAGTACATTACACATCAATGAACATTTGATGTGATTTGGAATAAGGAAAGGAACACAAAGATGAGATTTCTACAATGTACTCTCGCCCTAGCTTGATAGCACCTAGGTAGATAGGGCATCAAGCTAGGACGAGAGTACATTGTAGAAAGGAAATCTTTGTGTTCCTTTCCTCATTCCAAATCAGAAAAACAAGGAAATGTCTGTCTGGGTGCTTCATTGCGGTAACTCAAAAATTACCCTAACAATGGCCCTTTTGTTTTGTTTTGTTTTATTCTGGGTGCTATTCATGCAAACTTTTTAGCAAAATGATAAATCTAGGCTAATAAGTGAAAGAACTGAGGTATGTTCAATAAAACTTTGCAAGTTTTAGCGATGGAATGGTAATTTAATCTTTCATGCCGAACAGCGTCAAAATAAAGCAAAAAATATGTAGGGCTGTGTATATCCAAAAATATTGCACGGGACCTGGCTCAAGCTTTGCACTTTTTGTGCACTGCCATGCAAGTGTTTCAAATTCTTGCAGTCATTTTGCAAAATTCCTTGTGTGGATATAAATAGTTGCTTTTATTGTTTTTGTTTCTGCAGGAGAATGTACAAAACTACCAGATTTCTTCCTAATGTGCTTAATGCTTTCAGTAAGAGTAACCTTAGATGAACCTGGAGGAGATTAGAAAGGAATGTAGTTTTTCTGAAGTACGGCTAGGGTATTTTGATCTTAGAGTTTCATTTTTAAAGAAGTGAAAACTTGACATGTCTATGTAAAACGAGTGTTATTCAAAAATGTTATCCAACAAATCAAAAAAGATGGTTTAACTGGTCTAAATTTACTAATGTAATAATAATAATAATTAAGCCATCAAATTTTGTAGGCCCCTTACTCTTAGGGTCTGTGATCCACAACAGACTCAATTCTGGCATAGGGTCACTTTAATTTATTTAAATTGACTGTTATGTGTTTTTTTATATTTTTATATTTTTGAATAAAATGCTGACGAACCACAGGTCTTGCACCAATTTTGGCTACAAATTCCACTATATTTAAAGGAAGTCTTATGACTGATAATCACAAACAGTTATCTGTTTATTGTCCTTGTCCCATCCCTGGGACAAGAACAATGTTTGTGATTATCAGTCATAAGACTTCCTTTAGATATAGTGGAATTTGCAGCCAAAATTGGTGCAAGACCTGTGGTTCGTCAGCATTTTATTCAAAAATATAAAAATATAAAAAACGCATAACAGTCAATTTAAATAAATTAAATTGACCCTATGCCAGAATTGAGCCTGTTGTTGATCACAGACCCTAAGAGTAAGGGGCCTACAAAATTTGATGGCTTAATTATTACATTAGTAAATTTAGACCAGTTAAACCATCTTTTTTGATTTGTTGGATACAGTTTTGGTTACTGGAATACACTTGGTGTGTTTTGGGGTATTGTTTGTATTCAAAAATGTTAAACAGCAGATTCTTGATGAAATATTATGGAGATAGCCAAAATGAGCAAACCTCTCTGAAGGAGAGCAAAGGAGGAAGTGAAAGGTGAGGCCCTGAAAAACCAATAGCAGAGGTCCCGGTCAGAATATTCCATACCTGTGAAATATATATTTGGGACCCTCTTGATAAGAAGATAGTCTGGAAGATTTTAGTACTGCTCTATACTCTATTAAAGCTATTTTTCCTTTAATTGTTTTGATCTCCAGGTCTGTGATAGTATTGCAATTACTTGCCTGCCTTTGCACCCTGGATGTATGACATGCTTGTACTAACTGAATTACTTTAACAACCAGCTCCTACAATCCCTCTAAAGCAGACAAAACAGCTGTCTCTTCTGGATAAGAGAGCAGAAGATAACAATAAATACATTATTTCAGTTGAGTGCTAATGAGTTCTTGACCTTTAGAATGCTGATCGTTCCTTTTAAATGTCAAGCTGTATATAGCCCTGATTACTTGTAGCTATTTTACTGTTGTACCCCACCTTGAGTGAATTTCTTATTCAAAAAGGCTGGTAATCAATCCAAATAATAAATAAACAATCAGAAATACACATTGGGGACAATATTCAGCCGCTAAGTGGCTCGACTAGTTAGTCGGACAAACTTATCTGGCTAACAGTGGTAAAGTTGCACCGCTGAATAAATATACCCAGCTATCTTAAAGTCAGACGGATGTGTCTATCTGACTAAGTTTAGGGCAGGTCAGCGGTACAACCACACGGGCCGATACAGTACAGTGCGCTCCAGAGTGCACTGTTACCCTGCGATTTGACGCGTTTTGGACGTGCTAGCTTTACCCCTTATTCAGTAAGGGGTAATAGCGCGTCCAAAACGTGTGTCCAACCCCCCCCCAAACCTAATAGCACCCGCAACATGCAAATGCATGTTGATGGCCCTATTAGTCATTCCCGCACGATACAGAAAGTAAAATGTGCAGCCAAGCCGCACATTTTACTCTCAGAAATTAACGCCTGCCCAAAGGCAGGCGTTAATTTCGGTCGGCACCGGGAAAGTGCACAGAAAAGCAGAAAAAACTGCTTTTCTGTTCACCCCCCGACTTAATATCATAACAATATTAAGTTGGAGGCCCCAAAAATTTTAAAAAAATTTAAAAATCAGCCTGCGGCTCGCGGGTTGGAAGACGGACGCTCAATTTTGCCGGCATCCGTTTTCTGAACCCGTGGCTGTCAGCGGGTTCGACAACCGACGCCGGGAAAATTAAGCGTCGGCTGTCAAACCTGCTGACAGCCACCGCTTCTGCCAATAAGGAGGCGCTAAGGAAGCGCTAGTGTCCCTAGCGCCTCCTTATTAGTGCGGGCCCTCATTAGCATAGAGAATCGCGTGCCCAGGAGAGTGCCCTGGGCGTGCGTCAGGAGAGCCGGCGCTCACTTCGGAGCGCCGGCTCTCCCGCGCATTTTACTGTATCGGCCCCTATGTGTGACTCTTAACACTAAATTAGACTACTTGTTTTATAGTGCTCATAGTCACTCAGCATGCCTTATCAGTTCACTCACTGAGCTTGTGTTGTACTCTGTTTGTGACTAAAGTAACTGACTGGTCTGTTGTCAGTGTGTATCTATATTAGGGTGTACAAACATTTTAATACTAAAGTACTTACTCGCTAGTGATCTGTTTGAATAAAATTCATCATGACACTGTGCTTGCTGCCATCGCCTTTTCTCCATGTCTGGCTGCCATACCCCTCACTCGGTGCTGTGGGGGTCTTCATGCCTCTGTGCTTGCTGATGTACCTCATACTGTGCCTTAAGGAATTTATGCCACAGCTGGTGCCCTTTGCCCTTCTTTTGGTGTCTTTAGCATGTTCATTCCACAGCTGCATCAGGTGTGAACTTGCCTCTTCTCTCAAGATTATATGATTGCCCACTCCCCCCAACCCCAACTGTGAAAGATGCTCTATGTCACACCGTTATTAAAAATGAACATTTTTATCAGATGGATATGGCCACAGCATAGGTCGATTGCTTAAACAATTGAACCATTAAACATTCTCAAATTACCATAGGGTGACCATGCACCCATCTGCTGAGTTCCAAATCCTAAACACTCACTAAGTATCGTGCTGCTGCAAAATTCCACCATGAGGGGTGCAGGGCCATTGATGCCTTGCCCTTCCAATGAGCCTGCAGTTCAATCCTCGCTTACCGGGTCAAAGATCTCTGCGGTGCGACAACGTCCTGCTTCACAAAAGAGCAGGACTCACTTATTAAACCTGCAGCACAATTCTGGGATGAAGAGCAAGCCAAATCCTAGAGCTCAAAGCTGATGACTTGACAGCCAACTTGTCTCCACTCCATGTAATGAAGTAGCAGGAATATCAGCTTGGTATCCTGCTTGACCAGCTTTTCAACCTAGCACTGCCCTGATTCTACAACTGCTCGGTGTTCATTCATACCCACTGCATCATGACCATGTGAGCTGTGTAGAGATGGGCAGGCTGAGTGGGGGAAAATGCCTAAAGAAGAGGCTGGTGAGGACACTGGCCCTCATTTAAATTATGCTCGCTGTTCCACCTGAAGGAGCAAGGCCCAGTGAAGCCATCTGACTACTGTGTGTATTGACAAGATGGAGTCCCTGTTGCAAGGCTGCATGGAATACGTGGCATCTTTCTCTGCACAAGAAAGACTATTTTATATACAGAAGGACAAGAATAATGAAGGCCTGTTTATCCGCAAAAAAAAAAAACCAGAGCAAGTTAGGCACCTCTGAGATTGCAGTTTATGGCCTAGCTGCACTAAACCACCTATCAGTGTTTAGACACTTAACAGTAAGATGTTTGCTGCAATCATCTGGTCAATGTCTCTCTGGCCGAGGACCTACCTATCGATGTTGAAGAAAACCTGGATGATCAGGACCAATGGAATTGCCGATCTTAGAGCTAACTTATTTGCACTAATGGACTAAGAAATGCAGATCAAGCCCTTTATAAGAAGAACACAGAAAAGAAAGTTTTCACTGCTTTCATGTGTGAAAATTTCAGCAGACTGACACCTCTTCTCTGCTGCTCCCCTAGCTTTGGGGTTAGAATCCTGCCATTCTTCTCACAGAGCTGCAGTCGTTCCCCGGCTGAGCTGCCATTGTCTGATGCATAGCCCTGCTGATCCAGATACCTCAAAAGCTAATAATATCCCTTAGCAGCAGGGGCGGCTCAGGGCAATCTGCTGCCTGAGGCAAGAGAAGAGATGATGCCCCCCCTCCACACATGCTCTCTCACCCCCCCCCCCACACACACACACACAGACACACACACACATTCTCTCTCACACCCTCAGGCTCGCAATCTCTCACACACACACACACAAACACACACACACACATGCTCTCTCACACCCTCAGGATCGCAATCTCTCTCAAACACACACACACACTTACTCTCACCGGGGCCTTCACCGTTGCCGCGAGCGGAACAAGCTCAGCTTGCGGCACGCCGGGGCCTTCATTTTCACTGCGAGCGGGACAAGCTCCACTCGCGGCATACCACAGTCTCCTCCGTCTTTGCCATTTTCTGCAGGACTATCCATCGGAAGCCCGCGGGTCCTTTGTTGATTTGGTGGCCGGGTGAGGCAGCCTCTAGAGAAGTTGCGGGGGGAGGGCAGTTTTTACCGCTTTTAAAGTTTTCCGCCTGAAGCAGCTGCCTCACAATGTCTCATTATAGATCCGCCCCTGCTTAGCAACCAGGAGATGAGCCAATAGGGGTGGGCAATTGTTTGAAAGGAAATAGGAAATGCTGATGAAAATTCCTATTTCATTTCATTTTGGAATTTAAAGACACAATACGAAAAAACATGAAATTTTGTTCTTTTTCCTATTTTTTTTAAATCTGAAAAAGCAACATTAAAAAAAAAAACCCTGAACCTGTACCAACCCTTTCTATTTAACACAATATTGAGCATCATCACAACTAAAAACTCTAGCCCTCCCTCCCCAGGAATCACCAATATTGCCCTGGTGGTCTAGCGAGGGGCGGGAGCAATCTTCCACTCCTGGGCCAGTGTTCAGTCAAAATGATGCCGGCCACCCTTTGTCCTTATCTGGTGACAGGGGCAAAGGTAGGGGCAAAGGGTGGTGCCATTTTGACAGCCACTGCATGGGAGTAGGAGATTGCTCCCGGCCCCCCCTGCTAGACTAACAGGGCAGTATTGGTAAGTTCTAGGGGAGGGTCAGGAAGGTGGGCTAGGTTGATTAGGGTTTCCAGCTTGTTGGGTGTGGGGGGGGGGGGGCAATATTGTGTTAAAATAGAAGGGTTGGGGCGGGTTCCGAGGTTTTTTGTTTGTTTTTTTTAAACAAAAAAAAATGGGGTGGACCTAAATGACCTAATGGCACCAGCAGCCCCTTTCATCAGATAAGGGCATAGGGCAGCCGACACCATTTTGAGTACTGGCAGCCACCAGCCCAGGAGTGGAAGATTTTTGCTCCTGGGCCCCACTGCTACACCACCAGGGCTATTGGTGAGTCCTGGGGGGGGCTAGGGTGTTCAGCTACGTGAGGGGAGATGTTAATATTAAGTTAAAAGGGAGGGGTTGGGGCGGGTTTGAGGTTTGATTTTTATTTTAAAGTTGCTTCTTTTGGCCTAAAAGATAAAAAAAAAAAACCCATGACATTTTGTATTGTTTTTCCTATCTTTTTTAAATTTTGAAATGAAATGAAATAGGAAATATCAACAATATTTCCTATTTTGTTTCAAATGAATGCCCACCCCTAATAACTACGGTATGAAATTATGAATCTTTACTCTATTTTCTCTTGTACATATAACCTGTCACATTCATTTGAAAAATTGCACATAGAAAACAGTGATTCAAAGTAATATGATACCAAATGTTTTCATTTTCAGGTATTTTGACATGAATCTACCATTTATTATGTTCAAGGACACATTTTAAAACAAATTTACTGTGTACATTTTCCTTTTACTTGTTTGTAATTTGAATTACTCAATTATCGGGAATCCTTCACTAACAATTTCATACTTTTACCCACTAGAGGGGAAAAAAATAACTTCTTTTGAAGATGGTAAATTCTATTACCTCTTTATCTTAGAGGATGCCCTCTCCTTTTCTTTATAGCTGAGAATTCACTGTAGGGTCCATAGCTAAATTTATTTAGAGGTCCATATTCAGCCACTGAGTGGCTCGGCTAGTTAGCCAGAAAAACTTATCTGGCTAATTAGCCCATATATTCAGCAGCACAGCTGCACCGCTGAATATACCTGCTTATCTTAAAGTTAACCAGATAAGGCCAGGGTTCATCAAACTATCGCATGCGATAGGAAGAGAGGCGTGTTTTATGGTAATAGCCTATTTATCGTGAAGTTCGCTATCTTAGCAATTCGCATAAGTATTACTGCAGAGTGCAATACATTTTTCACATTTTGTGGTAAGTACCAGAATTGTTGCAATTCTGAGAGAGAGAGAGAGAATACTGGGCTACAAGGCCCTTATATTTGTTAGGTATGAGTTTGATGTTACCCAGGTAGAGAGTCCATCAAGCTAGGTTGAGAGAACATTGTACAAATCTCATCTCTGGGTGAGTTTCCTCACTCCGAAGGTCATCAAATCTTCACAAGAGTGCACTGTTCTGTTCATACATCTTACTCTGAATATCAAAGTGGCCCCCTAAACCCTTCACTACTACTTAAACCTCACCTTGAGTTACTAGGTGGGCCTCATATAAAGGTATAAATAGCTGCTTACTAATAGCAGGGCCTTGAGGATAATCTCCCTCTCTCTCTTAATGGCTAGGAAAAGCACTTTGCATAGGTATTAGCACAATGTGTGAAAAGTTAATGCACTTTGCAGTAATACCTGCACATTGTGATAATTGGGCACAATCATACCCCTTTTTCTACCACATGCGACGATATTTACAGCAATTTGATAAATCCAGCTCTAACTTATTATCTGGCTAGAATTTAGCAGGATGTGACAAATGTTCATTTAGTCAAATAATTTCTGGCTAAATGCTTTTGAACATGGACCTCATATTCTCTTAAACATCTTGAGGTAGATATTATTATTCATAGCCTACACGGCTAAGTAACTTAGCTGGATAACACTTATCCAATCAAGGGGGTCATTCATTATTTTGCTATAAGGCCTTCATGTGTTAGGGCCCTAATAAGACTGAAAGTGTGTGAGAGAGAGACAGACAGACAGAGAGAGAGACAGACAGAGAGAAAGAGAGACAGAGAGAGAGAAACTGACTCAATGAAGACCAATAGGTTACGTTACTATTTTTACAATGTACTCTCTGCCTAGCTTCAATCAAGCTAGGCAGAGAGTACATTGCACAAATCTACTTCTCTTTTCCCTTTCAGCATTCCAAATGACACAAAATGTTCACTGATTTATTCTTTGCAGGTCGTACCTTTGACTGTGTATGTAAAAGTGCCCCCCTAAGCCTAGCCCACTAGTTATACAGTAAATAGTACAGTGACCTATTGGTCTTTACTGAAGTGCTCTCGCTCTCTCTAAGTTGCAACTTAGCCAGATATATTGAGCAGGTCTAACTTAGATGGACAACTTATCTGGTTAAGTCTTAACACTGCTACTTAGCTAGATAAGTGACTTAACAGAACATAACTTGATATTCAGCAGCTGCTAGGTAGCCAGATAAGTCCTACTTATCCAATGTCTGAATATCAGGCCCCTTTTATTTTTCAAATATAAACAAACACAGTTTAGGCAATCTGTCAGTATAGATAAACTAGTGCAGGAATCAGCATCTGTGCCAGATATTCAAAATTACACCCCTTCCCCACCATCCCAATCCCTCCTGATTTACCAATCACTTCTCCGGCACTGCCCTCTCTCTCTCCTTTGGTGGCAGAGGCAGAGCTGTCCTTCTGCTGGTGGCAGCTCCAGCTTATTGTCCTCTCTTTCGCCTTCTGCCCAGTATCCTCTTCTATCTCTTCTCCCCAACTCCTTGCCTTGCATCCAACTCTATCTTCTCTCCAACTTCTTGTCTTTTTTTTCTCCATCCTCTTGCTCTACAGCCCCCTCTCACTTCCCCATCTCCTTGCCCTTCTGCATTCCTTATTTCTCTCCTCCAATTCCTTACCCTGTATCTTTTTCTCTCTTCCCATTTATTGCCCTGCTCCATTGCCTTGCTCTGTATGCCTCTCCTTCACACCCCCATTGCCCAGCAACATCCCTCCTCTATCTTCAACCTACTCCTTGCCCAGCAGCTTCTCGACATCCCTTTCATTTCTAATCCTCTGCCCAGCAGCAGCGTCCCTTGCCCCTCAAACCCCTGCCCAGCAGAAACCCATTCTCCACTGCAACCCTCTGTACAGCAGCAAAAGCCCCCCCCCCACCTCCCCCTCACTCTCTCTCAAATTTTGCACAGCAGCAGCCTCCTCTCACCCACCCCCTTCTGCAAGCAGCAGCCTCTTTGGCTCCTGGTTTTCCCCTGCCCAGCAGCCACCTTCCCTCTCCCCCTTTCTTATCTCTGTCTTTATCTTATGATCCCCATGCTTGATGCTTTCCACTAAAAAAGGTGAACACTTAAAAAAATGTTTAGAAATATGACTGAATAAAAGTGTGCAACTCAGCACACACTACAAGATTTTCCTTAGAATGCTGAGCCTAATGGGTCAATTTTCACCAAGAAGATGGCTTTCAAACAAATGCGTGTAACCCCCATATTCGTACACCTTTGGGCTCATGCACACACAGCCACATTTTGTCTCATGTGCATGATGCAAAATTTGGGTAATTTAACATAGAAGTTGCACATGGATCTTTGCTTGCATTTGCGCACGGCTTGCATTATATGTGCACATTTACACATACTGTTCATGTGCACACTTCTGCATCATGCAGCTTCTGGTTCTTCAGGGGAGTGGTTTTGAGAAATGCCAGCACCTGTATGCTAGCCCAGCTTCACTGGTGGAGCATGATGGGGACCTATTCTCTATAACTAGGGTGTGCCGCAATCTGCGGCACAACAAGCATGCCTGGAGGGTGGTGCAGAGCATCATACCCATGTGGGATAAGTAAATTGTGGGTTGTGTGGGTGGCGCAGGTCAGGATGTTCAAAGGGGGCCCACTAGGGTGCCTCTAGGGTTGTGGGGGCAGGTCAGGATGTGCATGGGGATCACTAAGGAAGGCCTCTAGTGGTATAGGAGCAGAATGGGGCAGGTTCATGTCTATAAGGGTGCAAGTTAGGATGTGCATGCAGATCACCGGGGGGGGGGGGGGCAATGGGGAGTGTATTGGGGGGATGGGGCAGGTTCAGGTATGCGTAAGGAGTCATTATTAGGGCAGAATCAATGTGGTTTACAAATAGGGAAAGAGGCAATAGGTGTGTATGGATACAGTAACAGTTGTACATTCCATTAATGTCATGATTAATGTACATGTGTTACCAATAATGAAACTGAAATAATTTGCTAGTATAACATGGAATGACTTAAACCAATAGTTACAAGTATACTAAAGGTGTAATTATATGCTACAACTTCCTCTAGGGCATTTATTACATTTAATGGTGGTACCGGTAGCAGAAAAAACCTATGGCGTCCATTAAGCAGGGAATGATTTGGCCCTGTTGCACGGATCTTGTTACTCCCCAAAGCTCTGCACTCCAGCTTCCCACTGGCTGGAATGCACACTTGCTATTTATGAAAAGGGTTATCATGGTGCTTAATGGAGGCTCTTTTTTGTAGTTAACTTTAGGACCAGGTGGCAGCACACCACTTCTAGATGCATTAAGAGAGTGTAAAGAGCCATGTTACTCACTTCAGAAATCATTTTGAATACATTGATAGATACCTGTATGGAGGTCACGGTGACAGCTATAGTGGAAGCTCAACTTTGTCTTTGTCATCCTATTTCTCAGTATAGACTGAGGACCTGAAGAAGGCGACGAAGGGGCTACATTGGAAGATGCGGAAGTAGCTGGACCAGCTGTGAGCCAGGCAGGATAGGACCAAAGGTAAGTTAATGATATGGGCCATCAGGAAGGTTTTCAGAAGGTCTGTCTATGTCCTGTTTCCATCATTGGTCACACTAATGCCCTACTGCTCTGCAAGACTGTCTCTGACTTCAGCTTAAACAAACCCTCATTCAAACACATACTTACATATAGGCCTGGGTTGCTCAAACCAGTTCTTGGGCCCCCACGCCATGTCTTGCAACATTACCTGGAAGGCACCCTCAGGACTAGTTGGAAACCCTTCAGGGTGTTCCCACCCACTCTGAAATGTATACCCACTGAAAGTATATGCCCGCTACCATATACAAGTAAGTACTGCCTCATGGCACTTGACGTCTTGCTACCCAAGCCAAAACTTCAAACCCTGACACTGAGTCTAACTCTGACCCCTTATAACAAGAGAGACACTATCAAATAAAATACCACTGAAATAAATCTGCATGCCAAGAAGTCATTCTATGGCCTTGCCACCACCTATATGACGCTAGGACTACTGCTTTGCCTACATCTCTCCCAGAAAATAAATGCTTACTAACTACCTCAATGACAGTGCATATCACAACTGCATCATGTTAGCAGACAACATGATACACAATTGCTATTCTCTTCACAGGTGATAACTCATCTCCTTTTGAGAAGGAAGAGCAGGGAGGCAGAGGAGAAGGCAGTAGAGGAATAGGAGGAGGAGGATGACAACGAGGTCCAAGTCCCTGACCAAACTTCAGCTGATGCCACCACTGGGGAGGAGCAGGATGCACCTCCCCTACCATCAGGGGGACCCACCTGGTGGGCCCCAGGCCCCAACATCAAGAAATTATTCTCTCCATCCTGGTAGGGCCTCCTCCCATTCTGCCCAGGGATGCATTGATACCAGGTCTGAGTCTGGCTAGCCCTTGCTGGCCAAATGATGCCTGGATCTCATCCTCATCTTCTCCAACCATCATCTGCTGCCCTGACCCAGGCTTATTGACTGAAGAGCCTGGGTCAGGTGATGAGCCTTTGCCTTAGACTTTTTGAGGAGGGCATGCAGATCATGGTGAAGGTGATGAGAGGGATGTGAACCAACCTCAGAAGCCTGCTTGGTATGTTGGGGTGCCTCTTGCAGAGCCATGAGTGCATCACCATTGCAGTCCAGCTTACTGAAATGAGGTTCCCACCATAACAACCAGACTTGAAAGTCTGGGGCCCGTCTTTCCTAATTCTCTAGGCCTTTTTTTTTTTTTTTTTGTGTGTAAATAGCTTGCACCCTAGTTTGCCTCATCCCAGTACCAATTTTGTTTTTAACGTTGTCAATAGTTTGAATTATTTTAAGTTACATACATTTTCTCTATATTTCACTAAACTTAGGGTGTATGTCTTTGACTTTCTACATTTTATGGTTTATTTGGCACAACTGTTTGATGTTATTAAGACTTGTTTGACTTCTCTTAATTACCATTACATCAGCATATGTAGTTGGTTTAGTTGTGTGAACCTTGCACCTCTTAAACTTGATACCAGTAAAGACCAGTAATCCAAAGGTCTATATCCACTGGGACTAGTCACCTTCCCTAAGGGTTCTAGTTTTGAATGCAGCCAAGTCACACACAGGGATTATATGTATTAAGCTTCTAGTATTTTAAACATCCCCATAAATAAAGTCATATCATTGGGAGAATAGGAGCACACCTGAGGTGGCCTTTCAGAATCCTTACACTTGAAAATGAGAGAAGGTGTGATATAGATCCTCTGGCTAGGAGCTGCATAAAGTGAAGCAGGCTACTGCTTAAAGGTCTATAAAGTTACTTCCATGTCCCATAAATCTCTGATGTAACTGAAAAAATTAGTACTGTTTCAAAGACAACAGAGATGCAATGCCTACAGGTCTCAGGCCAACACCTTTCCATGCTCACACTGCCTTTGCTTACAGGTAACGGACAGCTTTTTTCTTTAAAGATGTTGAGTTCTCAAACACCTACCTCCCAAAGGCCATTTGCCTACTGGAAGACAACTAGGCATCTGTTCAATAAAACATCCAGGATTATGTGGTTTTGTAGGCCTCTTAGACCATAGCTTCATGCAGAGATCAATTAGTCACTCCTTGGTGATCTAATTAGCTGGGCCCCTCACCCTCTTCCACCAATGGTAAAGTGAAAGGACTAGAATAAGGGACTCAGCACAGCTCGTCTAACATCTGGAGGTTGGTCTGAAGTTTAATTGTCAGCAGCTATTTCCCATTCATACTGATTAAAGAGGACAAAGGGTTGGTATGGTCAAAGAAAAGACTGAGTGTGACAAGAAAATATGGGCAATATTGTAGGACACAGAACACACTAAGGGGCAGATTTTTAAAGGAGCGCGCATGGGGTACATTTGTGCGCGCTTCACAGCGAGCACAAATGTACACCCAATTTTATAATAAGCGAGCGCTGCCACGCGCATGTCATAAAATTCGGGATCGGCGCAGGCAAGGGGGTGCACACTTGTGCACCTTGCGTGCGCCGAGGCCCGATGGCTTTCCCTGCTTCCCTCCGAGGCCGCTCCCTCCGAGGCCGCTCCGAAATCGGAGCGGCCTCGGAGGGAGCTTTCCTTTCACTCCCCCCACCTTCTCCACCCTTCCCCTATCTAACTCACCCCCCAGCCCTACCTAATTCCCCCCCACCTTTGTTCTCTAAGTTATGCCTGCCCAAGGCAGGCGTAACTTGCGTGTGCTGGTCGCCTGCCGGCACGCCATCCCCCGGCATGGCTGCTGTGCCGGAGGACTCGGGACTGCCTCCGGACTGCCCCCGGACCGCTGCCCTGCTCCCGGCCCCGTCCCCAGACCGCCCCTTTTTCAAAGCCCCTGCTGTTATCCGTAATATAGAACAAGGACTGGTAACCCAGTCCTTGGGACACACTGGCATTCATGTTTTCAGGATATCCACAATAATTATATATGAGCTAAATTATCATGTACTGCTTGTATTGTATGCTGACCTATACCTATCATTGTGTATACCCCAGAAACCCTGAATGCCTAGGTATGTCCCAAAGACTGAGTTGAGAGTTCCTGGTATAAGCTTTCCCCGCACTGATAATTATACATAATAAACGTTTACCACATCAATAAGAAGAAAGTACGAGTGCAAGGTTCACGTAGATACACAATGAACAATGAACACTCATAATTTTCTGACCTGTTTTCATGATGTGCATGTGTAATATTTACCTGCACAAACCACATACCTAATCATGTGCAAATATATGCAATTTACAGGTGAAAGCAGTGCATTTCTTCCTACTTGCACTATGTCACAGAGAAGAGAAGCTCTGTTGAGAAAGCCTAACTTCTTGTACCAAGAAGTGGACCTTCTGGTCCATCAAGTTGGGAAAGTCCAGCATCTTCTATATAGCCCCCAGGCCAGGAGAGTGGGGTCCTACAGGAAAAAAAACACTCTGGGAAAAGATCCACTGCAGGGAGAATGCAGCATTTAAAATAACCGCTGTGTAAATGAACTTAGCCACAAGTAGTGGGGCCTGTGACAGCTGCTTAAAAGGAAGAAGCCCAGGGCAGTCAAGGAGGGACCTGAAAGCCAGGTCATCTTCACTGCTGCAGAGCAGTTGGTGCTGAACACCAAATCAGAAGCTGTAGTGTGAGGGATTTACTCTTTGGACACTTCTCAATCTGAACACCAGAAAGTAAGCATTGTATTTAGGAAACTCTAAAAAAATGGGTTTATAGATTTATATATCTTACTTTTTGGGAAATACTGGTGCTCTTGAGCACACAGAGAAGGCCTAAGCACCCTAAGCCTTCTGACTTCCCTAGAAGGACCAGGAACTGCACAGGCATACTAGGTCTCTCCTGTAGAGATAGGCATAACAGGCATGAACAATAGAGTTGTAAAGGAGATAGCAGGAGCCTGGACAGAAGTGCAAGGCCTGCAAGAAATTGTTAGAGAGGAGATGCAGGGCATCCAGGAAAGTGGTGAAGGAGGAGATGTGAGGCTTGTGTGGTGCCACTGATGCCTTGTAATGTGAAAGGAGATGCTGCAGAGAATGCCTCCTGGCAGATGCAGCCACTACCAGCTCTCTACCATTTAATAGCCCACTGGATGCAGCCACCACCGGTATTTCTTGCACCACAAGACTGAATGGACCCTTCCTAAGCTGCAGCTCCACCTGCACCAGTGGCAGCTCCTTCAAGCGGACCCATCATTCTACCACCTCTTCTTATGGAACCACCACCCTCTCCAGCCATGCAGCAGGCAGCATCACCACCACTGCCACTAGCAGGCCCCTCCAGCAGCTCAGAGGTCTCACACCTACTAGGTCCTGAGCCATCCGAAAGCAGCATCAGCCAGAACCGCAAATCACTGCAGAGGTATGCCAGAATCAGTGTCCATAAAGCTCCAGAGCTTCCCTCTGCCCAAAAAAGAGGACGGCCACGGAAGCACTAATAACTTTTATTATAGTATTGATCACCTATAAAACACTATATAAACAATTTCCCAATCACCTGTGAAAATGTCTTTGTTTCAGAGAGTTCCTTTCCTTGATAACCTGCCATTGACTCTGACAGTATATTTCTTGCAATTCCTCTTGACTCAGTTATTGTTCCTCCTCCTCCTCTTCATCTGGATTTTCTTACAGTCCCTCTGGAAGAGGCAGGTATTTGCATTTTGCCAGATTATGCAGCAGACTAGAACGATCTCACAGTACTTAGAGGGGTTGTAGAGAATGCATCCCCCAGATTTGTCCAGGCAGAGGAAATGCATTTTGAGTAGGCCCGATATTCTCTAGATGACTGCCCTGATCTGCCAGTGGGCCTTGTAATAGTGAGCCTGTGCAGGAGACGGGTTAGCCAGCAGGATTATAAATTTGATTTTATATCCTCTATCACCTGTAGGAGAGAAAGCAGAGAATTTAGATATGCTTTTGGGTTTAAAGATGGGCTTAAAAATGGTTTGGATACGTTCTTGGAGGAGAAATGCATTAACTGCTATTAATCAAATTTACTTAGGGATGGCCTATGCTACTACTGGCATCAGTAGCATGGGATCTTCTTAGTTATTTGGCTACTTGCCAGGTTCTTGTAGCCTGGTTTGGCCACTGTTGGAAACAGGATTCTGGGCTTGATGGACCCTTGGTCTGACCCGGTATGGCAATTTCTTATGTTCTTATGGGTTGGGCCGCAGGACAGTTCACAGGGCAGGGTCAGAGCAGTCCTTCTAGCCCAAAGCTGCCAGTCCACCTAGATATGAGAGAGAGACACAAAAAGAGGTTATTTGGTGTGCTGTGGTAGCGATGGGTGCATTCTTACCTCAAAGCCAGCCCCTAATGATATGTCCTTCCTGGAAGTGATCATGAATAGCTGACTGCGAGAGGATGTAGACATCATGAGTGGATTCCAGAAACCTGGGCACGATATCCAGGATGATGTCCTTGGTGTCACAGACCACCTGCATATTGAGGGAGTGGAAACCTTTTTGATTGCAGTAAGTGGCCTCATAGGCACCGGGACAGATGAGGCCACCTACAGACAGAGGGGAAACGTACTATTTGATATAGCAGCCTAGTAAACCTATATTTTGCCACTCAGTCATAGTTAGTGTTCAAACCCATTAATGTATCAGGTTAACTCCTTGGTTAAACAACTAGATTAATTTTAAAAATTGTCCTCATAGTGTTTTACATTGCTTATAAAGAAAGCAATTTCAACTAATTAGCTAATATGAAAAATGAGATCTTTGCATATTTTAATACATTTTTGTTTTAAAGAAAAATGCAAACATAGCACAATGTTGATGCAGGAAGATAGATCCCTCTTCCTCTATCCTAAACCAAAAAGTTAAATCAAGATCATTTGTGTATTGTGCATTACTCTACTGCCTTGTTTCACATACTACAAAAGCATAAGCAAGAAGTCCACAGTATCATCCTTAAATGTGCACTACTCCCATGCTCTATGTGTTGCGCTCGGGGGTGGACCCTTGTCCTGGGACAGTGAAGGAACGCCTCCTGAAAGGGAACAGGAGGTAACTGCCCCCAGGGGGCGGAGCACTGGAGGAGACAGAAGCTGTGAAGAGTTTCACCACTAGAAGCCCGAGGTCCTTCCGGGAGGAGCCCGTAGGGACCCGGGCCGCTTGCTTAGGTGGGCTTTGCAGGGTCTCCTGAGAGAATGAAACTCCGGTGTGCCCACGGACACAGGGGGAGTGCAATCGGGTTCAAAGTTGGAGACTGGTTGGAACAAGGAGAACCAGACCAGAGTTGGTGATGGCAAGGTGAGGAACAGAGCCAGAATCTGGAGACAAGGTCAGGCAGACAAAGGTCAAGATCCAGAGGTCAGTCCGAGGAATGGTCAGTAAAGCGGAGGTCAGACGAGGTCAAAGGCAAGCTGAGGTCTTGAGGCAGGCAGGTCAAGAGCAAGCTGAGGTCAATACTAGTAAGACAGTCCGAGGGTACTACCTGGGTAGACAGATGAACACAGGAACAAGCAGGGACACAGGAACTAGGATGCAGGAACAAGTCAGGAACAGAACTTGAACAGAAGAATCCTGGAACGAGACTAGGAACAGACAAAAGCAGGAAGAAAAGCAGAGGCAATCTTAGAACAAACAGACCCGATTGCCAAGGCAAGGAAGCAAAGACAGGAACTTCCTTATATCAAGGGATTAATCAGGGTGCACCGCAGAGCTAAGACCCACCCTTGGCCCTACATGTGTCTGGGCGGTCTGCGCACGCACGTGTAGGGGCGTGGCTAACATGGCAGAGGACGCCGAGCCTCGGCGTGAGGCCTGGCGCGCAGTGGAAGGCCCGGTGACCGCCGCCGCGGGACGCCAGGGCCTGGCAGAGCTGGCAACTACCGCAAGGGAGGTCGTCCCGGGACCCGCTGTGGAACCATGAAGGTGAGCAGGCCCATGCGCGGGACGGCCGCGGATGGGGCGCGTAACACTACGTGCTATTTCTTCCCATTAGAACACAAATTTTTGTTCTGTGGTCACATGCCATAAAGGGTCTCATGAATATCAGTCATGTTCCTTATGAGTTGGAATGAGGATTCTAAGGAGAGTAGGCCTAGCATCCTAGGAATTCGAGATGGCAAAGGTAGCATATGAATCCCAACAATTATTTTATCAATTTATTTAAAACAAACACAGAAAAGAAAGTGTCAGCAATACAGAAACATAGAAGAGGAAGTGTTGCTGTCGCTGATACATTAATTTTCTATGTTTCAGCCTGTTGGAATCCGCCTAGAACAGTTTCTAGCATCAGGCAGAATACATATTCTGTAAATAAATAAATGACGTTATTTCCACTGACATGCCCTTCTCCTGAGGGCCCATGTTTAACTATTGCAGATGACGTTTCATTACAGGCCCAGGAGTAGATTCCTATAGCAATATATTGATCTACTTAGTACTTACATTTTCATACGCAAATACCTATAGGAGTACCAGGACCTCAGGTCTCCATTTGCAATTAAATTATTTCAGGAGCAATGATGCCAAGGAGAATTACAGACTCAGCGCTAGGATTTGAGGTGATACAGATAGCAACTTGGTGACACTTCGTACACTGGGCCCCAGATGTTATAGGTCAAACATTAACATAGAAACATAGAAACAAAGAAATGACTGCAGAAGAAGACCAAATGGCCCATCCAGTCTGCCCAGCAAGCTTCACACATTTTTTCTCTCATACTTATCTGTTTCTCTTAGCTCTTGGTTCTATTTCCCTTCCTCCCCCACCATTAATGTAGAGAGCGGTGATGGAGCTGCATCCAAGTGAAATGTCTAGCTTGATTAGTTTGGGGTAGTAGGGGTAGTAACCGCCGCAATAAGCAAGCTGCACCCATGCTTATTTGTTTTACCCAGACTATGTTATTAGCCCTTATTGGTTGTTTTTCTTCCGCTGATAACATATTGGTCATGAAATGTTAATTTCCGTTTGTTAGCAATCATCACCATTGTTTATTACAAAGGACAGCTGTATTATTTTTCCCTTGCCCTCTAACCCAAGTAACATCAAAGCCTTCCCTTTCGCCTTCCCCATTCCAAAGTTCTACCTTTGATTTGCCCCTGAGCTAAGCAGGAATGATTCATTTTTGGCAAAAGAAAAGATCAGATGGCAGAGAAGAAACAAATGCACTCTATTTATAGAAAGGATGTTTTTCTTTAAAAAAAAAAAAAAAAGAGAGAGAGACTTTAAAGGAGTTGACTAAGAAAACGTAGCTACTTTAAACTCTCCCTGTGGATTCATAACATCAGTAAAGCAGCATTGCATACATAGATGGAAATACATAATTACTGTTTAAAAACTTAGAAGTTATTTTCTTCTAAAACTGGAGACTTTCTTTTTGGATTCCACCTAATGAGTCGCCCTTTCAGCTCATGACCTGAGGAAGCAAGCAGGATCTCATTACCTGCCAAGATCAGATTCTTGGAGAACGCAACTGTGTATTCAAAGGTTATTTTTTTCTTGGTGAGGATGTGCGGTGCTATATTTTAATGTCATGCATTCACTGAGAGGATTTCAACCTGGCTGAGTTTGTGAGGTTGCCCAGTTGAAGGGCTCTCATAAATTTCTGCCTAGAATATATTTTCAGCAAAAATGCTTTGCAGCTCTCACAATGTCTGATAGCAGATGCATAAAAATATTTAGTTTCTAATATGCCTGTTTCTTTCTGTAATCAGTCTTCCTGTTGTCATCAGGAAGAGTTTCTAGTGTGTGTAAGTATTCAGATAGTCAAAATTAGGACAGCAGTAGAACAATCTAAAATTATTTTTTTAAATACTGCAGCGATTGCTATTTTGTTGGTTTACATAACACAGAATTGGTTTATGCTCAGTCTTGCTATATTTGTTTATCCACTACAATGCCTAAGGGCAAGAGAGCAATAGATCTGCACACAACACAGTGTGACCTTCAGCATGTTATAGCAGATAGATCAAAGAAGTACAGTTATTTAAAGAACACTGCTATTTGCTTAAGTGAGAAAGGAGAAGCTAAGATCAAGTAGCCAACCTGCAAAGCATGGCACTAAAATTATGCAAAATAAACTCCTGTAAAAAGTCACAACAAACAGGTGAATAAAAATTAAACAAAGTTTATCTAAAAGGTAATAGAATGCTTAGTCACCTAAAATGTACATTCTTTATTTTCCACTACTATCCCTTCAGCATGAGGTTTTTTTGAAAGTAACAAAGTATCAGTTAACTATCCAGAGCCACCTTAAATGATCTATTGACTACTCGGATCCTCAAGTAACAGCCAACGACTGCAAGATGTAGTGCTTGTAATCCGATGTCACTAGTTACTAAACCCTCTGCACCTTCGGCAGCCCCCACAATCCGGAAGAGATGATGTTTCTCTTACCTCTATTAGCTGGCTCAGTCCAGCTCTGATGGAGAAAGACAGCAGGAGGGAAAAACTCCTTAAAACTGCACGGGGATGCTTGAAATGCTGATCCCACGCCATCTTATTTCCTGTATTTGCTCAGGCTGGGAAGCAAGGACCATGCAGGCTACTTGATTGATAGCCAGTTAGCCTCTGACAGGTCCCCGGAGCAGATGCCAGCCTATCTTCCCTTCCCTGCAGCCTTGCTTTCCAAGCCAGCAGTCACACTGTTAGATGCAGCCCAGGGGAATCATTAATTAATTAGACTGGTGTCGCTTACACTCATTGCTGGGGTAGCAGGGGGTGGGAACATTGTGCTGGCTGAAGACACACTATATATGATCTATAATATCACTGTAAAAGGTAATTCCTATAGATCAGGAAAACTAGCACATTTTCTAGATCCTTTGCTCCCCAAAAGTACCTTATTTATTCCAAATAATCTCTTTTGGCAAATAGATTTTAGAAAGCCAGCTCATTTATTTTCTTCCCTGGGAGTTATTTTTATACTACAAAAGCCTGAAATGTTTTAGATATTTTTACAGACCTTGTAAGCCTTAAGTCTTTTGTTTTTGCAGGTGCATCAGGCTCCTTTTTTTTTTCTTTCAGATTTTAAATATAGAATGTGCTAATTAATTATATGAGGTGAAATATATTGTGCAATTCTCTACAATCCTGAAGCATCTTCTCCTTAATCAATGACTGTACCAAACCCAAAGGGAGTAATTTTCAAAAAGATGTATGCTCTTAAGACTGGGTTTTACATATGTAAATGCACTCTACATGTGTAAGTGGGCTTTTGAAAATTACTACAATATATACTATTGAATTGTCATTAGGTTTTAAGCACTAAGTGCGCTTTAACACATAAATGGGATTTTGAAAATTCCTGCAATATGATACTTTTAGAACATAAATCCTTTTGAATATTACTCCCAATGTCATCTAATCCACACAATTTCTTAAAGGAGCTAAACGGCAATGGACCACGCTATGGGCAAACTAATTGGGCTGTTTAAGCTGGCATAATTTGCATTTGGTTTTCAAAGGGAAAACCCCCACATATATGCATAAAAGTAGCCGCATGTTTTGCATATGTTATGCAGAAGCAAAATTCTATGAGAACATTTGGAAATCCCAAATTGTTGTGGGAGTTGACCCTTTGACTGAGATGGGGTTGACACAACCTGCAGGGAGGAGCCCTGCAGGTCCCCATTGTTGGCAGGCAGACTCGGATGAGACAGAGCTCTGCCTCTACCAGCCCATGTTCCCCTCGGGTTGAGCCCTTGGGTGCCGGGGCCAGCGGGTCTTAGGTGGGGGGTCTCTGCTGGCGGAGAGATCCGTCAAAGTAGTTGGGTAGAAGCAGGAATAGAGGAGGTATAACTGAAGGCAGGCTATGGTCCGAGGCAGGTGACAGTCAGGAGTGTCCGGGAGTCAGGCTGAGATCAATAACGGGTATCCGACTGTAGGGAAGGAGGGACGGCTAGGCAGGAGGACAAGGAACAGAACAGGCAGGCGAGAAACCATGGAAGAACTGATGACTGAAGATCGGAAGATGAAGACAAGGACCACTGGGACTGAAAGAGACAAGGACGAGGGCGAGGACAACTGGAACTGAAGACATGGAATGCAGAGCTGGAGAATGACAATGAAGCATTAGCGTGCACTAACCCGAAAATCGAGGGTCGTCCCCCCAAAAAAAAAAAAAAAACCGAACCGCGGGAAAACGAACTTTCCTGCGGCGGGCCAAATCCGAATCCCGAAACGAGAATTTTACCCGATGCACATCTCTAATAAGGAGACTTGTTGTGGAGGCATCAGTGGAGAGTCCATAGGGGTATTTTATTGGCCAGAAGAATGATGTCATCTGGAGGTGCCTTCAGCCCTTTTCCTGTCAAGGGCCATTTATAGCTGGAGACATCAGGGCCATGCATGCCTTAGGAGCGGGGCCAGATGTTGCTGGCAGTGTCCTGCTGCGAGAACTGTCAACAGCATCCTGCCACACTGATGAGCGGCAGTGCACCGTGAGGAATCCGGGAGTCCGGCCTTGTTCAGCTGGGAGACGAGTACGGGCAGTTCGTGGGGACAGCCCGCAGACCGCCGAGCACCAACAGGAAGCTTTAAAACAAATTATAATTTTGTTTTCGTTCTGGGGGTGGGCCACTTTGGGACCACCCTCTCAAACAATTTTTTTTTCTCTTCGTTTCCCATTTTGTTTTTGAAACAAACAAGAAAACCCCCCAGAACCCGCCCCAATCTTTCCCACCCCCATCCCCGCCCATCCTCCCGACTCCTCCCCAGGACTCAGCAAATATCCCTCCCAATCCCGGGCCGGTGGCTGCCATTGGTCAAAATTCCACCAGCCGCCCTTTGCCCCCACCATGGTATAGGTGTTGCCCAATGGCACCAGTAGCCCCTGTCACAAGGTAAGGCAAAGGGCGGCTGGTGTCATTTTGACTAATGGCAGTCACCAGCCTGGAAGATTGCTCCTGGGCTTCCGCTAGACCACCCAGAATTTTTCATAAGTCCTGGGGGGGGGGGGGGGGGGCACCGGAGCTCCACTTGTGTGTGGGGGGGGGGAGTGTTCCATATTTTAATTAATGGGAAGGGTTGGGGTGGGTTCTGGGGTGTTTTTTTTTTAAACCCCCCAAAAACAATATGAAAAACAACACAAACTTTCAAGTTTTTTTTCCTATTGTTTGTTTTTTTTACCCAAAATACCACAAATTAGGAAACATTGTCTTTAGATCCTGTTTTGTTGCAAACAAATGCCTACCCCTACTATTTTCCTCTTCTGAGCTAAATGTGTCTACCGGCATTAATTCAAACATGGTACTTTTAGATAAAGTTAAGGAGGATAATTACCAGTTAGGCCATTCTAGCAAGGGAAATAAATACCTGTATAAACATGTAAATGGTTTTGAAAATTGGACTAAAATTGTGCAGAAGTGGAGCAATATTGAACGGTATTAGTCCCGCAGCATTTTTATAAATCTCATCAGAATAGAGATTTGACTCTGACTCAAAGAGATTTACCTTTGCTTAGATGTGGAAGGGTTCACCCCCCACCTCCTCTGCTACCACCCACCCCACCCCACGACACACCTACACATAAACTCCATAGGTGCCCAAAAATCCACTCTGTTGTAGCAGAGAAAAAAATTGTACTGCAAAAATCCTAGTCTGTTGTACAGTTGTCTCTAAAATATATTCAGTCTCTCATTTGTCTCCAAGTCACTCAGCTCCTTCCAATTCTATGGGTGCATCACCTTTTGTACTTCCAAACTTTTCTCTCTCACATCTTTCCCCTCCATATTCCTTCTCCCAGGAATTCCTCCCTTACTTTCTGCCTCACCTAATTATGTCACCTTATGCATTCAATCCCATTTTTATCCCACTTTTAGTCTTTTTCTACCTTCCTTTCCAGATTATATCTCCAGATAGCCATTCTTATTATGCATCCCCATCCCATATCTTCTCGCTACACGTCTCATTCAATTCTTCCCTCCCTGGGTTTCTCCCTTTCATATCACTGTTGTTCCTGATGCTTCTTCCACCTGGTACTTCTTCCTAATGCTCCCTGTTTTCTGCTTGTTTCCGTTTGCTTTCACCTACCTTTCCTCACCTGTTTGTGCAATGACAGGCTTTTTGTCTGTCGCTGAACCTCTGCTTAGGAACTTGCTGCCTTTGACATTAAAGGAGAACATTGATGAATTTGACTGCAGGAAAAAATGGAAGGCATGCTTATCTTTATTGCCACCAACCTGTTGATTTAATCATTGATCTGATTTTAGTGATTCTGAAGGTTTGTTTAGCTTGCGTTAGGTCTCTTAATTTCTTAAACATTTTATGCTTTTGAAAACTGTGATTTTTTTTTGAGGGGGGGGGGGGGCGGTGTTTATGTTTGATATGTGTTTTATGAATAAGATGTCTAAGTACTTGTAATCCACCTTAGGCATGTTTGTATAATGTGCAGAATAAAAATGTTTAAATTAAAACTACTAGCTTCGGAATGCTGCCCTGAGATATCATGCCTCAAAATTGTTCAATAAAACGCGCACAGGATATTGATTTGTCTGAAAGGGCTGAAGTTTAGCTCTTCAGCAAAAACTAAAAAAAATTCAGTTATGGAAAACAATAGCAATATTTTTCTTTAGAGGTTTATCGGAAGAGCTTTTTAATATGTTCCAACACAAGTAGACTACATTTTCTTGAACTAATCAAGCAAGGGAGACATGAACTATTAAATCGAACTCTACAAAATGTTTGAGAAAAGATATTTACCATGGAAGGTAAGTACCATGCCGTTGGTACTTCAGATTTAATATGCTCTCACTGTCTCACTGTCCTTTGGGAGTCTTAAAATTAGCAGACAAATCCACACGAGGAAGGGTACATCACAGTCTTTGTTTAACCTTTCCAGTCAAAATGCAGACCTTGCTAATAAAGTAAAAGGTTATCCCACCTCAGACAGTGCAGATGGCAGGCAAGGTGTCCCTCTAATTGGTCTCAAGTTCTTCATCAGGAGCCAATTTATGATTTTGTTTTTCACAAGTAGAGAAATCGACAGTGGTGTTAGTTAGCGGAAAAACTGAATCTTTTGTCAAGAGTTCTCACCCTTAGTGCTTTTTATAGAAGGGCCCGTACCTATCAAGGTTAAAACTGATACATTTCCAGCCGCATTGGTAACATTAATTGCACAGCCATATCTTTTCCATATTCTACCCCTATCTCCACACTGTAGTTCTCCTTCCTGTACTATACTTTACACATTGAAAATAAACCAGACAATATGATGGGCAGATTGATTGGGCCAAGGGATGTAAGAAAAATGGGGGTAAGTAAGGCAGGAGGTGTCACTGGGTCACTTGTTGCATGTTCTGCTTCTGCGGTGAGCTGCATCGGATCGCTGGTGCCAGCCTGGTTTATTCAACGTTTGCTGCAGTGTAATGATCATCTCCCCAGTTTGGTGTATGGTACTGGAAGCGCCGGGCAGCGATGGCAATTCGGGAGAGGAGAGAGGACGTGATTGTTCGGTGGTTGCGGAGGGATTAGTGGTTAATGAGCCCAGGCAGCTGGGTTTCCAGAGGTCAGTGAGACTGAAGACAGAGAATGGTTATGTTGCAGAAGTGGTGTTTAGAGGGCCAGGGTCACTTGGCATTTGAGTTGGCATTCCACATTGGTGGGATTAATGTGGACCCAGTTGAGGGCATTCGTTTTGGTGGGGGGGGGACCCAGTTGAGGGCATTCGTTTTGGTGGGGGGGGGAGGGCTTTAGCACAGAGTGGCACAAGCGCACACATGCTGTGCAGCCTTTCTATCCCTAGGGTGTGCACACATGGGGTCAGGGCCATAATCATCAAGCCTCATCTTGGGGAGGAGACACAGCGGCAGGGAGTAGGCTGCCGGGAGAGGCAGTTTTGCCACGTCAGCAAGGCGGTGCTGTTTCTGGAGGGGTACCAGGAGCTAACATTAATAAGAACATAAGAACATACGATATGCCATACTGGGACAGATCAAGGGTCCATCAAGCCCAGTATCCTGTGTCCAACAGTGGCCAATCCAAGTCACAAGTACCGGGCAAGTACCCAAGCATTAAATAGATCCCAAGCTACTATTCCTTATTGATTAATAGCAGTTTAAGGACTTCTCCTCTAGGAATTTATCCAAGCCTTTTTTAAACCCAGCTCTACTAGCTGGCTTAACCACATCCTCTGGCAATGATTTTGCAGAGCTGAGTGAAAAATACGTTTCTCCAAATTGTTTTAAATGAGCTACTTGCCCCTAGTCCTTGAATTATCCAAAAGAGTAATTAACCATTTCAAATGTACCTATTCAAGTCCTTTCATGATTTTGTAGACTAACATATCCCACCTTGGCCATCTCTTCTCCAGCCCTACCCTCTTAAGCTTTTCCTCATAGTGGGGTCGTTTCATGCCTTTTATTATTTTGGTTGCCCTTCTCTGTACTTTTTCCAGTGCAACTATATCATTCTTGAGATGTGGTGACCAGAATTGCACACAGAATTCTAGACAGAGGCATTATGATGTCATCTCTTATTTGTGATTCCCTTCCTAATAATTCTTAATGAAGGGGTCTGAACATTCTGTTTGCTTTTTTGACCGACACTGAGCACACTGAGCCAATAATTTCAATGGAATATAAAATATGATGCCCAAATCTTTCTCCTGGGTGGTAACTCCTAAAATGGAATGAAACATTGTGTAGCTATAGCATGTTATTTTTCCCCTATATGTATCACCTTACACTTGTCCACATTATATTTCATCTGCCTTATGGATGCCCAATCTTCCAGCCTTGCAAGGTCCTCCTGCAATTTATCACAATCCACTTGTGATTTAAATATTCTGAATAATTTGATCATCTCACTTGTCATAACTCTTTCCAGATCATTTATAAATATATTTAAAAGCACAGGTCCAAATATAGATCCCTTCACTGTTTACCTTTTTTCACTGTGAAAACAGACCATTTAATCCTACTGTCTGTTTCCTGACTTTTAACCAGTTTGCAGTCCACAAAAGGACATCTCATGACTTAAGAAAGGTGGAAGGAAAGTCAAATGATTGCTTGTATGATTAAAAGGTGAGGTGAAAGAGGCTATTTTAGCCAAAAGATCTTCCTTCAAAAATTTGAAGAAAGATCCCTCTGAAGAAAATAGGAAAAAACATAAGCATTGCAAGTTAAATGTAAAACATTGATTATTCAGACTAAGAGAGAATTTGAAAAGAATTTGAACATACAGGCAAAAACTCGTAATAAAAACTTTTAAAAATATATCAGGAGAAGGAAGCCGGTGAGAGAGTTGGTTAGATCGTTAGATGATCAAGGGGTTAAAGGGGTACTTAGGAATGATAAGGCCATTGCGGAAAGAATAAATTAATTCTTTGATTCGGTGTTTACTGAGAAGAATGTTGGGAAGATACCCATTCTAGAGACAGTTTCCAAGGGTGTTGATTAAGATGAACTGACCCAAATAATGGTGAACCTGGAAGATGTAGTAGGCCAGATTGACAAAGTGAAGAGTAACAAATCACCTGGACTAGTTGGTATACATTCCAGTGTTTTGAAAGAACTCAAAAATGAAATTTCAGACCTATTATAAGATGTTTTTAACCTATCATTAAAATCAGCCTTTGTACTCAAAGACTGGAAGATGTCCAATGCAATCCTGATATATAAAAAGGGCTCCAGATGTGATCTGGGAAACTATAGACCAGTGAGCCTGACTTCAAAGCTTGGAAAAATCATGGAAACTATTATATAGAATAAAATCACAAAACATATAGAAAGATGATTTAATGGGACACAGCCAGCACTGATTTACCTAAGGGAAGTCTTGCTTCACAAATCTGCTACATTTTTTTTGAAGGGATGAATAAGCATGTGGATAAAAGTGAATCTGTAGAAGTGGTGTATTTGGAATTTCAGAAGGTGTTTGACAAAGTCCCTCATGAGAGAATTCTACGAAAACTAAAAAGTCATGAGGCAGGAAGGGATGCCCTTTTGTGGATTGCAACTGGTTAAAAAACAGAAAACACAGAATAGGATTAAATGGTCTGTTTTCACAGTGAAACTAGGTAAACAGTGGAGTCCATCGGGGATCAATACTTGGACCAGTGCTTTTTAATATATTTATAAATGATCTGGAAAGAGGTACGATGAATGAACTGATCAAATTTGCAGATGACACAAAATTATTCAGAGTAGTTAAATTGCAAGCCGATTGTGATAAATTGCAGTAGCATGCAAGACTGGAAGATACTGAGTCCATATGGCAGATGAAATATAATGTGGAAAAGTGCAAGGTAATGCATATAGGGAAAAATAATCCAGGTTATAGCTACATGATGTTAAGTTCCATTTTAGGAGTTACCACCCAATAAAATGATTTGGGTATCATAATTGATATTAAATTGAAATTGTTGGTTCAGTGTGCTGTGGGGTCAAAAAAGCAAACAGAATGTTAAGAATTATTAGGAAGGGAATGGCAAATAAAAGAGGATGTCATAATGCACGGCTTCCCAAACCTGTCCTTGGGACGCCACAGCCAGTAGGTTTTCAGGATATCCACAATGAATATGCATGAGATACATTTGCAAACCATGGAGACTCGGTATATGTAAATTGATCTCATGCATATTCATTGTGGATATCCTGAAAACCCGACTGGCTGTGGGGTCCCCAGGACAGGTTTGGGAAGCCCTGTCATAATGCCTCTGTATCACTCAATGTTTAGACCGCACATTGAATACTGTATGTAATTCTGGTCGCCGCATCTCAAAAAAGATATAGTTACACTGGAGAAAGTATAGAGAAGGGCGACCAAAATGATAAATGGCATGGAATGACTCCCCTATGAGGAAAGGCTTAAGAGATTAAGACTGTTCAGATTGGAGCAGAGACAGCTGAGGGGGGATATGATAGTGTTCTACAAAATCATGAAAGGATTTGAATAGTTTAATGGGAAATGGTTATTTTTTCTTTCAGATAGTAGAAGGACTAGGAAACACTCCATGAAGTTAGCAAGTAGCACATTTAAAACAAATCAGAGAAAATTCTTTTTCACTCAATGCACAATTAAGCTGCAATATTACTAGAGGATGTGGTTAAGGCAGCTAGTGTAGCTGAGTTTAGAAATGGTTTGGATAAATTCCTGGAGGAGAAGTCTATAAACTACTATGAATCAATAGGGAATATCCACTGCTTGTTGCCAGCATTAGTAGCATGGGATCTGTTAATGTTTGGGTACTTGCCAGGTACTCGTGACTTGGATTGGCCATTGTTGGAAACAGGATACTAGTCTTGATGAACCCTTAGTATGACCCAGTATGGCTTTTCTTATGTTCACTTTAGTGGGCCTCCCAGTTTGCTATGCATTTCCCAGGGCCTATCTTTCTCCAGGGAAAATTGCACAACCTCTGGACTTCCGGGGATCCTACAGCAGGGAGGAGGACTATACCTTTATGGCCCTAGTGCAGAAATAGGACAAACACTCAGAACAATTCTCAAACACACAAGTCAGTGGGTACTTACTGTATCTGATCTGCTTTGAAGAACAATGTACTCTTACAAAAATGACTTGAGACATATATTGGCATTCAAATGAAAAAATTTGTAATACTATCTTGTACCATTATGTTTACTTCAACTGAAACAAGATGATCCAAGATAGTACTGTAAAAATTATAAATAGCAAGATAAAAATCATCACCATCACCTTATCCATGATGAACCTTCTAGCCACTCTCCTTCATCCAGCTGACCCAGTCTCCACTATCCCTTTCCCATAGAGGGTGGGATAATTGTCCGCATTAACAATCATAAACTGGGGTAGGACACACAAAAAAACCCGAGATGGGACAAAAATAGCTGTTTCCAAGAAAACTAATATCTCATTCACTGATTCCTCAGGTCTTCTCTTTTGCTGTTAACTGAGTGCAAAAATGGGATGAACCCCAACAACTCAGTCTGTCCAGAGATGGGGGGGTTGCCTTTTTTTCAGGAACTGGTCTTCATCAAGTAGCAATGACAAAACTCTTCACTTCTCAAAAATCCTATAGAATTCCTCTTTTCGCACTACTCTTAAAACTCGTCAATCTACCAGAGGAGTAGAAAAACCCAATCAGTCCGCTAAGTTAGACACAAGAAGGAAAGACCCGTTGTACATACTCGGGGGAAAAATAATATGCCTGAAGCACATCTAACAAAAAGGGGGGGCATAAAGGCAAAGAGAAGACCCCAAAAATACAAAAACTAAGATCCTGGAAAAACCAGGGCAAAAATAGTAGCAGGGACTACAACGCATTAATGAGCTACAGTGAAGCAAAATCACAAAAAAAAAGCAGCTCGTTCATTTTGGATTTTGTGAAAACAGCTGCTTGAAAAAGGCTTTCCAGGCCCGTGTTTTGAATCAGTGAGGTGTAGTTATCTTATCTGTCGGCCTGGGGGATCTGTGTTTCATGTGCACCAGCTTGCAGAGTGTGAAGCCAGATCCCAACTCCTGTATATAAAATATTCCCTAATGGTCTAACAGAGCCTCTTCTGGTCCCTAATTGTTTTAAATAAATGTCCTTTAAGAAGCCCTGCTCCTCGACCCTCAAAATGAGTCTGAATGAAGATGGTGCAAAGATAGTAGACCTCACTTATCAATTAGATATCGCTGTCAAAATGCTATCTGGGTTGGTTAGACATGCTCTGGACACTTTTCCATTTTTTGATGCCCTCCTGGATATCATCCTTTCTCTTCGGTTAAGTATTTTGAATTCCCTGAAGTTTGGGAGCTTGACTTTTCTCTTGTCATCAGCTGCTGCAGGAATACCTCAAATTGTTCTTAAAATTATTTAGTATAAGTTGACACGTGTTTGTGGATTTAAGCGTGTTTTTTTTGGCATAAAAATATTTAGATTTAAAAAACATATATTTATTAATCTAGGACCTTTGATTAAACCTGGGTTTTGGACAATTATGAAATTTATACTCAGAGAAACAAATAATTAAAGCAACCATGGGGCTTGCAGTGCCACAAATACAAACTACCCTGGGTCTGCAAGCTTATTTTCAAAGGGAAACTCTTTGTGGAGTACTCAAGAGAAATTAAACGCAGAGATTTGGTTATAAAATCTCCAAATGTAGTTTCCCACCCCCATACTGTCTTCACCCATTTTTAGAGGAAGTAATTTTCAAAAGGTTTTGCACACTGTTGCGCGGGTCGAACGCACTGCTTGATGTCCGACCCCCTTAACTTCGCTTTGAGGTTGCGATTGGGGCTTGGGTCTGACTGTGGTGCTGCCGTGGCTGTGCGTGCGGGAGTCGGCCTGAGTCTGACCCCGGCACGGCTGTTGATGTGTGCACGGGAGTCAGAGCTTTGCCGTCGGGCTTCGGCTTTGCGTTCGGGGTCGGGTCACTGTGTGGATGTTGCTGGGCGTGCGGCCGGAGCGGCTCAGGCGGTCAGGGCTCTGCCATCTTCGCCGGGGTTTCTAAGCGCCGCTGTCATCCCGGCTCCTCTCCTGGGCACCTCTCCTGGGCACGCAATTCTTTATTTAAATTAGGGCCCGCGCTAATAAGGAGGCGCTAGGGACACTAGCACATCCCTAGTGCCTCATTATTGGCGGAAGCGGTGGCTGTCAGCGGGTCTGACAGCCGACGCTTAATTTTACCGGCATTGGTTGTCGAACCCGCTGACAGCCACGGGTTCGGAAAACAGACGCCGGCAAAATTGAGTGTCCGTTTTCCAATCTGCGGGCCATGGGCAGATTTTTTTTTTTGGGGGGCTTCCGACTTAATATCGCTATGATATTAAGTCGGAGGGTGTACAGAAAACCTGTTTTTTCTGCTTTTCTGTACATTTGCCCGGTGCCGGCATTAATTTCTGAGAGTAAAATGTGCGGCTTGGCCGCACATTTTACTTTCTGTATTGCGGGTGACTAAGAGGCTCATCAACATGCATTTGCATGTGATGAGCGCTATTAGTTTCGGGGGGGGGAGGGGTTGGCCATGCGTTTTCCACGCGCTATTACCCCTGTATGTGAGAGGATTCAGCCTTTTGATTTATCATACAATGTTACTATAACAGGATTTATAATTTGATTGTTAGAATAAAACAGTCTAAGCTGTCTGATAAATGTTTAATTCAGTGCGATAGTGTATAAGAAAAAAGAGCTTTCTCTAGGGATGCTTCACTGTTCTAACCAACTGCTAATTGCACAGGCGAGAATAGCTTTGGTCTGGAATGAGTCACTACAGTGTGGCTCAGATATGCAGAATTAAATGCTAAGACAATTACAGTAGTTAATGTCACGCAAGGTGCATGGGTCACATCACCCTGATATGAATGTTCTGAGCAGTCATTTAAAAATGAAAATGGCAATCTTGCTAATTAAACAGCTTTTAACTTCAGATGCAATAAAGCATTCATGAGGATTCATACTGATGTTTCCATCACTTTTACTGACACAGACTGATATCAGGAAATGATCAGACCAAGTCCAGAAATGAGGATACGGGCAATGGGTGCAGTGGCTAGTGGGACACCAAGACAGGAAAAGGGAAAGAATGAATAGGACCTAAGGAGCAATAAATCTTACCGTTCCCAAGAAGGTTTTCCATTTCTGACAGGTGGGTGATAACCAGGTTTTTGATTACGCAAAAATCCACTAAGCGCTTCCACTGAAATATATGGAAGCCAAGCTGAACAAAAATATTCAGATTCAGCATTCGATAATAGGACTGCAGGGCCAAGCTGGTAGCTGAATGACAGTGCTGCCACGTGGTACGACCTCTGTTCAGTTCTGTGCGGGTCACCTTCTGCCTCACTCAGCAAGGGCCAAAAACGGTGAGAAGGCCATGATCACAGGCATAGTGGGGAAAGAGTTGTAATTATTATGTGTAACCCGCTTAATGGGCACATAAAATGAGAGATTTCTGATGCCTGTTTGAGAGCTAAGCGCCAGTCTCTCAATTTACAAGAAAATAAAAATGGTTGTGCAGATGGTGTAGTGGACCTGGCACAGAGGCAAGGGTAGGATTTCCCAAGCTCTCTCTCTCTCTCTCTCTCTCTCTCTCTCTCTCTCTCTCCAGGCTGTCTGGAACTATCATGGACTGCGATGAAACACCCAAAGAATCATCACACACTGGGAAAACATCGCGTGCGGTGATGTTTCCCCACTGCACGAAAGAAGCCTCATTTGCATTGGTAACGCCCCCTACTGTGATATTGGAAAATGAGGCCCATAGATAGTACATTTTAGGGATCGAATTTTCTGAATATCTTAAAATATTTTTGACATAACTATAAAATAAGTCCACTGGAGTAACCAGATGGACTTTTGGGAAATTTAATATTCTTAAATTCAGCTTCCTATTCTGATTCTCTATCATCTCTATTTTTCCTTCATGTTCTTGTACCAATTTTATTAAATTCACCTGAATTTTCTGAATTCCTCCCACTTTCTCATCTAAGATGTTAACATTTTTCTTTAAACTTTCAGTCTTCCCTTGCATGTTCACATTTTTATTCAAAACTTCTTGAACATTAAGAGTTAAGTTATTTATCGATTTTTGCATTTTCATAATCATTACACCCAGTTCCTCCAAAGTAAGTTTCTTTGGAGTGATCTCCATTATATCTTGAGCACTCCTATTGGATACTTCATCTCCTGGCTGTTGAGGAGTTCCGTTTCCTCCACCCATGTCTGAGCCATCTCTGGCCCCCCACGACTTTTGCTCTTCACTGTCTTTGGAGATTCTTGTTGGATTTCCAACATCTCCTTGGGGGCCAGGGGAGCCTCCTGCTGATATTGCGACTTTCTCAGATTCCATAGAGGGAGGAACCCGTTTCTCCGGGGCACTGGGGGTTAGAGATGTTTCACTGGCCAGAGCAGCAAACTCTTGCTCCTGGGTCATACCGCTAACGGCCCCAACCGGTGTTTTCATAGAGGGAGTTTGAAAACATTCTGAGATTGTCTCTTGGTACATTTTTACTGGAGTTGACGTGAGGGAAGGCTCTCTTAACTTTGCCTTCCTCTTTGTGTGAGGCATGGCCAGAGTTATTTTAGAAAGATTTTTCAATATCTGTTCCAGATCAAAAAAGACTTCAAGAAAGTTTTCAAATTAAACAAGGGGAGGAAAAATTTTACTTAACTTGTCGCTGTTCTCTAAGGCCGCCCTTTAATCCTCCAGCAATTTCCGTCCAATTCCTTCCGATTCCGGACGAAGCCGGACAAAGCCGCTCGCCCCTTGACCGCGCGCAGCTTAACCATCGCGCCGGCGGCATCGCACCGGAATAGCCCAGCTGTTATAGTCTATCCGGCTCCTCCTCTCCGACGTCACCAGCTCAGAGTCCGGAAGCAGCGAGTATCAGGAATGAAGTTCGGGCCTCTCACCAGGCTAGACCCCGACAGGAAAAAGGTGCGGCAGCGTCTGCCAGAATAGACCAGCTGTTATAGTCTATCCGGCTCCTCCTCTCCGACGTCACCAGCTCAGAGTCCGGAAGCAGCAAGTATCAGGAATGAAGTTCGGGTCTCTCACCAGGCTAGACCCTGACAGGAAAAAGGTGCGGCTAATTATAACATTATTAAAAAGCAACTTAAACCCATATTGAGACATCCCAAAACCCCAATTAGATCTATGACCATGAGACTTACATTTCTTCCTACACTGATGCATTAATAGACTAGACCCCCATATCTCTACCCTTAAATTTCAAAAATGGCTCCCAATTTGGTGGAATATTCTGATATCTGTTTTTTTTACATAGAAAGTAATACGTTCCATAGTGAAAACTTCCCAAATCATCTGAAGCCACTCATCTATGGGGGGATGCAATCCTTGCTAGGCAAGGTGAATCCTTGAGTAGATAACCCTAACAGGAGCACAGCAAGGTCCAGTGGAAGAAGATTCTTAGTAACTCTGTGTATCAGGATATCACTTCGTTCCAATATATCATAATCAGGGGGCAAGGCTACCACATATTAAACAATGAACCCACTTCTCCACATCTTCTCCAGCACCTGTTTGAGTTAATAAGCCTTAATTTGTGCAGCATTGCAAGGGTATCATACCAGTGATACAGTGTCTTGTACCCATTTTCTTTAGTGGTCATACAGAGAAGGGCAACCAAAATGATAAAGGGGATGGAACAGCTCCTCTATGAGGAAAGGCTGAAGAGGTTAGGGTTGTTCAGCTTGGAGAAGAGACAGCTGAGGGGGGATATGATAGAGAACTTTAAGATCATGAGAGGTCTTGAACGAGTAGATGTGACTCGATTATTTACACTTTCGAATAATAGAAGGACTAGGGGGCATTCCATGAAGTTAGCAAGTAGCACCTTTAAGACTAATCGGAGAAAATTCTTTTTCACTCAACGCACAATAAAGCTCTGGAATTTGTTGCCAGAGGATGTGGTTAGTGCAGTTAATGTAGCTGGATTCAAAAAAGGTTTGGATAAGTTCTTGGAGGAGAAGTCCATTAACGGCTATTAATCAAATTTACTTAGGGAATAGCCACTGCTATTAATTGCATCAGTAGCATGGGATCTTCTTAGTGTTTGGGTAATTGCCAGGTTCTTGTGACCTGGTTTGGCCTCTGTTGGAATCAGGATGCTGGGCTTCATGGACCCTTGGTCTGACCCAGCATGGCAATTTCTTATGTTCTTATGTTCTTAAAAGCGAGTTTCCCCAGCTGAGTCTCCAAATAATTTGATCTCAGCCCCCCTCATCTAGCACATTTCTCATTTCTTTTGCCCAAAGAGCTTTGTATTCCACTATTAGATCTTCTGACTTCTCCAGAAGAGAAGTCCGTTAACTGCTATTAATCAAGTTTACTTAGAGAATAGTCACTGCTATTAATTGCATCAGTAGCATGGGATCTTCTTACTGTTTGGGTAATTGTCAGGTTCTTGTGGCCTGGTTTGGCCTCTGTTGGATGGCTTGATGGACCCTTGGTCTGACCCAGCATGGCAATTTCTTATGTTCTTATGTTCTTATCCTGATAAAACCTTGTATTGAACTTGTGCCCTATTCCTCCAGATACATTCAGACAAACCAGAATTTAAATCAACCAAAAAAAAAGTAGGAAGCTTCATCAGAAACATCTCAAACAAAAAACAAGATTCGCAGAAATATATTCATTTTAATAGTAGAGATTTTTCTAACCCAAGATATAGGGGCAGATTTTCAAAGGGGTATGTTGCATAGGCTCAGCGGCGTGCGCAAGCCCCGGGACATGCGTAATTTCCAGGGCTTTCCTGGGGGGGGGGGCGTGTCGGGGGCTTGTCACGATGGCGCATCATCGGGTGGTGTTCCGTGGGTGGGGCCATGGACGTGGTTCCGGCACTGGGGCATTTTGGGGGCATGGCCGAGGCCTCCGAAACTGCTCCCGGGCCGGGGAATTGCGCGCCGGCAGCTGGCGTAACTGAGGAAGGCGTAACTTTTATAATAAAGGTAGGGGGGTTTAGATAGGGCTGGGGAGTGGGTTAGGTAGGGAAAGGGAGGGGAAGGTGGGGGGAGGCGGAAGGAAAGTTCCCTCCGAGGCCGCTCTGATTTCGGAGCGGCCTCGGAGGGAACGGAGGCAGGCTGCGGGGCTCAGCAAGCGCAAGCTACCGATTTTGCGCAGCCTTGCGAGCACAGACCCCGGATTTTATAAGATACGCGTGGCTACGCACGTATCTATTAAAATCCGGCGTACTCTTGTTTGCGCCAGTGCGTAAACAAACGTACGCGCTCGCGTACTCTTTTAAAATCTGCCTCATAGAGTATAGCATCCACTTTCTTAAGTCTAGCTTAATAGCCTTTAATAAAGGTGAGTACTTTAGAGTAAAGCTTGTCAAATTGATGAGGAATCAATACGCCTAGGTATTTCAAATAACTCAGGGCTCCTTTGATAGGAAATCTGTCTTTAATATCATTCCCCAGATCTTCATGCATCCCCAACTCTAATAATTGTAGAACATACTGATGGAAAAAATACCAGAGGCCTCAAAATGAATTAAGGCTCTGAAGAAAGAAGAAGAAGCTATGGTGAACTATGGCCTAGTTTTGCAAAGCAACATATGAACTATGGCCTAGTAACACACACATTAGCAGAATCCAGGTGAAACGTCAACAAGTGAAGTCACAGGATGAGCATAAGATAAGAAGATGACAGGTCTGAGAAAGGGTATCTGTGAAGATAACAGATCTGAAAAAGGGTATCTGTGAAGAAAGTTTGTGCATATGAAGTAAGATAAGATTAAACGGGAACAAAGAGTAGCTGCACTTAGCAGCAAGGTTAACTGAAATCTTGTGGTTTGGAACAAATAGTAGTTATCAATTAGCTTACAGAAAATGTATATAAAAAGAGCTTGCAAAAAGAAAAAATTAAGCAAATGTTCCAGACCATAGATGTGCTATGTACATGTTGTAAGTATACCTTTGCTTCCTGCGTATACCATTGCTTATACTCAGTATAATAAATATATTATTGTGTGATTTAAGACTTGGTCAGAGTTGTTTATTTGCAAACAGCCAGAGTTGTTATTACAAACAATTGGTGGAGAATGCGGGCATTTGTCACATGTTTGCGGAAGCAACTCTGATTATTTCTTGGGAAGAGTAGAAGATTTACGTTCTCTTGGTTTGATTCCCTAAGGCTCAGATTGATCAGCTGCAGCCCAATCGGTAATTAAAAGCCAAGAGTCCTGTGTAAATCGTGGTGATAGTTTTGAGAAAAGGCGCCTGAGGTTTTAACGCTGCAGCAATTGTTGTTTTTCTTGTATTTACTGTGTGGGTTGATATTAGCGTGTATATATTTTGTGTTCTTATTTTGTTTTGGTTACTATATACAGTTATATGTGCGTAGCCTAAGTAAACGACAGTTTAAAATGGTTAACACACACCCAACCCCTAAAAGGGTCCCAGAAGGACAATTAGGAAAGCCTACCACGGTACGTACATTATATGTTAACAGTGATGATACATGTACGGCTGTCCAGCATGTAATTAATTTATTTCCATTTGAAAAAGACCTTATTAAGAAAACAAATGACAAATGGGGTAAATACTCTGCTAAAGATTCCTTTTCCTGGCCCATGGAAGGATCTTTGAAACTTAGTCATTTATTGCCATTGTTAACATTCCTACAAGATAATAAAAAGAAAAATAGTCTAAAGAAACACCTGCATGTCTGGAATTTATTTTCAGTGACAGGTGACTTATATACAGCTGATAAAGAAATAAAAAAGAAAAACAAGGTTATAGGTGAGATAGGACCAAAAACCCTAAATCCGCCCCCATATGTGACTACATGTCCCCTGCTGGAAGACAGTGATCACGAAATTTTAATGCCTATACCAGCAGGCTATGGTCCGTTGAAAGGTCCTGTACAAAAGCCTAAACCCTTATATCCGGACTTAGAACAAGCAGCTAAATTTGAACGGGAAGCTGCTGAGCTTTTCCCTGGAACAGATAACTTTAAAATTAAGGGATTAGTGCACCTGACACCTGCCGATGGCAAGGACTGTCAGCAATTACGGGCTAATGTGTTATCAGAAACCCCACAGAGTCGGTTAACAGAAACGGCTCAAGGGTCATCCTTGACACCAGAGATGATTAAAGAAAGGATTAAAACGAATGAGGAAGGTTCATATGGGGCTCCATGGTGGACCACTGTTAAGACAGAATTAGGCAATGCAAATATAAACACTCCTTGCCACCCGGAAGGGCCAGTAACTGAAGCACAGCTTTCAGAAATAAGGGAATTAATCAACAAATATTGTACGGAGTCAGAAGATTTGGAATTTATCCAAAAAGGTCTAGACATATGGTTAAAATGTATACAAGATTTAAACGCGCCACCTTCTAAGGGAGTAAGAAACAAGAAAGATAATGTGGAATTGAAAGAATTTCCTATCTTCCTAAGAGATAATGGGCAACAGCCACCCATTGCAGCTTATAAACCATATACACCAGTAGATATTAGTACGATTATACAAAAATTGCCTAGTATACATAAAGGAGCAAGGCTCTGGCTCGAGGCAATAGATACTAATACGGCCGGAACACATTTAGCCATAGGGGATTTTAAGGCGCTATGTGCAGCTTGCGGCATTAGTTTACCACAACTCTCAGCAGTAAGCGCACGTCCAAGACTTATAACCCATATTGCTGATGGACTCCCTTTTCAAGGACAGGATAGGATAGATTTGGTAAATGCTTTAAATGTCCTGTATCCTACCAGCATAGATTTTACGGCCATCACTGCAACCAAATGGGATGGCTTAACTGATTTTGCAATGCACTTGACAAAATGTATGGACATGTATAAGGCACAAACCGGGCAGGATGCTGATATACAGCCAAACATCCCTGTATTTTTACATTTATTCTATGCTACTTTGCCTGCAAATATGCAGACTAATTTGAATAATGTTGTGGCACTTTCAACAAAAACATGGCCAGAGGTGAGAAACACTTTAATGCATTTCGCCTCAGTGCACTGCAAAATGATAAGAACTTCTAATAAAGAGCAACAGAAAATGGCTAGCAAATTAATGACATTACAGATAGCGGACTTAGAAGAGAAAAAGAATATGAAAACACAAAGAAATCAGGATACAGTAAACCTACAAGGCAGTGATATACAGGATTGTTATGTGATACAGGGTCCTCCGCGTACCCCGTATGCAGGAATATATCAGGGAGCATATCCCTCCTATATCCCCCGAGGTCGAGGGATGAGAAGGGGAAGGGGAGGAAGAGGTTTTGCACAGGGGATAATGAATAGACCGTCCCCTGATAGAAGAGCTCATGTGCAGTGCTGGAATTGCCAGTCATTTGGACACTATGCAACTGAATGCAGGCGATCAGGAGTCCCTGATCACACACAACAAACATTACAGACACCGCCGCCGCTTAACCAAACATTGCAGACACCCCCACCGTTATCTGCACCAGATCAGTTACAGGCTGGCCAACAGCCCTCACAATTCCCTGTGTGGGGCCAAGGTAATTATTGACAGACGTCGGGGAATAAGGGAATAATGCAGGGTGATACTGTGTTTTTACAGAATTCAGAGCCGTTTATTCAACTATTAGTAGGTCCTCAGCAGGTTCCAATGCAATTTTTGATTGATACAGGCGCTACATCATCTGTTATTTGTGTTAAACCAAGCGCTGTAAAAAGATCCATTGAAACAAACACCACTATTGGCTTTGATGGCAAGCCCAGTAAAAAACATTTAACTGAATTAACCCCAGTAGTAATTAACACTACACAAGGTAAAAGAGAAGCTTTAGTTAAATTCTTAATTGCTGAACATTGCCCTGTAAATTTACTAGGACGAGACCTACTTACTCAATTTGGATTAACTCTCACCTTTAAAATCCCAACATCTAAAAGTCTCCTTTCATTACTCACTTCAATAGGAAGTGAGGAGGAGAATGAAATCCCGGATGAATGGAAATGGGATCAACTACCTTTAGATTTGTGGAGCACTGAAGAGTCTCCTTATGGTAGGGCAAAAACAGCTCCAGCTTATCGAATTAAAACAGTACCATTTGAGCTGGGACCAAATGTGAGCCCTTATCCAGTAAAAGAAAAATTAATGGAACCTACTATGAAACATATTGCTAGATTGTTAAAACATGGTATTATTGAAGAATCACAGTCACCCTATAATACTCCTTTGTTCCCTGTGCCAAAAGGAGAAAATGATGTCAGAATTGTTCATGATTTACGTGCATTGAATGATATAGTGATTCCACAATATCCAGTTTGTGCTAATCCTCTGACATTATTACAAACACAGCCCATATATAAGTTCAACTCTGTCATTGATTTATCTAATGCATTCTTTGCAATTCCTCTACATACTGCTTCTCGTGATCTAACATCTTTTGTATTAGGCACAAAAGCTTATCGGTGGGCACGGATGCCCCAAGGTTTTACAGATAGCCCGACTGTATTTTCAAAACAATTGAACAAGGATCTAGAGCAGTTCAGAAGTATTTTACCTAAATCAGTATCTTTATTTACATATGTTGATGACATATTGCTTTCTGCTGAAACTAAAATAGAATGTTGTGAATGGACATTTAAATTATTACAAAGGCTTGGTGAGGCAGGATATAAATGTAATCAACAAAAATGTGTATTAGCTAAGACTCAAGTAAATTTTCTAGGTCAAATAATATCCTCAGCTACTAAACACATAACAAAGGACCTATTGTTAGAACTACAGAAACAGGAGTTTCCCCAGAATTTAAAGCAATTACGAGGTTTATTGGGAACTTTTAATTACTGTCGACAATGGATACCAAGTTATTCAGCGCGCATTTCTCCTCTACTGAGGCATTTACAGGTACCGGCTGGTACTGCTTCTAATGCGCAAATAAAATTGACTGAAGATGACGAAATGGTAATACAAGATGTATTACAGACTTTACTACAGGCTGAACCCTTAGGTACTGTAGACCCCAGGCTGAAAGTGTATATATGGGTCCGAGACATGGGAAACACATGGGCTGCTTTTGTAAATCAAGAAGATACACCGAAACAAGCAGTGGCATTTCTATCTGGATCCTATAGTCCAGTGGAAATGGCTCTACCTGAAATTCCAAAGTTATTAACTGCTATTGTCGCCGCTATTGGTAAATGGCGAGCTATGATGCCATATAGCTCGTTAATTTTACACTGTGCTCATTCAATACATCATTTGCTAACGACTAGTCAGGCTGCATTGACAGCAACCAGATTTGGTAAATATCAAACAATATTGACTGGCCAAGATATAGTAACAGCACCTCTCACGAAAGCTCAGAATAAGTTACTAGATTGTTTTTTTCCTAGTAATGTACAGAGACAAATTGAAAGAAAAGACATCCCGGACCTTTTACTGACCCAGTTTGATCCCCTTGATAAGGGACTAATATGGTTTACAGATGGGGCACAGAAAGACCAGCAAGCAGCGTTTGCAGCATTAAGTGTTACACCCAGTTTAGATATTATTACCAAAATACAGTATCAAACAGAGAAAGGTGTAACAGCACAAGAAGCTGAACTCCTTGCTGTAATAGCAGCTTTGAAATCTTCAGGAATAAAAGAGCACTGCACGATCTATACTGATAGTTCATATGTAGTTAGTTCTCTACAATACCATTTATTGAAATGGAAAAGAAGGGGAATGATTACTGCCACGGGTCAGCCCTTACAACATATCAACAACTGGAAACAAATACTGAACTTATTATCAAAAAGGGAAGGGGTTGGTTCTAAAACTGCTATAGTATGGACGCCAGCACATACTGGACATATGAGCTTTGAGGCACAAGGAAATGACCTAGCAGATAAAGCTGCTGCAGAAGTGCTTACCGTGAAACTAATGACTATGCAAACACGGTTTAGCTCAGAATTAATGCATACTCCATATCCCATGCCACTTGACATACTCCATGAACAACCTAGTGGTGAGGAATTACAGAAATGGGTGACAATTGGATGTTATAAAAAAGGGAAAGAATGGCTCCACCCTAATGGAAAAAAATGTCTGACAACATCAGAAGTGTTGCGATACTTCTTGGCATGGCATGCAACCATGCATCTGTCTGCCACTGCACTATTAGCAGGCATACAAAGTAATCATTGGAACCAGAATCTTTATGCTTTAGCTGTACAGATAATTCATAACTGTTTAGTCTGTTCTACTCATATAGCTCGTCGAGGCCCAGCTGTGAGTCCTGGGAACTTGCCTATCCCCCAGGGACCAGGTTTGGAATGGCACATTGATTACACTGATATGATTGAAGCAGTTAAAGGAAAACGGTATGTATTGGTATGGGTGGATAGCTTTTCACATTGGATAGAAGCTTTCCCATGTACAAAAGAAACAGCTCATGTAGTTATTGATACCTTTTTACATAGAATTTTACCAGCCCATGGATGTCCGATCAAAATTGTATCTGATAATGGGACACACTTTAATAATCAAATTATGAATGAATTACAAGAGATCTGTAATATTATCCATCGACGTGTGTCAGTCTATAAGCCAACCTCGAATGGTTTGGTAGAACGATATAATGGAATATTGAAAACCAAATTGAGGGTATTGCTAGCAGCATTAAATAAAAACAAAACAAACAAATTATATACCTGGTTGGATGTATTACCATTGGCCTTAATGAATATACGGAATACGCCAGGTACAATCCATGAGATTACTCCATTTCAATTACAGACAGGACGGATTATGAATCCGGTGAGAATAAGACAAACTGATACTCAAGTAGAGTATTGGAAAAAAGTTCAGCCCCTAGTAGCCATGGCAGCAGATCTAATACAGACTGAATCGAAAAAGGTTCCTAAACAATCTTTTTGCGCTTCCTTTTCAGTAGGTGATCAAGTACTACGAAAGAATTACACCCACAAGACTTGGAAGGATCCGATATACGTTGGACCTTTCACTATCACAGACCTCAGCCATACTGCTGCTAAACTATCTGAACATTCCACTTGGGTACATTTGTCGGATATACGGACATTTAATCCGATACTATAATTGGACTGTTGCATTATCTTTTCTCTCTGAAGTAGACTGACGACTGCAGGAAATGAAAATGTTATGTTTACTAACCTGTTTTTATGTACTAACGTATACATGGCCACTTGTTACTTCTTTCCCTCTCCAACAGGCCCCTGTTTCAGGTTTAACAAATTTGTGGGTACAGACAATACAAGAATTAGTAAAGACTCTTCCAGCAGATGTTACTGATTGTATTGTCTGCACTCCACATCAAAAAGCCCATTCACATGTCCCAGCCATTTCCTTTCCAGTTCCATTACACCATATTTTAGGATTTAAAGATAATGGACAACACAATATGACCATAGATCCATTAGCAGGACAAACATGGACACAATATTTGGGTAATGCCAAACCTCCCCCACTTACAGCCGATTTACCAAAAAATGGTTTTCTTTGCCTTAGTAATGTTACTTCCCCGAACCCTATTCCTTGCAACTATACTTACTCCACATACAATACAACATGGATTATTCGTAAGGGAACCATCTTACCCAGCACCCCTTTCACTGACATTGTAATAAGCTGTAATTGCACATTTTCACATATTACTGCATCTCCTCCACCAGGTTGCCTCCCATGTATAGCAAATCTGTCCAAGATTGTACATGTAGCCACCGACACCCAATATATACGCACTTTCAATTCCACATACACTGTCTGTCCACGTCTGTGTGACCTCTTCAACATAGCAGACAATAACTGTTCATCTGAAAATGACTTATCTTTGGTTCCTTGTAGTGTATTAGGAAAATATAAATCTCCTTTTGTTTATGGCCCTTATGACAATAGCAATGATACCGTAATACAAAACTTTGCAAATCTTTATGTTGGACATTATTGGTTGTGTGATGGAATAGTTTTCCTCAAACTCCCTGCATACTATGAATTTTGTGTGTTAGTTACATTTAACTATTTTTCTCGAATTATTCCATTAAATCACCCTATGCATACCCGCTCCCGAAGGAGTATTCCCTCAGCTGTCCCTGAAGATCAAGCAATCCAACTCTCATTGGATTATATTAACACCACCTACCCTTTAACTAAAACTAGATTAGATGCATTAAGCTATACCTCATGGTTACCATTTGCCCAACCTGCAGTTGCAGCTGAATTGGGAATGGCCATTCGGCGACTACAATCTGTCCTCCATGTAGTCACACATGAATTAGAAATCGCCCTTAAAGCCCTTCAAGACACGGTAGATGAATTAACTACAGTTTCTACATATAATCGACATGGTCTGGACTATATATTGGCTGCCCAAGGCGGATTGTGTACAGTACTTAATAGCTCTGAATGTTGTACAGTAGTGGTTAATCGCTCTCATATAGTTTACAACGCAATGCAAAAGATACAAGAACTGGCTAGACTTCAAGTTAGCGATTTTGAGGGAGGAATCTCAGTAACTTGGTGGGATTCCATAACCTCCTGGTTTTCTAACTTATCTAGTCATTTGAAGGGGATAGTAGGGGTTTTTCTTGGATTACTAGTTTTAGGTATAATGTTATGTTTTTGTATTCCATGTATTTGTTCAGTATTACAATATTGTCGACCAAAGATGCCAACACCAAAACCAGTAACCAATATGATAGCGTATAGCAATATAAACTTGAGAACTACTAGAATGGTCCAAACCACAATCAGTACAGATGATAGCTGGGAAACGGAAAGTGAGAGCAGTTAAAAAAGGGAGGTCCTAGGGAGGTGTCCACAGATACAAAGAAGAAAACCCTAGTCTCTATGCTGTTCCCCTGTGTGAAGAATGAAGACACCTAATGTGAGCCAGAGTCAATCTGGCTCAAGGGAGGATTGTAGAACATACTGATGGAAAAAATACCAGAGGCCTCAAAATGAATTAAGGCTCTGAAGAAAGAAGAAGAAGCTATGGTGAACTATGGCCTAGTTTTGCAAAGCAACATATGAACTATGGCCTAGTAACACACACATTAGCAGAATCCAGGTGAAACGTCAACAAGTGAAGTCACAGGATGAGCATAAGATAAGAAGATGACAGGTCTGAGAAAGGGTATCTGTGAAGATAACAGATCTGAAAAAGGGTATCTGTGAAGAAAGTTTGTGCATATGAAGTAAGATAAGATTAAACGGGAACAAAGAGTAGCTGCACTTAGCAGCAAGGTTAACTGAAATCTTGTGGTTTGGAACAAATAGTAGTTATCAATTAGCTTACAGAAAATGTATATAAAAAGAGCTTGCAAAAAGAAAAAATTAAGCAAATGTTCCAGACCATAGATGTGCTATGTACATGTTGTAAGTATACCTTTGCTTCCTGCGTATACCATTGCTTATACTCAGTATAATAAATATATTATTGTGTGATTTAAGACTTGGTCAGAGTTGTTTATTTGCAAACAGCCAGAGTTGTTATTACAAACATAATTCTCTTTTATCTAAGTTCCCTTTGTATCCCAAGTTTCCACTGAACTCGAAAATCAAATTGGTCAACTGAAATCATAAAGAGTAGAACATTATCTGTGAACAAGGCTATTTTAGGCTTTTCCCCATGCTCCCATCATCCCTTATATATTTAGATGCTCTCTTACAGAACAAGTTAAAGGCTCTTAGAATAGTACAGCGGGGGTCCGGAACCCTCACTGAACGACCTCCTGCAGTCGATCTCCTGCCGGCGCCATTTTCCGTACGGAAACGATTCGCGGCAGGAGATCGCTCCAGGGCCCCCGCTGGACCCCCAGGAACTTTTGGCCAGCTTGGGGGGGCCTCCTGACCCCCACAAGACTTGCCAAAAGTCCAGCGGGGGTCCGGAACGACCTCCTGCGTCGAATCATATTGGTCTATGGCCGCCGCCATTTTGTGGCGGCCATTTTGCAAAATGGCGCCGGCTGAAGACACCACGATTTAGTGTGCCGGATTTCCTGCTCTCCCCCTTCCCCCGATTTAGCTATGGACCCGGGGGTAATTTAAGCTACGGACCGCCGCTACGGACCCCCAGGTAATTTAAGGCATTTGGGGTGGGGGATTTAATTTAAAGGGTCGGGTGGGTTTTAGGGGGTTTTAGTGTGCCGGGGGTGGGTTTTAGGGTGTTTTAGTGTGCCGCTGGACCCCCAGGTAATTTAAGGCATTTGGGGGGGGGTTCGGGAGGGTGGGGGATTTAATTTAAAGGGTCGGGGTGGGTTTTAGGGGGTTTTAGTGTGCCGGTTTTCCTGCCCTCCCCCTTCCCCCGATTTACGATTTTTTGACGATAAATCGGGGGAATTGGTATTGTATCGTGGCCCTAACGATTTTTGATGATTTAAAATATATCGGACGATATTTTAAATCGTCAAAAAATGATTCACATCCCTAACAACTATATCTTTTCTGAAATGTGGCAACCAGAATTGTATATAGTATCCAAGGTGCGGTCTCACCATGGAGCGATACAGAGGCATTATGACATTTTCCATTTTATTCAGCATTCCCTTCCTAATAATTCCTAACATTCTGTTTGTTTTCTGACAGCTGCAGTACACTGAGCTGACGATTTCAATGTAGCTCCTAATATGGAACAGGTATCTCCGCAACATGCTCTTCAGTAAACACTGAAGCAAAGAAATTGTTTAATCTTTCCGCAACTGCCTTATCTTATCTAAGTACCCCTTTAATCCCTTGATCATCTAGCAGTCCAACTGACTCCCTCGCAGGCTTTCTGCTTTGGATATATTTTAAAAAGTTTTTACTATGAGTTTTTGCCTCTATGGCCAACTTCTTTTCAAATTCTCTCTTACCTTTTCTTATAAATGTCTTACAGTTAACTTGCCAACACTTGTGCTTTATTATATTTTTTTCGGTTGGATCCTTCTTCCAATTTTTGAAAGAAGATCTTTTGGCTAAAATAGCCTCTTTCACCTCACCTTTTTTGCCTTCCTTCCACCTTTCTTAATGTGTGGAATACATCTGGACTGTGCTTCTAGAATGGTATTTTTTAATAGGGATGTGCATTCATTTGCGACGAAATAGGAAATATAGATGATATTTCCTATTTCGTCACGTTTCAGGAGGTAGCCGAAATTTTGTGGGTTTTCCTATCGTTTTTGGGGGGGGGGGGGCGAGAAAGGGTACATTAGAAAAAAAAATCCAAACCCACCCTAACCCTTCAAATTTTATTAATTGCAACTCCCCACCCTCCCTACCCCCCAAGACTTGCCCAACCCCCCCCCCCCCCCCCAAGACTTACCAAAAGTCCCTGGTGGTCCAGCGGTTCCCGGGAGCGATCTACCCCTCTCAGACCGTCGGCTGCCACTAATCAAAATGGCGCCAATGGCCCTTTGCCCTTACCATGTGACAGGGCTATCGGTGCCATTGGCCGGCCCCTGTCACATGGTAAGAGCAATGGATGGCCCGCACCATTTTTTAATATGATCATGAGACCTTTTTCCTCCAAAGCAGCACCAGGGCTGCCAGTCTGAATTTGGGACTTGGCTACTATGCTCCTGAAAGTCTCATCTATATACCTCTCAGTCTGCCTCAGCTCCTCCAGGTCTGCCACTCTAGCCTTGTTGCGTCCGTCGCTGCTCAACGCCCTCACTCCGCCCTCTTTACTACTGTGGCGACTCCCTCCGGGCCTGATGGATGGTTTGCTGCCGCGGCGTCTTCTTGCCGTCTTCCTCTGGCGTCCCTGGAGCAGCACGACGCTGTGGATCCGCCATGTTCCTGATGACATAGGGCACGCGTGCACGCGCGCTCCGAAGTATGTACCAGCAAGGGTGCAAACCTCAGGGGCGTCCCCCTGAACTGACGTCATCCGCTTCCAATATAAAAGGTCTCAGAAATTGCTAACGGATTGAGTTAGCAAACGGTTTTGTTACCTATGCTACTCTGCCTCCTCGGACTTACCAGGGTTACCCGCTCCTCGGGGGCCTCGCTCTCTTTTCTCTATTTCAGATTGCCAACAGGAACCGATACTCGCTCCTCGAGGGCCATGTTCCTGAACACTCTGAAGATTCTCTACTGCCTGGAAGCTATCACAGATACAGACAATTGTGAGTTACCATCGCTCTCTCAGAGCTTTCCCTGAAACCAGGTACTCGCTCCTTGAGGGCCTAATCCTTTCCAGCTACTGAGCTTTCTAAAGACCTTATGTGAGATCTATCATCCAGTTTTGGCTATGAACACAGCATACCCTGTCTATTCACGATCTATAGTTTCTCTACAGCTCAGCGACCCTGGGATTGGGGTTACAGTACCTGAGGGACTTCAGCCCTGCCGGGCTTAGCAACTTACTACTGCCACCTCTGGTGGTTCAACTACCTGTCTAATAAAAGAATTCTGTGTCTGTCTCCATACTCAAGCCTAGCCGTTGGTCCTTCTCAGGATATCCTCCTGGGGGCACTGTCATCCGCCATTGGCCCAAGGATTCCCCTATCTACATTCCTCTACAGCTGAGTGTCCTCTCCAAGCACTCCGCTGGTAATAGATGGCTACTTCTTTCCTACTGGGATTCTTCAGCAACAGATTCATAACAGCTTGCTAACTCCACTTCCTTCTGGAGCTAGTACACAACTGATTGCTACTCCTAGCTCTAACACAGAGCTTTCCTATCAAGATTGCTAACTCCTCCCCTTCATAGGAGTTCCACCATAACAGAGTGCTAGCTCCCTCTCCAGAGGAGCTCGCACATAAGAGATTGCTAACTCCCTAGCAGATCCTTAACAGAATGCTAACTCCTATCTGATGTCTCCGCCATTCTGGCATCAGATCTACTACAGATTGCTAACTCCTCCTCTCTTGAGGAGTGAAGCATAACAGATTGCTAACTCCTCCTTCCACAGGAGCAGATTTACATCAGATAGCTAGCTTCTAACAAGCCTCCAGAGATTGGACTTGTTCTCTGAGAGACAGGAGTTCTTTGCATGTGACACTCGTTGCAAAAGATTGGGAGGCCCCCCTCTTGCTGCTGTGCTGACCTACTGCCTTCATCTCAAATTTGTTCAGTTCCTAGTTAAGTTTTAAGTTGCTATGGGAGTAGGAATGTGTCTAACACCAAACTTCATACTCCTAAGGTCACAAATAAAAAGGGTTATTCAACCTGATCAAAAGCTTTATCAGCATTCAGGGAAAGTAAAAGAGAACCTGGATTAGGCACTTCATTATATTTACATCCCTTCTCACATTATCTGACCCTTGATGCCCAGGCACAAACCCAGATTGGTCTCTGTGGATTAGCGTAGGCAAATAATAACCAATGTGGCTTGATAATATTTTATAAAAAATCTTAACATTACAGTTAAGAAGGGAAATTGATCTATAAAAAACACTTTTCCAGTTTCACCCCCCATAGGTAGTAAAGATATAGATGTCAACGTAGAAGGGGGTAGATAATCCCATTGTAAATCTCTGCCATTCTGGGAATTAAAAGAGAATTCCTTATAATAATTCAAAATAAAGCCAGTTTCACTGAGGCATCTAGCTTCTTGCTCACTCAAGGATGTGAGAAAAATTTTGTATAGAAATTTTCATATCACTGGCCTCCTACAAATACAATTGTTGGTAATAAGAAGCAAAAGTGTCACTAATCACCATAGGGTCACTTGAGAGTTGTCCACCCTCCAGCTCAATCTTTTTTATATATCTATTCACGATCATTGAATTCAATTTACAAGCTAAAAGCCTACTTGCCTTATTACCCTGATCATAGAAAGGTTGTTTAATCTTCTTAATAGAGGCTGCTACCTTACGATCAAAAACAGTTTTAAGAAGTCCTCTTAAGTATCTGTTTCCTTCTTAAAACTTAATAAAATCTTTGTTTCTTAAATCCAAAATTTTAACCTCACATTTTATTCTATTTTCCTCTCTCAAACTCCCTTTATTGTTAGAACTTTTCAATGCAATAATATGTCCCCTAAGAAATTATTTGCTTGCATCCCATACAGGGTCCTATGTGCCCTGTCTTGGGGTTATAGTTGCCTGACAAGGCAGTCCACATCCATTTTGAGAAGGTTATCACAGTGCTAGTGTATAGTTGTGGATTGCAACCCAAGATGAGTAGCACCAACTTAATAGGGAAAGAAAAGAAGAAAAACTATATATATATGTTCCTGTGACTCAGTGAAGAGACAGTTACTATTACATTTTCCCCAATAGGATGGTAATCCAGAATCACAAAGAGCAGGTAAATGACCCAGCTATCCACTTGGTTCAAAATGAGATAAACTGACAACTTAATCTTAGAGGGTTCCCTGTATCGAATTCCTTCTTAGAGGGCTCCCTGTATCAAATTCCTTCTCAAATTCAATGCAATCCATCTCTTTAGTAAGTCCAGGAAAATCAGTAAAGCAGATGTTTAAGATAGACAAAAAGTCGGAAGAGCAATGGAGTGCCGCTCCACTGAAAATCAATTGAGCGCTGGTGCTTCAGCAACCACGCTGTGGGAAAAGGCCTCCAAAGTGCCATCTTAACTGCAGTGTATGCCACCAATTTGGGCGATCCCTTCTTATTCATTTAATATTCCCCTCATTACAGATACTGCAATGAATGCTGACATGAAGTAGCTCACCAATTATGGTGGTCATGGAGTTCTGTCTTGTTATAGAAAGAGTTGGGTATGCATGATATATTTCAACAATGGCTGCCTACTCACCTGCCTGGTTAAGATGACTCTTGCAACATTGCAGGCTGACTTCCTTAAACCAGTCCCAAGCTCCACTGGTAGTGAGGTGGTGGACTATCAAGGTAGAAATGAGAACTGAAAATCCAACCTCTGTGCCATGGTAACATGCCAACAGGCACAATGCAGTGTTACCAGGGGTGCTGCCATTGCAGGCCAAATTAAATCCACGCTCTTTCATCCATGTTGAAGCAAGCATACTTCAGACCAGGCCCTTCCAGAGATGAGTTAAAAGCAAAAGAAACTCCATCAGTCATCCATCAAAATTAACATCCTAGATAAATTAAGTCAACTTAACTATTCCTACAGCTATGACCTGAGACTATTACATATTAATTAATTGCGATGCGAGGGAGGAGAAAAGGAGCTAAGCTGCCATCTTAATTCTGACTCACTGGTGCCCCGTGTGAATATTTTTTAAAATCAGAAAGTATGAGCTTGATTACTGTCTCAGCCCTCTGGAACACCTCTACTCAGTTCATGTATTATGTGCATGCATGCACTTAGCTTCAGGCTATTTTAATACAGCCATTTACAGAAAAATGGGATTTATGAACATAAATAGCTTTGAAAATTACTCCAAAGTGGTTAAAATAAAAGGAAAAAGAGAGAAAAGATACATATCATGATAATAACAGTTAAATAAAATTGCAGGGTACAGAAAAGATAGTTTGAATGTTATCAGTGTTGTTTCAATGATGACTGCCTTGCTTTGATTCATTGCTAAGAAGTTGTCAATATGAACTATCTTATAATTTAATTCCACTAATCCTGCTGAGTGCTGTTTTACAAGACTAGGCACACACTTCAAGTTTCAAAGAGCAGACACACATAACGTTTTAATTAGATGCAGGCTGACCAATTAGTAGTACTGGTGAATTGTCCAGGGACATAATAATTAGTACTGCAATTGCTTCAGTGCTGGGTGTCTTCTGATTTAGATACGTAATTCTGCAGTACGCTCCATTAATAATAGCACTGCATTCTAATATTTCTATTAGCAACTAACTTTTTCTGTTATCGTTTAAAAAGTGACAACTTTATTTGTGCTTAATGAAAAGTGCTACCCAGCTGTATAAGGTGATGCTAAGTGCATGCAAATGACTTAAAATCTCACTTACTTTAATGGTCAAATCACCAATTTCAGGCCTGAAGAAAGGAGGCAGAGGTAAATAGTTAATTAGGTAAATAGTTAATTAGGTAAATCAGTAAATAAACGAATTTGCTATTCAAAACTGGAGCACAGGCTACACAGTATGTTGAACTGGGGAAAACTGAGTGATAATGAAGTATTTTGAGCCTATCCTGTTCCAGGAAGCAGGATGCATTAGTGGCCTATTTCCCTATATAGGAGCCTCGTTATCCGTTTTCAGACATAAAACGTTGCTTGGGTAACTTTGGTTTCCTATACAGCATACTCAGGTCATGTTGTCAGCACGATCTAAGGACAAGAAACCAAAACCACCTGCCAATGTTTCATTCTCCACATGCCTCATATGTATACTCAGGAAGAATAACTTTTAATACCCTTGTGTACACACCCATATATGCTTATTTATGGCCATCACAGATCTACCTCAGTATTTTATAACCCACATGTACTATATGTGCTGGTCAAAAAATACACATTAATCTACCTTGCAACATTTGTGCACATGTAAAAGGTACGTGAGAATAGATATTCAAGTTATATGGATAAGTCTTAAAAGCTCTACTTATCTGTTTAAGTAAGTTAAGCAAAAGTCTACTTCCAGGGAGATAAAGCAGCTTGTTAGGAGGATAGCCTGTTGCTTGCAGTAGCCAGAACCTCAGTCAACCCTGAGGCTCACAAAACTTGAGAGATTCTGAGACTCCAAAGACTACTGCCAATCTGCAGAATAAGTACAAAAAAAAATAAAGGAAACCCTGCATGCCCAAATGGTCTCATTTTATTCATGCCTCTATGGGGACATTTTAGGACCATGCTACCAAACAGCAAATATGGTGAAAAATTCTCCTTGCTATTAATAGCATGGGGAAAGGGTGAAGTAGAAACACAAGTGGAGAAATGTGAGAGTACAGGTTATCCATAGGTTTGCCAAAATCAGGATGCATTGAAGGAGGAGCTACTTCTCCCACTGCAACTCATGAAAACATTGCTGAAACATCTTCTTTAAGGAGGTCATTCAGGAGCTAGAAGGAGTCAAGCAATCTAATCCTGTGTTATGGCTATTGATGTCTGGGTGGATCCTTGGACACTGTGGCAGCTGACCACGCCCATAGGAGGCAGTCCTGTGAGGGACCACAGAGTCAGGCTAGACTCTGGAGACACAAACACAGATTTGAATCTTTAAACAGTTTTGGAAACCACCAGAGGTGGCAGTAGTGAGTAGTAGATGTTGAGCCCGGCTGGGCGAGTATCCCACAGGACACTGGAACAGCGAATCCTCTGCTTGGCTGTGCTGTAGTGGAAAGAGACTGAGAGTTTTGAGTACACAGTGAGAAACATAGAGTCCCAGGTAGAATAGGAGAAGCTCTGAGACAGGAAGAACAGGCCCTTGAGAAGCGAGTACCTGATCCCTTAGTGCAGAGAGACTCAGTGGTATTGTACCCACACAGCGATTCCACTAGACGAGAGGTCTGGCACTGGAACAGAGGGCAGGCCCTCGAGGAGCGAGTACCTGGTTCCAGGGAAGCAGTACTGTGGAATAGATGGTAGTTGTACTCACAGATGGAACCTGTTAGTGAAGTCTTCCAAGTAGAAAGAATTGTAGATGCAGGCAGCGACTCAGGGAACATGGGCCCTCGAGGAGCGAGTACCAGTTTCCTGATAGCACCTGAAAGAAGCAGAAGAGGCCCCCGAGGAGTGGGTATCCCATTAGCAATAAGAGTTCCAGATAACGCTGGAGTGGCAGAGTAGCTTCGGTACGGAGAGCGAATCCCATCCGTAGAGTTCCGGGGTTGCTAACTCGATTAGCTAGCAAAAGAGGTAGGCTTAAATATCCGGGCAGCGTGACGTCATCTCAGGGGGATGCCCCTGAGGTTCGCGCCAACAAGGAAATAAAGACGAGGGCGGCGTGTGCGCGCGCACCCTATGGTACCTTGGAGGAGCATGGTGGGAAACAGCACCAAAGCCGGTCCGGGGACGCCGAAGAGGACGGCAGACAGATGCCATGGCAGTCAGTAGTCCGAAGTGAGCGGGAGGAACCGCAAGAAGATTGAGGTAGGCGGGGCGAAGCCATCGCAGACCGACGGTCGCAACATCCTGGTAAGTGAGAAATTCTAAGTATCACACCCTTCTGAAACTGAAGCCCATATCATACTTAGCTAATATGTGAATCTGAAACAGTACCTTTATATAGTGACAGGCATGTGTGAACCCAGGAAAGAATATAAATGTGATGCTCAATATGTAGCAAAATAATATAATAATCTATCAATGAACTATCAAAATAGAAGAAATGCTTGAGATATTCTTATAATGAAGGAGGACTTTGATTATTACCAGTTTCATCAGGGGAATTGGCTGTAATGGTAATAACGATGCCATAAAATATAACCAGACTTGCAAATGAAATCAAATAATTCTTGGAGACAAGAAAGTCATTTAAATAAATTAATTTGTTATAATTTCTGCAAATGCTACACATTACAGCAAAATCAAATTAAAGCATGCGATTATACAGAAATTTAGACATTTTGCATTCATTAGGGAACAGAATATATGAACAGAAAGCAAGGTTTTGCTATTTATTATCCTTGCAAACAAAAGATTAGGACTTACTGCAGTTGGCTAATTGATCTGTCTGCTTGCTTCATAATGGTGTTGATGATGACTGGATGGACATTTGCTCCTTTTCTGCTGTCATTGCTGTAATTGAAAGGATCACAGATACGGGATTAAGGAAACCTAACACAGCAACTGCAGAAGGAAAAACACAGGCCTCTCATTAAAGAATGTCTTTCTCATTTCCTCTTTTAGAAGTACAGAAATAACAGCAGAAAAGGATCAAATGTCCATCCGGTCTGCCCAGCAAGCTTATGATAGTATCTGCCGCACCCTACATGTCACCCCCATAGTTTCCTAGACCGTCAAAGTCAGGATCCTTGTTGGTTGCTGTTTGAGTCCATTTCCCCATTACTTCTTGCCGTTGAAACAGAGAGCAATATTGGAGTTGCATTAAAAGTATCAGGCTTATTGGTTAGTGCAGTTAATGTAGCTGTGTTCAAAAAAGGTTTGGATAAGTTCTTGCAGGAGAAGTCCATTAACTGCTATTGATCAAAAATACTTAGCTAATAGCCACTGCTATTAATTGCATTAGTAGCATGGGATCATCTTGGTGTTTGGGTACTTGCCAGGTTCTTGTGACCTGGTTTGGCCTCTGTTGGAAACAGGATACTGGGCTTGATGGTCCCCTTGGTCTGACCCAGCATGGCAATTTCTTATGCTCTTATGTTCTTATGTAGTAACTGCCACACCAGCAACGTACCCCCATGCACTCTTTTCTTCATTTCCATCCTCTAGCCCAGAGCTTTCCAAACTTTTCATGTTGGTGACACACTTTTTAGACAAACATAATTTCGGGACACAGTAATTCAGTCTACTAGCAAACCAGAGGTTAAAGGTTAAACGAACAAAATGTATTTCGACAATTTATGTATGTTTCCTTAAATATATACATAATAAAATGTTTCACGACACAACCTATCTTGTGAAAATCTTTCATTTATATTAAAAATATATAATATTCCAAGATTAATGTTATTGTTATAATTTATGAGTAACAATAATAAAACAAAGTTATTGTGTTATTCAATTTACCTCTTTAATGAGATATATGAGCTTGATGGGATGAACACAGATTTGAATATTTGGTGTTAATAAGAAAGTCCAAAGGGTCTTCTGCGTAATTTTAAAAAGCTGGCCAGTTTCACACTATAAAATTATTTGATAGCCTCATTCAACTAATTCTATATGGCTATGAGAGTGAAGACTGGAATTTATAGGAAGGGACAGAATGTCAATATAAATCCTGCACCTCCAGTTCTGTAACTCTGTGCATCCACTGAAATTCCCCCAAACAATGGAGCTTGGATGTTTCCCTTACAGCTCATCATACTAAAAGATGTTTTCAAATTCTGGTGTCACCTCACAGTAACAGCAGCACAAACACCTTCCACTGCCAGGCACATTGTGAACGAAAATAAAACCTCGCAAAAAAAAAAAGACACTCAAAATCTATACTGCAATCCCATCATAACATAACAGTAATAACACCAAGGACTCTAACAACAATACCCTACCTGTGAAAAAGCAAGGGTAAATATTATACTGGGTCCTAGAATACCAATACACCACCTACTGAGGAAACAAAACAAACCCGATTGCTATAGATCCCTATGCTAGCGAATTTCTCATCATGGTCACACACACAGAGCAGAGACAGACCCTCACCAAATACAGAATACAAAATAAAGGAGCACAAATTAGACAAAAACTGAAATGGAAACCCCAAGAAGCCAGACTCTGTGTATTAATAATGGAAAAACAGAACCATCATTCCTCATAAAACAAATAAAATCAAGAAACATAAAGCATCAGTTATAATAGTAAAACCATACTAATAAAAGAATATTTTAAAACTACTGATAAATAGAATTTCTATTCATTAAAATCATATACATTTTTTACAATTTCCTAAACACCAATAAAATATTTCAAAACAGCACATATATCAAATAACACCCAATAATTAAAACTAATAAGGATTTTAAAAAGCCCCTGCTGTCCATACGTGGGAGCTCTTGATTTCCAGTCACCCTGATATTGTCAAGGATTAGGAGGTTATCCTCTCTCTCTCACACATACTCACATTTCCATTCTCTCTCACACATATACTGTCACAAACATACACATTCATGCTCTTATACCCACCATAACCTCTCGCTCTCACAGACACTGACACACTCTCAAGCTCTAAGACACTCTCTCTCCCTCCACACACACACCCCCACACAAACTCTTACTCCCCTGGATTTTCTCATACATACTCTGTCTGGCTCCCTCACATACACACAAACACACACACCCAGGCAAGCTCCCAGTCATTCTCACACACTGAAACTGACCCCCAGGCAGGCTTCCATTCAATTTCACACCACTCCCTCAGGCATGCACACATTCATTCTCACACACACAGACCCCCAGGCAGGCACCAATTCATTCTCACACACACATACACCACACACAGGCCGGCACCTATTCTCACACATACAATCCCCAGGAAGACACCCATACATTCTCATACACAGACACACCCTCAGGCAGGCACACACTAAAGGCAAACCCCCTCTCTTTCTTTTGCCAGCAACCTCGGAGCCTCTCTCATTCCTCTGCTGCCACTGCTGCCGCATGGCTATTGGGGAGGCGCTGATCGCTGCTATTGGCACTGAAGCCCATTCTGCTGCCTCCTCTGTGCAGGACCCGTGGGTTTCCACTTCCTCCATGTTGATCTCGTACATTGTGAAATCAGCATAGAGAAAGTGCTACTCTTGCACATTACCAAAGATTACATGTGCCAATCAGTAAAAAGTAATTTATTTCTTTTTTTTTACCTTTGCTGTCTGATCTTAGTTTTCTAATCGGTTGGTCACAGGCTTTTTTGTTCCACCTCCCCTTTCTTATTTTTATGCCAATTCCTTTCATATTGTCTTTTTTTCTATTTCTTTTCTCTCCATCTATCTTCTTCCCTCAAACATTCAGTCAGGTTCTCATTCTCACATGCTTTCTCTCTCTCACACACTCACAGGCTCTCTCTCATACAATCATTCATACAGTCTCTCTCTTGCACATGCTGTCTGACTCTCACACACCCAGGCTCTCTCTCACACCCACATGTTGTCTTGCTCAAGCACAGGCTCTCACTGTCACATGCTCTCTCTCATACAATCATTCATACACAGTCTCTCTCTTGCACTTGCTGTCTGACTCTCACACACCCAGGCTCTCTCTCACTCCCACATGCTGTCTTGCTCAAGCACAGACTCTCACTGTCACATGCTCTCTCTCATACAATCATTCATACACACAGGCTCTCACTGTCACATGCTGTCTCTCTCACACACACACACAGGCTCTCTCACATGCTGTCTCTGCAAACATTCAGGTCCTCACTCCCACACACAATCTCTCAACTCACCTCATACACACACACAATCTCTCAACTCAGCTCACAGACGCACACAATCGCTCAACTCAGCTCACAGACGCACACAATCACTCAACTCTCCTCATTCACGCACACAATCTCTCAACTCAGCTCACAGACGCACACAATCGCTCAACTCAGCTCACAGACGCACACAATCGCTCAACTCACCTCATTCACGCACACAATCTCTCAACTCAACTCACAGACGCACACAATCGCTCAACTCAGCTCACAGACGCACACAATCGCTCAACTCACCTCATTCACGCACACAATCTCTCAACTCAGCTCACAGACGCACACAATCGCTCAACTCACCTCACACACGCACTCTACGGGCCCTCAGCCGCTCTCTTACCTCTGGGCCTCCTCTTCACGGGTCGCTGCAGGATGGGCTCTGCAGCGGCCCTGATCTTCTCGGGCGATCGCGGCGACGACCCTGCTACCGGGCCTCCTCCTCCTCTTCTCTCCCCGCTGCCACAACGCTGCTGCTCCTTTTCTGGACGTGGCTGACGCTCCTCCCCCTTTCTGCCCGTGCGGCTCCGGCAACATTTTTCTTCCGGGGCCGCATGGGCAGGAAGGAGGAGGAGCACCTGCACGTCTCGACGTGACCTTTTTCTTCTTCGGGCCGTGGTGAGGTGAGCTCCACCACGGCCTTGCCGATCAGCGATATTTTACTGCTCAGCCGCCAGTGGGATGAGCTCCACCGGCGGCTGCATTGGCTCCCACTTGCCGGTGTGTCACGTGCACCGGGCTTGCGCGACACACCGGCACACCTCAGGCGACACACCAAAGTGTCGCGACACACACTTTGGAAAGCTCTGCTCTAGCCTTTAGATATCCACAGTGTTTATCCCATTCCCCTTTGAAATCTTTCACTGTTTTTGTCTTCATCACCTCCTCCAGAAAATCATTCCAGGGATACACCACCCTCTCCATGAAAACATATTTCCTGACATTAGGTCTGAGTCATCCTCCCTGGAGTTTCATTATGTGACCCCTAGTTCTACTGATTTCTTTCCAAGGGAAAAGGTTTGTTGTTGATTGTGCATCCTTAAATCCTTCACCCCCCCCCCCCCCCCCCATCACATACAGCTCTTTTTGACCACTGTTCAAGTTTCCTTAAATCACATTTCATTCTCTCTACTCCTTCCAGCGTGTCTACTCTGTTGCAGATCTTAGTATCATCCACAAAAAGACAAACTTTACTTTCTATCCCTTCCGCAATGTCGCTCAAAAATGTTATTAAACAGAACCAGTCCTAACACTAATCCTTGTGGCACTCCGCTTAACACTTTTCTCTCTTCAGAGTAGGTTCCATATACCATTGCACACTGTTTTCTATCCGTTAACCAGTTTGTAATCCATGCCAGCACTCCCAAGCTTCTCATTTTATTCCCAAGCCTCCTATGTAGGACTGTATAAAATGCTTTGCTGAAATCCAAGTAGATCACATTGAGCACTCTTCCTCGATCCAATTCTTTAGTCACCCAATCAAAAAAATCAATACGGTTTGTCTGACAGGACCTTCCCATAGTGAACCTATGCTGTCTTGGGTCCAGCAATCCTCACTGTCCTTTCCTTCAGCAGAGAATTAATTTTCCCACCACCGAGGTGAGGCTAACCAGCCTGTAGTTTCCAGCTTCCTCTCTGCTCCCACTCTTGTGAAGTGGGACCACAACTGCTCTTCTCCAATCACTCGATACCACTCCTGTTTTCAGGGATCTATTGAACAGGTCATGCAGCAGACCCACCAGTACATCTTTGAGCTCCCTCAGTATCCTGGGATAATTCTCATCCAGCCCCATGGTCAGTTTTCCTAGCTCTTCCCATACATTCTTTTATGTAAACAGAGTTTCATCTACCCCATCTCCATCTACGGTCTTGTCAGCCATCAATGGTCCTTCTCCAGGGTCTTCTTTAGTGAACACCGAATTGAAGTATTTGTTTAATATTTCTGCCATTTCTTCATCTCTCTCCACACAATGCTCCTTGTCTCCTTTCAATCTTACTATACACTCCAGGCCTCCCTTCTTTCTTTGATATATCTGAAAAATATTTTGTCTCCTCTACCTCTTTGGCAATTCTTTCTTCTGCTTTGCTTTCCTGATTTCTTTCTTTGTCTCCCTCATTTTTAACAGATATTCTTTCTTGTGTTCCTTTTTTTGAGATCCTTTATACTTCTCAAATGCTGTTATTTTTGCCTTAATTTTTTCAGCCACCTCCTTAGAGAACCAGATCAGTTTCTTCCTCTTCCTCTTCTTTCATTTCCTAACATATAGATTTGTTACCTTTGTAATAGCTCCTTTTAATTTGGCCTACTGTTGTTCCACCTGACCCATTTTCCCCCAGTCTTCCAGTTCTTCCTCCAGGTACATTCCCATTTTGACAAAGTCTGTATTTGTGAAATTCAATACTCGGGTCTTTGTGTGACTTCACTGTATCCTTTTAGTGATATCAAACCATACAGTCTTCTGATGATCATTACTGCTCAGGTGAGCCCCTACCTGAACATCAGATACATTATCCCCATTAGTGAGCACTAGATCGAGGATCACACCTTCCCTCATGGGTTCCATTAACATTTATTTGAGCAGAGCCCCTTGAAGGGCATTCACTATCTTTCTACTTTATGTAGATTTCACAGAAGGAATGCTCCAATCCACATCTGGCAGATTAAAATCTCTAATGAGCAACAATTCTCCCTTCTTTCCCAACTTTTGGATGTTCTCAGTCAAGTCCCTGTCCAGGTCATCCATTTGGACTGGAGGACTGTAGATCACACCAGTAAAATTGGAAGCAACATCTTCTCTTTTTAGGAAGGTCCATAATGCTTCTTCTTTATCTCATTTCCCTTGCAATTCAGTTGATTGGATATTGTTTTTGACATAAAGAGCTACTCCTCCCCCTTTTCTGTCCTTCCTTAACAAGTTATAGCCTGAGATGGCTGCATCACAATCATGAGACTCAGTGAACCATGTCTTCATAACAGCAACAATGTTCAATTCCACCTTTACCATTAGGGCCTGCAGGTCTGGTATTTTATTACTCAAACTATGAGCATTTGTGGTCATAGCTTTCCAGCATCTCTTCCTAGTCACCTTTTCTGTTTTTTGGAACAGATTGATTTTGTTACTTTGTCTTCCCACTTCCTGAATTGCTTGGGGATGACATTCCAATTTCACTGGCCACATCTTCCCACCCCTACTTCCTTGTTTAAATGCCTGATAATGTATGATCTGAATTTTTTACTTAGCATCCTCTTTCCCGCCACAGACAAATGTAGGCCATTCTTACCATATAGTGTTTTATTGCTCCATACACAGCCCCAGCCTCCAATATATCCAAAACCATTTTCCTTATACCAGGTTTTGAGCCAGACATTGGAATTATCTATATAGTATAATCTTTCTTTTCCATTTCCATGAACTGGTAGTACTTCTGTAAAGGCAATAGTCTTTGGCATACGTCTAATTTTCTCCCCTAGATTTTGGAAATCTCCCTGTACCTTGTAGACACCATTTATAATGAGGTCATTGGTTCCCAGAGGATGATAACATTGATATCGGCATTCTTACTGTTTTCTATAATTGCACTGACCACCTGTTTTGCATTTCTATTAGGTAAGCATCCTGGAATGCATTTAACCATTGTGTCCCCATCAAATTGAGTTCCCAAATTTATTCCTCTGATAACAGTCTCCCAGCAGAAGCAGTTTTCTTTTATGACATTTGACATTTTTGGAAGCTTTCTGGGTGCATTGGGTGACTACTTCCCTTTCAGATAATATTTTGTGTTATATTGCTGGGGCTTCTTCGTTTTCCAAAGCAGAAAAATAATTATTTAAGGGTAACAGTTGAGAGAGTGGGAGTCTCTTCATCACAATCCTTATTCTGCCAGAGCCGACTGTAATCCAGTTACTCCTGGGATTCTGAATCTTGGATGTCTAACTACTCTGTAGGAGTGAGGGTGGGTATTCAGGATGCTATCCAGATGGTTTACTGTGGGATTCTACCAGATCCCACAGTAAACCATTTATTCTTGGGATTCTGAATTTTCTAAGGAAGCTGAGGAAGATATTCTGGTTGCATCAAGATAGGGCAGGTTTTTTGAAATCTGAACAATTCCTCTTTCCAATGCATCACCTGATTTTTCAATGCAGACAACTGAAAACAAATTGGACAATCCTTTAGTCTCCATATGGTAGGCCTTGGGACATAAGCACCACAAATATTACACTGAATAAAAGCCATTCTGCTAATAGTGACTATTACACAAATTGTTAGATTGGTACTTTAGTCTTATTGGTACTTTAATCTTATTATTCACTTAACCAAGTCCTTACAAGAACTATTTAGGCAGACAAAACCTAGGGGTGGGTAGGAGTGGGGCAGGGTGAGAGGGAACAAACTGTTCCTGCAGATAGCAGCCCTTTGTTCTATAAATTACAAACAGTTATTTCAGTACACTAGCCAGGAGTCTAAAACACTAGCTAGAATAAATAGAGATTTCAAAACATGCAACAGGAAACATAGGAGAGAAGAGAACAATGTCAGCAAGAAATCAGTCTATATTATGGCTAGCAAATTAAAAATTAAAATTCTCTATCACAAGCACAGGTATGTGTGTCTCTTCATCTCCTGAGTCTCTCCAAATGACAAGGGGACATCTTAGAGACAACTCTTCAGCATATTATGCAACCATTGTTGGATCTTGAGAGAAGATGATATGAGTATTTTTAGGATCATCTAGCAGAGCTACCCAAACTTGTCCTGATAGCCTCACAGCCAGTTGAGTTTTCAGAATATCAACAATGATTATTCATAAGTTACATTTGCATTTAGTTGGTCTCCAATGTATACAAATTTATCTCATGCATAGTCTCCTAAAATCTCCTAACAGTAGAAGGGTGGCTGAAGAACATCTTATCACTATTACTACTTCTGCTGTTGAATTGAAGGCTATCCAGATCCACAGTGAGGAACAAGTTCAGTGTAAAAGATGTCTGTAGGTCGACTCCATCAGGAAACAAGTGGCATACTGAGAGAGAAAGTGGCAAATCTGAGAAGCATCTAGGGCAATGAGGACTCCATTGATGAAATGCTTACGCCATAAAAGATGAAAAACTCAAGCAGATGGGAAGGTTAAACTGGAAGAGAACCCAACAGCCTGATCCAGATTAGCACAACCACTAGAAATTACACTCTGACTCCAATTTCCATGAACTGAAGAAATGGTTTGCAGCCCTGAAAGTGGAGGAGGAAGAACCATCCCAGGAAGAGGAAGAACTGTAAATCATAAACCTTAAAGTCTCAGGCTCAGCAATTACTGCACTTAGGATGTGAAGGAGGAGCAAAGAGGCATTCATCTGCTGAATAGTCATGTTGTATAGGAGGTATATTCTTGCTGCATTCAAGATACAAGACATTACAGGAATATTGTCAACAGTCATCAAGCCTGCACACTACTATTCAATACTGCTCATCCACATTGGTACAAATGATCCTTGTAGATACCAGACAGAGCATATTGCGAATGACAACATAGTTCTGGAAAAAAGAGTGAAGTAGAGACGTGCACAAGTGGTATTCTCTTCAGTCCTCCCAGTCAAGGATAAAGACCCTGGAAGGGAAGCTCATATTCTGGAGATGAATGAATAGCTGTAAAGATACATAATTATTACATTGGTGGTCCGTGGGCTAACCCCATAGACCACTGCTCTCACCTCCAGCCCAGCCTGAATGAGTGCAGTACATTCTGGCATAATGAGGGCTGCCCTCTGGCATGTGCCACTGCATGTGGCAGGAGCACCATCTTCCTCCCCAGCCCCAAGGCTCATGCCAATGCTTCCAGACACCAGAGGAGACCTCCAGGGAGAGACGCACTCAATCTTCGCACTGCTCCCATTTCAGCCACTCTGTCTGGGTGCTGCTGTTGCCTCCTGCTTGCCCGCAGCTGGCCACCACATTCAGCAGGTTGGTTTGGGCCTTCCCTAGATGTTCCTGCCCGACTTTGCCCTTTCTTAAAGGGCTGGTGTGTGAACAGGCAAACGGTGCCCATTGATGACATCACCACTGGGGGACTTTTTTAAGGCCACTGCTATACTTGCTCCTTGCCTCGGCAATAGGTCATCTCTTTATAGCAATGCACTGCATCAGAGTTCCCGTTTCCTGACTTCTGTTCCTGGTTCCTGGTTTCTGCTGTCTTCCTGAGTTCCTGTGTTCCTGTGTCTTGTTTCCAATTCCATTGATAGTCCGGTTCTTCTTGCGTTCTTGTCTTCATTGGTCAGTTTTCCCTTCATCTGTCTTCAGCATTTCATCTTGCTTCTGTGGTTCCTCGTCCTCCTTCCTCCTCTTTATTCTTCGTCTAATCAGATTGGACTTCTGGCTTTGACCTTGGATCAGATTTCTGGCTTTGACCTTGGATTGGAAGTCAATGCTGCTTTCCTCCACCTTTCTCTGACCACTGCCTGCAGCATGACACTGAATGAACTCCACCTGGCCTGACCTCTGCCTGAACCTCTGCTTGACCTGACTCCATTTTCCCTTAATGTGCTGGCCCACAACATCTTCCATGTGACAGATCTTTGCCTCCACAGAGGCCTATGCCTAAGTCCAGCTGGCCCTGGCTCAACCTAAGGGGAATGAGGGCTAGTATTGGTTGGGCCTCTGCTTCAGTCAGCTCTGCCTGCTGATGGTGGAGACCTGTAGGGCTCCTCCCTGCAGGTTGCATCAACTCCCCCTCAGCCACTTCCACAACAGATTGCCAAGGCAATGAACCCAGCAGATCTAGTCGCCTTGAAGGCCATTTCCAGCTTAGCCCAGAAATTGCCGGCTCTCCAGACAGCTCTAGAACTCCTGGATGCAGATATGAACTGCCTCGCCATGTGCCTCTACTCCTTGACCCTACCCCCTGCCCCATCACCACTCACTGCAGTTAAAGTTCTGGTTCCAGAAACTCATCAGTCAACAATTCCATTACCTGCTCCACACCATTAGGCAGGAAATCCTAAGCAGTGCCGGGGATTTCTTAATTAATGCCATATGCATTTTTCCCTCCAGTTGGCATTCTTCTCAGATAACTCTGTTAAGATGATATTCATTCTCTCCCTCCTTGATAGTAAGACTAAGGCCTGGCCTTCTTCCCTATGGGAGCACTCTGATCCCTTTCTCATGAACCTCCAACAATTCATCTCTGCATTCAAGCAAGTCTTTGATGAGCAGGCTGGCTGCCCACAATGGGCTCGGACCTCCTGCACCTGCACCAAGGAAATCAATCATTAATGGATTATGCCATCGAGTTCCGAACTCTGTCACAGAACTGAACTGGCAGGGAGACAGTTTACATGCAATATTCTTGGAAGGTCTAGCTCCCACGATTAAAGATGAGCTTGTGGTGAAGAAACTTCCCAACTCTCTTGAAAGCATTCATCAATCTCACAGGGAAAACTGACAAGACAACTCCAGGAGTGAGCTTGAGGGACATGCTCAGCTCAAAAGGGTCTCTTCAGGATATCACTTCCCTCTACATTTGACCCCATCATGCCATTGGAGTTATTACCAGAGGAGCCCATGCAACTGGGTTGATTCCATCTCATGAATGAAGAGAGGACTCAGTGCCATCAACTAGACATCTGCCTTTATTGTGGAACTTCTGGTCACCTATTGGCTCAGTGCCTGGAGAAAAGGGGAACCATCCTATGACCCTTGATCTGGTTACTCCATCTCCCCAGTTCCTGTTGCCTGTAGAACCTACCTCCCAAACCAAGAGACCTCTAAGGGTCCAAAGGACTCCTCATGACTTATGCCCCTGCAAACTCGAGGCTTCTGGAGGTGAGGCTTAAGAAGGATTGTACTTTTATGATCGGTGGACTGCGGGCTATCCCTCGGACCACAGCTGTCACCTCCTGCCCAGTCCAAACAAGAGCACCATGTCCTAGTGTGGGAATGCCATCTTCCCCTCTAGCCCTGAGCCCCATGCCGATGCTACCAGATGCTGCCAGATGCTGCCAGATGCTGGGTGAGACCTCCAGGGAGATGCACAGTCGATCACTGCACTGCTTCCGCTTTGGCCACTCTGCCTCGGTGCTGCTGCTGTCTCCTGCTTACCTATACCAAATGGAAGATGAAATGTAATGTGGATAAGTGCAAGGTGATGCATATAGGGAAAAATAACCCATGCTATAGTTACATGGAGTTAGGTTCCATATTAGGAGCTACCACCCAGGAAAGAGATCTAGGCGTCATAGTGGATAATACATTGAAATCGTCAGCTCAGTGTGCTGCAGTAGTCAAAAAAGTAAACAGAATGTTAGGAATTATTAGGCAGGGAATGGTGAATAAAATTGAAAATGTCATAATGCCTCTGTATTGCTCCATGGTGAGGCCGCACCATGAATACTGTATATAATTCTGGTCGTCGCATCTCAAAAAAGAAATAGTTGCAATGGAGAAGGTACAGAGAAGGGTGACCAAAATGATAAAGGGGATGGAACAGTTCCCCTATGAGGAAAGACTAAAGAGGTTAGGACTATTCTTCTTGGGGGGGTATATGATAGAGGGGGGTATATGGTAGAGGTGTTTAAAATCATGAGAGATCTAGAATGGATAAATGTGAATCGGTTATTTACTCTTTCAGATAATAGAAGGACTAGGGGGCACTTCATGAAGTTAGCATGTAGCACATTTAAAACTAATCGGAAAAAGTTCTTTTTCCCTCAATTCACAGTTAAACTCTGGAATTTGTTGCCAGGGGATGTGGTTAGTGCAGTTCTTAATATAGCTGGATTTTAAAAAGGTTTGGATAAGTTCTTGGAGGAGAAGTCCATTACCTGCCATTAATCAAGTTGACTTAGAAAATAGGCACTGCTATTACTAGCATCAGTAGCATGGGATATACTTAGTTTTTGGGTACTTGCCAGGTTCTTATAGCCTGGAATGGCCACTGTTGGAAACAGGATGCTGGGCTTGATGGACCCTTGGTCTGACTCAGTATGGCATAAGAACATAAGAACATAAGAAAATGCCATACTGGGTCAGACCAAGGGTCCATCAAGCCCAGCATCCTGTTTCCAACAGTGGCCAATCCAGGCCATAAGAACCTGGCAAGTACCCAAAAACTAGGGATGTGAATCGTTTTTTGACGATTTAAAATATCGTCCGTTCTTATGTACTTCTCCCTTTCTTCCTACCTTGTCCTTCCTGAATAGTTTCTAGTTTTCTACTCTGGTATAACAAATTTTCTCCTCTGGTATAACAAATCCCAGTCATTGTACTCTGTGTATGTGTACCCATGAAATGAGCATTAATGTAAATAGCTTTCCAGATGTTGCCCCCTTTTCCAGGAATAGCCTAGTGGTTAGAGCAGTGGACTATGAACTAGTCGCTCCTTGTGACCTTGGGCAAGTCACTTTACCCTCCATTGCCTCAGGTACAAACACTTAGATTGTAAGCCCTCTGGGGATAGAGAAATACCTACAGTACCTGAATGTAAACCGGTGTGATATCTCAATTGAGATGAATGTCGGTGTATAATACATACATAAATAAATAAATAAATAAAATTCCTTCATAAGTATTAAATATTTACTTAGCTAAATGCTTTTACTTATTATAGGAGTTGCCACCCATTCCAATGATTCTAGTAAAGAGAGTCCTACTGGTTTCTACTAGAAAAGCTGTTCTATCTGTGTAGGTAAGGGAAAAGTAAATCCAACTGGTTAACAACTCATCCATGTGGGCTGCTGAATTGATAATATTCTGGCTTTATAACAACCAGACACTACATCTTAGGGTATTTGATGCCTCTGTGCTGTATGTGATTCTCTGTACTCTACATATTGAAGGTTTTGATGCCTCCATTAGGTTTTCCATTCCCCACACTCCATGCCTTGGAGTTTTTGATGCCTCTGTGCTCTTTGTGATTCCCTGTATGGTACTCTACGGGGGTCTGATGCCTCTATATTATTTGCATTTCCCCATACTGTACACCTTGGTGGTTTTAATGCCTCTGTGCTGTTTGTGATTTCCCACACTGTACACCTTGGGGTTTTTGTATGTCTCTCCCCTCTTTGAGGTTCTCCACATTCTCTGTCTTGGGGCTTTTGATGCCTCTGAGCTGTTTGCAGTTCTCCACACTGTACACCTTATGGGATTTTGATGTCTATCTTTCTGTCTCACTGTATAAGATGCTTTCTTGTCTTCTATTTTGCTACTAACTTCAAAGGTAGGACACAGTGAATACCAGCCTGATCCTTATCTTTTTCTTATCTCTCTCTGAGTTTATATGTGAGTACAAGGAGTAGGCACACATACACAGTGTGTGAGGTACATTCTTGCACATACTGTGAGAGTTACTGGATATAGTACTGCACTGTACAACAGTAGTATGCATACAGAGAAGGTACAAATCAATTCCCTCTATATCACAAAAATGTATAAAATAAAAAAAGAGAGAAACCAAAAACTGAACTTTTTTTTCTATAATTTTCTATAAATTTTAATGTAAACAATTGAAAACATCTCATGTAACATCTATCATATGCAAGTACAATGTATTGTACACACAATTTATTTATTTAAGAATTTTTTTATACTGATATTAGTCGAAACATCATATCAGTTTACAGTGGAACAAAAGAATAGAAAATACAATGAACAGGGAAAGGGGAAGGGGGTACATAGAACCAACAGAAAGTATGGAAGGAGGAAAAAACGGGCACAAGGGCAACATGGGAAAAACAAATGCAATGCAAATAAAGCAATTAAAACAATTAGAAAATTAAATTGATTAAGTTAAATTAAATTAAATTATGAAACACTCCAAAAAAACTGATCATCCATCCATTTTCAGATATTCACCTAACCATCACACATACTCACACCACTCATTCTCAATACATTTAGCATAAAATCACTGTAACACACCACTTCAAATGTGACACTAAAGTGCATTCTCATATGTAACTGTATAACACCAATAAATGATGGAAATCTCAATTACCACTGAACTGTCCCACAGGGCTTCTTCAATTCACTTTTATACTTCACTCTTCAGTTCAATATCTCTTCACTTTTCAATGAAATACCCAAGAAAGGTCCCTTTTTTCACTCAATTCTGGGCTTCTTCAGGGGGATTATCTGGCCTAATGCCTATATATATAACAAGAACGAATACCATCAACACATGCTCATAACTTAAAACATACCACCCCGTATTAAACCAAATCTAACTCCACCATATATCTTGGGGTATCTTACCGTTAAATATGAAATTCAGGGATATAATTGGATTCCTCAAGAAGGTACTCTCCAAAAACGTCCCAAATTAGCATCACCACACCATCTCAAATAATATTCTTGAAGTTCTTCCCAATTCAGGCATAATAACACCGACTCAACATCACGTTTCTAATACAACATACCTGCAAATGTATAATCAGTCAATATTAGATAGTATCATATACAAGTTTCCACATGTTTACATTTTGCCCCATTACAGTCCATGGGCTATTCATGCCACTTTTGGTGCCAAGTTGTCATAGTCTTAATATGTTGGAGTGTCCTTCACCATTCTGATAATGTCCACCAATGAGTTTCATTAGAAATGATTAGAAAATCCCAGTTTGGGAGCCAAAAATGGACTGCATTGCTTCATCCTTTGATTTCCATGGGAAGCAAATGAAGAAATAAAATTAATAAACCAAAAAAAAAAAATGTCATCTGAAATGAGCCAAACGAATTTGACCTACAAAATGAATAAACAAGTATCCAAGGGGTAGTGAAGTTGCTAGGAAGTGAGGCACTCCTTAAAGTGTGATATTGCTTTCTCTTTTATAAATAAAGACTAGCATCTATTTAGTCCTGCCAATCATCTCTTCTATGCAGGTGAATAAAAACAGAAAGAGAAGGAGACCTTCCCAACCTTTTTATTGCCTTCGGCGACCTCACTTCCTGGCCTAGGCTGAAATAGTCCAAATCATTTTTATAAAGGTAGTAGCCAATGTCATGCTATAATTAACTTGTAAGAATTATCTTGTGCTATACATATATTCACCACTAGATGGTATGTGAGTAAGAAACCTGGAAGTAGAGAAGGGGATTACTGGGAGAAACTTGTAGAGCCATATTATTGAAGACTCTGGTGTTAGCAATAAAAGTTCCTATTTCACTAAACAGCCTCTAGTCTCTTCTGTGAATAAATGGTTGATGCCCATGACAGCCTCTATATGCAGCACAGATTGCAGTCCTTTTTCTTTCAGAATGTCGAGAATTGGCTGCAAAACAGAATAATTTAAAGTCTCATTGTAGAGATTAACTTCATATTCCATTTCATTGGACAATCATAGAGGACTGTGACGGACGTTAAACGGCGCCAGAACACCAGGCGTCGCGTGCTGAAGGGGCACTCCCCTTTGTGCATCCCTTCGTGCATCCCATAGTGTTAGCCATTCCCCATGTTCTTTTATATCCCTTGTTAATCCCCATATTTAAATGTTTAATGTATTTGACAAAGGTAACGCATAAGTTCCTGCAAATTTTGTTTAAATGTAAACCGATGTGATATGTAAAATCGAACACCGGTATATAAAAGTAAATAAATAAATAAATAAATAAATACAGAGAGCCAGTGTACTATAGCATAACCTAGCTCCCATGTTTTTCCATGAGAGGTAAGAAAAATAAAAATAACATTTTTTCTCACTTAAAGGAAAATTTTAAAAGCCCTATGTGCGCCAAAGCCAGGAGATACGTGTAGAAGTCGGGCCGGTGTGCGTTGCATGGATTTTAAAAAGCACGCAAGTATGCACATATCTCCCAGTATGTGCACAAAAAATATTTTGCAAAAAAGGGGTGAGGTATGGGCATGATCTGGACAGGGCATGGGCATTCCTATATTTCTCAATGAAATATGCGTGTGAGTATTTACGCGCACAAGTGCACCAAAGTCCCCTACTGCATAACTTTACTTATGCTATAGATGGTGTTTAAGTCCTGAAACAAAAATAATAAAAGAGATTAGCAGGGTCTTAAGGGTTGGGGCTAACAGGGTAAAAGGTAGGCTAGTTAACTAGGAGAATTAGGAAGTCCTATCCTTTAACTGGGCAAACTGGGAACGAACTGGGGAAATTAGTAATAGTGTCGTCGCTCATGTGTACAAAAAATCTGCCCACTTAGGCGGTACAGTTTGTATTTGCATGCACACTTGTGCGTCCGTCCATATAGAACTGCGTGCATATGTATGCGCATTCAGCCTGTTTTATATCTTGCATGCATATATGTGCGCATATTATAAAATGGCCACGTCCATTAGCGCAAGCCGGCATACGCGTGGACATGTGCGCCCGCGCAGCTGTTTAAAAGTTACCGTCATAGGAAACAATGGGAAATTTGCAGGTAAAAGGGAGGCCCCAAAAATTATTCCTGCTGTAAGCATGGATACATATATTAAGGATGGAGGTCTCTGGGAGCCGGTAGGCAAATAAATATCACATCTGTGTGTGGATGATTAACACACCCTCCCCCCCCCCTGAAAAAAAAAAAGAGCAAATTTTTTGTATCTGGTTCTATCCATTAATTGGAGGGTCAAACTTTTAGGGCTGAATGAAGCCCATAGTGTTCTCTAGGTAACTAAAAGTTGTAGAATGTTGAACAGCTTGTTTCTTGGTGAGCAGCCAGGGCCTGGATGTCTGCCACCCGTTGCCATATCAACAAGGAATGTCTGCAGTGCACCTTGGGATAGGCTGTCAAAAGATAGCACTTCCTTGTTTTTCCAGTTAGCAAATAAGATAGTTAGAAAGTCAGAGTGACTGATTTTCGGCAACTTGCTGTCACATGGACTAGCTCTGGAAAATGCTGCCAGGAAATCAGAAAAAAGGGTAAGAGAAGAAATGCTCAACAGCTGGGGGGATTCTTCTTGCGAAGAAATATTGCTAATCAAGTTGTTATTTCAGTCGCAGTCCTTTTCCTGCTGGAAGTAGATATTTTTAGGGTGGCTAACACAGACGTGTTAAGGCTGGCTGCAATGCCTTTCCCCTCTGTCATAACTGATTACCACGTTATGATTTGCAGATTGGATACTTTTCTTACAGGTGGGGCTGAATACTTAGCTTTTTTTGCGGAAACTTTCTTAGTGAAGAAGTTACTTAAAACTTATATCTCGCCCTAAACAATTGTTTGGAAGGACGGGCTATAAATTTAGCATGCTTTCATTTCATTGCAGAAATAATGGGACAAAAGCTAGAAAGAAAAACACGTCTTCAAATTGTGATTGCATATGTAAATCCGTTTGTTTTATTGTTGTTGGGTCTGGAAAATTCTCCTTTGGGTTTCCGGTTCAATTTAATTTAAATTTTAATGATTTATAAATTTCCTGACCTAGCAATGTTACAACCTGGCGATGTCCAAATAAAAACAGCGATACAATGGCATGCCATTTGTAAGTTTGCCCTTACTAGGGCTGCAGTGCTCTATGTCTCCATTTAGTTATCAAGGGATTGTCCACATTTATAACCCTCCCCCCCAGCCATCCCATTTAGCCCAGCCAGGAAAGTGGCAATCCTTGGCCACACACCACATCTTACTTCAGAACACAGTAGCATACACCCTGAACCCCTGCCAGCCCAATTAGCAAGAGCCAGATCTGGGATTTGAGTCCAGGCAGCATGCAGCACAGTCCCTGGACCATTGTGCCATTGCAAAATGTTTTGATATTCTTTGCTCAAAAGTTGGTAAAATCATTTTGAAATTGCTTCATCTGTTCTGAGGCCTGAAAGGAGGCTGCTGAATAGCTATTTAGCCTGGATGTCAAGAATAATTGCTATACAAAACTGGACCAGAAGCTGCACAGTAGGCAAAATAGGGGCAAATGAAACATAAAATGTATGCATAATGAAGCATTCTGGACCCACCCTGTTCTGAGCTGGGGAATGCATTAGCTGCCGCGTGTAGCAGGGCTTGAACTTCATTATCCCTTTTAACAAATGCAAAAAAGGAGAGGGAACCACATTGAGCATGCTAGTGCCATGATGTCATGATTTTTTAAATACATTTTCTAAAATCTGGTTTTAATTTTTTTTTTTAGAGCAATAAAATACTAAATTTCCAATTTAAAAAATCATATAGTTATAATTAAATCTCATCACAAACATGCTGAACCTACATGTACAGGTTTATAAATTTGGCACACGTCCATGCTGAGTTACCTACTAATCAAACATGGGCATTCATTTCCATTTTTCATCTCATAAAAATAGCTCTAATCTGTCCGGCACTGGCCACTAACTTCCAGCTGTTGCTTCTGTTTTTAGTTTTGTTTCTTAGCAGACTGAAGTCACATGTGCGGAGAGACAGACTGTTGTTTTTCTGTGTTTTATGTGATGGTAGAGCTTGGCCAAGCTAGTGTGGCTCTGGTGACCTGTGACCTTTAAGTTTATATGATCCATGCTTAACAATTTGCATACACTGCCTCCATAACATGCAAATTCTCTCATGCATATTCATTGTGGATATCCTGAAAACCCGACTGGCTGGGGGGGTCCCCAGGACAGGGTTGAGAACCACTGCTCTAAACAAAGGTAAGGGCCTTTTTGCGTCCTATTTCGCGCCCAATAGCTACACCTTCTATGGTGGCGCTATTGGGTGCGAAACCGGCAGCGATCGCACCGTGGCGGTGCGATCGCTGCTGGCTAGCGCAGGACCGCCCCCCCCCCCCCCCCGCCCCTCATTACCTAAAGTATCGCAGGCCTGCGATACTTTAGAAAATGAGGCACTAAGGCTCTGCCTTACTAAGGCTTCTCTCCCATCCTGTGTCTAAGGGAAAAATGCTTTGTAAATGAGTCTCTACCTGAGGCAGTGGAGAGTGAAGTGACTTCTCCATGGTCACAATGAGCATCAGTGGGAGAAGCCAAATCGGAATCAGTCCTCTACTCCCACCGCTATCTCCCTAAAGTCCGTAATCCAAACTTGGAGTGGCTGAAAGTGGATTATATCAGTGTCCAAAAACAGCTGAAAACTTTCCTTTTTAAGGAGGTCTTTAAGCTGTAATGTTTATGCATCTCAGCTAGCTGACTTGTGACTTGAGCTTACAGCATGCTTGGCACAGGAATTTAATAATGATTTAGGATGAATTTTATAGCAAGCTCATATATTGTGTGTGTTGCTAGTTTGTTTTAAGTGCATGTGTATGGTTTTCCTTGTGAGCCGCCATGAACAAAGGATTGTGTGGCATATATATATTTTAAAATTAAAAATAAATTAAATTATAGAGGTTTTCCTTAGGTCTGGCATGACCATGGTGGAAAGCTGCAAGGAGTTGTAAGATGGCCTTCTGTTATTTCCTCCCAGATAAGAAAAGTAGAAAAAAAAATTTTAAATTAATTTTCAGCAGCGATCAGTCCGGATAAAATGGCTGTGACATTGAATATATCCAGATAAATCAAAATTGCATCACATAGGTAATTTCTGCAAGATAGAGAAAGAAGCGATTTTGAAGTTAGGTGGAGCGCGCATTGTACAAATCAACTCCTCTTATACCTTTCATCGATTCAAACAACATGAAAATCTTCAGTGATGTCAACTTTGCTGTTTGTATCTCCTACCGAGTATGTAAAACTGAGCCCCCAAATCTACCCCACAGTGAGTTAAAAGTGCCCGAGGGTTATAAATTGTATTGTGTCGTATTGGCCTCTACAAAGGTGCTCTTTCTCTCAACAGCATGAGAGATGAAAACCTTTTCACCCCGGGAATGCACTATTTAATGCGCGCTTTAATGCCTTCATGCAAGCATTAAGGGCTTAACGCGAGATCAAATCTCTTTAAATATCTCTGAGAATGGGCATCTTCTCTACATATTTCTATTTCTAACTTGTGGTTGCTTATTCTGTATTTAGTGAGGTTCTTTCTGTGATTAGCATGTTTGACGGAAGCAAGTTGTTTTCCTAGTATATAATATCTGTTTACTGATTTCTAGCAGTCCAGATTATTCGGCTTTCCCAACAGATAGGTATTGCTGTTCTAGGCCTGGAGTGGATTTGCAGTGTTGCATTTGCATTGGGAGGGCTGGTGCTATTGGAATCCTAGAAATAACTGCTGGTTTTGTAAAGTAGGTTTGCTATGTAGGGTCTTGATTATCTTTTGGCAAAATTGCGTTTACTTCATAAAATGCCTTAGAAGGACTTTGTGTTTCTGTTACGAAGGCAACAACAACATTTGAATTTTTTTGTATGATGAGTAGAATGAGGAAACATTCTAGTTCAGCCCAACCAGCCATTTCAGAGGTTATCTTAAGTCAATGACGTAAGGATTTATTTTAGTTTATTAATGTATATAAATCTGCTTCCAAAAATCACAGATGAAACATTAATCAAACACTGTGAGATGATTCCTGAAACAAATGTATTTTATGTGTGTGTATGTATGTATACATATATACATACATATATACATAAAATGTTTCAAGAATCATCTCAGTGTTCACATACACCCACCCACCCACACACACACACACACACATATATATATATATATATATATATATTATGAGAAACAAAGTTTAATATTTAAATGTATGATGTCCAATTATGTGTTTTAACACTCATTCTTGGAGGCATTGAGGTGATCACTGCAGTTGAGTTTATTTATCAAAGTCTTGTGGGGGCTGGAGCAACGGGACCTAAAACTTAATTTTGTGTATGGGGAAGGTGGTGCACAGACCTGAAGGTTCGCCTAGGGCCATGGGCAGCTGTAAGGTATCCTTAGTAGTATGGAAGAATAACTGAGCAGACTGGATGAGCCAGATGGCCATCTGCCATCATTTACTATTTTGCTTTGTTACTATCTATCCAAGTTTCATTTGCATATTTTCTGTAACATTTATTCATCCCAACTCCATATAAAGCAATGGTGAGAAATTTAGCACTGACACACATGAAACAAAATCCATATTAAAGTGAACAAGAAAGGCAAACTACCAATAACAGAAGTTAATCAAACCAGTAGTGATGGGGTGAATATTAAAGTGAGGGAAAAAAATGAATGTTGCATTTCTGGCTGTTGTGCAGCCTCCCCTCCAGTAAGGGACCCTGGCGAAGCCCGCTTGGAACCGTACTCTCTAGCACATCTCTGGTCTTTCATCCCCACCTGCTGTACTACCTCCGCTCTACCAGGGGTTGGCCATGAGCATATCCCTCAGGCTGTCCCGGCCCCTCTCTCCTACTTGCAGTCACCCAGACCCTTGCCCTACATAACTTTGCCTGTCCTTTCTCTCAATGTTTCGGCATCGAGTGCTATTCCACTCCTTGTTCTACCCACTACTGCCTTTCGGCCTTTAATTGATATGTCTCATGGCCTACGGGTCTTCTGATTTCTTGTTTTCCTTGTTTTGCCTTGAGGCCTTTGGGCCCTCTGTTCCCAGTCTGCTCTGTGGCCTTCTGCTTTTGTCTCTGTTCTGTGGCCTCCCGGCCTTCTGTTCTGTCAGGCTTAGCCCTGAGACTTTCCTAGGTCTCTTCCTGATTCTAGGCCTCTCTGTTTCATTGCTTCTGGCCTTACCAGGCCTGACCTAGCCCTGAGACCTCCCTAGGTCTGTTCCTTGATTCTAGGCCTCTCTCTGCCTTGTTTCTCAAGGCCGTCCTTGTTGTTGCCTTCTGGCTTTTTGTTTTTTGTTTGCCCTGTTCAGTCCTGTGCTGTTTTGAGTCCTATATTCCAGCCTGTCACTCATTTTCTGAGTTCATTCTAACTCTCATGCACCTCATGTGTTCTAGTTCACTCTTACCTCCACTCAGCTCCAGTCTGTTTCTGTGTTCCAGTTCACTCTTACTTCCACTCAACGCCAGTCTGTTCCTGTATTCCAGTTCATGCTTACCTCCATGTAGCTCCTGTGTTCCAGTTAACTCTTACCTCCATGCAGCTCCAGCCCAGCCTGCACTCTGTTCCTGAGCTTCACTCCAGCCTGCACTCCATTCCTGAGCTTCAACCTTGCCTGCACAGCATCCCTTGCTCCAGACTCACCTGACCATCCACACCTATTTCCTGCCTTGCTGTCCTGCACCTCTCCATAGGTGGTGTCCACAGCACCCTTTGCAGCAGCCCTCACAACAATGAATAGATAGATATTCAAAAAAACTACTCCAAAAATTAATTTAAAAAAGCTAATGATAAATGGTTGAGTATAAAGTAAAATAATTTATTACAAGGTACCAGAAATAAATTATAAACCATCCACACCAATAATAAAAACCCAACAAGGCCATGTTTTAGTGCAATGCATGCTTCAGGTGTACACTCGTATACAATTTTCTTAATAAATGACAAACAGAAAAAATCACAAAGGATAGACCTTTGTGACTTCAGAGTGGAAGAGTAGCCTGTTGGTTAGAGTGGCAAGCTGAGAACCTGGATACCTTGGTTTAAGTCTTGATAATTCCCCTGGTGACCTTGGGTAAGTCACTTTACTCTCCTTTGTCTCAGGAACAAATTGAGGGCCTGATTTACTAAGGCTTATTTTCCTTTCTGTGCCTATGGAAAAAAAAAATGCTTAAGCGGTAACTTTCAAATTGACGCGCATGCGCACATGTGCATACATTTGCCGGCGCATGCACATGGACGTGCCGATTTTATAAAATCAGCTACCCACACGTACATGTGCAAATGATTTTATATCGACGCATGCATGTGCGCGCAAATGCCATCTGAAACGCGTAAGTGGGGCGGATTTTAGTAGATGCACGCAGTGACGCCAGTACCCGTTTCCCCAGGCCGTTCCCAGTTTACCCAGTTAAAGTATAGGACTTCTATACTCCCCTAGCTAGCCTGCCTTTCTTTTCCTCTACCTGCCCCAACCCTTAAAACCCTATTGACTAGGCATGATAAGTTTATACTTACACGCCATCCACAGCTGAAGTAAAAACACGCAGATAGGGACCCTGGTGAGTGCTTGTGCGTGCAAGAGTTATGCACTGGGGTCATTGGGAACATCAGGAATGCCCATGCCCCACCCGGACCACGCCCTGCTCCTTTTTCACAAACATTTTTTATCCCTGTACTGGGAGATACACATGTGGCTGCGGGCCTTTTAAAATCTACGCAGCCTGTGCGCGTCTGAGCCACGCTCGTATCTCCCAGTTTGGCTGTGCGCAGGCCTTTGATATATGATCTCCTTAGATTGTAAGCTTTCTGAGATCAGGGTAATACCTATAATTCATCTTGAGCTACCAATGGAAATGTGTGAGCTAAATAAATACAAATTTTAGAGATATAATTATCCAAATGTAACCCTTAGTGGGTTGTATTAAATCCCAAGGGAACACAATCTGATTTATATCTTCTGGGGCTGCTCCGGCTAACCAGTCACTCCTATGCTGACTCTTAATCCCTTGGGGGAGGGACAACTCTGTTTATGGGGTGAAGCTCTCGCTTATGGCCCAGACGATGAAAAGAGGTTGCTAGTGTGTGTGTGTGCCGTACCAGGCCTGGGTGTTAAAATAAAGTTTACTGCGGGGAGTGCACGGTGAGGTATCGCTTCTAAAATAAAACTCTTTTGGTCAAGGCTGGGAGGCCCTACCAGAGTATGGAAAAAAAACTGCAATGTGTCACTGCAGCTGCTCTCTCCGACTGAAAACCCATGAGTCTTAAAATGGCTGCGCTACATGACACTGAGTCACCCAAGCAGAGCCTCCAGGTGGGAGGGCCTGAAGGTTATGGATGGCTCCCTTTCTGAGTGCATTATAAGGACAGGGATAGTGGCATCTGGGTCTACCACACATATTTATTCCCATAATTTAATAACAAGAGTTCCAATGCAGCTGAAGTAGATGTAAGTTTGTCAGCATCACCGCTAGTAATGGTACAGATATCGTGTGTACAAAGGACAGTAGTCGTCCTAAGGAATAATAATGTGAACAAGAGGGAAGCGGAGAAATTGGGAGCAAAGCACCTGTTAAAAGTATTAAGGACATTTCTTTGGGTAGTTGTAGATATCCCCCAGCTTTCACAGTATCTGCCCACTACCCAGAACCAGAGAATCAAAAGGGGTGCCAAAGGAAAAACGTCCCCATATCCACTCTGTGCTGCAGTCTTGGAGGGCTTCTGTCTGCAATACTGGCTTGCAGGCTCTAGTTTTTCCGTTTATGATGTTTTTGTCATTTTAGCATGTGCTAAATCATTTTAGTGCATGATAGAGCATTCTAGTGTACGTTATTTGCAAAATGTATTAAAATATTATGTGCTTAAACAAAATAATTGAAACAATATATATGAGAAAACGAAATGATATAAACATCATGAAATTGATCAAAAGAATGACATGAAAGAAGTTTCTGTGCATGCTCGCCCCTAGTGAGGCACTTTGTGTATAGTAACCAAATATTCCCTTTTACAACAGTAGATGTTTGGATAGTCTACTGTTCTACTCCTGGAGACCAAAATCACTGAGGCCGCATTAAACCCTTTTAACTTTTGTTATTAAGATTTAAGGGAGAACTGGACATATTTATGTTACAGTTAACTGTCGTGTCTATTGCATGCAGGAAGAAGGAAAATATTTCTTTAAAAATCCTTTAGCAGACAGAGAAAAAAAGAGACAGACAGGCGGGACAAAATGAGGGCCAGAAAAAAAATAAATCTGTAAACAACATCCAGTTACTCAGTAGCTATAATTTGAGAGCTGGGAATACACTGAGCTGATTACATTTCATGTTGCCCAGCCATCTTCAGCACGGTGATGAGTAGCATTGAACATGAATATAAAAACCATGCACTGAATTGTGGTGCCACAGCTGGTAAAGTGCGGAGATATTTCAAAGGTCTCTGTGAATGTGTATTTGATGTTGGGGAGTGTGTAGAAATGTTTATGGAATTGTCTACAAGTGTTTGTAGACATTTAAGAGTTGGGAAGTGCTTGCGTAAACATTTTCAACCTTTTCATCAAACTTTCTCTGCTTGTGGTTACGTCCAAGAGTAACAGGAAAAATGGCCAGTCTCGGTGAAGTGGACAGAGCAAGATTACTGCATCGGCATTCCAGCTCATAAGAGTAATTTTATGAGCTGGAATGTCAGAGCATGCAGAGAAAATCTGAAAGGCTTCATTCTGTTAAATTCAGAAGTAAGCAATACATTTCAGAGAGTTGTGCAAGGGAGTCCTAGGAATAAAAGTGCTCTTATTGAATTGTATTCACCCTAAATTGGTGCATGAAAAAACCTCAAACAAAATGTTGTTCTCCATCTTTCACAAATAAAAACTCTTGCATCCTATGTTACAGAGGGGAAGGCGAGAAAGCCATACTTACACATGGATTTTCCAATGCTTTTCAAATGTGACACTATTGAAAATGACCTCACCTTTACCGGAACAAAGTCATTTTCAATCAGTTAAGTATCAGGCCCGAGCTCCACTTTCCCCCATCCACCCTCTCCCCGGAGTTTGGATCTGATCAGTGAATTGCTGCAGGTTATAGTACCCCCTAGAGAAAGAGACAGACAGCTTTAATCACTACTATAGGGGCTGATGCAATAAATTTGCATAGAAAACGGGCGCTGAACAGTCAGCGCCCGCTTTCTTAACGTGCCCCAGGTGCCCCCAAGGGGGCGCCATGTGATATTTAAATTAGGGGGTCGCATTAGCAAGGAGGTGTTAGGGTTGCTTGCGCTTGCGCGACCTTAGCGCCTCCTTGCTAAGGAGAACCTGATCGGTTTTCGTGACTCGGCCGTCCACCGGTAAGGAAAACCAACACCAAGGGTTCAGGAAGCGAATGCTTGTCAGTCGAGCGTCTGTTTCCTGAACCCGACTGTCTGATTTTTTTTAACTGTTTTTGTTACACAACGATATTAATTAGGAGGCAGTACAGAAAAGCTGCTTTTTCTGCATTTCTGTACTTGTTTTAGATGCGCTCGGCTATTAAAGCCTGCTCCAGGCAGGCGCTAATAGATGATAGTTAAATGTGCATCCGAGACGCACGGTTTTTTTTTGCGTCGGGAGTGAATGCCTAATAGCCTCATTCGCATGCATTTACATGTGATGAGCGCTATTAGATTTGGATGTGCGTTGGACGTGCGTTGAATATGCGCTAGTCCCCTTATTGCATTAGGGGATTGATTAGCGCCTATTCTACCCGCGTCTGACTGCAGGGTAACAGTGCCCCACAGTACTTTCAGTCCTGGTTGAAAAGCATAATAAAAGCCCAAACTAATGCAATAAAGTGTGCTCAGCCTAGTGCACAGGTGGCAAACTCCGGTCCTCCAGGGCCACAAATAGGCCAGGTTTTCAGGATATCCACAATGAATATACATAAGATAGATCTGCATGCTCTGCCTCCAATGTATCAAAACTATCTCATACATATTCAGTGTGGTTATCCTGAAAACCTGGCTTGTTTGTGGCCCTCGAGGACTGGAGTTCGCCACCCCTGGCCTAGCGCAAAGCTTAATGAGCAATTGGATGTGCATTTTGGATGCACTAAACTAACATCCGATGCAATAATGGAACTAGTATGTCCAGATTGAGAGTCATGTGTTTAGTGCAGTTAGTGTAGCTGGGTTCAAAAAAGGTTTGGATAAGTTCTTGCAGGAGAAGTCCATTAACTGCTATTAATCAAGTTTACTTAGGGAATAGCCACTGCTATTAATTGCATCAGTAGCATGGGATCTTCTTAGGGTTTGGGTCAGGGGTGGGCAATTCCAGTCCTCGAGGGCCACAAACCTGTCGAGGTTTTAGGATATCCTAATGAATATGCATGACATAGATTGCATACAACTGAGGCAGAGTGCATGCAAATCTCTCTCATGCATATTCATTAGGGATATCCTGAAAACCAGACTGGTTTGTGGCCCTCGAGGACCGGAACTGCCCACCCCTGGTTTGGGTAATTGCCAGGTTCTTGTTGGAAACAGGATGCTGGGCTTGATGGATCCTTGGTCTGACCCAGCATGGCAATTTCTTATGTTCTTATGTTCTAATACCATGCAGATGAGGCTATTAGCTATTACTTCCAATGCAGAATATCACCACTTGACTAATGCACCCTTGTTAATGAGGCAAATTTAACGCCAGCCCCAGAACTGGTGTTAAGTCAAACTGAGAGCAAAGGGCCCATTAGCTGAGTGGCGATTTTCTGCTTTCTCCTACTTGTGAAACTAAGATCTAGATTTGGACCTTAAAAGAGTTCAGATCGCAGACTCTGGGTGATTTCTGGAGCAAGCCAAAAATACTTTGAGGTGGATCTGGAAAACGGAAGATTGCTTGTGAATGAAAGGATAAACAGAGAGGAAATCTGCGGTTCTTTAGCTCCCTGCTTGATCAATAACAAGGTGCCTGTTTTTGTTTTGCTGGACGAGAAAACGGACACTAGTATTGAGCATTCATTTTCCTAATGCATGCACAGCCACAGCGCCTTGGATGACTGATACCTTTGAGAGCTAGGGATGCACCATTTTCCTGTCAGCTCATTAAAATATTGTAGGCGCCCCGGGCAGCCAAGGTCGGCCCCTGGCCTCCTCCTTCCCTGCCACCATTGATTCAGGCTCGGCACGGCCCACCTCGATGGCTGAGAGAATCCCCGGCCCTCCTCTTCGTGGCATCGGGCCGCGGACCTCCACTGCAGCAGCCCAGGTCGAGCAGGGCGCTCCCTAGACGTCCGGCCACGCCCCCAGAGCCATTCTTAAAGGGGCAGAGCACCCTTACTCAGTCCAGCCTCCCTGATGACGTCAGGATCCAGGTAATACTTAAGGAACCCTCCTCTTCCTGTTCCCTGACTTGGCAACAAGTCTGCTTATTCTTGTAAGTCTGTCTGTGCCTCTGGTACTCTTGTTCCTGCTCCCGGTGTATTGTTCCTGACTTTCTGAGTCCTGTGCCCGTCCTTTCCGAGTCCTGTTTCTGTCATCCCCTCCACAGCTCCAGACTGCTCTCTGGCTTCTGACCTCGGACTGGCGGTTGGTGATCCCCTGGCTTCTGATCTGGACCGGACTTCGATGAATCTTCCATTTTCTCAAGGGCTCTCCTAAGTCCAAGCAACCCAGGTCCCTAAGGGCTCCACCTGGGGGGACCGCGGGCTTCCAGTGGTGAAGATCCAGCTGGCCCTTGCCTCCGTTCAGCCTCGCCTCCTGATGGGGGAACCTGGGAAAGTTCGTCCCCACAGGTGGTACCTATTCCTCTTCGGGCTAAGGGTCCACATTTCCTCGGCCTTCACTATAAATATATCATCGCACGCCTAGGGAGGTGGATGTGCGCGCATTTTTATTGCACTGGCTCCTGTGAAACTCTCTGTGTCACAAAATAAAGTCCCTCGATATGATTTTTAAACTATTCCCAGACTGAATCATGCAATACATTATAGACTTCATTAGAATATGCATGAATCTCATCACTGTTGTACACCTTCTCTTATTCTGTTATTGTCAACATTGCACATAGTAACATACATAATATCAACTGCAAATAAAGACCAAATGGTCCATCCAGTCTACATCACATTTTACCCATGGCAGTAATTGCCTCTCTGTGCAGGTTACCCCCATGTGTTCCATTAAGGGTAGTAACTGCCGCTCTGTGCAGGTTACCCTCATGTGTTCCATTAAGGGTAGTAACTGCCGCTCTGTGCAGGTTACCCTCATGTGTTCCATTAAGGGTAGTAACTGCCGCTCTGTGCAGGTTACCCCCATGTGTTCCATTAAGGGTAGAAACTGCCGCTCTGTGCAGGTTACCCTCATGTGTTCCATTAAGGGTAGTAACTGCCGCTCTGTGCAGGCTACCCCCACGTGTTCCATTTAGGGTAGTAACTGCCGCTCTGTGCAGGTTACTCCCACGTGTTCCATTTAGGGTAGTAACCACCGCCCTGTGCAGGTTACCCTCATGTGTTCCATTAAGGGTAGTAACTGCCGCTCTGTGCAGGCTACCCCCATGTGTTCCATTTAGGGTAGTAACCACCGCCCTGTGCAGGTTACCCTCATGTGTTCCATTAAGGGTAGTAACTGCCGCTCTGTGCAGGTTACCCTCATGTGTTCCATTAAGGGTAGTAACTGCCGCTCTGTGCAGGCTACCCCCACGTGTTCCATTTAGGGTAGTAACTGCCGCTCTGTGCAGGTTACTCCCACGTGTTCCATTTAGGGTAGTAACCACCGCCCTGTGCAGGTTACCCTCATGTGTTCCATTAAGGGTAGTAACTGCCGCTCTGTGCAGGCTACCCCCATGTGTTCCATTTAGGGTAGTAACCACCCGCCCTGTGCAGGTTACCCTCATGTGTTCCATTAAGGGTAGTAACTGCCGCTCTGTGCAGGTTACCCTCATGTGTTCCATTAAGGGTAGTAACTGCCGCTCTGTGCAGGCTACCCCCACGTGTTCCATTTAGGGTAGTAACCACCGCCCTGTGCAGGTTACCCTCATGTGTTCCATTAAGGGTAGTAACTGCCGCTCTGTGCAGGTTACCCCCACGTGTTCCATTTAGGGTAGTAACCACCGCCCTGTGCAGGTTACCCTCATGTGTTCCATTAAGGGTAGTAACTGCCGCTCTGTGCAGGTTACCCCCACGTGTTCCATTTAGGGTAGTAACTGCCGCTCTGTGCAGGCTACCCCCACGTGTTCCATTTAGGGTAGTAACTGCCGCTCTGTGCAGGTTACTCCCACGTGTTCCATTTAGGGTAGTAACTGCCGCTCTGTGCAGGCTACCCCCACGTGTTCCATTTAGGGTAGTAACTGCCGCTCTGTGCAGGCTACCCCCACGTGTTCCATTTAGGGTAGTAACTGCCGCTCTGTGCAGGTTACCCTCATGTGTTCCATTAAGGGTAGTAACTGCCGCTCTGTGCAGGTTACCCCCACGTGTTCCATTTAGGGTAGTAACTGCCGCTCTGTGCAGGCTACCCCCACGTGTTCCATTTAGGGTAGTAACTGCCGCTCTGTGCAGGTTACCCCCACGTGTTCCATTTAGGGTAGTAACTGCCGCTCTGTGCAGGCTACCCCCACGTGTTCCATTTAGGGTAGTAACTGCCGCTCTGTGCAGGCTACCCCCACGTGTTCCATTTAGGGTAGTAACCACTAGACTACTAAGCACTTATGTTCAAATATATGGTTTGAATGCTATTCCCATCAAATCATTGTTCGTATTCATTTATATTCATTTCAGTACTTTGTATATTATTCTTGACTGTATAGGTAGCCAATGTAATGCTGACAGGGTTGGGGTGATGCGATCGAAATTTCTTTTTCCAGGTAGTAGTCTGGCTGCAGCATTTTGCAGTAGTTGGAGCGGTTTACGAAGACTAGCCGGAAGTCCTAGAAATAGAGAATTGCAGTAATATAAGTTTGAGAATTTTAGAGATTGTAAAACTGTTCTTAAGTCAGCTGCGCTTAGTAGAGGTTTCAATCAGCTCAGGTTTCATAGGTTGTGGAAACCAGATTTGATCAGTTTGTTAATGTGGGTCTTCATAGTTAAGTTTTTGTTGACTTGGACACCAAGATCCCTTACCTGAGTTGGCTGGAATTAGGTGACAGTTTCCAAGATCAATACCGGGTGGAATAGAGTTTGGAGGGTTTCGGCTCAACCAGATTAGTTCAGCTTTTTTCCGGTTCATTGATAGTTTCAGTTGTGCAAGTTTTTCTTTCATGGTGATCTTTCATATATTCAGAAATAAGTGATGCGGTTTTCTCAAATGATTTTGTTAGAGGGATATAAAATTGCAGCTCGTCTGCATATAGAAAGAAGTTTATTCCAAGGTCAGTTAATAATTTGCACAAAGGCAGCATGTAGATATTAAATAGGGTTGCTGACAGCACAGAACCCTGCGGAACACCGGGTGTATCACTGGAATGTATGGTGATTAGCGAGTTTTACTTGGAAGGATCTGTTCAGGCCTGAAGGAACAAGTCAACTTTGCAGGATCTGTCAGCAAGAAAAGAGACGAACCATTTTAGTACATTTCCATCCATCCCTATGTTCCTCAGCTAGTGGCACAGAAGATTATGGTCAACAGTGTCAAAGGCGGCTGTTAAGTCGATCAGAATTATCACTACTGTTCTTTAGGGTGGAATTTTGTCTGTGTGGCCCTTGCCCCACCTTCTCCTGACATGGGGGAGGTCATGGGCCAGAGTATACCCATGCTCTCTGATTCTTCCTGCACGGGGGAGATAGGCTTTCAGGGATCTTGAGGGCTTTTCACATCTGGACCTCTGAATCCAGTCCAGCAGAGAATAAAAAGCACACCCCGGATAGCAGCTGTTGTTCAAAAAATAAAATCCTCTCTTAACACACTGTGCTAAACATCTGCAAGTCTTATTTTTAGCACAGAGCTGGAAGCATTCAGTAAGTGCCTCTAAAACCATATTCTTTACTCCTGTAATGTTATATTATCATTTTTAGAAGTTAATAAGTATTTGTACTGGGAAATAAAACATTTACGTTTCCGGGCTCGGGATGATAAAAACAAGTTCAAGGTCAAAATGTGTTTTGTTTTTTTCCTGCAAAGCTGACTTGTTCCTTCGGCCCTGAACAAGACTGGCATAGTAAAGTTCTGTAACCTACTAGAAAATAAGAGCAGAAAAAAAAATTATCCAAGACTATTTTGTACTGGGAGCCGGAGGGGGAGGGGTGCAAAATTGAACTCTGCAGTCCAAGGCACTAGTGAAGCATTGTTGTTAGTAGGGAGACTTCAGTTCATTAGATATCCCAAGCTCTCTTTTCAAAAGTGAGCAAAACCAAATTCTTTTCTCAAGCAGTTTACTGCTCTGTATGCTTATCTCAGAATTAACACATATTGTTTTTTATAGATAAACTTCTAGTTGCAGAAAATAGAGGAGTGGCCTAGTGGTTAAAGCAGCAGGCTTAAAACCAGGGTAGCCAGGATTCAAATCTTGCTAATAGCCCTTGTGACCTTGGCCAAGTCACTTTATAAGAATTGCCAGGGTCCATCAAGCCCAGTATCCTGTTTCCAATACTGGCAGGCACCTAAACAGTAAATAGATCCCATGCTGCTAACACCCAGGGATAAGTAGTGGCTTTATCTAAATCTACCTAGTTAATTACAGTAGACTTTTCCTCAAGGAACTTGTCCAAACCTTTTTTAAATCCAGCTATGCTAACTGCCTTTACCACATCCTCCGGCAATGAATTCCAGAGCTTAATTGTGTAGAGTGAAAAAGTAAATCTGCTACTTAGAAACTTCATGGGGTGAGTTTTGTTTTTAAATTTTTTGAAAGAGTAAATAATCGATTCACATTCTACCCATGATTTATAGACCTCTGTTATATCTCCCCTCAGCCATCACTTTGCCAAGCTGAACAGACCTAACCTCTTCAACCTTTCCTCATAGGAGAGCCGTTCTATCCTCTTTTATAATTTTGGTCGCCCTTCTCTGTACCTTCTCCAGTGCAACTATATCTTTTTTATGGATGTGAATCGGGTCCGCAATCGGAATCGTGTGATCGGGATCGGAATCGTAGCCATTTTTTTATCGGCTGCAACCGATCCCAAAACCGATAAACTCACCCCGACCCCTAAAATCAAATTCTATAGAATCCTCCCACCCTCTCGAGCCCCCCAAAGTACCTGGTGGTCCAGCGGCCCTCCCGACCCTCCCAAAACCTTTTTAAAGTACCTGGTGGTCTACGATCTCCCGCTCTTGGGCCATCGGCTGCCAGTAAACAAAATGGTGCCGATGGCCCTTTGCCCTTACCATGTGACAGGGGCTACCGGTGCCATTGGCCGGCCCCTGTCACATAGTAGGTGCAATGGATGGCCCGCACCATGTTTAAATTATTTTCTCAAGCTGGAGATCGCTCCCGGGATCCCCGCTAGATCACCAGGTACTTTAAAACATTTGGGGGGGGGGGGGTCGGGAGGGTGGGGGATGCTAAACAATTAGATCTAAAGGGTCGGGGTGAGTTTTGGGGGGGGTGGTGGTTTTCGATGTGTTCCCTTTCTCTCCTCCCCCCCAAACAGATATGAAAACCACATGAACCATTCGTGGGGTTTCCTATCGTACCGATATTTCAAATCGTCAGAAAAAAGATTCACATCCCTAATCTTTTTTATGATGCGGAGACCAGAATTGTACACAGTACTGAAGGTGTGGTCTCACCATGGAGCGATTCAGAAGCATTATGTCATTCACTGTTTTATTCTCCATTCCTTTCCTAATAATTCCTAACATTCTGTTTGCTTTTTTGACTGTTGCAATTTGAACCAAGGATTTGAAAGTATTAACCACTATGATGCCCAGATCCTTTTCCTGGGTGGTAACTCCTAATATGGAACCTAACATCAAATAACTATAATGTAGGTTACTTTTCCCCATGTGCATCACTTTGCACTTGCCCACATTAAATTTCATTTGCATTTTAAATGCCCAGTTTTCCAGTCTCGCAAGGGCCTCCTGCAATTTATCACAATCCGCTTGAGATTTAACAACTTGGAATAATTTTGTGTTGTCTTCAAATTTGATCACTTCACTCATTGTCCCCTTTCCAGATCATTTATAAATATAATAAAAACCACTGGTCCCAATGCAGACCCCTGAAGTACTCCACTGTTTAACCTTGCCACTGAGAAATCGGACCATTTAATCCCACTCTCTGGTTCCTATCTTTTAACCATTTTTTAATCCACCCCACCTCCAATTTTAGCTGTCCTATAATGTTCATATAATTTGTTCCCTGGGATCACAGTGTCCCATTGGTTATCCTCCTTCCACCACGTCTGAGATGCCTATTATGTGTATACCTTCCTCTAGCGCTATACATTCTTACTCACCAGTCTTATATTCCTGGCTTCTTGCATTTGAATGCAGACATTTTAAAGAAGATCAATTTGTATTTCTATTTTTATACGTACCCACAATCTGCATATTATCAGATGTATAGACCATTTGGAGTCATGTTATTTGCATGCTCTATATTTAAATACATTTAAGTATTTTTCAACTTTTACAGCCAACTCTCTATCATGATATTCTGACTTGGTTTATCAGATTAAAGAAGGTGTTTCTATTTCATGTTTCCATACACACAGACTGTATAATTCTATTAGTAAACTGCCTTTCTATATCTAAATAACAAACAAAACCTATCTAAAACACTAATGCAAATAATATTAATCTCATAAAAAAAATTGTCATTGTATTTTAAATGTTACACATAATGAGAAATAAACTTTACAATCAAAAACTAAACAAAGTGCTTAAATATTGCAATATATAACAATATTTTCACCAAATGAAATTTGAATGCATAAAGATATTCACCAAGAAGCTATATATAGAAATACACTATGTTCAGTTCATTCCAAAGAAAATTTATAAAAGATCACATCATTTTGCAGATCAGTAATATTGCTTCTTCCACATACAGTTAATTTCTTCTTTCATTAATAATTGTCAGATTTCTTTCCCCTTTATCATATTGTTTAGTTTTTTATTGTAAACTTTATTTTTCATTACGTGTATGCATCCTAGAGTTCTGAAGGAACTCAAAAATGAAATTTCAGATCTGTTAGTTAAAATTTGTAACCTATCATTAAAATCATCCATTGTACTGAAGACTGGAAAGTGGCCAATATAACACCAATATTTAAAAAGGGCTCCAGGGGCGATCCGGAAACTATAGACCAGTGAGCCTGACTTCAGTGCTGGGAAAAATAGAGGAAATTATTCTAAAGATCAAAATAACAGAGCATATAGAAAGACATGGTTTAATGGAACACAGTCAGCATGGATTTACCCAAGGGAAGGCTTGCCTCACAAATCTGCTTCATTTTTCTGAAGGGGTTAATAAAAATGTGGATAAAGGTGAACCGATAGATGTAGTGTATTTGAATTTTCAGAAGGCGTTTGACAAAGTCCCTCATGAGAGGCTTCTAAGAAAACTAAATAGTCATGGGATAGGAGGCAATATCCTTTTGTGGAATACAAACTGGTTAAAAGACAGGAAACAGAGAGTACAATTAAATGGTCAATCTTCTCAATGGAAAAAGGGTAAACAGTGGAGTGCCTCAGGGATCTGTACTTGGACCGATGCTTTTCAATATATTTACAAATGATCTGGAAAGGAATATGACAAGTGAGGTTATCAAATTTGCAGATGATACAAAATTATTCAGAGTTGTTAAATCACAAGCAGATTGTGATACATTGCAGGAGGTCCTTGTAAGACTGGAAGATTGGGCATAAAATGGCAGATGAAATTTAATGTGGACAAGTGCAAGGTGTTGCATATAGGGAAAATAACCCTTGCTGTAGTTACACGATGTTAGGTTCCATATTAGGAACTACCACCCAGGAAATAGATCTAGGCATCATAGTGGATAATACTTTAAAATCGTCGGCTCAGTGTGCTGCAGCAGTCGAAAAAGCAAACAGAATTTGGGAATTATTAGGAAGGGAATGGTTAATAAAATGGAAAATGTCATAATGCCTCTGTATCGCTCCATGGTGAGATCGCATCTTGAATACTGTATACGATTCTGGTCGCCGCATCTCAAAAAAGATATAGTTGCGATGGAGAAGGTACAGAGAAGGGCGACCAAAATGATAAAGGGGATGGAACAGCTCCCCTATGAGGAAAGGTTGAAGAGGCTAGGGCTGTTCATCTTGGAGAAGAGACGGCTGAGGGGGGATATGATAGAGGTCTTTAAAATAATGAGAGTTTTTGAACGAGTAGATGTGAATCAGTTATTTACACTTTCGGATAATAGAAGGACTAGGGGGCACTCCATAAGATTAGCAAGTAGCACATTTAAGACTAATCCGAGAAAATTATTTTTCACTCAATGCACAATTAAGCTCTGTAATTTGTTGCTAGAGGATGTGGTTAGTGCAGTTAGTGTAGTTGGGTTTAAAAAAGGTTTGGATAAGTTTTTGGAGAAGTCCATTAACTGCTATTAGTCAAGTTAACTTAGGGAATTGCCTCTGCTATTAATTGCATCAGTAGCATGGGATCCACTTAGTGTTTGGGTACTTGCCAGGTTCTTGTGGCCTGGTTTGGCCTCTATTGGAAACAGGATGCTGGGCTTGATGGACCCTTGGTCTGACCCAGCATGGCATGTTCTTAAAAATTATCAGAATAATATTATTTGATTAGAGCTTCAGGTAGGTTTGTTTAGATATATATACACACACCAAAACAACACTCCTTCTGGAGTGGGATACAAGCACATGTAACCATTGAACTCTTCTTATATATTAAACAATTTTTATTCTTTTAAATCATTTCAATAACATACAAAATGTAATTTTATCTCTCAAGCATTAATTATACAATGTATCAAAAAACATCTTACATACAACAATTTTTAAAAAACTCCAATCACTCACACCCATACATACTCAATCACACTTACACCTCTCTGATAAAAAATTTTTGGGTGATGCTATCACAACTATTAAATCAAGTATTACTCAGTGTGGTTCTCAATTATTCATCATACTCTTTATCTTATCACTGATCAAACTTCCCACTCTATTGTCTACCACACTAATTACTTTTCTAGTTCCAGTGTTCAAAACAACTACATAATATTCTTCCTTACTATATCCTATGTCCAATATGTATTGATTCTACCTTAGTATATCCTATCTCTGTTATAACTCAACTTGCAAAATGTCCTAATAACCATGAAAACCCATTAACAATTGTTCCTGACAGGGCCCTCATTTCACCTGTTGGCTTCTTCAGGGGAATCTTGAAAATAATTTGTATTAAAAACTAGATTCTCATCATCAGACAGGATCTGCTTCCACACTGGTTTGTGTCACATATACATATACCTACACACATTTTGAATGGCACTATATGTTGACAATTTGCAAAAACAGAGCAAGACTTGTTGAGAGGGCTTGAAATGAGTTTACCATAAGACAGCTGATTCAGCATTTTGGGATTTGCTGACACCTTGAAACTAACCCATCTACCTGCCATGCAAAAATGACCAGTGCATGGTGGGTAGATGGGTTAGTTTGTATCCTGCTCACGTGGCGGCTAAATGCCCAGTTAGGGCTGCACAGGAGTATTTAGGGGTGCGCCCGCCTGGGAAAAGCCCTTTATTAAAACATCAGGATGGATCTGCATTGCCATGTTACCATTTCGTTAGTATGTTCCACAGAGGGTTAGCAGCGCTAGGGGAGGAGCGGCACCAATATCACACCCACTCCTTCAGAATTGGTGCGGCATCATTTGCGATCAGCAGTAGGCTAAGCAAGGCACAGATCAAAGCCATAGTGCTCTGGCAGTCCGGCAGATAAAAAATCGTACATCCAGTCCATAAACAGACCTACTTAGACTTGGCACAGCCATAGTGCGGCATTTGCTTAACTTGCTCACCTTACCCTTACTGTTCTTATTTAGCATAGACTCTTCTCCCGCTATTGCTAAAGTGCTATGGATGCTGGGTCACTCGTACATTTATTGGGCGCACATTAGAGCCAAGGCAAAGAGCACCAGCAAACAGATGGGCATACCATGGAGCAAAGCCAACATTTTTTGGCTAGGCAATCGAGGGATGAGGTGGGCCCAAGTAATTCCATCCATCCTTCAATATCCCAAAGAGCTTCCACGGCCGGACACTATATTGCATTTAGGTGATAATGATCTGGTCTCGGTCAATGATCTCATCATTGGCATCAAAAAGGATTTAGTGTCATCAAGGCACTCTGGTCATCGGTGGTGTTGGTTTGGTCTGATATTATCCCTCACTTAGTGTGGAGAGGAGCAAAATCCTGCAAAGGCAAGCGAAAATTAAATAAAGAAGTGGGATCTTGGGTACGGGCCATAGGGGGTTGCACGGGCTTGTATAGGCCAGATAGGGTTCTGAGGTGGGCTGGATCTCTTTATCCTCTCTTTGTAAATGGCCACAGAAGCGCTAGTGGGCTTGGGGGGGGGGGGGGGAGGGACCAAGTATGGGGTTATTGGTCCCTATTATGGCAGGGCTCTCACCAGCACATAAGGGGATGCTTTGGGGGAGGGGGAAAGGTCCAGGCACCAAAAACTACGCATAGGGGAAGCTTGTGGTGAGTGCATGACACAGGGTGCTATTAGCCTATTAATTGGCAGAGGGTGACAGATCTATGCAATGCATGGCACAGACCGAGATGGTGGCTGGTCTGGAGGTGGCCAAATGGAGGCCTGGCATAAACAAATGTGGCCTGGAGGTGGGTGAGACTGGGTGCACATTGCACGGAGTGGCAGTGGCCACAGCAGCATTCATGGAGCAGGATGCCAGTGGGTACCACCTTCACAGAGCGGAAGGTGGAGGGCTGCTGCCTTACTGGGACAGCGGCAGCAAGCGGGGAGTAACAGCACAAAGTATTTGCCGGTGGCAGTGTAGGCCAGTCTTATAAAGGTTAATGTTAAGTTTGCATAAAGTTGATGTTTAAGTTCATGCTTGTATGGCTGTGGCCATTTTATCCACTCAATTAGAGAGTGTTATGGACCAGGTATTGCATCATTGTTGGCAAGGGGGCAGGAGCAGGGCAGGATGCCAGAAAGCTATGGCAAGCCCAGGTTATGAGGGAAAAAAAAAAACCAGAACAAGGCACAATGATTAGTTTGAGGCATTAGAGCATAAGGGCAATTGATTCAGCGTCATTGATTAAGAATAGGAGGTTCAATGCCACAAGTGCATCAAACGTAGTTATTTAAAATTCCCCCTGAAGAATCCCTTGCAGAGAGTGAAACAAGAGCCTTCCTCAGAGGTGTTATAAAGAGACTGAAGAAGGGGGTATTATGAAGAGACAGCTTTGCATAAAGCTGAGCAAACAAGCTGGAGTTCAAACTCTCTATCATTGTAGATATGAGATGTGATATTTTACAGAGTTATTTGGAAGGTGCTGCACCACATATTGGCATTTTGACTCTTACTTCATGAAATAAGGTTCTGTGGATATGGGCAGAGCTGGCTGAAAAAGGATACTGTACTATATTACGGGGTGCTACGTTTCTTTTGAGGAATAAAAGGACTGAACGTTTCAGTAATGTTAATGTGCGTTTGTATTAGTCGTATAAATGGATGTCGATTTATGGTTCAAATATGTTTGAAAATTGTGGGGCGGATTTCCAGAGCCCTGCTCGCCTAAATCCGCCCAAATCCGGGCGGATTTAGGCGAGCAGGGCCCGGAGTTTTCGGAGGGGGGCGTGTCGGGGGCGGGACCGAGCGCAGCCGCGTTTTCGGGGCGTGTCGGCAGCGTTTTGGGGGCGGGTACGGGGCGTGGCTACGGCCCGGGGCGGTCCGGGGGCGTGGCCGCGCCCTCCGTACCCGCCCCCAGGTCGCGTCCCGGGGGCGTGGCCGCGCCCTCCGTACCCGCCCCCAGGTCGCGTCCCGGCGCGCAAGAGGCCCGCTGGCGCGCGGGGATTTACGCCTCCCGGAGGGAGGCGTAAATCCCCCGACAAAGGTAAGGGGGGGGCTTAGACATGGCCGGGTGGGTGGGTTAGGTAGGGGAAGGGAGGGGAAGGTGAGGGGAGGGCAAAAGAAAGTTCCCTCCGAGGCCGCTCCGATTTCGGAGCGGCCTCGGAGGGAACGGGGGTAGGCTGCGCGGCTCGGCGCGCGCCGGCTATACAAAATCAATAGCCTTGCGCGCGCCGATCCAGGTTTTTAGCAGATACGTGCGGCTCCACGCGTATCTACTAAAATCCAGCTTACTTTTGCTTGCGCCTGATGCGCCAGCAAAAGTAGGCCAATTTGCGCTATTTGAAAATCTACCCCCGTATGAATGGGATAGGGATGAAGAGTGCATGGTTTGCTAGGTTACAGATCTGTTTTTGGAATTATATTTAAGAAATGTTTCAATAAAGGAAAAATTGTGTGATAATTTATATTGGGGCTCAATCACATACGCATATATACATAAAGAGAGAGAGAGAGAGAGAGGTGTTTGGCAGTTTCTGCCTACCGACTGTAAGTTTCCAGAATTTTGTGGTGTGATTTGACAAAGGCCCGTCGCTACAGATTTTGATAGGACAAGTAGTTACATCATCAGAGAGGAAGCAAAAAGAAAGCCTTGCTCCACTATTTGTTGGTAGTGGAATGTAGAGTTATTTTCAGTATTTCTGCAGGTCATGGGATAAGCAGAGCTCTGTCATTCTGTACAGTGATTGGGAGACTGACACGTAAACGATGTAAAGCCTCCATGAGTGCTGGGATACTATCGTAGCTTCGGCTGTCAGGCAACAGGCCTGGCTTTGTGATTCAGTGAAAAGGGAAATTCCTAGTGGGAAGACAGTGTGGGTGCGGATTCTAGTGCCTGGAGGAAAAGAATGTCAGCCATTCTGAAAGAAGCAGCAGACATCACACTGGCACTTATGGGAGGTAAGTTGCTTTTTTTTTTCTACGACTGCCCTCGTCATCTCCAGCCAGCTCCGCTTCAAGATTACAACCTTTAAGGAGCGTAAACATGCAGGGCAAGTGCACAAAATAGCCGTAAAGTAGAATGTGCAATACTTTATTAACTACTTCAGGTCTGTCAAGTGTAGCAAGATATCCCACAATACTGCAGGGTTTTGGTTTTTTGTTTTGTTTTTTTTGAAGATTATACTTCTTGTATAATCATCTTTTTTTCATATACTGCATCATATAGATTTAAGTTTTTGTGATGGAAAATATCTTGACAATATACAACAAAGATCAGGAAGGATAGAGTAGAATATATCAGTGTCTTCTGTCTTGTTATAATATTTAAAGGAAGACCATCTGCCAGAGATTTTGCAACAGAGTGCGCAGCAACAGGCATTAACAGGACTTGATTAACTTGCTGGGAAAAAAAAAAAAGACACACATATTTCTATTAGAGCTGTCAAAACTTGTTTCTGTTACAACATATCTAACTGAAAGCAAGGGCTATGCTTACCAACCATAAAGACACAGCCTTGTTTTCTCATTACAAATCTGAAAACATGGTGCAGCTCTTTCTTAAAAGATTTGGACTTTATTTATTTATTTATTTATTTATTTATTTATTTATGTGTTGGGTTTTCTGTTCCATCATTCGGTGTAGCCATCATAACGTATTTTCTGAGATGCGATACAGTTCATTTTACAGTTTTAAAGGGGACAGTTAAAGGAGGACAATGCACTAAGCAGTGGTTTCTTTTGGGCTTTGGATGAGAAATTAAGACTAACCATTGTTAAAATGCTATTCACTTCTTATTAGAATTAAAATGGAAGTAAACTAATAACAGGCAGTTAATGCACAATGATTGGATTTATAAGAATGAAGAATTCCAGAGAAGAAGGTTTAAAAACCTTTTGCAGGAAGTTATTTACTGTCCAAAAGCAAATCAGAAAGCTTTTTGGAGGGGTGTGTGTGTGTGTGTGTGGGAGGGGTGTGTGGAGAGACGGTATCAATTAAAAATAAAAGAATAGGCAGAGTTAACCTAATGAAAATGGAAATTATACCCTGTCAACAGTATCAGATCTCAATAGGAGGCCGTCAAACACCAGTCGATGTTATTCATTGCATCTCAACTATATTACTATACAAAAAACGTATACATTGAATCACATCCACATCCACATCACATCCACATCCACATCCACATCACTTCCACATTTTGATTTCATAATAGGAGTGTGCACTGCAAATTGTTTTTTTTTTTTCATTTGTTGTTTCTTTCATTTTTTTTTCATTTATTTAAAACAAAGGAAAGAAAACAAAATTTAAGAAGTAAAATAAAATGAAATTTTAAAAGTCACCCAGACCCCTTTCTCCCCTGGGCTCCCTCTCCCTCTCCTCTTCCTCACCAGTACAGAAATACAAAATGGCAGAAGACAACCTAAGGCTGGCACCATTTTGGATTTGTGACAATTTCTAAATTGGCACAAGATTATTTTGAAAATGGCAAGAATACAATATGATGCCGGCCTGAGGCTGGCCAATGAAATTTTATAGTACTGCACAATAGGAATATGCGTTCATTAGTCATTCGTTTCATTTGTTTCACGGTACAGGCTTCTCTCTAGTACACGCTAAGGGCCGGATTTTATAAAGTTGCGCGAACGCGTACTTTTGTTTGCACATCATTAAAATCTGGGGTCGGGGCGCGCAAGACTGCCCAAAATCGGCAGCCTGCGCGCGCCGAGCTGCGCAGCCTGTATCCGTTCCCTCCGAGGCCGCTCCGAAATCGGAGCGGCCTCAGAGGGAACTTTCCTTCACCCTCCCCCCACCTTCCCTTCCCTTCCCCTTCCTAACCCCCCCCGGCCCTATCTAAACCCCCCCCCCACCTTTGTCGGCAAAGTTACGCCTGCTGGAAGCAGGCGTAACGCCGCGTCACTCCGGGCACGCCCCCGACACGCCCCCGGCATGCCCCGACATGCAAGCCCCGGGACTTACGCGCATCCCGGGGCTTGCGTGTGCCGCCGAGCCTATGCAAAATAGGCTTGGCGCGCGCAGGGGGGGTTTGGGGTAGGTTTTCGGGGGGTACACGCGTATCCTATACGCATACCCCTTTGAAAATCTACCCGTAAGTGTCCGTTCTTGTACAATGGAAAGCGTACGCATGTACTAGATACACGCACATCGCGAAACAAATGACCAATGAATGCACATTCCTACTGCACAAACGGGGCAAGAACTGGAAGAGAGGAACAACAGTTCATGAGGTACGGGAGAAAGAGAGGAAGCTTGGAGTAGATTTTTAAAAAATTTTGGCAGCGTGTATCTTTTCATTATGTTTTCAAAATAAAAGACGACAAAATAGGAAATTTTCTTGAAATTTCCTGTTTCAAATGAAAGTCCATCCCTACTTAATAACTTATTCTATCACTGTGAATGATAGTTCTTCAGATGTGTCCTCTGTCAATACAATGCAATGTACCTAAAAAATCCTTGTTTTACCCACATGGATCAGCCCATAGGGCAGGGCCGGTGGAAGCACTAGGTGAACTAGGCCTGGGCCCTAGGGCGTCGAGTATTAGGGGGCGCCGCGAGCAGTGGTATCCCGAGGGGAGCCAATGCTCCCGGGTGCAGGGAGGCTCATGCGGCTGCCAGTGGACCTCATCCCACTGGTGGCTGAGCAGCAACACATAGCAGGCAGATTGGCAGGGCCGTGGTGGAGCTCACATCACCAAGGCCCGAAGAAAAAGGTCGCGTTTAAACGCGCTGATGCTCCTCCTCCTTCCTGCCTGGACCCCGGAAGAAAACATTGCCAGAGCCACGCGGGCAGGAAGGAGGAGGAGCATCAGCCACGTGCTGTGCTGTGTGCCGGATACGCACAGCAAGAAAATTGGCAGGGCCATGGTGGAGCACGGCCCAAAGAAAAAGGTCACATCTAAACGTGCAGGTACTCCTCCTCCTTCCTGCCTGCGCAGCCCCGGAAGAAAGTCGCAGCGGCCCGAGAAGAGGAAGAGGCTCGGTAGCAGGGCTGCTGCAGAGCTTATCCTGCGGCGACCTGTGAAGAAGAGGCCCAGAGGTGAGAGAGAGGCTGAGGGTCTGTAGAGTGTGTGTGTGTGTGTGTGTGTTTATGAGATGAGTTGAGAGACTGTGTGTGGGAGTGAGGACCAGAATGTTTGCAGAGACAGCATATGAGAGCCTCTGTGTGTGTGAGAGAGAAAGAGCATGTGAGAGCCTCTGTGTGTGTGTGAGAGAGAGAGAGTATGTGACAGTGAGAGCCTGTGCTTGAGCAAGACAGCATGTGGGTGTGAGAGAGCCTGTGTGTGTGAGAGTCAGACAGCATGTGCCAGTGAGAGACTGTGTGTATGAATGATTGTATGAGAGAGAGCATGTGACAGTGAGAGCCTGTGTGTGTGTGTGAGGGAGAAATGTGAGAATGAGAACCTGACTGTGTTTGAGGGAAGAAGATGGAGAGAAAAGAAATAGAAAAAAAGACAATATAAAAGGAATTGGCAAAAAAATAAGAAAGGGAAGGTAAGTTGGAAAAAAAAAGCCTGTGACCAACCAATTAGAAAACTAAGATCAGACAGCAAAGGTAAAAAAAAATAAATTACTTTTTACTTATTGGCACGTGTAATCTTTGGGAATGTGCAAGAATAGCATTTTCTCTATGCGTATCTCACAATGTACGAGATCAGCATGGAGAAAGTGGAAGCCCACGGGGCCTGCATAGAGGAGGCAGCAGGATGGGTTTCAGTGCCAGTAGTAGCAATCAGTGCCTCCCCAATAGCTATGCGGCAGCAGTGACAGTGGCAGCAGAGGAATGAGAGAGGTTCCAAGGTTGTTGGCAAAAGAAAGAGAGGGGGGTCTGCCTTTAGTGTGTGCATGTGTATGAATGGGACTCTGCCTGGGGGTGTATGTGTGTGAATGCATGGGTGCCTGCCTGGGAGTCGGTGCGTGTGAGAATGAATGTGTGCATGCCTGGGGGATGGGGAGAGAGTGGTGTGAAAATGAATGGGAGCCTGCCTGGGGGTCAGTGTGTGTGTGTGTGTTTGTGTGTGTTTGTGTGTGAATGACTGGGAGCTTGCCTGGGTGTATGTGTTTGTGTGTATGTGAGGGAGCCAGTGAGTATGAGAGCATGAGTGTGTATGAGAAAATCCAGTGAAGTAAGAGTTTGTGTGTGGGGGCTGGAGGGGAAGAGAGTGTCTTGGAGCCTGAGAGTGTATCAGTGTCTGTGAGAGTGAGAGTGAGAGGGTTATGGTGTATATAAGAGCATGAATGTGTATGTATGTGACAGTGTATGTGTGAGAGAGAATGGACATGTGAGTATGTGTGAGAGAGAGAGGATAACCTCCTAATCCTTGACAATATCAGGGTGACTGGAAATCAAGAGCTCCCACAAAAGGGGACAGCAGGGGCTTTTTAAAATCCTTATTAGTTTTAATTATTGGATGTTATTTGATATATGTGCTTGTTTGAAATATTTTATTGTTTGGGAAATTGTAAAAAATGTATATGATTTTAATTAATAGAAATTCTATTTATCAGTAGTTTTAAAATATTCTTTTATTATGGTTTTACTATTATAACTGATGCTTTATGTTTCTTGATTTTATTTGTTTTATGAGGAATGGTGGTTCTGTTTTTCTATTGTTAATACACAGAGTCTGGCTTCTTGGAGTTTCCATTTCAGTTTTTGTCTAATTTATGCTCCTTTGTTTTGTATTCTGTGTTTGGTGAGAGTCTGTGTTTGCCCTGTGTGTGTGACCGTGATGAGAGATTCTGCTAGCATGTAGTGTCTGTATAGGGATCTATAGCATTCAGGTTTGTTTTGTTTCCTCAGTAGGTGGTGTATTGGTATTCTAGGACCCAGTATAATATTTACCCTTGCTTATTCACAGGTAGGGTTATTGTTGTTTGAGTCCTTGGTGTTATTACTGTTATGTTACGATGGGATTGCAGTATAGATTTTGAGTGTCTTTTTTGCGAGGTGTTGTGTTAGTTCACAATGTGCCTGGCAGTGGAAGGTGTTTGTGCTGCTGTTACTGTGAGGTGACACCAGAATTTGAAAATATCTTTTAGTATGATGAGCTGTAAGGGAAACATCCAAGCTCCATTGTTTGGGGGAATTTCAGTGGATGCACAGAGTTAGAGAACTGGAGGTGCAGGATTTATATTGACATTCTGTCCCTTCCTATAAATTCCAGACTTCACTCTCACAGCCATATAGAATTAGGTGAATGAGGCTATCAAATAATTTTATAGTGTGAAATTGGCCAGCTTTTTAAAATTGCGCAGAAGACCCTTTGGACTTTTTTATTAACACTTTTTTTTTGTAACCAATTTTAAAGCAGGATCCATGCTATAGAGGTGGATGAGATGAAGAAATGTCATTTTGGCTCCCCCCCCCAAAAAAAAAAAATTCTTCTGTCTAGAGATGCCACTGATTTTCTGTGACCTTAAGCATTAGTACAAGAAGGATTAAGGGGGGGATGCTGGAGAGGCACACACATGCATTGGCCCCCTGGGCACCGGAGACCCTTGGTGCGCCACTGGGTGCGAGCCATATGGGGCCGCAAGCGGTGGCAAAGAGGAGTGGAGATTTGGCGGGCCGCGAGCAGTGCCCAGCCTGCTCGTGACCCAGAAAACCGGAGGGGGGGGAGGGAGGGGGGTGCAAGGGAGAAGGCTCGCCTAGGGCACCTAATCCCCTTGCACCGGCCCTGCCACAGAGGCAGACAATCGTACAGACTATTCTAGTCAAGGCACAATTACTAAAAAAAAAAACAAAACAACAACAACACACACACAACATAAAAGGGTTTGTTCTTGGCAAACTCACATTAGTTTTATGGTAAAATGAGGGCAGACATGAGGATAATGATCCATTGTAATGGGATCCATATTTGTCAAAATTTGTTTTTTATCTACCTTCCTTCAGAAAAAAGGAATATACCACCTTATCCTGCAAATTCCTAACCCATTGAAATAGAAACAAGGGACCTTGCTCAAAGAATGTATGTACTTGTAATGTTGTTACTATGTTGTAAAACAAACCCTATGATTTTCAGTGCCTGAATGGAAAAGGTCAGACCACTTACTGTTCTGTCCTGTGTGGGCCTCTCTATGGGTCTCAGTAAAAGGTCCTTGTTAAAGTACAAGGCACATTTGTAAGCAGTTGTTTTTTTACACACTTGTAGGGATATTGTTGGAAAAACTGACCAGCCTTTGACTGAGGCTAAAATTTAAACTCACTTATAGTAGAACATAAAAGACAAATGGAAAAAAAAAAAAACCTGACCCACCAGAGGGTTCTCCTTCAGTTGCCATGGATGACAAGTGGGAAAATGCACTAATTTATTTTGATCTGTTTTATTTATTTATTTAGTTAGTTTGTTTTTATATACCGAAGTTTAGCACAGGCCTTCACTCCGGTTTACAGAAATATCAACATTTTACATGAATCATCAAACGGTTTACATTAAATAATTGTGGGAGGCGGCACAGGCCTTCTTTCTGACGTACAAGTATAACAGTGGTTTACATGAACAGTCAAACGGTTTATATTGATAACTGTGGGAGAGTATAAGAAGAGTTTATATGAACAGTTTTACTACGTACAGTAGTACCGATGGGGTCGTAGTTTTGTAGTTATATCAGTTAGTTTTAGGGGAGTTTCACAACGAGGTGCAGCCTCATATTGAGTATATTTTACAAGTGAGGAAAAGCAATTGTCTACAATAGGACCAACCAATTATGATGATAGGTATGACGGGTAGGTAGAGTTATCAAGTGATAAAGTGCTTAGCGGTGGTTATTTATTTTGGGTAGGGCAGGATAGTATTGAATTGTTTACCCTATCCCTTCTTTGTAGGCTTGTCTGAATAACCAGGTTTTGAGTAGTTTTCTAAATATTTTTGTGTTGTTTTGTAGTCTTAGGTTTTCCGGTAGGCTATTCCAAAGACGTGGTCCAGCTATTGAGATCTTTTTCTTACAGTGATGTGATCCGTTTTTTTTGTGGCCGGTGAGGATTCTAGCAGTGGTATTCTGTAATATTTGTAGTGGGTGAGTCATTGATTTGGGTAAGCCTATCAAAAGAGAATTGCAATAGTCGAAGCTTGTAAATAGAGATTGGAGAATGGTTCTGAATTTGGGTTGGTTCAGTAGTGATTTGAGGTGTTTGAGAATTAATAATTTGTGGAAACCTTCTGTGATTTTCATTGCAATGTGTTTTTTGAAGTTCAGTTCTGGGTCAATCCAAATTCCTAGATCCTTTACGTTTTCTTTTATCTTGATGAGAGTATTGTCAATTTGAATGGTATGATTCTGGTGGTCTCCAGATTTTTTTCTTTCAAGTAGAAAACATTCAGTTTTGTCCATATTAAGGCAGAGTTTCATTTGGTTTAGCATGTTTTTTATGTGATTGAGGTATGTGGCCACGAGTTTCATAGCATTCTCGAGGGTGTTTGTTATAGGAATGATTACCGTGGTTGGATGTCGTTGGCATACATGAAGTATGTGACACTGAGGTTTGAAAGTAGTTGACATAATGGAAGGAGGAATATGTTGAACTGTGTGGCTGATAGGAGAAGGTACAGAGAAGGGCTACCAAAATGATAAGGGGAATGGAACAGCTCCCACTATGAGGAAAGACTAAAGAGGTTAGGACTTTTCAGCTTGGAGAAGAGACGGCTGAGGGGGGACATGATAGAGGTGTTTACAATCATGAGAGGTCTAGAACGGGTAGATGTGAATAGGTTATTTACTCTTTCGGATAATAGAAAGACTATGGGGCACTCCATGAAGTTAGCATGGGGCACATTTAAAACTAATCGGAGAAAGTTCTTTTTTACTCAATGCACAATTAAACTCTGGAATTTGTTGCCAGAGGATGTGGTTAGTGCAGTTAGTATAGTTAGTATAGCTGTGTTTAAAAAAGGATTGGATAAGTTCTTGGAGGAGAAGTCCATTACCTGCTATTAAGTTCACCTAGAGAATAGCCACTGCCATTAGCAATGGTAACATGGAATAGACTTAGTTTTGGGGCACTTGCCAGGTTCTTACGGCCTGGATTGGCCACTGTTGGAAACAGGATGCTGGGCTTGATGGACCCTTGGTCTGACCCAGTATGGCATATTCTTATGTTCTTATGTTCTTATCCTTGAGGGACTCCGGTTTCTAGTGGGATGGCTTCAGAGATGAGATTATTGATGTTTACCTTGAAAGATATGTTTTGGAGGAAGGATGTAAACTAATCTAGTTTTTTACCAGTTAGACTGATTTCAGTCTGGAGATTATGCTTTTCTGTTCGACCGTGTCGAAGGCAGCAGAGAGGTCTAATAGGATGAGGATGTATCATTGATCACTGTCGAAACCTCTTATTGTGTTTGATAGGTTGAGGAGTAGGGTTTCTGTGCTGTGGTTTTTTTGAAATCTGTGTTGGGTGGGGTAGATGATGTTATTCGTGTCAAGATAATCATTGAGTTGTTTAAGGGCTGCCTTTTCAGTTAGTTTGACGAGGAAAGATAGGTTAGAAATTGGGCAGTAGTTGTTGAGCTCATCAGGATTGAGGTTCTTTTTTATTTATGATGGGTTTAATTGTGGCAATTTTTAATTTGTCTGGTAGTTCACCTTCCTCTAGTGTTTTATTTATAATTGCCGTGATGGTTGGAGTAATGGTTTGAGATATTTCCTTTAAGATTCGTATAGGTATTATGTCGAGTTCGTGATAGGCAGGGTTTAGGATTTTAATTAATTTCTTCATTTCAGTGGTCGATACCGGGTCGAATGCGGTCCATGGTGTGATAACCTTGGTGTTTAGCTGTGTGTTTTGGTATGGAGTTTTGCTTATTTTCTCTGTTTTGCTGATTTTGTTTTTGAAGAAGATAGCAAGTTCTTGGCTTAGCTTTTTGTTTGGGGGTGTGATGGTGTTGTTGTTGTCTGAGATTAAGTGGTTCACTACGTTGAATAGTGATTTGAGGTTGTTAGAAAAGCTTTGGATTTTTTTCCATAGTAATCTCTCTTAGTTTTGTTTATCAGGTTTTTGTAATATGCTAGGTGTGTGTGATATCTTTCCAGTGTTAGTGGGCATTTATTTTTTCGCCATTCTTTTTCTTTTCTCCTTAAGGTGGATTTGGTGTCTCTTAATTGTGTATTGAGCCATGGGTTCATGTTTTCTCTTTTGTTCTTGATCTGTTTTGTTCTTTCTGGGTTTATAGTATTAGCAATTTCGGTTGTAATTTGGAGCCATGATTGGGTGGCATTGTTTATATTTGAGAGATCTAAGTTCATCAGTTGCTTTTCGAGTTCTTGTTGGAGTAGGTCTGGCGGGAAAGGGGGTCTGTACTTGAATGAGTAGAGTTTCTTAGTCTCTGGCTTGTTGTTTGAGTTGGTTTGGGTCTTGCATTGTAGGAGAAAGTGGTCAGTAAGATATTGTTGTGTTTGAGAAGAAGTTGTTTATGAAAATAAGGTCAAGAGTGTGGCCTGCTTTATGTGTTGGGTTGTTCACATGTTGTGTGAAGCTGAGGGTGGTTAGTACGTCCATCAGGGTTTGGCAAGTTTGGGATAGAGGGGTGACATCAGTATGGAGATTAAAATCTCTGAGGATAATTGTGGGTTTTTTATGATTGATGTTTGTTATGAAGAATTCTATAAGGGGGGATATGTCATTGTCAAGAAGTTTGGTGGGGGGCCAGTATACTATGCATATTTGTAGTTTGTCTGAGTCAAAGAGGGCTACTTCATATTATTTGGAGAGTACGTGGATTATACTTTTAAATATTTATTATCTCTAAAAAGAGAACCCTGACTAAATCTAAAAAAGGAGACAAATTTAAATTAGCGTCACACCAATTCAACCACTGAAAAAATTCTTCCAAGCAATCCCTGCTCTCATCCTACATCCATAGCTCTTCAATATACCACTTCCATTGTTTTAAGGGGTAATTTTGTAACAGCATGCATACTTTCTAAATCAAATAGACAGATGATTTATATCAATTTTTGAAAGAGAGAGTACATGCATATATCCCACCAAAACAATTTATGTAAGAGTGCATTTTTATGAGTAAAGCGCTGGGGTACTTGTGAGAAGGCCTTTGGAAATTTCCCGCCCTATGTACATTTGGACAGTCTGTGTTCTTCAAATGTGTTCGCAGATGAATTTTCAATAGCAGGTGCTACGGTGACCAATCGCATTCCCTTTTATCTGAAAATGAAGAAAATCCTAGTAAAAAAAAATTGAATTACAGAATGTTATTGAACACAGTTATTATCCACAGTGCCTCTGCTGTAGAGCATGTTACTATGCTACACTACGGGGTAGATTTTAAAAGCTAAGCGGCGCGCACATGTTATAAAATCCAGGGGCCGAGCGTGTGGCGTGCGCAGTGGGGGGATGATTTATGCTAAGTTCGTGCGACGATGCATCCCCGGCCTTCTCCTGTTCCCTATCCCCCTAACTAACCTCCCTTACTCTTCCTCTCTCCTCTCTCCTCTCCTCTCCTCCCCCCACCCCCTAAACCCTTTCTACTACCTTTTTTTGGGTTTATTTTGATACTTACTGCTCCATTGGAGCAATGGCAAGTTGTGCGCGCCTACAGCCCCACCCCCGGGCTGCCCCTCCTCGTCCCCCGGACCACCCCTTTTCCTCGGCTCGGCACTTCTGCGTGTAACGGGAGTTACGTGCATGGCCAGGCCCCTTTGAAAATGTGCGCAGCACGCACAAGGCTCAGCCACGCACATAACCCCCATTTTTCACGCAATCTACCCGTAAGAATTCTGTTTAATAAATAATTCCCACCTCACGGTTATTTTTTTTTACATTGGGGGTAAAAGTTAATAGCCTCATCAACATGGCATTTATATGTGATGAGTGTTGTTAGCTATGCGCTGGTTGGGACGTGCGAATCCCCTTATTGCATAAAGGGTTATGGATGCGCGTCCAAAACGTGCACCCCACCACGGGTTAACCTGTGCGCAAGCCTGAGCGCCCGGTATTGCATCGGCCTTGGTGTCTGTAGGAGAAAAGCTGAAGTGAATCAGGCCCTTGCTCAGCAGATCTCATTTTAGCAACCCAGTTTTCTGTTTCTTCCTGAAGTCAGCAAATAAAAAAAGAAGTGCTCAGTCACTCAAACCGCAGAATATTGCAAAACCGACATTCCCAATCTTCATTTAAAGAAAAAAAAAAAGTTTTAAGAACACATAACAAAACAACTGCAAAGTGAAAGATTCCAGGAATAGGCAACAGATTTTCTATTGCTGGAAAACCACAGGAAATGTGTGTTACCTGCCCAAAGAAAGAACTGTTCTATTTTGAGCTGGATTTACTTTATTTTTTATTGAGAATAAACATGAACAAAAGAAAAAGAGGGAAGATATCTGAGCTGGAGTGGATATACTGACAGAGTCACTGCCTTCTGCTTTATTTTCTCTCATTTCACTTTGACCTACAGACTCTGCACCAGTTCTCAAAGGGAAAGCGAAGGGTTCTTTCCCTGTGAGAATTGCCTAGGGGAAAAAGGTCCCCACAGAGATTTGCACGAGCTTCTTCTGCAGATACTTTTTTCCCTTTAAAACAACCTGTATACTTTTACCTGGGGGGGGAGGGGGGGGGGGGGACACATTCCCAAAATGTCTTTTACTCGTAAATGGTTTTTGAAAATTGCTCTCTCAATCAGGGGTATCCGCCACATGTAATTCTCAAGAGCCAGGAACCAGTCTGCCCATGAGGTTATTTGGATGCACTACTTCTTCAAATGTGTGCAAATATATCTTCTGCCCAGTCGTGAGGGACAGCCTGAAAGCAGGCTTGACCTTAAGGATTTCCGTTTGACACCCTTGCTTTAAACCTTATACTTCATGCTTGGACGTTTCCTCTAAAGCTTGTGAAATCCATTCAGTCAGTGCCAAACTGACTTGATGACGCTTCTGCATACTGGAGCTCAAAATAAAAGAATTCCCAGAGTTATCATGTATGCCAGAGGGCATGGTCTTATCAAAGTATGGTAGGGGGTGTGTATCAAAGAGAGGGCAGATTTCCCAAATTTCAGTTCAGCCTTGTTTGGTTACCAGGAAACAGCCAGAAGGAATAAGGGGGCAGACTCTGGCTGTTTTCCTTTCTGTGCAATTTATTTTACAGTGAAAACGAAGAGCAAAGCAAAAACTCAAAAAAAAAAGATGCAGCTCACTTTAAAGTTCAGGTAATACAGAAACATCACACATTGCAGGACTTCTCATAGAATGGCTTTCTGCCTGCTCCCCAGGGCCTGTCTAACCATTCTAGGCTCTGAGTATTTGTATTCTAGTGAGGGGCTCCTCTCTTCACCCAGGATTCCTTGTGGGTCTGCATCTTAAGGAAGACCTGGTAAGACAGCTGTGTCTGGGCGAGTTTCCTATAGATTCCCTCACACCATGTTCCAGTGCAAATATTGTCCTAGATTTAGCAATTAAAATGCCCTTCTGGGTTTCACTACTTTTTTACCCTCTCTGTACTAAAACTACTTCAGTTGGTGGTAGTCGGTGGGTCTCCCACATCCCCCATGAGGATCATAGTACAACACCAGGTTGGTATGTGCCATTTAAAACCCTGCTAGCAGATGGGCAATGAATCCCTCCTATTGATTTTGCAGTAGATGGAGTGGATGGATGTGCAACCACGGGAATCGGGGGGTGGGAGGCAGAGACCCCCAATTCCACTAATACAGGGGTTTATTTTCAGAGGGTGGAATAGGAGGGGAACCTGGTCCAGAGAACTAATATGGATGTCAGTGAATGGCTGGGTGTGTGTGTGTGTGGGGGGGGGGGGGGGGGGGGAAGGGTGTTGGCCTGGAGGTCTGTCTGGAGAATAAGGGTTTAGGAACCCCCTTCAGTATTTTGAGTAGAGTTAGTGAAAGGGAAACGTGAAGTCCCACATTAATACCCTTCCTCTCCTAGTTTCCCAGCAGACTGCAGTTACCAGCTTATTTTCGTAGGGTTGGTTAACATGGACTGCAAGGAGCAATGCAGAATGTGGTCAGATGAAAATGGGCACGTTCAGATTAATGAAGACACTGTAATGCTGCCATGCTCTGCATGTCATTATCTTTGCACATCATGTATTAAAGCCTAATTACTACTTGTGTTAAAAACTACAATTAACATGCATTATCCTGTCAGCTCTAAAGTGGGTTAATACTTAGTAACAGGTGAGAAAACCAATGTCCTTATTAACTCCTTTTAGGACAGATTCACAGGGAGGATAACTTTCAGAACTGCTCATGTGCTCCCATTTGCACATGTGTACAGGTGCATGCAAAGTTGCTACTGCATTTTATAACCTGCGTGGATTTGATATGTGCAGGTTATAAAATATGAGTATATATGTGCATAAATGCTCGCGGATGTAAAAACCACGAGCTACACAAGTTCCAATTTATCTGGCTAAGTAGCAGCACTTAGCCGAATAAGTCTCAAAAGCACTACTAGTCCATTTAAGTAGTGCTTTTTGACATTATCTGGCTATGTAAGATAGCCAAATAAGTAAAAAAAAATGCTATTAGCTGGATAAGTCTTAAATCGCTACATATCCAGCTAAATCTGATAGCTGGATAAGTAGAGCTGTTAGACTTATCTATTTAGATGATTTTGGATAAGTAGCATTTTAAGAGCGCTTTTTTAAAAAAACGTATCCAGCTAGCTTACCATGCTTAACCAGCTAAGCAGCATCTGCTGCTATTTAGCTGGATAAATAGAAATATAACCAGATAAGTGCTACTACTTATCTGGATAAGTTCAAATTTGTAAGAGAAAAGTACACAATTTTATTATCACAGCTTTTTAAATTATTTTGGAAATGTGTCCTCAAATACATACACTCACACACGCACATTCATACTCTAAAAGCACCACACCAAATACTATGGAATAGTGAGCCACAAGACCAAAAGGCCTATACATCAATGTTTTTCATTAATCAAATACAAAGTCATGTGTATGAACCCCCTGTGGTTTTTTATAACCACTTACAACTCTGTACTTGGCTTTCGCCCATTTTTTCATACTGAAACATGACTGTATAATATTGTAAACCACTTAAATATTTCTTCGTCTGACAAATTTCCCTGTATGGGTCTCTTCACTTCTAGGCAACCCTCCTTCATATGACTGACTGCATGTTGTCACTGTGGTTTAACCCCAACAAGCGGCCCTTGTTTCACAACCATCTGCTTCCTCAGGGGGATGGTAACCACTGAGAAAACAAACCCAAATTTAGTCACCTTATGAGTCATGACATATAATATACATTTACCTTCGAAAAATGTAAGAGAAAACTTTACCAAAAAGCGTCTATAATTCAATTTATTCCCAGGCTGTCCACATGTATCGAGTATGCCACCAAATATCTCTTAACTCTCCCAAAACCGGCTTATATCTGGACACTGGAGATATGTCTTCACTGTAAATTTTCAAAACCTACAGCGGTAAGCACACAAAACACACAAACTGAACAAACCTCCCTTTAAAACCACACCATGCTCCAATGCACAAAACAATGCCAACTCCAATCTCCTTACTTTAAACCTTTACCATATTTCCAAGCGGCATCCAAAGCTTCATTTCTCATAAACAGCGAAAGCCGGGTATAGAGTTGTAATTGGTTATAAAAAACCACAGGGGGTTCATACACATGACTTTGTATTTGAGTAATGAAAAACATTGATGTATAGGCCTTTTGGTCTTGTGGCTCACAATTCCCTAGTATTTGGTGTGGTGTTTTTAGAGTATGAATGTGCGTGTGTGAGTGTATGTATTTTAGGACACATTTCCAAAATTGTTTAAAAAGCTGTGATAATAAAATTGTGTACTTTTCTCTTACATATCTGTGTGATTATAATATTCATAGAGAAAATGGTTCAGCATCACCCATTGTAAGTTCAAATTTGTCCATCTAAGTTACAGCAAAGGTGCTACTTGGCCAGGTAAGTCAGAATTTAGCAAATGATATACCCATGTATTTGTACATCAAAAAGGGATATATGAGCAGATTTTTCTGTCATTATTTAGATGCATAAGTCAGCTTTTATACTTGTCAGTCAGCGGATGTTCTAACATTTATTTATTTATTTTTAATTTTTATATACCGAAGTTCTTGTAGGGACTACAAATCACTCCGGTTTACATAAAACAAAGAACTGCTCAACAGAGAGCGGAGCTTTACATGGAACTGTAGAACATATGGAACAGTATAACTGGTAGACAATTTAACATAATGATAAATAAAAATAATAGTTTAACTGGTAATAAATAAAGAATTATATTATTTAATATAAGCAGTATAACTATTTAATGTAGAAATAAATATTAACAATGCCAAATATATATATGAGATAAAGTGAATTTTGATGTGATGTAAGATGTGAAGTAAGACAAGATGTGAAGTAAGACAGATGTGAAGTAAGACAAGTAACCCATCGATTGGACCATTTATTTCATTTCTGCAAATCAAAGTAAAGTTTCTTTTGAACCCCCACATCGTGTCCTGCCTATTTCTACAGTTTTAACATTACCAAAGGGTGCAGTAATTCACCTCAGGGAGGATTCCCGTTCACTGTCTGGGCCTAAAAAGGTTAAAACCTTTCCACCACTGAAAGAATCCACTCCTTGGGCTTCTTAAAATTGGGGAAGTGGCAAAAGGAGATAGCCCCAAGAGAAATTCTTTTGTGTGCACTTGGACTACCATAAAATATGAAAAAAGGGTTACACAGGCACGAAAAGGAAATGACCAGCTGAACTGCTCTCCAAGATACCTTGGATAATCAACTCAGTGTATTTTAAGTGGATCTCAGATTTATTTATTTATTTATTTTAATTTTTTCTATACCGGCAATCGTGATAACATCACATCAAGCCGGTTTACAATAAACAATGGGGTAATAACCGGAACCAAGAACAAATATGTAATATACATATTATAAATGCAGTTACAATAAACAAGGAAACATGCAACTGGGAGTAAGAAGAAGAAAAGATAGTAACTTTAACATGGTGTATAAACCTGTAGAAGGTAAAGTTTAAAAAAAAAAAAAAAAAAAAATTAATTGTATAATTTACAATGAGTTGTTCAGTTCAAAAATGCAGTTTTTAATAATAAAGAAGAAATCATAAGTAATGAAGATACTGGGTGTTTATAAAGTTTAGAAGAAGATTATCAGGATGGTTATAAAAGAAAATTGTTGCTTGGAATTTGAAAATCAGAGAGAATTATTTTTTTAGTCTGAGTCTGGGAAGGCTTGTTTGAAAAGCCATGTTTTGAGTCTTTTTCTGAATGTCAATAAGCAGGGTTCTTGTCTAAGTTCCGTTGGTATGGAGTTCCAAAGAGTGGGTCCTGCTGTGGAGAAAGCCCTATCTCTATAAGTTATGTGGAAGGAAGTTTTGGAGGGCGGTACCTGCAGAGACTCTTTGTAGTACTCTCTTATGGGTCTGGAGGAAGTATGCTTTATGAAAGGGATTTGTAGGTTGAGAGGAGCGATTTGTTGGATGGATTTATAGATTATGGTGATTGACTTATAAAGAATTCTGAAATGGATTGGCAGCCAGTGTAAATCTTTAAGGATCGGGGTGATGTGCTCTCTTCTCCTTGTATTTGTTAGAATTCTAGCTGCAGTATTTTGAACCATTTGTAGCGGTTTGGTATGTGCTGATGGGGTACCTAATAATAAAGAATTGCAATAGTCTAGCTTGGAGAAGATTATTGCTTGTAGGATAGTCCTGTAGTCATGAAAGTGGAACAGTGGTCTTATTCTTTTTAGAACATTCAGTTTATGGAAGCAGTCTTTAGTGGTTTGATTTATGAAAGCTTTTAGGTTAAGCCTATTATCGATTATTGCGCCCAAATCTCTTACTTTTATTGTTTGTAGATTAGTTGGAAAGATTGAGGGGGTGTGGCTTATTTCAGATGATATGAGAAGAAGTTCTGTTTTTGAGGAATTTAGGATTAAATTCATACTGGAAAGGAGGGAGTTGATTTCTTGCAGACAATATTCCCAAAGATCGAGGGTTTTTTTTATGGATTCTTTGATTGGTATCACAATCTGGACATCATCTGCATAAAGGTAGTGTTTAAGGTTCAAATTATTTAATAGATGGCAGAGAGGGAGGAGGTAGATGTTAAAGAGGGTGGGAGAGAGGGATGAACCTTGGGGAACTCCTTGAGATGAAGGGTAGCATTTAGATTCTTTACTGTGTATTTTTACCTTGAAGCCTCTATTTTTCAAGAATGAGTGGAACCAGGACAGTGCAGAGCCTGTTATGCCGATGTTCAATAGTTGGTTAAGGAGCATGGAGTGGTTAACAGTATCAAAGGCGGCTGAGAGGTCCAAGAGAATCAAAAGGTAGGACTGGCCTTTATCTAGGCCTAGGATGAGGTAGTCTGTTAAGGAAATTAGTAGAGATTCTGTGCTTAACGATTTCCTGAAGCCATATTGTGAAGGGTGGAGAATTTTGTGGTCTTCCAGGTAGTCTGATAATTGAGAATTAACCAATTTTTCCATGACTTTAGCAATGAATGGGAGGTTTGAGATAGGGCGAAAGTTGGAGGGGTTGTCTGGATCTAACTTTGGGTTTTTTAAGAGCGGTTTGATTGATGCCATTTTGAGGTCGTCAGGGTAGAGTCCTTTAGATAAAGAGCAGTTTATTATGTCTGCCAGAGCTTTGGATATGGTGTCCGGAATAAGGAGGAGTAATTTGGAAGGGATTTGGTCTAATGGGTGTGTCGATGGTTTCATCTTTTTCAGTATTCTAAGGATCTCAGAAATTGTAATTGGTTCAAATGAATTGAGTGAGATGTGTTTGTTATGGTGTATATATGTGCTGTGTGAGGAAGAAGTATTGGGCGAATTTTTAGAAGGAGGGTTAGCTATTTTGTTGTTGAAGAAGAGAGCGAGCTCCTCTGCTTTTTCTTGTGCTTTGTTAAATGGAATGTCAGGAGTTTGGATTTGAGTTAAATTAGAGACGTAGGTAAAAAGGGCTTTAGCATCAAAGATCATATGATGGATCTTATGAGCATAGAAGTCTCTTTTGATTTTTTGCAAGGAATTTTTGTAGTTGTGGAGAGCAAGTTTGTAGGTAGAAAGGGTGGACGCTGAAGGAGATTTGCGCCATTTGCTTTCTTTCCGTCTGAGGGAAAGTTTTAGATTTTGTAGTTCTTCATTAAACCAAGGTTGTTTTTTTGGAATGTTGTGTTTTAGTTTTTTTGTTATTAGAGGACAGAGTTTATTAGCTGCAGTTTCTGTAATATTATTCCATGAGTGAAGTGCTGAATTTGGAGAGGAAAGGTCCATGTGGGGTAGTTCTAAGACTAGGTGGTTGTGGAGGTCCTCGGATGCACAAATTTTCCTGTAGGAGAATTGTTGAGGAGGGGCGGGGTGCTGTTTTTTTTGTGCCAGTGTGATGGTGGTTGAGATTAGCGAGTGGTCCGACCAGGGTATTGGTTTGCAGATCGGTTGAGTTGAATTAGCAATACCAGAATTGGTGAAGATAAGGTCCAATATATGACCTGCTTTATGGGTGGGTTTCTTGATAATCTGATTGAAACCTAAAGCAGACAAGGCGGTAATGAAAGTTTTCCCATTTGTAGATAGAGATGGATTGTTGACATGTAAATTGAAGTCACCAAGTATAATTGCTGGAGAATCTAAATTAATGTGGGAGACTATTAGTTCCAGAAGAGGAGAGGCATCTAAGTCAAGAAGGCCTGGGGGAGCATATACAAGAAGGATTTGGAGATGGTTTGATTTGAAAAGGCCTGTTTCCAGTTTGGTAGAAGAGTTAACAGAGTATTGGGTGAAATTCAAATCTTTTTTGGTAGCAAGAAGAATTCCTCCACCTTTTCTTTTCTGTCGGGGAATGGAGAAGAAGTCATATGAATGAGTAGGTAATTGGTTAATTAGAGCAGTGTCTGTTGATTTGAGCCAAGTTTCTGTTATGGCGCAAACATGTGCGCAACAATGAAATAACCAGTTTTACCAATTAGTCTACCAGTTTGCCCAATCAATCTGCAACTCATGAAGACCCCTCTGTCACTTCAGTCTAATGTTCCATGTAATGAGATTGGCATTGGTGGGCCCTTAGTGCTGTGATGTGGTTGGCACAGCCTAGCAGATGAGCCCTCTAGGCTCACATTGACAGCTGGCGGATGGACCCTGCGGTGAGATGGACTGGAGCTTCACCTATACCAGCCGCCTCCCCCACAGGTTGAGCCCTTGGGTTCTGGCGTCCGGCAGAACGTAGGTGAGCTCCTAGGGTGGTCAGGCAGACAAGAGTCCAATGACCAACCGAGGTACTGGAGACAGGACAGAGGTCGGGACAGGCAGCAAACAGGAAATACCGGAGACAACCAGGGGTTGGGACAGGCAGCAGACAAGGTAAAGAAGTCAGGTCCAAGCCAAAAGTCCAGGGGGCAATCAAGGAAGGTCAAGGTCCAAAGCAGAGTTCAGAATCTGGGAGACTGAGCCAAGGGACAGATAAGGAGAGGAGGGGGCAAGGACAAGACAAAGACAAGAGCACAGCTGCACATACGAGGCAAGGCAGCATCGGCAGTAACATAGAAACAAGGCAGGAAGGCAAAAACCACAGGAACATAGGAACAAGGCAACACAGACTGACAGCTCAAGGCACGGCAGGAGATTTTACTAGAGTGCCAGTGACATCATAGGGCAATGTGGCTGCCGCCCTGCCACAGGCCCTACAAGATCAGTCGAATCAGGTATGCATGCACCTAGGAGAAGTCGCGGGGAGCGACATGAGCTCTGCTGAGCGGTGTTTTTTGGCTGGGGCAGCATCCCGGCCATGACAATTATCTGACAGTGTCAAGGGTGAGTGAGGTGGCTCGAGGAGCCATCCCGCAAGCTGCTAAACATAACATTCTGCCATTTCACCCATGAGTCTTCATGGTATTCAAATTTCTCATGCATATTCATTCTGGATATCCTGAAAACTGGATTAGCTGTCGAGTCCTCAGGACAAGTTTAGAAAGCCCTGCATTAGGTCCTTACTAGGTCTTATAGGAGACGGAGCGGTGTCTCCGAAGCTGGAGGCAAAAAACACACCGACTCCAGCCTTTTCAAATACAGATAAAACATTTATTCAAGTTCACAACACTTGAAGAATATAATGACTGCCTGCTTTTGCAGTATATTCCCCATTCCCTGAAGTCAGGGTCAGCATGGATTAACAGGAGCTGCCTCTCCAGGAGATGCAGGGCCTCCTGAACACAGCTGGGCTTACTCTTATTCTGCCCCAGCTGGTCCCACCACCAAGACTCTCCCCTGCCCCAATAAGATCACATCCAAAGAGCTCGCTCCCTCTGTGAGCTTTAGAGTGAACCAGGCATCTAGCCTGGTCCTGCACCTACATAAAGGGGAAACTGGGGTCATTCCATTACATACCAAACCCCCCCCCCCCCCACACACACACACACACCCCAAGCTTGGATCCATTGGTCCAAGTTTTACTACTTCCCCCTGGATTCCATCCAGGAAGTACCACACATCCCACTTGCCTTCATGTTGCCTCCCATCAGCTAGGTTTGGAGTTAGGGTTCTAGGGTCAGACTCACCCCATACCTTAGGATTACCCCAGGCAACACTGTTAGTATCACCTAATGTGGCCCTCATACAGTGTACACTCTTGGCTCTTTGAGTCCATCTGTAGCTCCAGGTTCCACTTCCACTCTGGCAGGGCTCCTTGGACTGGCTGTGGGACTTGCAGTGAGTACGCTTCAGTCTCCTTTATAGTGTCTTGTGCTTCCCCTGCACTGTCACGACCAGCGCCCTCTGGCAACTCAGACGTGGCTCTTGCTGACTCCTCGTCGCTGCCACACACTGGCTCCTCTGTACTCCCTCTTGCTAGGGGCTCCATGTTCTCTTTTGCATGACTATCCATGGTTCCTCCTTCTGAGCTCTTCACAGCAGCGCCTCCATCTGGCTTCTTGATACTGCCTCCCACAGGCCATCAGGTACTGCACCCTTCTGGTCACTCTGTGTTACCCTCTTGTTGCAATCTCCTGTAGTTCAGCAACCAGATGCTGCCATTTAATTCTGCCTTCCTCTCTCTGAGCATCTACGGCAGCTCTTTCAGAGTGACTGCTAGCGTTTCTCCTTATTCTCAAGTAAGGCACATTGTCCTCTACACAGGAAGCAGTGAGAGCAAGCTGCGTTTCCTGCTTATTTTTCCCCTTAGTCCAGGACAACTGACTCTGCACTAATCTTCCCTGCAGCTGCCGCTGACCCTCCAGGACACTCCGCATCAAGGCGTGTACATCAGCTTCTGCCATGCTTCCACTCTGCTGCACTTCTTTAAGCCCTCTGGTTAGAAAAATCTGGTTAGAAAAAAACTGAAAAGTGCAGCTGCAAAGGTTAAAAGTGTTCAACAGGCTTGGACATTAAGAAAGGTGGAAGGAAGGCAAAACGATTACCGTCATGGTTAAAAGGTGAGGTGAAAGAGGCTATTTTAGCCAAAAAAAATCCTTCAAAAATTGGAAGAAGGATCCATCTGAAGAAAATAGGATAAAACATAAGCATTGTCAAGTTAAGTGTAAAACATTGATAAGACAGGTGAAGAGAGAATTTGAAATGAAGTTGGCCATAGAGGCAAAAACTCATAATAAAAACTTTTTAAAATATATCCAAAGCAAGAAACCTGTGAGGGAGTCGGTTGGACCATTAGATGACCGAGGTGTTAAAGGGGCTCTTAGGGAAGATAAGGCCATTGCAGAAAGACTAAATGAATTCTTTGCTTCCATGTTTACTAATGAGGATGTTGGGGAGATACCAGTTCCAGAGACAGTTTTCAGGGGTGATGAGTCAGACGAACTGAACGAAATCACTGTGAACCTGGAAGATGTAGTAGGCCAGATTGACAAACTAAAGAGCAGCAAATAACCTGGACTGGATGGAATGCATCCTAGGGTACTGAAGGAACTCAAAAATGAAATTTCTGATCTATTAGTAAAAATTTGTAACTTATCATTGAGATCATCCATTGTACCTGAAGACTGGAGGGTGGCCAATGTAACCCCAATATTTAAAAAAGGCTCCAGGGGCGATCCGGGTAACTATAGACCATGGAGCCTAACTTCAGTGCCGGGAAAAATAGTGGAAAGATGTAATGGAACACAGACAACATGGATTTACCCAAGGAAAGTCTTGCCTAACAAATCAGCTTCATTTTTTTGAAGGGGTTAATAAACATGTGGACAAAGGTGAACCGGTAGATGTAGTGTATTTGGATTTTCAGAAGGCGTTTGACAAAGTCCCTCATGAGAGGCTTCTACGAAAACTAAAAAGTCATGGGATAGGAAGCAATGTCCTTTCGTGGATTACAAACTGGTTAAAAGACAGGAAACAGAGAGTAGGATTAAATGGTCAATTTTCTCAGTGGAAAAGGGTAAACAGTGGAGTGTCTCGGGGATCTGTACTTGGACCGGTGCTTTTCAATATATATATATAAATGATCTGGAAAGGAATACAACGAGTGAGGTTATCAAATTTGCGGATGATACAAAATTATTCAGAGTAGTTAAATCACAAGCAGACTGTGATACATTACAGGAGGACCTTGCAAGACTGGAAGATTGGGCATCCAAATGGCAAATGAAATTTAATGTGGACAAGTGCAAGGTGTTGCATATAGGGAAAAATAACCCTTGCTGTAGTTACACGATGTTAGGTTCCATATTAGGAACTACCACCCAGGAAAAAGATCTAGGCATCATAGTGGATAATACTTTAAAATCGTCAGCTCAGTGTGCTGCAGCAGTCAAAAAAGCAAACAGAATGTTAGGTATTATTAGGAAGAGAATGGTTACTGAAATAGAAAATGTCATAATGCCTCTATATCGCTCCATGGTGAGACCGCACCGTGAATACTGTGTATAATTCTGGTTGCAGCATCTCAAAAAAGATATAGTTGCGATGGAGAAGATACAGAGAAGGGCAACCAAAATGATAAAGGGGATGGAACAGCTCCCCTATGAGGAAAGGCTGAAGAGGTTAGGGCTGTTCAGCTTGGAGAAGAGACGGCTGAGGGGGTCTTGAACGAGTAGATGTGACTCGGTTATTTACACTTTTGAATAATAGAAGGACTAGGGGCCATGCCATGAAGTTAGCAAGTAGCACATTTAAGACTAATTAGAGAAAATTCTTTTTCACTAAACGCACAATAAAGCTCTGGAATTTGTTGCCAGAGGATGTGGTTAGTGCAGTTAGTGTAGCTGGGTTCAAAAAAGGTTTGGATAAGTTCTTGGAGGAGAAGTCCATTAATGGCTATTAATCAATTATACTTAGGGAATAGCCACTGCTATTAATTGCATCAGTAGCATGGGATCTTCTTAGTGTTTGGATAATTGCCAGATTCCTGTGGCCTGGTTTGGCCTCTATTGGAAACAGGATGCTGGACTTGATGGACCCTTGGTCTGACCCAGCATGGCAATTTCTTATGTTCTTATGCTTTTTCTTCTTTTGCCTGCACTGCAGTGCCTGCACTGGATCCAGACCAGGTTTTCTGCAGCAGTGGTCCTCAACAGGTGTGTCCGGACATGCTGGTGTGTCACGAGGTCCTGGGAGGTGTGTTGCAGGTGGCTGTCTCCTTATCAGCCCGGGTGGGAGTTGGTTGACTTCTCTTACATTGGACCCGATAGGAGGCTACTCTCACTTCCTTCATTTCATTTATTAAAATGTATTTAATTGCTTAAGACTAACGGCCTAAGCGATGTACAAAATAAAACATTCACAATAATGACATATAAATAAAGCAAAACATTTTAAAGCCTATTAAGTACATAGCAAAGTCATAATACCCAGCGCAGTCGCATTTCATGGGAGGACTATTAACATATAAATGTTCTTTATCCAAAGGCTTGTTTTTCAACAAAAAATATTTTAGGAGGAGCCAAAACTTCTTTATACATTCTGACATTTTGAGTTCCATTGGAAGAGTGTTCCAAAGTATAGGCGCTGCCACGGAGAAGGCAGATTCTTTTGTTGCTGTAAGGCAAGCAACTCTGACCGAGGGCACATCAAACAATCCTCTTTGAGAGGATCTCAGTTGACGAGATGGTTCATATATCTTGAGGAGAGCATTATCCCAAGGACAAGAGCTAGAATTGATTTGCTTAAATGCCATCCCATTTTATAACTAATTCGTTGTTGCAAGGGCAACCAGTGCATAGTGATAAGTACCGGGCTTATACGCTCACGCCGCTTGGTCCCAGTGATCAACCGTGCAGCAGAGTTTAACAGAAGCTGCACGGGATGTAATGATTTCAGCCAAAGACCCAAATATAGCCCATTACAGTAGTTAATGAGAGGGAAAATAGATGCTTGAACAATCGTACAAAAAATCAAAATAATGTAACAGGTGTCTTAACCCTACAAGCACACGGAGCTTGAAAAACACTCTCTTCTTTCAGGCCCAGTGGGAGGCTGTTTCCTCCTTCACCCAGGTCAGAAGGCGACATTGCCAGCTCCTGCTGTTGTGGGCCAGATGGGATGCAAACTTTATCTTCCCCTGCTGAGCCTGGAAGTGATGCTGCTGCTGAGCTCTTCACTCTGTGGAGGGTGGGGGAAAGGAGGTTGGGGAAGTTGGGAAGATGAAGGTGGACTGGAGAGGGAGTGTGGGGGCTGCTGAGCAGGAAGGGGGGTCAGGAATGCAGGGCAGGGATATGATTGTGAGCAGATGATTGAAAGGGAGTAATTGGGAAAAGTGAAGGATGATGGAAGCTTGGAGGGGGAGTGACGGGGTGCAGGAGCCATAATGTGTCAGTTTCGGGAATGTGCATTTCTTCTATCTTTGTACTTTGCTTAGAGTAGGAGGATTTGTATTTCTGTTTCTAGCTCTCCAGTTTTGCACTGCATGCAGAGTGGCTTTTTGAGGTTTCCATTCCAGTTTTTGCCTCCACATTTGTAATTTTGATCTGTATTTGGTAAAGGTTGGGTCTGTATGTGTGACTGAGGTGAGATATTTTACTAGTAGGTAAGGGTTTGTATCAGTCTTCTTTGTTGCATTTTCTCATTCTCAATAGGGCATGCATTGGTGCTGCCCTGCTGCCTTTTCATGGGAAGGGCTATTGCTATTTGCGTTCTTGGAATTAGTGTTGCAGGGTATGGAAGGTTTGCTGCACATGGCTGTTTTTTTTTTTTTTCAGGTTTTGTATTTTACAGTGCACCTGGTAATAAGGGAATCTGTGTTTCTGTTACTGAGATGGCACCAGAATATCTTTTTTATATAGCAAGTCGTATTTAAAATATCCTAGGTCTGCTCTGCATCCATTGTTTGGGAATGAGGGGTGGGGGCAGGTTCCTTTGGATGCAGAGTATATGTTTACATTTAGCCCCGTGATGGTCACATATTCAGTGTGTGTCACACCTGTAAGCCTTATCTGCCAGGGGTGTCCCAACAGAAAAAAAGGTTGAGAACCACAGTTCGGGAGTACTGCCCAGGCCTTTAAGCTCTCTGGCTTCTGCAGTTGCTCGCAGTTTCATCCTCACTATGAGCCACGCCCTGCTCTAGCCACAGTGCACACCTGCTTTTCTCCCTCTTTTTTTTTTCTTTAAAAGGAAAACAAAATAAAAGATACCCTGCCTCACCGGCACTGACTGTACTGAATATAGCAGTTCTGTCTTCAGACAGGGCTTCTCCCCTTTGTCTGCAAAGATAAACCTATGCTGTCTGCAGGTCCCACAGACCACTACTAGTTTAAAGACAGTTTTCAGTTTTGTTTTGTTTTTTATGCTCCTCTATGAGCCCACAAGCCTCTATCTTCCATTGCTCTTGGACACAGTTTAAGAGCATTGTGCTCCCTGAGCCACACCCTTTTGCCTCCAGCCGCTTCTGGCAGGCCACACTTACAAACTTTATAATCCTTCCTTGGAGACTTGGGTTTTATTCTGTGCCAAGCTTTAGAAAAAAAAAAAAATCCCACTTCTAAAACCATATGTGGGAGAAAGAGCAGTGTCTTCCAGGCTGGAGGCATAAACCACACTGACTCCAACCTTTTCAAATACAGATACAACTTGTATTCAAGTTCACAGCACTTCAACAATATAATGATTGCCTACCTTTGCAGTACATTCCCCACTCCCTGGGGTCTGGGTCAGCATGGATTAACAGGAACGGCCTCTCCTGGAAGCACGGGGCCTCCTGAACACCACTGGGCTTACTCTCTTATTCTGCCCACAGAGCTCTCTCCCCCTGTGTGGTTTAAGGTGGATCAGGCATCTAGCCTGGTCCTGTAAATACACAAAGGGGAAAACACAATCTTTTAAAAGAAGGTGCAATTTTTTGGGAGATAATTTTAGGGTTATAGCCATACCTGGGAACGTTTGATTTCCAGTCACCCTGAGATTGTCATAGATTAGTGGAGCAGAAGGAGAGTGTACACTTTATCCTCTCTCATATACACAAACTCCCTAACATACATATTCATTCTCTCTCACACATTGACTGTCATGTACACTCCTCTCTCACACACACAAAAACACACTGGCTCTCTCCCTACTCCCTCACACACATGCACAGGCTCTCTCCTCCCTTCCCACCCCCAGGCTCTCTTCTCCCTACCCACACACATACAGACTCTCACACTCACAGGCTTTTTCACGCTCACTGGCTCTTCCCTCCAGACACACACACTAGTTCTCTCCCATCCACACACTCACTGGCTCTCCTTCACATATACACACACCTGCAGACTCTCACACACTCAGACTCTCTCTCCCTTACATACACACACAGGCTCTCACACTCACTGACTTTCTCTCCCTCTCATACATACATACATATACACACACAGGCTCTCTTCCCCCACCCCACCCCACCACACATACACACAGAGGCTCTTTCACATAGAAGCTCTCCCCACTCACACACTCACCTGCTCTCCCTCACATATACACTCATCCACAGAATCTCACACACTCAGTCTCTCTCTCCCTCATATACATAGCTCTCGCACACTCACTCTCCCTCTCTCACATACACACACACAGGCTGTTCTTCCCTCACCCCACTCAACAGGCTCTCTCAAATTCTAGAGCTCCTCTTCCATGGGTGAGAAGGAAGATGCTGAAGGCCTCATCCCTTTCTCTGCTCATACATTTGCCTGACAGGGTTTGGATATCCTGCTAGCTCTCTACTTATGAGATGTATCATCTTCTGCTGGTAGAGCCCGAGCTCTCTGTCAGTTTGCTGCTCCCGGGGTGCAACGTTTTTGCTGGCAGGGCTTGGGTTCCCTGCTGGTTTGCTGCTCCTGGGGTGCATCTCATCCTTTCTGTCTGGGCCGTGAATACCATCCCTACTGTGAAGGTCGGCACAATGCAGGTCAAACATCAGCCCTGTTTCAACCGTGTGGGCTACGTAGGCCCCTCCAGTTCAAACAGCTGACATTTGACCTGCAACACCAGAACGATAGAAGATGTGCCATGCCGACCTTCACAATAGGGATGATGTTAACCTAGTGGAAGACACCAGCGCTGGGCGGAAGAAGGTTTTCAGGCTGGATGGACTGCAGATGGATCGGAGGGCTAAAATCTGGACATTTTAGCCCTCCTTTTGGCTTCCAGACATGTCCTCAAATCTACCGTCTGGAGAAAATCCGGACAGTTTTTCAACCCTAGGCCACCTGGAGCTTGTAATTTGTTCAGATTTCCGGAGTCTCCGAGCCAAATCCGGAGAGTTCCCGGGTATGGTTATAGCTTTTTTATTTGAAGAATTCAGGGGCCTGTTTATAATTCTGTGCCAAAATTGTGCTATTCTAAGCTGTTTTATTGCAGGTTAGTTCTTGCAGAATTGACTAAACTGTGGCATTCACATACTGCAGTTTAGTGGGCCAAGATCATGTGCTGATATTGCTATGGCATTGTGCAATCACAAGCTGGGGCATAAATCTTTTAAAGCGCTAGTTGGCTCAAGTGAAACCCCTCCCTCCCCTAAGTTTCCCTTCTCCAATCTATGGCAAATGTTGTTATGAACAAAGCATTTTTAATGAAACCCCTTGCCTCCAGAGAGCTCTCCCACTCCAGTATAAGGTAAGCTGGCATCCCCGACCACCTTCCTTGACCCTATCCCGCATAGTGCTCAAATCTCATCCCCCCCAGTGCTTAAATTTCATGCCCAGGCAAACGTTAGAATATATACCTTCTCAGATCCCCAGATCCCTCTTTTCCCTCCACACCCTTAGCCCAGGGAAGATTCAGGGGTGTCCAAGCAGTATGGATGCCCGATCATTTGTGCCTCAGCAGCAAATTGACTCTCTGCATGTTCTTTACCCTTCCTTGTACCACCTACAAACTATGCAGGGTCAAGAGTATCTGTGGCACCATCCCTCTGCTGGATTTTGAAAGGGAAACTCCACAGGGAGTTTCCCATTGAAAATAACTTTCAGGTCCATTGGCCTGCAGGCTCTTTGAGACCTTTTATCCTTCTAATGCAATAATCTGTCAGTGCCCTGTGACAAGTCTTCTGTTCTTTAAATTTTTTAGGCCTAAAGCCACTAAACCGTAATGTTTTTTCATGGGAGAGGTCCTACTATTGTGGGGGGTGGGAGGGTTGCTGCAATAGTGGGACCCTCCTTTGAAAAATCATTATGGCTGTAAGGTGTATTTTTTGTCTTACGGCTAAACACCGCAGGACAAAAGAATGCAGTGAGCAGCCCTTTAACATAATGGTGGCCCCAACCTCATGGGACTGCCATCACCTTAAAGGGCCACTGGCCCAAAAAAACAAATCACGGACAAAAAGGGAGGTCAAGTGGGGGTCGGTGCTATCCCGATCTCAACCTGCTGCCACCAGTTGAGGCAGCCCCAACACCCCCAAAAATGTAAACAAAATAAAAATGTAGGCATGCAGAGATGACTCCGGGCCCCCCAGAGCTTAAAATGCAAAATATAGCTTCCAGCCCCCCTTCCCATCCCCATCCCTCTTGTCAAAAAATTAAAATTAGGGTCTTGGCCCTCAGCCCACCACCCCCCCCCCCCCGAACCTTAAATTAAGGTGAGGCTCCCACTTCAGGTCTCAGGTACCCCCTAGTACCCCACCCAGTTTGTGCCATTTCCCAAAATGGCCACACGGGTCCGATCCCTAGACCTTACCCCAGTCACATGTCTGGGGCAAGATCAGATTGGCACCATTTTGGGAAATGGCACCGACCAGGTGGTGTGCTAGGGGGCATCCTGGCCCCAACGTGGGAGCCTCAACTTAATTTAAAGTTTGGGGGTGCAAGAGGGGGTGGGGCCTGGGGCCAGTACCCTAATTTCTATTTTTTTTACTTGGGGGTAGAGATTGGAAGGGGGCTGGGACCCTATTTTTTATGTTTTAAGCTCTGCGGGGTGGGGGCCAGTATCATGATAGTCTTTGATGGGAGAAGGGGGGGGGGGGGGGGGCATTGCAATGTTCCTACATTTTTACTTTGTTTAAATTTTAGGGGTTTTAGGGCCACCTTGACTGGTGGCTCCGGGCTAAGATGGGGGTCAGCACTGACCTTCGCTCAACCTCCCTGTTTGTCCATTTTTCTTTTTGCTACCTTTTTAAATGAGAGGTGCGAGCTTTGGGACCCACTTTAGGGTCTCAGGCCTCCTGCCTCAAATTTTCCGCTTTTCCAAAAGGTGTAGGTATTTTTTTTTTAATTCTTTATTTATATTATTTTCATTTCACATATACAGGAAAAACAAAAGCATTTCAGGTCCATTAAAATACATCAATGGTTATTGCAAGTTATTAAAGACAAATATAGAATAAGGATAATAACTATTTCAAAATCCTTCCTACATAATGTATATCTGAAATCCAAAAACATTCAGTCAAATCATTTAAGAGAAAAGGTGTAGGTATTTTATTGTAGATGCAAAATACTGCGTATATCGCACTATATCGCCGCAATAGAGCTCTAATGTGGCAATGTTGCACAATATACGCAGTATAACACACGTTACAGCACTAACGCCGGCTTCAACCATCTCCCAGTTAAGTTAGGGCATGTAAGGTGTTAGTATTTGAATAAATGAAGCCCAAGTATGAATAATCCAGATTTATTTTGGTTCTAGCATATAGCTGCCTATGTGATATTGCGGCAACTGTGATTATCTTTTGCATCACCGGATTCCCATGAAGATGCAGTACAATGACATATAAAAATATTAGACAATGTTTCACAAAACTGTATGTTTATTGAATAGCTATGAAAATATTTCCATGTCTTGGTCAATGTGCCCATCTCCATAATGCATTTCTTATGTGACTAGTCAAATGTACTACAACTGGATACAAATCCTGATTTGTTTAACTTTTTATTTATTTGCCTTTAAACAAATTTTCAAGGAACATATACTGTAAAGCAAAGTGATGAAAGCAAAAATCATGCCAAAAAAAAGAATAAATTTCACAGTATACCACAAAATAAATGCTCTTCACACTATAGTCCAGCAGGCAGGAGACCATAGATTGAAACAAACCTAAAAACACAAAATCAATCAGCAGGAAAGAATTCAGGGCGTGCCCCAAGCAGCACAGCACTAATCCTAATAAGGAGGGAAAGGATAAACAAATGCAACAATTATCTCTTAGGCAATGAGTTATACTCTAGTGTGTTTCCTTGAGATAGGTCCAAGGACCAACTTATCACTAAGAAAAAAGGTCAGTTGAGCCGGCTCAAAAAATTAATATTAAATATTGTGATATTTCGCAGTGCATTCACATGAACATTTCTAAAAGAATAATGCTCCAATTTGTAATACCTTAGGGCACAACAATAAAAAATGCCTCCTTTTCTTTTGAGTGACTTTTGTTACATCTGGAAAACCGCTAATCTTTAGTTTCTCAAATAACTCTTCCCTGTGTTTAAAGAAGAGCCACATAATCGGGTCCCTATCTGGTTCCAACACAAAATTCACAATCAGAGTCACTGCAGTAATTCGGGGCAGGCTTAACCATTAGGAGAACTAGGCAGTTGCCTTGGGAGGCAGCTTCTAGGGAGCACCAAAGTGCAGATGCAGTTAAAATAGTGCTGTTTTGGATGGCATGGTTGCTCTATAGGTTATAATAATTGGTTTTCAGACTTTTGTGTTACTTTACAGGTAGGGTAACTTTCAAACAAGTACAAGTGGTGGCATGTACACACGTATATGCATATAGATCTACGATAGTATTTTATAACCCGTGTCTATCATATATGCATATATTATAAAATATGCATATTTTTACCCCTGAACATTCACAGGTACTGCATTGAAAGCAAATGTTTCAATGCATTGAACATGCATACTTTTCCTGCCTACTTAAAAATATGACGGTAACTTTCCAAGCGGCACACAGGCGCATATTGGCACATGTGTGTTGCCATATGCTCAGGGACACAACAATTTTATAACTTGCGCGCATGTTATAAAATAGCTTGAGTGCACACACATGCGCCTAATTTTAAGTGGGCATGTGCCTAGGCATGTAAATCCCGTTTCTATGCCTTGACCAGTTTCACCAATTCATCCACCAGTTTGCCCAGTGTTGAGCTAGAATCTCCAAACCCTCTTGCTTTAATAGTCTACACTACCCCCAGTTACCCCAGACACTTTAAACCCCTCCAAAATGGCAGGTTTTTTTTTTTGTTTTTGTTTACAACTTACACCTCCTCCATTGCAGAAGGAAACTTACGCAGCATGTGCACATCTGTGCAAATGCCCACGCCTAACCCACACCACACCCACACCATGCCCCTTTTTGAAATCAAGTGAGATTTCGGAGCGGCCTCAGAGGGAACTTTCCTTCGCCTTCCCCCCACCTTCCCCTCCCTTCCCCTACCTAACCCCCCCCCCGGCCCTATCTAAACCCCCCCCTTACCTTTGTTTCATGATTTACGCCTGCGGGCTGCTGGCGCGCGATCACCCAACCCGGGGGCTGGTCTGGAGGCCTCGACCACGCCCCCGGGCCGGCGCCACGACCCAGGCCCGCCCCCGCAACGCCGCGTCACGCCCCCGCAACGCCGCGTCATTTTAGACGTGCCCCCGACACGCCCCTTTTAGAAAGCCCCGGGACTTACGCGCGTCCCAGGGCTCTGCGCACGCCGGCGGCCTATGCAAAATAGGCGCACTGGCGCGCGTAAATCCGGCCGGATTTACGCGCACAGGGCATTTAAAATCCTCCCCCATGTGCGTAATAGAACTTAACCAGTTTACCAATTACTCCACCCGTTTGTCCACTTTTTCGAGATCATTGAGACCCTCCTAGTTCTTCACACTGAACTCCCCACCAGTTTACCCAGACCTTCCACCTAGCCAATAATACACAATAAACAAATCTAACATCAGTTAGGCCAGATAATCAGCAGAGTTATAATTAAATGTAATTATTTATTTAATTCTTTTATATACCGACCTTCATGACAAGTGTCATATCAGATCTGTTTACATGGAACTTGTGGGTTAACATTCTTAACAACCATTTAACAATAGATCATTCACAGGAAGCAAAGTTACATTTAACAAGGAGAGCAAACTTAAATGAGAAAATTGCCAAATGTAAATGTGCGTCTTTTAAAATAGCAACTTACATGAGTAACTGTTGCGCCTGCCCAGAATGCCCCTAGATCACCTCTTTTTTTATGCATGTATATATGCAAGCAAAACGTAAATTGCGCACATGATTTCAACTTGTATAAGATACCGATTACGCGAGTACAAGCTTTTTACGCATATATATGCTAATTTTTACATGTATAACTCTTTGAATCACCCCAAAGTGTCTGGAAATAGAAGGAGTTTGTGTCACTGTTACCAAGATGACACCAGATTATGAAAATGTTTTATATGATGAGTAGTAAGGGGAAATATCCTAATTCAGCCCAGCTAGCCATTTCAGAAATTATCTTCAAACAATGAAATACAGATTTATTTTAATATATACATCTATGCATTTCCTGATTTTCTTTGCAACCAGTCCTCAAAAATCACAGATAATATGTTCATCTGACACTGACATGATTTCAGAAATTATGTCATAATGTCTGTCTAAGGGGCCGATGCAATAAATTGCTCCCAGCCTAGCGCACAGGTTTCGTGCAGTTGGATGCGTGTTTTTAGATGCGCTGGACTAGCACCGGATTCAATAAGGAGATTAGCGCATCCGAAACACGTGCCCAAACAAATGCGTAGCCGATAGCACTTATCACATGTAAATTCCATGTAGATGAGGCTATTAGCTATTTCCACCCGATGCTGAAAATCGCCGGGCGACCAACACACACTTTTTAATGTGGCAAATGTAACTCCAGCCCCAGAGCTAGCATTGTTATTCCATGAGTCAATGGCTCATGAGAAATTTAAAAACACTGTCCTCTGTGGTTCCTCCTCCTCCAGTATCATTGTGACACTTAAAACTACTGCTTGGTGTTTAACAATAAAGGCATAATGTAATGGCTTAATGTAAAAAAAAAAAAAATTCTGGATGCACACTTTACATGCAAAATGTACACGCACAATAGCAAGGGTCAAAATCGGCCTGAAGAGGGATAAAACAGATGCATGCCTGTTGCAATTGTGGGTGCCTTATGCACAATTGAGCGCTGGAGATGCACAAATTTTCCCTAGCGTGTCCTTTTTTAACGTAGCACTTTATTTTAATATTGCATCAGGCGCCCAGGGGATGTGGCTGTGCACGCATTAGGAAAACGGATGCTCAATACAAGCACCCGTTTTAATGCACGTCATTGCATTTGCCCCTGAACGTATCATCTAGGATTATATGGGGTGAAAAAAGTACGACTAGCAACTGTTCGCTCTAAGCTGTGTGCAAGTAGGCATGCACACAGCTTGTGAACCCTGCACACAAAGCAAAACATAGCATGCATAAAATGGCATAGTAGGAAACCCATCTTTCTATATAATTATGTATAATTATGAAAAATATGAAATCACATTTATTTTATTTTATGTTTTGTATTCAGTTAAAAAAAAATGATATGCTGCAATAACTTATGGCTAGATTTTAAAACATGCCACGCACGCATCCATGCGCACTGAATACTCAGCGCCAGCTTTCAGCCTTCTTTTTTTGCGTCGGCCCCATTGTGTGACCAGGCTTATGATGTGTAACTGCTCAATGTGTGAAAATGTCTGTAAGTCATTAAAGGAAGGTAAGAGGTAGGAAATGGAATGGAGTAGTACAGAGTGAGGAATCACCTATCAGTACTGGATGAGTCAGCCTTTCAGGGAATTCACAGCTCTTCAGTGTTCAGCTTGGGAAACTATTAAGTAGACTTATAAAACTGGATATTTATTCCATCAGTGAGAAATTACCAGGATGGAAACCTTCTTGGGATGGAAAAGACTTTAAGTGAGTCACGTGGCTTTTTACTCACACTTTTTAGACATTTATTTGACAATTATTTTTTAGCTGGAACAGCAATTTGTATAACATTGATTAGGTTTATCTTAGCTGAGCGTTTTGATTTTACACTACTAAGCTATTAAACTGATTTTTCTGCTCTGGAGATTTTTTATTTTGGGGCTTTTTGACAGTTATTTAGTACCTGGATCAGCCTAAAATAGAGATTTATATAAGTAAGTTGTTACTTTTTTAATCTGGGTTTGTCTTTTCTTTTTTGGGATTTTGAGAAATCCTATTTTTATTTTGTCTCCTGGAGATATATGTAATCCTTGAAGATATTGATGTTTAGTGCTATTTAACGTTTTAGGTTATTTGTTTGTTTAAGATGGTGAAGCAATGTGAAAGGTGGTGGCTGAGGCCAGAGGGTGCTGGGCTGATCAGAGAGAGGAATGTGGAGGTGATAATGCCCCTGTACAGATCATTGGTGAGGCCTCACTTAAAGGTAAATTATAAAAGGGCTGCGGGGGCATCCATGTGCGATTTGCATCTCTTCTTTGGTGGCTTTCACGTTGCATATTACCGCCTACATATATAGATATAGATGTACTTTCCCACCTGTCAGTTCGGATGTAAACTGGTATGATGTTGCACACTAATGTCGGTATATAAAAGTGTTAAATAAATAAAATATATTTTGTAGATAATATTCAGCATGAATGCTTAATGAGACTGTCTGTGTGTGGACTCTTTTCTCCACCTTTAATGTGGGCATTTGGCCCCCCGAGCATCGTTTCATCACTGGGTCTCATGAGCTACTTGCCCTTTGTGGTTCTTGAACGTGCTGTCACCTCACAAAACAGGAAAGGCTCCGAACAGCAGGAAAGATGGCGGCTTCTTTAATATAGCAACCGTAGTCGTTTCGGTGAAAGAGAGATTGAGTCGTGAACTACGACCTCAACAATGTCTGTGGCTCTCTATGAGGACAAAGGGCAATTTTTAAAAGCCAAAAAAAGAGCAGACTGGGAGGGAACTTCCCTAACCCCTTAGCTATCCTTTCTCCCTCTTCCCAAATCTTCCCCAACTTCTAAAAACCCCCTAACTACTTTTTTTTTTGTTTGTTGGCTACTTACTTGCTCTCCGGCTTACGGTTCAGTGGCGGCAGGTCCCCGTCCAGACCCTGTCCCCGGCCCCCCCCCTCCCCTTTCAAATACCTGCCACTTCTGCGTGAACCGGCAGATACGCGCATGGCCGGGCCGCTTGGAAAATGCCCTCGGCGCACGCGCGGCCCGGCCATGCGCATATCTCTATGGTCACCAGGGATTTTGTTCTTAACTCAATGTCACAGGCCTTGAGTCTGATGCAATTTGATTGAGCTCTTCCAGGTGCAGTGAGGTAAAAATATGATTTGAGTATTTATCTCGATCACAGTGGCTCTTCCTCTTCACTTTTTGGAATTTTGCAATTCTTTAACAGAAGTTATTGTGGCTGTGCAGCAAGGAGTCGGTTTGTAGGAGACCCTAGCCCGAACTCACCAGTCACATCAAAAAGTCAAGGTCTTTAAAATCTGTGGAAAAGTCCTCGCACCCCCTTGGAAAAGCTTCGACTATCTTGCTGAAGGTAATTTCTTATGATACACTTGAGTAAGATCTAATTCTATCTTTATGCCATGGCAGAAGCTGCTATTATCATCCAGAACACTCTTGCTGAGCATCTAATTGGATGGTAATAAAACAAGAAAATTGCCTGCCCTCGGTGCAAGCATGAGGTCCTACAATATATACAAGGAATTGGAGGTCTGTTAACTAGAATAAGGTTTTATTTGCGTGTGCTGCATTTCCTTTGCTTGGATAGCTGCACAAATGCATAAGTGAAATAGATGGTTAAGGCTAACACACAATCATGCGTAGACACCATGGTTTGTTCCAGTTGTTCTACTTCACTGGTAGCGCATTGGACATCAGCCTCCCATATTATCTCTGATTTAGGTTTTCCTTACCATAGAGCTCTGCAAACCCTCCGCTCAAGCAGGGGATTTCTCCAGATGACTGCTGTAGCATGGACTGCCCTGGGTATACATCCTTCAAACACTGCACCCATCCAGTCTGAATCAGGAAAATAGAATGGGAAATAGAATAGGCAGTTTTCTTTTCAGCACCTTCGTCTTTCCTCTCCCACCCACCCTGCCCTTCTCCTTTTTCTCTTCTCCCCTATTCCCCCTTTCTCCATTTTTGGGGGTTTTGTTTTTTGCAAGATGTTACCATCTTTATTGCCTTATGAGTAAGTCTGTTTGAAACTGTGTTTTCTTATATTTCTGGCATATATTCTGTCTGATTTTATTTTTCATGGATGTTTGTATCCTTGTGGTCTAGTTATTATTATGTTTCCCTATATTTTACACATAATTCCTTTAGAAGCTGGATATCCAGACTCATATTCATTGATTTTTGTAATCTTTATCTTGTTTGAATGTGCAGGGGGGTTTTTTTTTTCAGATTCTACTTTGTGCCTTATCATCTGTATCGATATTTGTCCTTTTCTGATTGGCCCTGCTTGTCATGTGACCCCCTTTTCGGCACCAGTTTTCAAGTATATTTATTTGACATTTCCATGTAGCTATTCAGAGTTATGCCAGCTGCACTTCTGTAAGAAAGTTGTTATGCTGATCAGAGTTAAGATGCTCGCATTTTTGCTGACCCTTTAATCAAAGTCCAGTATAGGTAACCTTCCTATTTTAGGATTTTTATTGTTTATACAGATATAAATCTTCCTCGATGCAGCTTCTTGTGAATCACAGTTCCATGTCAGGGGAGCATACCCTATTCCATGCTGTGAGCAGCAACTTTGAACTCTGTTTGAAAACAAATATAATTTGGATTAAATTATTTTACAAACCTTATCTGGATTTATATAATTTGTTGAGAAGCACCTCCTTTTCTTGCTGTCATTCACCGGTATGTCTTCATTCCCTGTACGTACCAGGATCAGTCCAGACGGTGGGTTATGTCCCCTGTCCAGCAGATGGAGTCAGAACAGAGCTCGAGGGCTCCGCCTCCTATACCAGCTCACCCTCTGCTGGAGCTCAGTATCTTTCTGACTCCAGCAGATGTGAGTTGGAGAAACAGTGCTTCCCCAGTCTGACAGGTTTTTGAGTCTCTTTCTACTTTTCTTTGAGTTCTACCTGTCTTTTGTTTGCTAGCTAACAATTTGGATCAAGTTAATTGAGGAAAAAAAAAAAGTTTTTATTCTGTCAGTGATTTGAGGAGGCGTGCTTCTCTGTTCGGCCTCCTCCTGCAGTGTCACTTTCCTACGTTTGGGGTAAGTGTTATTTTCTATGTGGTTTTTCTTGCAGCTTTTCTCTTCACTTGTCGGCGTTTGCCGGTACACCCGGCTCTCTCACGCGGTCCTTGACGGTCCTGTGGCCCGGCGAACGCTATCTTGGGCCTGGGCGCGCCGCTAGCGGTTTTTCCCGCCGGCACCTACGGATCTGTCAGGTGGGTTGTGTCGGCCATTCGGCCCCCCCGCGGTGCGCTTCCTTTTTGGCCCCCCCCCCCGAGGCGATTTCTCATAGCGGCTTCTTCATGCCGCGCTTTTCCTGCTGCGAGACCTGCGGTGAGGCAGGGTCTCGTTTTTCAAAGGAGGGAGTTTGCCCGCGCTGCCTCCCTGAAGGGGAAGGTGGTTCGCGTGGCTCGGGTTCGCGCCCAGCGCCCTCCTCACCACAGCCAGGGATGAGCGGGCCGGCCACGTCCTCGCCAATGGCGGGAACGGCGGCCATTGGGGAGCGGGATTTTCCTTCAGAACACGCCCCGGAGGAAACAGACGCAGTTCGGGGCGCCCCCCGCCTGCACCGAAGCCCAGAGGAAGCTCTACCGGCCCGACCACCGCAAGGGGCCCCTGCGGCTGCAACTTCAGCCAGCCTGCCGTTTTTTTCCCCGGACTTCATTTTAAAGATGCACACGGCTTACCTGCAGGGCCTGACAGAGCCGGGGGGAGCCCCCTCGGGGCCTCCTGCTCCCAAAGTTCCCAAACTCTCGTTTCCGGCCTCCGGGCCCCTGTCCTCGGCTGGGCCAGCCACAAGCTCCTCGGCTTTGCCATCCCAGCCTCGAGTGGCGGGAGCGGCTCCCCCTTTGGGCCCTGACCCTTCGGACCCTCCGGATCCGGCGCAATTGGAGGGGCAAATGGAGGGCGACGACCTGCGAGCCTTGCGGATCTTCCATAAGGAGGAACTAGAAGACCTGCTCCACCAGACCCTTCAAGAGCTAGATCTGGATCCTCCACCGGACCCCCCGGGCCTGTGGCTCCGGCGGTCGCAACGTGCTCCAAGAAAGGGGACCCGGTCCTGGCCGCCCTTAGGCCTAGGGCTAAAGCTTTCCCGGTCCATGAGTCTTTTCTCCAGCTCCTCATGGGGGAATGGGACGTCCCTGAAGTGGCATTGAGGGTCACCCGGGCCATGGAAAAATTATATCCCTTGCCTGAGGATTTCTTAGATCTCATCCGTTTCCTTAAGGTAGACTCGGCGGTCTCAGCGGTGACTAAGCAAACTACGATCCCGGTGACGGGCGGGACGGCCCTACGGGACACACAGGACCGCAAATTGGAGACATTCCTCAAGAGGGTGTTTGAGGTTTCGGCCCTAGGGATGCGAGCTGTCATGTGCAGTTCTTTGACCCAGAGGGCTAGTCTGCTCTGGGTCCAGCAACTCCTGACGTCGCAACAGTTGCCTCCGGAAGAAGCAGCTCAGGCTGACAGCCTGGAATCTGCCATCGCTTACGGGGCGGATGCTCCGTATGACCTTTTTCGCGTTCTGGCCCGCTCCATGGTGTCGGTGGTGGCGGCTCGTCGCCTCCTGTGGCTCCGGAATTGGTCTGCGGACGCCTCCTCCAAATCGAGCCTGGGATCCCTTCCTTTTCGTGGGAAGTTTATTTTTGGGAACGACCTGGATCAGATCATGAAGTCACTGGGGGAAAATGCAGTGCATCGTCTACCCGAAGATCGGCAGAGGCCTTATAGGCCGTTTGCCTCCACCAGAACCAGGGCTCGAGCACAGCGACGCTATAGATCCTACCGGCAGTCCAATCCTCGCACTGCTCCCAGTAGATCCCAACCGTGGTCGCGGTCCTTTCGTGGGCGGAGGCCCGCGAGAGAGGGCTCGGGCCAGGGGAACCCCCCCGGCAGATCTACCCAATGATGCCAGACCGACCCACTCCTCCTGTCCGCCCATCGGGGGCCGACTCACAGATTTCGTCGAGGAGTGGGTGAAGATTACTTCAGATCAGTGGGTCCTGGACACCATCCAATACGGTTACGCCTTGGAATTTGTCCGTCTTCCTCGGGACAGATTTCTCTTCTCTCCGTGTGGCTCCGACCTCAAACGGATGGCGGTTCAACAGACACTAGACCGTCTGCAAGCCATAGAGGCTATCGTTCCCGTTCCTTTCGCCGAGGTGGGCTCGGGCCATTATTCCATCTACTTCGTGGTTCCCAAAAAGGATGGCTCGTTCCGGCCCATACTGGATCTGAAGGAAGTGAACCGCTCTCTGCGGGTCAACCGATTCCGCATGGAGACGCTACGTTCAGTGATTGCTGCGGTACACCAGGGGGAGTTTCTGGCTTCCCTGGATCTGACGGAGGCGTATCTGCACATTCCGATACGTCCGGACCACAGACGCTACCTACGTTTCAAGATCTGCACATTCCGATACGTCCGGACCACAGACGCTACCTACGTTTCAAGATCCTTCGGGCTCGCAACGGCTCCGCGGACCTTCACCAAGATCATGGTGGTGGTGGCGGCGGCCCTCCGGCGGGAGGGGATCTTAGTGCACCCCTACCTGGACGACTGGCTGATGCGGGCGAAGTCCTTCTCGCATGGACAGGCCTCGTGGCCAGAGTCTTGGAGATGCTTCGCTCTCTGGGCTGGGTTGTGAATCTCCCCAAGAGTTCCCTCGTCCCATCCCAACGCTTGGATTTTCTGGGGGCGACCTTCGACACTCAGCAAGGCATGGTCTTCCTGCGGGCGGACAAGGCACTCTCCTTGAGGGAGCACGTCCGTCAGTTCGCGTCTTTGTCGGAACCCACCGCTTGGAATTATCTACAGCTTCTGGGAGTGATGGCGTCCACCATCGACATGGTGCCCTGGGCGTTTGCTCATCTACGTCCACTGCAGGCGTCCCTGCTGTCGTGATGGAAACCGGTGTCACAGGAGTATCAGGTGGTTCTACCCCTCCCCCAGTCAGCTCGAGACAGTCTGGAGTGGTGGCTGGTCCCGGCTCACCTGGCCCGAGGCGTCTCCCTCGACGTTCCCTCTTGGGTAATCGTGACCACCGACGCCAGCCTCGTGGGGTGGGGCGCGGTCTGCGAACGAAGCGCCACACATGGGACGTGGTCCCCGGAGGAGGCGAGGTGGCCGATCAATCGTCTGGAGACCAGAGCAGTACGCCTCGCACTTCGACGTTTCCTCCCCCTGATTCGGAACCGAGAGGTACGGGTTCTTTCAGACAACGCCACCACGGTGGCGTACATCAATCGTCAAGGCGGGACGAGGAGCGAACAGGTCTCCGCCGAAACCACGCTCCTGATGGACTGGGCGGAACTTCATCTGGTTCGGCTCGCGGCCTCCCACATCGCCGGCGTGGACAACGTGCAAGCGGATTACCTGAGTCGTCAGCGGTTGGACCCCGGCGAATGGTCCCTTTCCGACGAGGCGATGACGCTCCTGGTTCGCCGTTGGGGAACGCCGCGACTGGACTTGATGGCGACCGCCCTCAACGCCAAGGCCCCTCGCTTCTTCAGTCGCAGAAGGGAGCGCGGCGCGGAGGGGGTGGATGCTCTAGCGCTGCCGTGGCCGGCAGATCAACTGCTCTATGTTTTTCCTCCCTGGCCCTTAGTGGGCAAGATACTCCACAGGATAAAAACTCACAGCGGTCCCGTGATTCTGGTAGCTCCGGAGTGGCCGCGTCGTCCTTGGTTTGCAGACCTGCTTCACATGGCAGTGGACGGACCGTTACGCCTGAGTCATCTTCCTCGGCTCCTGCAGCAGGGACCGGTATTTTTTCGAGCAGGCGGCACTCCTTTGTCTTGCGGCTTGGCTTTTGAACGGCGCCGCCTCCGCCGACGAGGCTACCCGGAGGCGGTAATCTCTACGATGCTCCGGGCCCGCAAACCTTCTACCTCTGTTGCTTATGTGCGAGTGTGGAAGGTCTTCGAGGCCTGGTGTACCGATCATGGGGCCCGACCCACGGAGGCGTCGGTACCTCTGATCCTTCAATTTTTGCAGGACGGGCTGGATAAGGGTCTTGCATACAATTCCCTACATGTGCAGGTAGCGGCCCTGAATGTTCTGGTACAGACACCGGTCGCCCTGCCTCTCCAGGCGGATATCGCCCGATTCCTGAAGGGGGCCAAACATCTACGGCCGCCGGTCAGGGACCCTTGTCCGTCGTGGAGTCTTAACCTGGTTCTCCGGGCCCTAGCGGGCGCTCCTTTCGAACCTCTACAGGAGTCTTCGCTTAAAGATCTTACTATGAAGACAGTTTTTTCTCGTGGCAATATGCTCTGCCCGTCGAATCTCGGAGCTGCAGGCTCTTTCCTGCAGGGAACCCTACCTTCGCATTTCGGAGGCGGGGATCTCGCTGCGTACAGTACCTTCCTTCCTCCCGAAGGTGGTCTCTTCGTTTCACGTGAATCAGACGGTGGAACTCCCGGCGTTCTCTCCAGAGGAGTCGAGGTCTCTTCGTCACTTGGACATCAAGCGAGTCTTACTCCACTACCTAGAGGTTACCAATGCCTTTCGGGTTTCCGATCATTTGTTTGTGCTCTGGTCGGGACCTAAGAAGGGCTCCTCGGCTTCAAAGACGACCATCGCCCGCTGGATCAAGGATGCCATCTCGTCGTCTTATATCGGGTCCGGTCGGGATCCGCCCAAGGGCGTTTGAGCTCATTCTACACGCTCTCACGCAGCGTCTTGGGCGGAGTCTCGTGCCGTCTCCCCACAGGAAATTTGCCGGGCGGCGACGTGGAAGTCGCTGCATACCTTCGCTAAGCATTATCGCCTACACCTGGCGCCCTCGGCTCCTGGGCAATTTGGCGATCAGGTTCTCCGAGCAGGGCTCTCAGGGGCCCACCCATAGTAGGGAAGCTTTGGTACATCCCACCGTCTGGACTGATCCTGGTACGTACAGGGAAAAGAAAATTATTCCTTACCTGCTAATTTTCGTTCCTGTAGTACCATGGATCAGTCCAGACGCCCACCACGCTGGGATCTTGCGACCTGCTCGGATTCATTGTTATCTACTGTCTCTTCTTTCTTCTCTCTGGTTCTCTATCAGAGTTGTACAGCTCCTCACAAGTTGACGTTGGCGACCTCTTTTTGTTAGGTCATGCCTGTTTTATTGTTCTTGATGTTGACTTTCGTCAGGGTTTTGATCCAAATTGTTTTGTTATTGCTCTTTTGGGCTTTGTTATTCACGATACTGAGCTCCAGCAGAGGGTGAGCTGGTATAGGAGGCAGAGCCCTCGAGCTCTGTTCTGACTCCATCTGCTGGACGGGGGACATAACCCACCGTCTGGACTGATCCATGGTACTACAGGAACGAAAATTAGCAGGTAAGGAATAATTTTCTTTTCATCCTGATTCTGTTTTTAGCCTTAAGGCCTACATTTTCTGAGCATTAAGAGCTAGATTTTAAAAGCGGTGCTCGCGCAAAAACAGCCCCCCCCCCACACACACACGCGTAGGTGGGCCACGCTCGAGCAGCGCAAATTGTAAGAAGCCAAGAAGAATGCGCATACTTTCCCGTGCACACGTCAAGAGTAAGGGGGGGGGGGAGGAAAAGGGGAGGGGGATGGGCATTTCTGAGGTGGGGGCCAAGACTTCCTCGCATAGCTCCGAATTTTAAAAAAGCACAGCAGGGTCTTGGAGACCTCCATATCAACTGGACAAACTGGTGGACTACTTGGAAAAACAGTTTTTTCCCTCGTGCGATCGTGTTTTAAAAACAGTTTGCATACGTGCATAAAAGCCGCTAAAGTTCTAGCGGAAATATGCGGCGGACATTTACACGAGCCGCTTCTTGAGATCACATATGCGCGGCAGGGGTATTTTTCAATGAAATGCGTGTACTTTCACGCACAATATAAAATCGCGGCGTATCTCCGCTCGCGCACCAATATGCATGTTTATGGGCGTATGCACGTTCCTTTTAAATTTACCAGTAAATGTGGACTTTAGCTAACACCCATCAACAACCACTGTTGCCATGTGTAATATGCATACATTCTAGCCATATTGCTGGAGTTCCAGATGGTAATGTTAATGCACATGCAAATAAAACAATATGGTGACTGTGTTCAGTGGTATTTAACTAAATAACTTGTGAGTTATCCAGCTAAATGCCAACTTTTGCATATTTCAACCAGTTATTTGGCCAAAGTTTAGCTGGATAATGTAGGGGCATTCTGTGGCAGAGTTAAGTTAGCTGGTTAAATTAACTTCAGTATTCAGAGTTACCTAGATAACTTATCCATCTAACTCTGGGGATACTGTAGAGTTGTCCTAAAGTTAGCTGATTAAAATTAGCCAGCTAACTTTAAGATAGTCAAGTATATTGAATGGTATGTCTGTGCTGCTAAATATTCCTCCAAAGTTAGCCAGATAAGGTTATCCAGATAACTTTGCAAGCCAGCCAGCAGCTGCTATCTTTAGTAGTTTGAAGGACTCCCAAGAGGGAATGTTTCAGGGACCCCTGAGGAAGGTGATGAAGTCTGTTGAAACATGGGTCTATGTCAGGCATATGGAAAATGGATATCTTTGAACTAAATAAGCATTCATTTTGATCAAAAATTTAAAGACAAACAGGCCAATACAATAAGGGGTAGATTTTCAGAGCCCTGCTCGCCTAAATCCGCCCAAAACCGGGCGGATTTAGGCGAGCAGGGCCCTGCGCGCCGGTAAGCCTATTTACATAGGCCTACCGGCGCGCGCAGACCCCGGGACTCGCGTACGTCCCGGGGTTTTCGGAGGGGGGCGTGTCGGGGGCGTGTCGGGGGGGCGGGCCCGGTCGACGCGGCGTTTCGGGGGCGTGTCGGCCGTGTTTTGGGGGCGGGTACGGGGCGTGGCTACGGCCCGGGGGCGTGGCCGCGCCCTCCGTACCCGCCCCCAGGTCGCGGCCCGGCGCGCAGCAGGCCCGCTGGCGCGCGGGGATTTACGTCTCCCTCCGGGAGGCGTAAATCCCCCGACAAAGGTAAGGGGGGGGTGTAGACAGGGCCGGGCGGGTGGGTTAGGTAGGGGAAGGGAGGGGAAGGTGAGGGGAGGGCAAAGGAAAGTTCCCTCCAAGGCCGCTCCGATTTCGGAGCGGCCTTGGAGGGAACGGGGGGAGGCAGCGCGGCTCGGCGCGCGCAGGCTATACAAAATCGATAGCCTTGCGCGCGCCGATCCAGGATTTTAGTGGATACGCGCGGCTCCGCGCGTATCTACTAAAATCCAGCGTACTTTTGCTTGAGTCTGATGCGCAAGCAAAAGTAGGCTGTTCGCGCGCCTCTTAAAATCTACCCCTAAAGATACATGGAAAACAGGCACTCAGTGTTGAGCACCTGTTTTCCTAACACACACACAGCCACTTCTCCTGGGCACGCGATACCATATTTAAATGAGGGATCACGCTAAAAAGGAGGCGCCAGGGACAATAGCATGCTCCATCACCTCCTTAGAGGTGGAAGCTCAAGAGAGGTGGCTGTCAGTGGGTTTGGAAAATGGACGCTCAATTTTACGAGCGTCCATTTTTCTAACCTGTAGCTGTGCACAGATTAGGAAAAAGGATGCTCATAAGATTGAGCGTTACTTTTCCTAACCTGACCCGACAGCACACTTTTTACATTTTTTTAACCTTTTCGTTCCTTTGACTTAATATCGCCACAATTAACACTGGTTCATAATCTGAATAAATACTAGGGCTTTATAAATGGAGCCTTTAAATATGTGCAGAAAGTTGATTATCTGGCATGGACAGTATGCAAAGAAGTTGTTTGTCAGCCTATGGCATATTGGCTTTGTTGGCTGAAGAACCAGATGTACAATTGACAACAAAAAGCCAAGTAATCATTAGTGGGCGGGGTGGCAGAGTAGCCGGTTTTGAAAGGATGGATGAGAAGTGGCACAAAGCTGGAAGGCATTTTCTGTTTTTGGGTATGTCTTTCTTTGGGGAGCTGGGGTTGTTTGTCATGTGCAATTTGAGAGAGAGAGAGAGATTATGTGATGACATCACTGCCTAGGGTGGTTGGACACCCTTGCATAGCACTTTGTGTATGTGTATGTATGAGAGAGAGGGGATGTCTATGTGTATGTTTGAGTGAGGAAGCATGTGTATACATATGAGAGAGAAAGGATAACGTTTGTGAGCAACAATCCCTCTCCTCTCCCCCTGCTTAACCAGAACAACCTCAGTGCATCTGAAAATTAAAAAAATTCCCAGGTATGGCAGCAAGGGACTTTTTAAATTTTTATTCATTTTTAATTATTGGGTGATGTTTGATGTGTGCTGTTTTTAAATAGTTTATTAGTATTTGGAAAATATGTATGAATTTTAAATGCTGGATATTCTATTCATCTGCTGTTATGAAGAATTTATTCTTTTTATTAATGTGGTTTTAGTCTATTGATAATTTATATTTATTGATTTTATTGTTTGTTTTATGATGAATGGTGATGTTTCTGTTTTCCATTGTTGAACTGCATAGAGTCTGGACTCTTGTGGTTTCCATTTCAGTTTTTGTCTACGTTTCTATTTACAGTTTATAGTGTCTTTATTCTGTTATTGGTGAGGGTCTGGCTGTGTTCTGCATGTGAGATCTATGTAGGGATTTATAGCAGCCTGGCTCATTCCATTTTCCTTATAGGAGACATATTGGTGTTTTAAGGCCTGCAGTGTTGCTTATTCATAGTAGGGTTATTACTGTTTTGAATGTTGGTAATTAGTGCGGTTTTGGTAGGGGTAGTTTACAATATTGAAATCATAATACAGTTTATTCATCACTTTCTGAGGACCAAGCCCACACCCAATAAACATTATTGTGGCACAGTAAATGAGCAGTCAAGGTTTCTTTGAGTACTTTTCTTTATAGTGCATATGAAATCACAACATATCTACTTACCTTCAGCAGTAAGCGCAGTAACAATCACCATTCACATATAGGATTCACCTTTAGGACAGCAGTGTGACAGGAGCCGCCTTCTCCTGAAGACCTGGACCTCGTCTGTTCATCCCAGCTGGACTCTGCATCTTAACCTCCCCAGATGGCTCACTCCCACAGAACTCTTCCTGCCCAGCAGGGACCCTCCCACACAGCTCTCTCCCTCTGTGAGGACATAAGGTAGACCAGGCATCTAGCCTGGTCCTGCACAGGTTAAGGCCACAGGTTACAATTACAATAGGCCTGATATCAATTCCAAGGGTCCTTTTTTTCTGCAGGGTTTTCTGGTTGGTACCACAGCAGTGCATGTCAATATAATATACATGTTGTAAATTATATTTTTACCTCAGAAGATTGTACTTTGAATGTCCTGTTTCATGTAAACTTATTATAAATGCATAATTTTTAATTGTGTGTGGGAGGGGTGTAACTTGGGGGGGGGGGGGGGTGCGACAGGCTCTACGTTTTGACTAGGGTACCTAATACCCTTGCTTTGGCCTTAGATCAAATTCAGCAGTTTCACACTGAATTGGAACTCATCAATAAACTGGTTAGTCTATAAGATGCTATCCGCCCCTTGTCATTTTTGAAAGGGCTGGGTAATTGCAACCAATGCAAAAGGACCTTGAAGTTAAGCTCACCCCCCACCCCCACCCACCCACACACACAAGGAACCCTGGACATTCAGATTTTAATTTACACTTTGAATAAACCTTGCAAGTAGGGTCCAGACTTAGATTGCAAGCCTTTGGGTCCATTATCTGGGTTTTCTCACCCTAGGGTTACATATACTTTGAATCTGATGATGGTGGCAAGAGGTTGGAGGTATGCATTAAGAGAATGGGGGATATTGGGGAGCCCACAATGTAGGGAGCAAGGTTCAGAAGCTGCAGGATCCTGGGTTATTATCTGGGATTTACCAATCATCATCATTAGCAACATCATCATCATTATCTATTTTTCTCATGCTCTTCCAGCAGAATAGTGAGTGAACCAGTTTTGAATCCTGTCCTCAAGGCCTATGTTTGACAATCTGATCAACAAAGTTTGGTAGTTGCAGCCAAAAGACTGAAGAGAATCAGTTGCCCCGATCCCTCTTGATCCATCAGTAGTTGCATGTCATCAATGACTGAGATAAGTATTGTCTCTGTACTGTGCCCCATACAGAAACATGACAGAGCTAGAAACATTGGACAATGAAGATTTCTTTACACATACCTTCCATTTGAAAATTACCCTGAGAAACCTTCCCACATACATTTATACCTGCTAATGTTTGCAAGTAGTTTTTATGGAATTTATGCAAATACCTTTAAAAATAAAAAATATGCACATAAGTCCAATCACCACCCAGACTCTGTCTCCCATGTACAATAAAGTATCCCATTCAGTGAGTACGAATGTAATTTAATGCCAGAACTGTCACCACACAGAAATTGGATACAATTAAAACTGAAATACAAACATCAGCTGGACTGTTTTGAAACTTTTGTTACTGATTTAAAGAAACAGATGAATGATTATGCCGAAGATCTTCGCAAACATAAACACCAAAAACATTTAAGGGATGAAGATGATTATCGGCAGGGCAACATTTACATTTGTATGCAACATCACAATTGTCCTAAGAAAGTCACTTTCCAAGGATCTTCGGACGATTCATCGGTGATGAACCTGTGGAATATGGTCACACTGAGTCTATGTCCTCCTCCTTGTTTTCTTTTTTCGGAGGCACAGATCATTGACCATGTCCACAGGATTCCTGAGCAAACAGAACACGAGATCCCATGAAAGGTCACAGCCCAGAAAACTCAAGAAGGATACAAACCCAAAAGCAAATACCAGTTGAGAACCTATCACCAGTGATTAATTTATCTCACAAAGTTTTATTGAAAGATCAAGTGTCTTAATTGGAAAAGGGTTTACCATTTTTTCCCACTAATGATTTTGAATCATTTCAATTTTAGATTCATTTTCTGCTTTCCATTCGCAATTTAAGATTGAAATTATGTTTTACTTCTTCTGAGACATCAATAGCAGATTGCACAGATGTTTCCATTGTCCATGTGGTCTCTTCCTGGAACTATGGAGCCAGTCATAGCTACTTTTAGAGATATGGTATTACAGGATGTTAGAAAGACCAATAAGCACACACATAATTTTAGACCTTTCCAGAATTTGACACAAAGAGAACAGCTAGCTTTACATCAGTTGCGGAATAATAAAACTATTATTATTAAGCTCGCTGATAAAGGTGGAGATACAGTCATACTAGATACTGAAGACTATTTAGAAGACATACAATTTCAACTGCACAATATGCTTCATTATAAACCTTTGTCTGAAGATCTATTTTTTTAAAACAAGAGATAGACAACCTTTGTAAAATGGTGTTGATCCACAATTGGATCACAGCAATTGGAGCAGACTGGGAGGGAACTGGGGAAGTGCCGACCGCGTCGCCCTGCAGATGTCACAAAAGTACACCCCCCCTTGCGCGCCGCACAGACATGCGCACATGGATTATAAAATCCGGTGCGCATGTGCACGCAGCCACCTGATTTTATAACATGTACGTGCCAGCGCATGCATGTTACAAAACTGGCGTATCCATGTGTGCGCGTCAGGAAGCACATGCACATGGATGCGCGTGCACACCTTTTATAATCTACTCTTAATAAACATATGATACCAGCTCATAAGAAATCAGCATTACAAAGGAAGTGCAGTTGTGAAAGATCACACCTTGATAGCTGTTCTTGCTTTTCATTTGAAAATGACACAAAATTAAATAGCAAATGTCATTGTTTCTGTATCAATTTTAAATGAAAGCCCATCTCTAGATGATGCTAGCCTACTTGGCCTCACTCTTTTGTGCTATCTTTTTGGGCCGGGGAGACATTGCTAGTCACTGTTTATTGCTGATCTAATCTCCCTGACATAAACACAGACTTTGTTAATTTTCTATCGAGTTTCCCATAGTATTTGCTTTTGCAACATGGGATAATAATTCAGAAAATCCCACTTGCTGGGTCATTTGCATCTAAATTAGAAAGAAAGAGGAGATGGTGGTCCCATGGTTTGCGTTCATAAATGTTATTTATGCAGTTGTTTAATGCAGTTTTTATCAACTGTACGTAGGGAACTAGAAGTAAGCAAGGCATGACCTGAAGGCAAAGAACAAAAGTGACTGTTCAATTGTTCATTTGTATAACAAAAAGAAAGTTGCCAGGACTAGCTGAATAAGCTGGTCAATTTTCGGTTTACATGTACAACAGTAGAATTATAGAAAATAATTCTGTAAAAACTGTGGAGTGATTTGATTATGTAGTAAGGCATGTTTCTATGTCACAGTTCTTGAACAGGTTCTCACTCTTTAGCAGTAAAGGATGAAATGTTTTGAGTCTTCGGGGTTGGTTTTTTTTCATTTCCATTTCTACATATATATGCCCCTCTTTTTCCAAAATAGCACCCGAAGCAGTTTACAACAGTACAACAGATATGCACAGTGCAGCCAAACATGAAATGTGGTCACATAGTGAAACGTTACAGCCTTACACGAATCCCTGCCCCAGCTTATACCAAAGGCCTCTCTCACGTCTGGGGTGGGAAACAGCAGTGACTCCCACCCCTCACGTCAGACCTGATGCATTCCATGTCAAACAAGAAAACCAACCGGCAAGAAAAGAAAGCTGGCTAAACCTGACCTCATCCCGCCACTAGCCTTGCTTGCTTCTCAAGAAGATTAAGTTCCATAGCAGTAGGCTAATCGACTGCCACACCTCATTCTGTTTTTTAAACAAAGGACAGATTTCAAATTAACAATGTTCCACTTTCTTGACTTGTGTTTAAGAACATGTTCAGCTATCAGCTGGCATAGAAATAAGACACGTTCAACCTGATTTATAAAAAAAGGCTTTGACCTTTTTTTTTCTACCAATGGGAATAACCTTTTACAAGCCAGGTCCATTGTGCAGCTGGAGAAAATGAACTGAAACCCTTGAAGAAACTACCAACAAACCTCACGACATGAAATCAAAATCTATAGAGAAAGGAGTAAGAGTTGGCAGAGGATACTTCTTTAGGTTTTTATTTCAAAATATTATTTCCATATACACAGTATGGCCAGAGTAGTTTGTCAGGCACTTGAGTAAAATTGTTTGTAAACTGTACTTGTTACTTTTTGTAGGTACGCCCTGAAAGTTCAAGAAACATATATCGAAACGTAGAAACATAGAAATGATGGCAGAAAAGGACCAGTGGTCCACCCAGTCTGCCCAGCAAGCTTCCCATGGGAGTATCTGCCATGCTGTGCAGGCTACCCGCATGTATCAGTCAGTGCTGCTTGACGGGCTTTGCTAGTTGTCCCTAAATCCAAATGTCTCTTTCCTTTTAGCTCCCATCACCCACTCTGTCAAAGCAGAGAGCGATGTTGCAGTTGCATCAAAAGCATCAAGGCTCATTGGTGAAGGATAGTAATCCCATGCCTTCTGTTAAGGGCAGTAACCGCTGAACTGTGCTGGTTATTCCCAAGCTCATCAGTCCCACAGACCATAAAGGTTGGGGCCCTCAGTGGTTCCTGTCTAAATCCAATTCCCCTTTTCCCCTGATGGTGAAGCAGAGTGTAGTGTTGGAGTTGCATCAAAAGCATCGAGGCTTATTTGGTTACGGATAGTAACCGCTGAACCAGCAAGTTACCCCACTGCACGCTTTCTAGGACTTGGCCGTAGAAGCAGTCCTGTGTTTTTTCCCTTATGTTCACATAACTATATCCCAGACCATGGAAGTTGGGGCCCTCAGTTGTCGTCTGAATTAAATTCCTCTTATTCCCCTGCCATTTAAGCGGGGAACAATGTTGCAATTGCATTAAAAGCATCAAATCATATTGGGTTAAAGGTAGTAATCCCCATGCCTTCTGCTAAGGGCAGTAACCACTGTACCAGCAAGGTACCCCCCTGAATGTTTGTCTCATTTCCATCCTCTAGGCCTTTTTTTCTTCTAACCTATTTATTTGGCAGTCTGATTCAGCAGACTGCCAAATAAATAGATTCCCTCAGCTCTTGAGCACTTGCAGGTACTCCCTGAAATATATATATATACATGACTTTGTTACTATGGGCGCTTTCTTTCATTGACTTAGATCTCTTGTGAGTACATTGAGCGCTTTTAGCTATAATCAAACTTTTGAAATGCATTTATATTTCAACATATTTCCCTTTTTCAGTCAGAAGCCATACTTTCCCAGTTATCTGATTCTTTGACATTAGCACAAAAGCTTGAGTTTGTAAAAACAGGAATTCCTTGGCAGTGGTAATTTTCCACATAGAAAAGGGTACTTAGGTTGGGTTCAGCGGCAGTCTCCATCTTCCACTTTTTCCCAGTGGGGAAAAGGAAGCAAGTCCAGAAAGCTTTCCTGTGACCTGCCAGACCATGGGCATTCTGTCATTCTTTCTTCTGAAACCTGGGACTGATTATTTGAAGTAGGTGTTGACTCTTTGGTGTATTCTATTACCTGCTTGACACATCAACTCCCCGTGCCCCGGAGCACCTTCTTATTATGCATATAACATTAAAATACATGCGAAGTCTTGTTCCTCACATACATTTACAAGCATAGACACCCACATTTATTTTCAAATGGCAATTGATCCCAGAAATTGGGGTTTCCTTGCATAAATCCTTTTTTAAAATTCCGGCCCATAACGTATTAATCTTCCTCGCTTCAATTCTGACCAGTTTTGCATGTTCAAGGTTATATTAGTGTTTTAGAAGATTTCTCAAGCTCTTCTTAGTAGGTCACGCAGCCTCCATTATGAACCTGCTATAAGTAATTTAGGAAGTGCTGTGCTGAATCCTATCAGGATCCCATGAAATAATCACACCGATGTTTATAAAGCAAGCACATAGTAGAAACGGATTGGATTTAAGATTAGGAAATTGTGAGCATTATAAGAGAAGCAAACTTTTAATTAAGAAAAACTGAAAAAAATAAAAAATATCTTCCATCATTGTGAAGGAGGGGCTTGGCCTTGTTACTTGCTATTCATTCTTTATAGTTCCTTTGCGGTTAGTCAGTGGCAATGCTGTGGTAACGTCCCTGCAGGCAGCAGTATAGCAGGTCAGTTGCCCCTCTTTCACTTGCGAAATCAGGAAAACAAGCCAAGTCCAGGGAACTCATATATGTTCTCTTGGCTGTAGGTAACCTGATAGCTTGTGGGTTTATTTGCCTTCCTGCCCAAGACAAACAAAAGTCTTCAAACAAATAAACAAACAAAAAAAAAAACCCCGTCTTCTTCCCCCAAGCCACTTTCAATGTCCACTCCCAAGCCAGAGCCCACCATTTTCGCTCTCTCCCCCCCCCAAGCCAAACACCATCACTTTCTGTCTGCCCTCTGGACCCCACACCTCAACCCCAAGACAGAACCTCTACCATTATCGCACCCCCAGTCCTGAAGATGGGGAGAACACGATAACCCACGTGCAGGGCTGGCTTTTAAGAGGAAACGTCTGGCCAGCCCAGACAAGCCTCTTTGGAGGTGTCTGCAATGCTGGTCAGTAAACTCTCCCTACTGAAATTCCTAACTTAGGGCTTAATCTAGGGACTTTCTGAAATAATGGAGACCTAAGGGGCTCTGCAGTAGCTATGGGCTTCTTAATGTGTGTACTTGTAGCCACATTAAAAAGAGGCATTCCTGGGAGTATGTCTATGTCAGGGGAGAGCGGAATGCAGAATGGAATTTTTTCAATGCATGTGTAATATTTCTCTGCCTTTTCTCTTCCTGCAGAAAACGCAGGGGCAAAGTCCATGGGCACTTTGTCCCCAGGTATCCAAGGGAGTGAAATTTGAAAAGAAAAACCACATGCATAGTTTTCTTTGAAAATTGTCTGGTTAGCAGGTTCAGAAATGCCTGTGCACTTTGGGTAATCCTCAGTCTCACTTCTCATCTCTGGCTCGCCAGGTGAAAACTTCTGGCTACAGGAGTTACAAAACAGCAACCTCCTTACAAATTTCGGCACAATTTTATACAGTACAACAAATCCAACATCTCTCCTGTGTGCTTGTTCTTTCTGAGGATGCGATGGGGCATCAGCGGCAATAAACAATGTAACACAGAAAGGAATTGCAACAGATGAGATTTTACTGACACTTTCAGATAAGAAAATAATATTCATATTAGTATAAGTATGCTTGGATTAACCCAATAATTTCTCCTAAAATAAAGGGGTGAATTTTCAAAGAGTTATGCATGTAAAAATTAGCATATACGTGCACGAGTGTCCTGTACTCACGTACACGGTATTTGATAAATATCAAACCTATGTGCACACATCTACCCAGGGAAATAAGGGGCAATCTAGGGACATTCTGAGAGTTACGCACGTAAGTTGCTATTTTATATGAAACTTGTACGAGAACATGTGGTTAACTTATTTGTACAATTTTACACCTAATTCTCTCAAGCAATTTATATCGGAAGGGTTCTGTTGTTGATTATTAGATGGGTGGGAGGACAGAGTGAATTGAGGGGGAGCTGAGGCTGAAAAACTAGAAGGGTCCTGAGAAGGACTGGATGAACTGGTGAAGGAATCGGGAAAACTGATACATTTCATTTATGACCGCGAGTTTTCAAATATATCAACTTTTGCGCATAAATCAGGGTTTTATGCAAGCAAGTCGTATTTGTGTGTGTGTGTGTGTAAAATATGCACGTGTAGGTTTCTAAAATAGGCAGGAAAAGTACATGCATGCAGTGCTTGAAATGTGCTCTTTCAATGCATTGCAGGTATACGCGCGTATGAAGGGGTGGACATACACAAATTATATTATCTGCGCATATCTGATACACACAGGTTATAAAATACTGCAGTAGTTCTCTGCGCGGCCATATACGCGCAAAAATGGGGCTGCGCGGAGTTGTTTGCTGAGCTCAGTTCTTTGGTCCGGTAGGTAAATAGCAGTTTGTGTGTTTAAATGTGAACTGGCTTTGCAAATGCATTCCTCCTCCATGTGGCTTGTTTCCTGCAGGGCTGAAACTTCCAAGAGCAGGGGGAATGGGCAGTTCCTCTGTTCTATTCTTTATGCTTGAATCCTACCTTATTAGTCCCTTAAGACCACATAAAATAGCTTACAACATTAAGATAATAGTTACAACAAATTGAATGCGGTTCAGAAATACACATTAAATACACATCATTAAAAATATTCAGAACGGTTCATAAACAATTCATAGTAACAAGATAAAAAAACCCCCAATAAAGCCCTAAAACCTAAGACTCGCTCCCTCTTTTCACTAGAGAAAGTCTTAGCTGAGTTTTAAGTTAGTTCCAACAAATAAAATCTAACAGATAAGATAACAAGTACTACATAACAACCTCCCCTTTCCTCAGATCTACAGGAAATCCCAATTCATAATATTAACTCCGTCCCAAGTCAACATGAATGCCCCAAACACTCCCTGTGCAAGAAGCAAACTCCAGGCTACCTTTTACAAACAAATAATAATATTAGGGTCCATCCACAGGCTTTTATCCAGAACTTGATTAGATCTGGAAATGGCTTCCACTACAGACTGCTTGTCGATTGTGCAACAACTAACTCGCAAGCAGACAAGAGACCCCTAGTGAGCCCTGCAAGATTTGTAGAAGTCTTAAAGGTGCCTTGATTTTATTAGTGTTTTAGGTTAGAATTCACAGTAAGACTTACACTTGTTCCTAGTCAACTTACATTAAATTGCCCCTCTGCCCCCCCCCCTACTCACACACATACCCAGCCCAACCCATCTACAGCAAAATCAGTGAATCTACAAAAAAAGTCTCTTGTAGGTCTCTGAAAGTTGATGGAGGGTATACCTGAAGAAAAGGGGATCATGGTGACAAGAACCAGAAATCAAGGGATTCAGGAATTTGAAAACAAATGCTAGAACTATATTACAATCTCATGCTGAGATCATGGACAACAGCAACACATTGAAATCAGAGAAGGAGAAGAAAAGCGGTCACAGGGGATATGAAGAAATATTAAAGAGACTATTATTTACCTATCTGGTTTTGTTTTCTAACAGGAAATACCATCTCAGTGAACAACAGATGACATAGCCTATGCTGGCTAGAAGCTTTGGGCCTGTATCTTATTGACTGAACCTCATGGCTAATTCTAACAGCTCGGCCCTTTCTAGACGCTCTGCATGTCGGTATAAACGCTCTTCTACCCCTTCAAAATCCATAAGGGGAGCAATGGATGTGGCAAGCTTAAAGGTAAATAAGATGTAATAAAATAAAATCAAGACCTCTTAAATTGTATTCAGTGGTCCTTTTTGGAGTGCCGGCTCATGTGAGATTTAGTAGGAATGACACTTGTAAAAAGGCCAGTGCAACATTTTTGATGATACAATAGCTCAATAATGTGCCTCATGTATAATATTAGATAGTTTTTCAATCTAAGGGGGCCAGTGTTCTAAACTGTATTTACATTAGCCATTAACATACTTTAACACAAGATTTAATGTATTAATTGCTGATGCTAATTATATGCAAATGAGGCCTGTGCAGCAGGCAAAGTACACGCACAAAAGTGTAGTTTATAAAGCAAAATAATACGTCGGCATTGCATAATGCATTTTAACCTATTCGTTTTTACTGCACTAATAAAGGTGAATTTTAAAAGCCTGGCACGGGCAACGATTAGGAGATAGAGATTTCCTTTATTGTTAGCCCTCACATTTCACATATTAAAAAAAAAGTACAAATAGATAGGTTACCAGACAGCTCTGCTGACAGTGAGTAGTATTGTATTCATATAATTATAATAATTCCCAAAGGGATTCAGCATTACAGAAATACTATATATATATACCGTATATATATATATATATATATATATATATATATATATATATATATATATATATATATATATATAGTGTATATGTAAACACTTCTTAGCATCCATTAAATACCTGATATTGAATAATACATCCCCGAAGCTAGTGCAACAATTTGTAATTGCTATTTCGATGCTGAAAATATTGGTATGGGTTTCAATTTATTAATAATCATTTTTTAATGCCTTTGAAGCTTTTACATGTCTATCCAATAAATGTTATGGGTAAGTACATTCTGATTACATTTGTAAATCCTGCAGACCAAGGATTCAATTTGGCTCCCATTATTCAGTCTACGCCCCCCTCCCTTACTGAACCACCCCTCCCTTCCTCCTCCAGTGTGGTTAGAACTAGATCTGGAACTGGGTGACCCAGTTCTACACAACTCGAACTAACAACAGCTCAGGTAGACTTACCAGTTTTGTTTTGTTTTTTACCTTGATTATAAAGCCAAGACAGGGGTGGGTTTTTTTGGAGAGCATCTTGGATCACCAGAAACCTTTCTACACAGCCCATTTGAAAATTTGATGCTGCTTGCATTCAAATTCTGACTCGGCTGCTTAGAAACGTCAAACTGAAATCAAGTCTTGCAAAATCCCTAATTGATCATAAAAATGTGAAGGTCAAGTCAAAGTGAAATACAAATCTGGACAAACCAGGACTACCTATAGTCACCAAATGGCGCCATTTGTTTTTAGGACAGGCTGATCTAAACTTGAATGTATTTCATTTCTATACCTGGACATATAGTCCAGTGCATATTTAGGATTTTGTCACCCCGCACCCACCCCTACTTCCTGTAAGGGTTTGTTACAGGTTAGCAGAGGGCTGTTCTCTGCTGAATGAGATTCAGCAGAGCTGGAAGGCAGCAAATCTTTACCAGCTTGCTTCCCCCAAATGTTTGCCACCCTAGGCACAGCTATAAAGGGTGCCTACCTATTGACAAATCCAGGGCTGCATATAGTCCAACTTTTCTACTGGAAATCAGGACTGCAAGTCCATTGCCTGCAGTGTCTGGATCATCTTGCTCTGAAACAAATGGAACTACTTGAGATGTTAGGACAACCTCTTCTGATCCAAGGCACATTTGACTTGCCTACTGCTCTCTGCCTCATCAGAAGCAGGAAAAGGGGAATTGGGTTCAGACAGCCAACCAACGAGGGCCCCGACTTTTATGGTCTGTGGAAGTGACCTGCACAGAGCAGCAGTTGCTACCCTTAACAGAAGGCATGGGATTACTACCCTTAACCAATAAGCCTTGATGCTTTTGATGCAACTGCAACATCACTTTCTGATTCGACAGAGGGGGGGGGGTGTGGAGGGAAAGCGGAATTTGGATTCAGAGACAACCAACATGAGCCATGACGTTTTTACAATCTGGGATACTGACGCACAAATATTGGGGGAAAAACACAGGACTATTTCTACAGCCAAGTCTATAAGTAATGCACATCAACCAGCACTGACTGATGCATGGGGATAACCTGCAAAGCATGACAAATACCACCATGGGACGTTTGCTGGGCAGACTGGATGGATCATTGGTCCTTTTCTGCCATCATTTCTATGTTTCTATGCCATCTTAAAACTAAATCATAAAGTAAATCGAGTAACTTAAACAATATTGCATGTTGTAGTCATTCAGTGGATGTCTTTTCAAATGATTGTTTTACATCCAGGGTGTATGTCAAACTGCGGTACGATCTCTTCTGAGTACCGAAGAAGCTTTCATATCATCTTTAGCTCGGATTAACAACATTGTCCTCCAGCCACTACTAAGTACAGGTAAGAAAGAAAACAAACACTTACCTATATATTTGTATTCTTTTACAATTTATGTAAGCTTTGGGGATGTTAGTGCACATAAAAGTATGGAACCAGCAGCACTGGCTTGGACAGGATCTGTGTAGAACTTACTTAGAGGAAAGAGAAGACCATCTTATTGGACTAAGTATGTAATCTTTTAGTGCAATGAGGTCTGCACTGGCCTTTGGGTAGTTTCCACCTTGCATTTCTTCAAAAGGATATTGGCTGCCAACTAGGCCACAGATTTCTTTACCAAGCTTCACTTTGTATATGTATTATTTGTTCAAAGCAGTATACATCAATTACAAACTTTGCACAAGATCAAAATGGACAATTGATAATTGCACCCAAATTAAAGCCAATACAACTGTGGACACAATTTATACAGGGAACAAAAAGTTAGATAAACAAGATTTTGTTACAGTGTGGTACTGGTTGAACATAATGACTTTAAGAGGACAATTTTCAAAACCATTTATCTGGATAAAGAGTAATTTATCCAGGTAAATGGTTTGTCTCATTACTGCTCTCCTTCAGTTCAGCTAAAAGTATGCACGGTCTCCCATTGTCCTTTCAGTTGCAGTATGAGGACACATTCTAAGAGGTGCATTTTGGTTGAGGGAAGAAAATAACGCACTGTGATGCTAACTTTTAAACAAGCATGTAGACATGGTCACATATGCATGAATTTTCTATCGCGCGCTCAAGGCATGTGTATTAAATAAAATATGCCTAGTGTGCGTATGTGTACTCCTTTGCACGAGCAACTGCTGTTAGTGCATTTTCCCTAGGAATTGTTGAGCTCATTTTATAACATGCACGCATGAAGGAACTGACCAGTATTACCAGTTAGTTCCCCAGTTTGCCCAGTCTATTTCTAGGTCATCAACCCCCCCCCCCCCGGTTCTTTAGCCTGAATGCCCAGACCCTTCACACAGTCCGTATTTGGCTATAAATAGTTGTATTCAGGCTTACACCTCAAAAATAGCAGAAGTAAATATGCACAGGTAAGAGTTGTATAAGTGCTGCGTTCGCAGGATATAAAATCGCAATTTACATGTTGGTCTCACCCCAGAACACCCCTAACTCCTGCCCCAAATCAACCCTTTTTTTTACGCAATCAAAAATATTCATGCATAGGCACTTGCACATCTATGTGTGAGGTTTATAAAATAGCCCGAGCACGAATAAGCACTACTTGCACGTGCATCTGTTATTTTATGCATGCACGTCTCTTTTAAAATTCACTTTATAGTTTGGATTTTCAAATCTACACTGGTTATTTTTCATTGAAAAAGCAGGTGCAAAGTCCACAGTTACTCTGTTCCCATGGACAAATTCATGTTTGAAAATTAGGCACAAGGTCCTTGAGTGCAAAGTAACCACAGACTTTGCACCTAAACAGGGGGGTTTGAAAATTGTCCTGACAATGAGAAAGTTAACGTGAATTAGAGCCAGCAGGATAAACACGCATCACTTGCCGACTCCAACACAGGTAGAATATCGAGCTTTAAAGCCCGATATACCAACATAACGGTAGGCACAAATGCTGCGGTGTTAAACTGACTTTACAAAAGTAAGCCTGGCAAGTTTTTTTACACCGACACAGTCTGCTTTGTCCCTGAAACCCCGAGGAAAGCATATGCTTACTGTCTGCATCTGGAGTGGAGAGGAGAAGGCTCTCTTCCCTCTCCTCCCAGAGGCAGCACATTCTTCAGCCCCCTCAGAAAATTTGCTTGCAGAGATTGTAGTGGGTTTTCCAGGAGCCCAAACTCTCCACCGTTTATACTCAAAGACTCCATCCCAGGCTGCAATAAAGTATCAGCAGGAGGGAGTGGATTTCAAAATGGCACCTCCTGTCATGATCTAAACTAAACACGTGTCGGGGTTATGGGACAGCAAAGGGCCAGGTCCAAACATATCTTTGTTGCTTTTTTATGGAGGGGGTGGAGGGGAGTTGCCGTCTGTTAACATATGTCTCTTGAGGTGTAGTGTACTTAATTTTTCTCTCATTTGCAGGGCTACACTAAACCTTGCAGGTCTTAATGATGGAGAGTAAATGTAATGTTAATACTGTGTATGAATAAGTCATATTACTCATTTTTATATGTCTTTACAAATTTTTATGTGCCTTAATATTGCTGTCAAGTTCTCCAATGATAACGCCATCGCACATGCAAATTATACAAGGTAGTGGCCTGGTATATTAGTGCTTGATAACAAATGCGCTAGCAATAACAGCCTTAAAGGATGCAGAAAGTATCAGAGATAGGATACAGCTTGGAAACCAGTGAGCATCTGATCTAAGAGCTGAGCTCTCTAGTCCCCCGCTGGCTAATGTGCCCCCTTCCCTATCCCACCCCTTAATGTACCTGAGATGCCTTCCTGTCTCATTGGCTCCTGGCAGGAGTTTAAATCGGACAAGGTACCCCATTGGCCACCGGTCCCACCACCCAGTCCTGTCGCCCCATTGGCCGCCAGTCCCCCCCCCCTCCACTTACTGGCTGCAGCACCCCTGCCCAGTTATGCGGCTCCTGCCTCGAGAGGCTGGGCCTCCTATTTGGTTGCACTGTCAACCCTGCAGTGGATCTCAGCTGATTCAGTTTTGCATGTCCTTTCAGGATTAGTGCATAAGTTTTACACAAACGATTTCCAGGTATTTATCCCAAAGTGAAACTCCCGGGGAACTGCCTGTGGCTATGCTTCAGAGGCTACTATCAATGAGTGGATGCTAGATAATGATCTGCTGTTAAATGAAGAAAAGATCACTATTTTATGGGTGGGTAATAAATTGTGTTCTCACAGGACAAGCAGGATTGTAGTCCTCACATATGGGTGACATCACAGGATAGAGCCCAATCATGGAGCACTTTTGTCAAAGTTTCCAGAACTTTGACTGGCCCCTACTGGGCATGCCCAGCATGGCACTAACCCTGCAGCCAGCAGGGGTCCCCCTTCAGTCTTCTTTTTTCCGCGCAGCAGTAGCCTCACGGTAAAGGAGCTCTGCAGAGATTCCTGACAGGAACATAAGAACATAAGAAAATGCCATACTGGGTCAGACCAAGGGTCCATCAAGTCCAGCATCCTGCTTCCAACAGTGGCCAATCCAGGCCACAAGAACCTGGCAAATACCCAAAACCTAAGTCTATTCCATGTAACCATTGCTAATGGCAGTGGCTATTCTCTAGTCTAGGTGAACTTAATAGCAGGTAATGGACTTCTCCTCCAAGAACTTATCCAATCCTTTTTTAAACACAGCTATACTAACTGCACTAACCACATCCTCTGGCAACAAATTCCAGAGTTTAATTGTGCGTTGAGTAAAAGAGAACTTTCTCCGATTAGTTTTAAATGTGCCCCATGTTAACTTCATGGAGTGCCCCCTAGTCTTTCTACTATCCGAAAGAGTAAATAACCGATTCACATCTACCCGTTCTAGACCTCTCATGATTTTAAACACCTCTATCATATTCCCCCTCAGTCGTCTCTTCTCCAAGCTGAAAAGTCCTAACCTCTTTAGTCTTTCCTCATAGGGGAGTTGTTCCATTCCCCTTATCATTTTGGTAGCCCTTCTCTGTACCTTCTCCATCGCAATTATATCTTTTTTGAGATGCGGCGACCAGAATTGTACACAGTATTCAAGGTGCGGTCTCACCATGGAGCGATACAGAGGCATTATGACATTTTTCGTTTTATTCACCATTCCCTTTCTAATAATTCCCAACATTCTGTTTGCTTTTTTGACTGCTGCAGCACACTGAACTGACAATTTCAATGTGTTATCCACTATGACACCTAGATCTCTTTCTTGGGTTGTAGCACCTAATATGGAACCCAACATTGTGTAATTATAGCATGGGTTATTTTTCCCTATATGCATCACCTTGCACTTATCCACATTAAATTTCATCTGCCATTTGGATGCCCAGTTTTCCAGTCTCACAAGGTCTTCCTGCAATTTATCACAATCTGCTTGTGATTTAACTACTCTGAACAATTTTGTGTCATCTGCAAATTTGATTATCTCACTCGTCGTATTTCTTTCCAGATCATTTATAAATATATTGAAAAGTAAGGGTCCCAATACTGATCCTTGAGGCATTCTACTGTCCACTCCCTTCCACTGAGAAAATTGTCCATTTAATCCTACTCTCTGTTTCTTGTCTTTTAGCCAGTTTGCAATCCATGAAAGGACATCGCCACCTATCCCATGACTTTTTACTTTTCCTAGAAGCCTCTCATGAGGAACTTTGTCAAACGCCTTCTGAAAATCCAAGTATACTATATCTACCGGTTCACCTTTATCCACATGTTTATTAACTCCTTCAAAAAAGTGGAAAAGAGGAATTTTCCTCATGGAATTACTAAAAGTTAATTTGCCCCACAGGGGTCTCTCCTTTAAATTTTCCAAGCCGCGGTACTCCGGTAAGTTTTTACCCATTTTTCCGTCGATTACCATCGAATTTGGCCCTCGCGGCCTACTGGCCGTCGACTGTACGGTGGCTAAATTTTTTCCATGGCCATGGCATCGGGGTTCCATCGGTGCCCGGACTGTAATCGCACTATGTCCATTACAGACTCCCATAAAGTCTGTGTAATGTGTCTTGGACGAGAGCACGATGTCTTGACCTGCACCAAATGTACCCTAATGACACCAAAAGGTCGCAAGACCAGAATGGAGAAGATGGAACTTCTCTTCCGTGCTCAAACCCCGACTCCGTCCATTGCATCGACATCGTCAGAACCGGCTCCATCAACTTCGTGCCAGCATCGACCACCGGCCGGTGACTGGCGTAGACGGCATCTCGGCCTTCGACACCCTCTACTCCCCCTCAGGACCGAGGGGATCGTAGAGATAAACATCGCCATCGACATCGAAAGTCTCGGACCATCGAGGGAGCGAAATCATCGACCTCGCCATCGTCCTAGCCGCCGTCGAAGAAACCCCATCCAGAAAAGGCACCTTCCTTTTCAGCGACCGGGTCACCGAGGCAACCCTCACCCGACAGGGTATCGGGAGCCGTGACTCCGCCTTTAACGGTGGTCCCTCCGGCTATGCCTCTGCCTCCTTCTTCTGTTGCGGAGCCGGGGCTGCTTGCTCCAGGTCTCTGAGAAGAACTGGACCGGAAGGTTCAGGAGGCCATCGACGAGGCGATGCAGTGACTCCAGGTTCCAGCACTGACACCGGTACCGATTGTGGAACCGACCACCGACCCGATTCCAGCAGCATTGGCACTGCTGCTTTCCAGGATGGAAGCGCTCATTGCCACTTTTCCACCGATGGACCCTGGGTCACCGATGGCCCCGGTGCCCTCCCTGCTTACTTTGTCATTGGGAGGATAAACACCATTCCGCATCCCTCCATCAGGAGTTCTGCTTCAGCCATCAATGCCAATATGTCCCTCACCACCGATCCAACCATTGGTGCCGATACGCCTGTCGGCACCAACGAGCCATCCATCGATGCCCTCGATGCCTGCGCCAGTTCCTTCGATTCCTTCGGAGCCTAGACCAGGACCCTCGGGTATCCCACCACCCCATCCCCCTCTAGCTCCTAGAGGGGCAGGTGCTGATCCCTACGACACCTGGACTGATGATTCTTCACCAGGCACTGATGATTTGCCTTCACCACCTTCACCTACTGAAAGTAGAAAGCGTTCTCCTCCAGAGGACCTTTCCTTTATAAATTTTGTGAAGGAAATGTCTGAATTGGTTCCCTTACAATTACAGACTGAACAGGATGATAGACATCAGATGATGGAGTTGCTTCAATTCCTGGATGCTCCCAAGAAAATAATCTCCTTCCCTATCCACCAGGTTCTTCTGGATCTCCTTAAGAAGAATTGGGAACATCCTGGCTCCATTGCTCCAGTCCACAGAAAAGCTGACACTAACTATTTGGTGCAGTCAGCTCCAGGTTTTCAAAAACCTCAATTGGATCACCAGTTTGTAGTGGTAGAATCCGCATAGAAAAGAGCAAAAAGATCAAAGCCTCACACTTCTTTTCCTCCTGGCAAGGAACAGAAGTTTCTAGATGCCATTGGTAACCGTGTCTTCCAAGGATCAATGCTCATCTCCCGAATTGCTGCTTATCAGCTCTATATGACCCAATATAATAGGGTCATTTTTAAGCAGATACCAGATTTAACAGACTCCCTGCCTCAGCAATTTCAAGAACAACTCCAAACCCTAGTAAACAAAGGGTTTTGAGGCAGGCAAGCATGAGATCAGATCATCCTATGATATCTTTGATACTGCTACTAGAGTATCTGCAGCAGCTATTTCGGCAAAGAGATGGGCCTGGCTCAAGTCTTCCGACCTTCATCCTGAGTTACAAGACAGGTTATCCGACCTGCCCTGTGTCAGAGACAATCTGTTTGGTGAGCAGATTCAACAG